>NC_091809.1:79901250-80530833 GCF_041296235.1 Equus asinus | reverse complement strand
TGAGATTGGCAGCAGAGCAATTTGGGGACTTCCTGTGCTGGCCATTGAAATTTTACATTTAAAACGGCAGGAAAGAGGGAATTTGCTTCCTTTCAGCTGCGGGCAGATGGGAAGGCTGTATGATGTTTCAGAGCATATGCTAAATCACTGCTCACTATCTATATGACCTTAAGCGTTACTTTACCTCTCTCGGTAACTCAGTTTCCTCATCTCTAAAGTGGGATAATACCTCAAGGTAGTTAAGAATATTATAGGCATAACGTATGTAAAGAAACCAGGGCAGTGGCTGGTACAGAGTAGGTTTCAGTCCATTTCACTTTCCGTTTCCAAGTTGCTGTTTTACTTGCGTCTTGTAACAAGGTCAGTATTTCTGAGTCTGGTCAGAGGTAGGAAAATTCATTTTTTTCAGTCTACCAAGCAGGGTGAGAGAGACCAAGCAAAAGTGCTGAAAAGAACAGTGTGCTTAGTGGTGACGAACTAGAGTTTAGTCACTAATTATCCACGTGATTCTGAATAGCTTTTCTAACCTTATTTTTAAGGTCATATAATATTATCAAAAGTCCAAGTATAAATCTGTAATTACAAACCAGCCTTATAAATACCCAGGTGTCTGTGAAAACTAAAAATTGAGAGTTGATAAATATAAGAAATTACTCCGGTTCCAAGTGGAAGAAGCAGAAATCCCTTGAAATGTGTTAAATCTTTGCCCTACTAAATATATGCCCGAAGCTCTAACTATACATTTTCTGACTCATTTCATGTTCATGATCTCAACAAAAGTCAAACAAAAATAAGATGACAAGATTCTCATTTTTTGCCAGCATTAATTTTTTAAAAAACATTTCTCGGTAATGGTTTTAGTCAAGAATGAGAGCACAATAATATAGAAAACCTAGATTTATTTGTTAAGCTATTACAAAGACAAAACAATTATCATCTGAAGTACTCTGAAGACTTCATCCCAATTTCACTTGTTCTGTTACAGAAAGTGACCTAGGAGGTTGGAAATTAAAGAACATAACCTAAGAGGTTACAACAGAACAGACTGGCAAAACATGGTAAAGCAGCAAAAGCTAGTCAGGAGCACTTGTGAGTGGTAGAATGTGCGGCTGGGAAGTTTCCAAAGAGGCTCCCTCGAGATGCCTGAATGAATTCATCTGGGTCCCAAATTAGTAAAAAGACCCTCACCCCTGTGGAGAATGAGTGGAGGCCAGGACTTCTCTGAGATCTCTGCCCTTCTTTTTAAGAGATAAGGGTATCCATAGGCCCTAAAGGGGTACATCTTGGATCAGCCTCTTTCTTTCCCATCCAGTCTGCCTACACCTCCAAGTACCTATGCATTTTCACCACATAGGCCTGCTAGGTTACAGAAGATGCATACAGTGAAGGCAGGAAGTAAAGGCCTACTGAGGGGGTACCTAGACACAGAAAGTTCTGGGGTAAATGATAAACTACAAATACCCTCTTGGTTAAGTTAATTCACCTTTGTTAATAAAGGTCATAGTTTCTTCTGCTGGTGACAGCTTGTTGTCTCAGTATAGTCTGTCTCAAGAAAGAACTGGTTCAGGTGAGTTTTGGAGAAAGAAAAGACTTTCATCAACACTCACTCCACAGTGGAAGAAGCACCAAGTTCTCTCCTACAGTTATGAGCAGAATCTGAAAAACAAAAGGTTTACAGTGTTTATAATAATAGCTATTATGTATTGAGTGCCTGGTCAAGAGTGCCAGGGGACTTAAATATATTATATCTCAGCCTTTGCAACAATCCTGCCAGGTAGTTATCATCATCCCCATTTTTCAGATGAGAAAACTGAGGATTAGAAGTTGTTATGCCTTGTCCAAAGGCACAGAACCAAAAGTGGCCGAGTTGTGATTCTCCCATTCATGTGCCTTTCCCTTCATCCAATCTCATGCACTGAGAGGTCCCAGTGCCATTATCTTGAAATTTTTAATGGTTGCATAAACACTCTAATTATTCCTTACTCATCCCTTAAGGGCAAATACAATTTTAAATGATTAAAAATTTACAGACATTGTTTGGAATTTAGGTCAATTATCCAGATGAAGAACTTGTATAAACTTTATGAATAAAATATTTCTCCACTTGAGCTGTAGCATAAAATGAATAGAAAACAAATCATCAGCTCATTACAAAGTTTGTGGCTATTGTATAGTTATTTCACCACAGAATTACATTACAAAGAATCCTAAGAATTCTCGCCAGGAAACTGCAGAAACATCCCATTTGTGTAACCAGTAGTGACAGACCAAATGAGTTTTTCATAATCCTTATTAATAGAGTGGCTGGTGTTCTCTGAATAGTCTGTTTTTTAAGACGTATGTGAAAGCCAGATCAAAAAAATTCTGTTTTCCAGTTTCAATAAAAGTTACTAAATAAGTATTAGGAACGTGGGAAATAAGAAGGTGAGAAATAAGGGAATAAGACTTAAGCTGGTACCAAAAGACTTCCCATGAAAGAGAATACTGAAGTACTGACATCTGAAACTGTGATATCTGAAAATTCAAGTTAACAGAACTCTAGCAATATGAACACATAATTTTAGCTAACCCCAGAGGAGACATTGCTGATTTTAGACTGTACAGCTACCAATGACAGAAGTAAATGTTGTGGAAATAAAAATTAAGTATTTAAGGAAAGAGAGATAAAGCAAAGAACTTTAAGAGATTATTTTTCTGATAGTTCTACTGATAGCATCTGAGAGGAAAGCAGAGCTCCATTATCAGAATTCATGGTTTGGATAAGAAGCAGTGTTATATTCACAATGGCAATAATTTGGAAGGTCAATGGGAGGAATAAGGGAGGATCTCACCACCTAACTAGATAACTGACAATGTAGAAGAGTCAAGCCAATATATATAAATCTTGCCATGCTATCACTATATGCCTTAATAAAATAAAGGGTCTAGATATAAGTAGCATCTGCAAGATTGGAAGACAGCTAGTATTCAAGAAAATGCTATAAGGTCAGAGGTAGGAGGACACTATAGAGGGGAAAGACAATAATTTAACAATGTGAAAATCTTGCAGCTTATAAAGGGCAGGCGACTAGGATTCCTAGTCCTAGTTCTGTATGTGAACTAACTACATGAGATACTCAAGCTGGCAGAGGACAATTTTCTTCTCAGAGAAACATGTAGTGAATAAATAGCGAGGGACAAACTTCAGGCAAAGCTGATGTGAATGTGTCAGAGAAGAGAAAATGGGCAGTGAGCTCCTATGTCAGCCAAGAAAAGCAGGTATAAAGCAACTTGGGAAATGAGAGCTTTTGGACAACTGAACATGGGCTTACTACAGTTTGGCAAATCAGCCTTGAACGCTAAGATGCCCAGGACCTTGGTCCTCCATTATTTTCAGAAGGAAGGAAACTGACACAAGATTATGATTAAAGGCTTAAACTCAGTTTTGAATTACTACTACTTCCTCCAGAAATTGAACAGCAGTGAGTTGCAGCAAATCTCTGCTTTGCGTTTTTTGATGAACATGTTAAGGTTTCAACCATCACAAAGTGGGAAAAGGTGACTCAATAGCAGACCAAGACATGATATCAGGCTCTGCTGCTCCCAACTGAGCCGACCAGAGAGATCTCTGTGTCTGAACAAAGGGCTCACGTCCTTCTCCTGAGTTCATTGAAGATCAATGCGTCTTATTCTTCCATGTATCCTCAACACTTACACCAGTGCTTGGCATGTGGTAAGTGCTCAGTAAACGTTGACCTGAACATCACCCTGTTTGTAAACATTGATTTCTTAGGGGAAAAAACATAATTTTCAATAATTTCAGAAATGGATAATTAACATTTTCCCAAAATGCTAATTACATAGAGTTCTCTTGAATTATGAAAATAAAAATTATTTCACATGATTTTCATGTTCAGTGACAAAGGAGAAAATAAACTACTCACCCCAAAGCAGCA
The DNA here is from genome assembly GCF_041296235.1 of Equus asinus. NCBI lineage: Eukaryota > Metazoa > Chordata > Mammalia > Perissodactyla > Equidae > Equus > Equus asinus. The sequence goes on along the minus strand of NC_091809.1, from coordinate 80,526,898 downwards.
TAAATCATTTTCAGTGGTCAACATCTGCATCTTCAAACTGCCCAGCAACTGTTGGTATAGTATCTACCTCCATCCCATCTGAAGAAAAAATTAACCACCAAGCAATAGTCTACTGAGTGCTTCACATAGGTAAAGATTCAACTTACACTTCGCCCAGAAGGAAGCCAGTGCCCCGTCAGTAAAAGTTGCTATTTCTTTCTCTTATGAAAATTAAAGTATCGAGGAACAAACTGAGAAAGAAAAACGCCTCATGTGGATCTAGGTCAAGTTAAAAATAGTCTATACATTTAACATGTACTTTGTAAATTCTCAGCCTCAACACTAAAAGAACACTAGGTAGGAACTTTCAAATGCAGTAAGCCTCAACTGCTCGCTCTTCATAAACTGCTTGGTATTCACTGTGTGACTTTTTAAAAAAAGATATGAAGTCCTATCCTTACAAAGCTTACACCATAATTCAAGAGAAAAGACAAAATGAGCAAAGTTCTTGCTTATTGCCCTGTTTTTCTCACTTCATTAAAAAGGCTGAGGGGATAAGAAAAAAAAAAAAAAGCCCCCTGTAAAGAGTTGTCGACAGCTGCTTTCTCCATTTCCTCGCCTGCTATGCACCCCTTGACTCTTCAGCCCACCACAAACTGGCTTCTGCCTGCAGCCCCTTGGCACCCCACGACCTGGACACCCAGCAGGGCATGCAAACATAAACACGTATCTAAAATTAACTCATCATCTTCCCACATAGAAAATGCTTCTCTTTTCAGTCTTGCTAAAGGACACCTCTTACCTGTTCAATCCAGAAACCCATACCATCTTTCTAACTTCTGTTGCTTCTCTCTCTAAAATCTGTTGTCTTTTGTCATTTACTGCCACTACTTAATTTAGGCCACTATCTCTCATCTAATTTAAAACAGAAGTTACTTAAGAAGGTTTCTCTTCTTTCCTCCAGTATTTCCCTCTGCAATTAACTTTCCGTATCATAGCCAGTGTATCTTCTGAAACACCAATCAAACTAAAATTCTTCAGCGGCTTCCCACTGACCTAAAGGTAAAGCTGAAATTCTTTAACACAGCTTTCAAGTTCCTTTAAGATACAGCCCAGTTCACTACTCCACTTTCATCTGTTGCTATAATAATTGCCCTTCACACTCAGAGTTCCAGACATAATGAACTATTTTCAGTTCTCCAAAACTGAATGGGCTCATGAACCTTTGCACAAGGCTATTCCCTCACCTGCCTCTCTCCCCAACCTGTATGTAATCCCCCTTCACTTGGGTCACTTTTATTCATCTTTCAGATCTTGGCTTAGATGTCATTTACTCCATGAAGCTTGAATCTCTAACTACCCAGGCTGGTTGAAGGGCCCAGCTCTGACTCCACAGATTTTCAAGCTTCCCCATATCTCAATGCTGTATGACAATATACTGTAACTGCCTAATTAGTTAATTTATTTTTCACTCCACTAGCATGCCATTGATGTGAAGACAGTAACCTCATCTCTCGAGTACCGCTGTATTCTCTGTACCTGGCACAGCAACTCAATAAATATCTCTTACATAAATAAGCACATGAAGCACTGAAATGCCACTAGTAGATAGCATATGTTTAAACGGCAAAAAGACTGAAATTTAGTAAGATGGCAGATCTCAGGTGTTCTCATCACACATACACAAAAAAAGTAACTGTGTGAGGAGATGGATATGTTAATTACCTTGACTGCAGTAATCATTTCACTATGTATAACAAAACATGTTGCACACCTTACATATATACAATTTTTATTTTAAAAATTTAAAAAATGAATTTTAAAAAGGAAAAAAGAAACAAGTCTAAGTAAATAAATGGCAAAAAGAGTGACGTGGGTACTCAGAATTTTAAAGGACGGGGCATGGTATAAGCTGAAGAAATTTAATATACAGGCAACTCTCAAATTTAATATGGGGCTTAGGAATAAAAGTCCAAAAATCTCACTTTAGCAAAAAGTGTTTGTGACCTTAAAATCGTTTGCTATAAAGGCATTAAATAAAAAATTCTACAATAAAAACAAAAGCAAAAACTCTTCAGTGATGAAAGGCTTTTCAATGTCCAAAGGCACTCTCTAGTCAATCACTGTAATAAAAAAAGGTAGCATCTTGAATTCTTTCAGCTAAGAGTTTGGTAGGGCATGAGAAATCATCTGGGCCATGTTAAAGCCACCCTAAAGCCTATGTTAGAGGCTCACGAGATAGGGCTTAAAATGGAGAGGAGACATAAGGATGAACAGTGTGACCCAAAGCCTACACTTTTCCAAATTAAAATATCCCAGAACTTCAGGACCCCCAGGTCAACATGATATGTGCATAGAGATATTGATCACAACACTATGAGAAAAACTTAAATGTACCAATAAAAAAAAAAACTATGGTAACCCTCTTTAAGAATATTTTGTATCACTAAAAACTAGAAGTGTTAAGACTCTAGCAATATAAAATAACAATATACATTAAATACACACAAGATGCAACAAGTGCTTATAAGAGTGCCTGGTATATCATTTTTGCATATTAGCTCATTTAATCCCCTTACCACTTATTAGTTATTTGACCTCAAGCAAGTTGTGACCTCTCTGTGCCTCAGTTTCTCCATCTGTAAAATGGGGATCATAACAGCATCTACCACAGAGGGGTCTTGAAAGGATTAAATGAGTAAATATGTGTGATGTGCTTAAAATTAGGGTCTGGCACATAAGAGCACCCTCTAAATGTTTTATTGAGGGTAGCAGGAACGAGATTGGAGACATAGGAGACAAAGACAGTGTTGTCTCTTTAGAATCTGATGAAGAATTTGAACCTTATATGGTGAGTATCAGGCAATCACTAAGGGAACATCATTAAAAAGGGGCGACAGAGAGTGTTCTCAGAAGATTAATATGGCACAGTGAGCTGGAGGAAGGGATGACTGAGGCAAAAAATTTACTACTGTAAATCCAGTGTGAGAAGAAAAGGGCCTAGGTTTGGAGGATAGCAGTAGTAATAGCAAGGTCATTTAAAGGGAAAATGTACAGAATTCAGCATTGGACTGGATGAGGAATAAATGATAAAGGCTGAGTCAAAAGAACACTTTGGGGGGCTGGCCCGGTGGTGTGGCGGTTAAGTTCACATGTTCTGCTTTGGCGGTTTGGGGTTCGCCCGTTCAGATCCCCGCTGTGCACCTACGCACAACTCGTCAAGCCATGCTGTGGCAGCTGTCCTACATATGAAGTAGAGGAAGATGGGCAGAGATGTTAGCTCAGGGCTAACCTCAACAAAAAGCGGAGGATTGGTGGCAGATGTTAGCTCAGGGCTAATCTTCCTCAAAAAAAAAAAAATACTTCCTGGATTCTAACTGAAAGAGGATACTTAGAAAAGGGAACCAGTCTAACAGGGAAAATATTTACAAAGAAGCCTACAAATATGAGACAACTGAAACAGAAACATTTTAAGCCATTTGTTTAAGGTCCAAACGTTTGTCACAAAAAAAAGAACCCAAATTTCTTAAATGCTGCCTAACCCTTTAAATCAACTGACTATCCTAGTTTTACATATAATCATGTAGGAATCCATTTTAAAAATAAAAATGGCAGCATCAATGTGTGCACACTCATATATACACACACAAGCATACAAACAAAAAGACTGGAAAGACGTGCAATAGAAAATTAATAGATGTCTCTCAATTAGAATTATACTTGATTTTTCATTTCTTCTTTGTGCCCATTTAAAACACTTCTGACTATGAATACAGACTATTTTTGTAGTTAGGAAAAAAAGTAAAAAAAGAAAAAAAAATTTACTTGAGAATTTCCATTCCATGTAATTCCACATTTGCTTCCTACACTATAAAAAGTTAATTCTGAGATTTCTCTGTTTTAAGAGTTTCCAAAAGAACCTATGTAAGTTCTCTCCATAACTTCCCTTATTGCCCAAGTGATCATCTGACTGTTCACACTGAAGAGACAGGATACTCACCTTCATAATCTCTTATTGAATCTTCTGTCCGGACTCCAGCCATGTTATATTGGCTGCTCACAGAGTGAGAAAGCATTCCTTCTAATCTCTCCAATGTGGCTTGGCCTTCTGCTGTTAAGTGAGATAATCCTTCTTCATAGGTATAAAATGTAGGGATGTCCCCCTGCCCTTGTTCTAAACAAATAAAAAGTTTTTAAGCTATTATAAAACAATTAGAAAAAAATGGATCATCAATTATGCATTTACTGAAGAAAAGGTACAGTAAAAATAGGCTTCCAGGAAACACTTTTCAACATTCATTTAACACACACATATAGGCCATCTGTTGAAGACAGAAATAAAAAAAAAAGTCCCTATCCTATAGGATGAAAAGGGATTCCAAGAGATAATGAGACAGTGAACAGCAACTCCCAAAGAATCAAATGTCCGGGACGAGAAGGAAAGGAGGGTGTTCCTAAGGTCAGGGAGTCTTATATTGTCCCAAGCTGGGAATTTCACAGGTGAGCGCAAATTAATTTGATATTAATTTGTACTGAAAATTTTCTCCTGATTAAAACACATGCTCCTTTTAAAAAATCAGAAATTCTGGAAAATACAAAAAGGATACAAAAATAAGAATCACCCAAAAATCTCAGCAAAGATGAGAACGTATTTAGATATATAAAGGAGAAACCCAGAAATAAGTTTTCCTAAAGCCAGGAAGTGGGTACATACAGAGGAAAGGGCTCTGGATAGCCAGACTGGTATACATGAGACCAGTGGGGAAAAGAAAAGAGAACAGCAGGCATCTCAAGTTACAAGACTCTACCAGGCTAGAGACTGCATTCTGTTCTGGGGAGGCCAGGGGAAATACTCTTGGATAAATGAAGTATAGTTCTGGGAAAAAGAAATGACTTTGGCAATGAGCTGTTTGAAGGACTGTGTTAAATAAAGATGCAGGTGATACAGGTTTAAAGTGGTGGAGGGAGAAGGCTTGTTCTCTGTGACTAGCTGCATCAACTTAAAAAGACTCTCCTGACTGCCTATTTTCCTATCTACCAATTTCTTTCCTTCCATTTATCTCTATCCATTTTCTACCCCCCCAATAATCTCTATTTTTTACCCTCAAGTTTGGAAAGCCCAAAATTTTTTTCCAATTTGACTTAGACATAAATTGTGCCATTCACTTTTATTAATAATCATACTATATGGGTATTTAGTAGAGATATAAACAACTATAATCCCACACCCTTAGTACAAATAAATGCTTAAAATGAAACAACAGAAACACTTAAAAAATTCCATTTCACTAACCATGTGCTTCCACATCATATTCTTCTCCATCGTAATCATCTGAATCTTCATCTTCAGGATCTGGATGTAAAGCCTGGCATTCACACATTGCAGTGAACATTGCCTCCACTGAAGAAGAAAATTAAATTGTAATTTATACTTTTTTCTGGCCAATGCACAACAAAAATGTAATGAAATAACCATCAGTGCAAATAACTTTAATGGGTAGACAAGGGGTGTACTAGGGTCATGACATTAACAAAACCTGCTAAATTCCAAGGAGAATCAGTCTTGAAAAGTGCTTGATGGCAATGGACAAGTCACAAAATAGTAAGAGGTCATTTCAAGCTACTATTGAGATCTCTTCATGCCCGGTTGGATTTTCTGAGAGTCAGAGTCCTGGTGAGACTGCTATATCAGGGTGAAGGCCTTCAGCTGATAAGCCTCTTTCCAGCTATCCTGGCATCTTTCACTTTGGAACTGCCAATGACTTCTCTGCCCTCTAGCCAGTGGGATTCACAGTGAACAGCATCAAGTTAATAAAAATAACCAGATTCCTCCATTGATAAAACATACCAAGTAACATGGTGTCTACTGTACTCCCACTACAGTCACAATCTTTGATATTAATAGGTATCTGGTCCTCAATATTACAGATGCTAAAACAAAGAAAAGGCAATAGAAGGCAGGCAATGAGGGTAAAGGGGTGTGCGTGTGTCGACAGGAACAATGCTTGGTACATAAAGGGAAAAGAATCAATTCTATACAATACTCACATGCTGATTTATCATTAGGCACAAATCTAAATTCGGCAATAGGTTCAACATCATCATCACTGTCTTCCTCTTCTTCATCAGCAACAGATTCTTTTGATTCTTCTAGAAAGGGAATAAAAATAACTTTTTAATGATGTTGTTTATTTGTTTTGATAAAAACAATGCCTAAAAGAATTTCTTGAAGGATGCTTATTGATATACCTAAATACTGCAATTCAACTTTTACTTCAAATTATAAGAACATAGTCATTTTAGAGCTAAAAAAAGACCGTGGATAGTCCCTCTGGTCTAGTCAAACTGTACTTCATGAGCCCAGGGATTCTAAGCCCCCTCAGGGTCATGGAGGGGATGAGGAAACTTCAACAGTCAGGCGTCTAACAAGTAGAGTTCCACTGTCCACTGCTTCTTTGACCTTTCACCTTGTACTAAGGGTTCAGCAGCAGCTTGTAACCACTGATGTGCTTCATCACCAACAATGTGCAGATGAGAAAACTAAGGCCCACAAAAGTTAACCGAGCCAACAGATAAATTTAAAAAATCTGTAAGCAAGAAAAAATACAAATGCTCAATAAAGAGGACTCGCGCGTGCCACTTGTGGAAGTGGAAATTGCTACAACCACTCTGGAGATGTGTACATCCTCCTACCCAGCAACCATTTCCTCATCTAAGTACATACTATGTAGACAAGGGGCTTGTACACAAATGTTTACTAAAGTACCACAGGTACTAGTGAAAATATAAAAACTAAATGTTGAGTAAAAAAGTAAATAGATGTATTGTAACCTGGTCACATTACATTTTATATACAGATGGCAGTGAAAAATGAACAAATGTGATTTATATGTACCAAAATGGATAGACTTAAAAATAATAACTGAGTGAAAAAGCTAGTTGCAGAATATATATAACACCACTTTCATTAAAATTTTAAAAACAAAACCAAACCATTATACTGCTTGTGGGTATATGCATATTCAGTGAAATCTAAAAGCATAGACAGAAATGACACACATCATCTTTAAGATAATGTTTAATTCTAGAAACAGAGAGTATAGAATGAAATGGGGAGGGATATGAAAAGGATTTCAACAATATTCATATAGTTTTCTTTCTTTAAAATACCTGAGTAACTATGAAAAAAGGTTAAAATTTATGCTGGATATTGAATAATGAAAAATTTTTATTGCTCTCTGCACTTTTCAATGTTTGAATTAATTCATAATGGAAAAAAAACCCTAGGTCAACAAAAATATTTAGACCCCAAAACTTCAAAACTAATAATCTTAAAAATATAAATTAAATTTTGTTTAGCATATTAAAGTTAACATTTTAAAAAAGTGTTAATTCTCCACACAGATGAAGATAAGCTGGAAAGGTTTTCTTATACATTACTATTAAAAGTATAAATTGATAAAAACTTTCAGGAAAGCAATCTGACAATATACATTAAGAGCTTTAAAAATGTTTATTACCTTTAATGCAGTAATTCTACTCACAGGAATCAATTATAGGGGGTATCCACTAAATTTTTAAAAAATTTTTTATTTTATAAATCATACAAACTCACTGTAGAGTGAAAAAATACAGTTAAGCAAAAAACAAAAAAGAAAGAAAAACTTTAAAATGGCCACTATTAACAGTTTTAAATAACAGATTTAATAGGACTTTTCCTGTTCTGTTTCTAATGTTATTATATTGTTAAATATAATATACATGTCCTCTGTAAACAAGTAAACTAATACAAAAATACTGGAGAAATCTAAATAATTCTAAATAGTTGAATATATTATGGTACTATCAAACTTTTTCAATGCAATTTTTAAAAAATGATATACTGAAATTATTATTCTATAACTGAATCAACATCACTTTTTAAATTATAAAATACACAGTGGTATAAAAATAATTGAAAGAGTCTAGATGGATTCAAAGGAAAACATAGGTCCCTACCATTCTAGTTCCTCACCCTAGAAGTAACCACTATTAACAATTTCTTTTATATCCTAAAGAATCCACCTTAAGGCAACAAATTAATATAGTATTTTTATAATTAGGAAAAAAATACAACCATGACCAACACTCATCATCTCGTGCTAGATCACAGTAGTGGCTGTCACATTTTCAGTCTCTTTAAATTTTGCTAAATTTTCAACAATGGGGATAATTTTTTAGTCATTTAAAAAATAATCTAATGTCCTTAACAATAACCTGATGGCCTATTTTAAAGAGGTTTATGTAGATAAGCCAACGAGAAAAAAAATCTGGAGCTTGGAGAATCAGGATGAGAGAAACAAAGGCTAGGAAAATAGGGTCCAAGCATGTGTAACTTAGGAGAAGAGTGGAGTTTCAGATAAACAGAACTGGAGAGCTATTGAAATAAACATGCCCCAGGAGGATTCTACCTTCTAGTAAGAAAAGTCCTACTCATTTTAATAAGAAAGGATTAACCAAAATCCCATCAATTTCAAGAAAATAATCATACACAGCAAACCTTTAAAATATCTACACCAAACCTACTGAATCCTTTTCCTTGGTTTGGAATTCCCAGGATTTACATTTGTAATAAGTTCCCCAGGTGTTTCTCATGTGCAGCCAGGTATAAGAACTAGAGACTACTATAATCACCTAATTTTTCTGGATAAAATTGAGGCTCAGAGAGAAGAAAATCACATGCCTAGCAAGTTAATGACAGAGTCTTTTTATTCAGTGTGCTTTTCTCTTCAACTAGCTTTATTCAAACCCTACCTCTCTAACCTTACTTTTTGATATGCACCTTGCCCAATGCCAATGTTCTACACTATTTTTGGGCATTTCACACCAGCACTTGGAATTGACTGACAAGGGTACTTTGCAGTCTATTTCTACATTTCTATGAATGAATGAGTGCTTTAACCTAAACATGACATATGTAATACTCTTGGTTATAAAATCATACTTGTATGTACTTAGATGGAAAGTGAACTTTAGTGCCCAACACCTCCTCATCTTAAAGTCCTACTACAGGGTCAACAGTTTTTACTCTTCCTTACCCTCTCTTTCAAACTTTACTAGATTTTTATCTATCTCTGGACCCTTACCAATGGCAAGAGTTTGCAATCTTATAACAAAAATATTTTCAGATACAGTCATGCACCATTTAATGACATTTCGGTCAACAATGGACTGCATCTATGACAGAGGTCCCATAAGATTAGTACCATACAGCCTAGGTGTGTAGTGGGGCTACACTAAGTTTGCCTAAGTACACTCCATGATGTTCGCACAACAATGAAATTATTTAACAATGCATTTCTCAGAAAAGCATCCCTGTCATTAAGCGATGCATGACCGTAGTTGAATCAGCCATTACCACTAAATGAGGCAGGGCTTCTCACTGTGCCACACTGAATATAAATGGTCATCTTATATCTGAAACCATATTAAAATAAACTAAAGGAGCAATAGCTCAACAGGAAAACTCATGGGATTGTCTCTTATACACTATGTCAAAGAAAAGCAACCTATTATCTTAAAAGCAAGTTTACTAAAAGTCTGACAAATGTACTTTCAACCTCAAAGTTCTGCATTTCTACAAAAGACAAACATATTAAGTTAACACAACATAGTATATAAACTTCTTATTTAGTTAGTTTTACAAAAATAAAACACAAGTTTTTATTTTGTGCCTAACTTGTTTCTCATTCAGAATTCTTACAACCCATTGATGACGGTCTAAAAAAATGGATTTTTTTTGTCCTTCCTACTTTTTCTTTCATCCACTTCACTAGATTTTTATGAACCTTTGTAGTCATCTCTGACAGCAAAACTTGGAAATCTTGTAACCCAGGGTTTCTCAAACTTGGCACTACTGACATTTGGATGGGGTAATTCTTTGGTGGGGAGACTGTCTTGTGCGTTGTAGGATGTTTACTAGCATACCTTGCCTCTAACTACTAGATGCCAGTAGCATTCCTTCCCAACCCGAGTCATGACAACCAAAATCTCATTGCCAAATGTGGGGGAAGGGAAATGTCACCCCCCTACTGAGAACCACTTCTGTGACAAAATAAAAAAGGTTCTACCCTAAACTCTAGGAAGCTTCAAGTATACTGATCCAAGCCTCTATGGGTGCCAAATACAAATGCCTTTACCAAGAGAATAAACAGTTAATAGGAAAAATCAGAAATGTATCCACAATAACTGAATAATTCTAAGTGCAAATACATAGAAAATAAAAGGCAGTATCCAAACTGTTTTACTGCGCTGAAATTTTCTTTAATAAACTATTATCCAAAATAGGTCAATGGCTTGAAAATTACATTGATTATGATCACAGACTGCTTTTTAAAATATAATATGCTACCAAAGGAAGCTCAAGATTAAATTACACCATACATACCTTCAAATTGGGCATTCACCATAACATACAAATGCTCTCGTGGATAGGCATTTAGGTCCCTGGACACTGCATGCAAACTAATGGTGGGGTATTCCAGTGAGAATCCTAATCCAGAGCCATCTAACCAAGACAGGCGGCTGAAAAACACATTTCAAGTAGATTATTTGAAGAAATTGAATCCTAATGTAATATCCTAAAGTTCATAAAGGTTCAGCTTGGACACTTTGATGCATGTGAATAAATTCAAGCTCACTGTTTAGAAACATCCCTAAAGTAAGAAAATTTAGCAGCAGGAACTGAATTTCTTTAAAACCAATTCTGTTATGGTCTCTTCTAGCTAAAAATCCAAAAAGATTTGAAATGCAATTTTTCTTAAGTCACACGTGTATTTCTTTTTTTTTCTTCTCCCCAAAGCCCCAGTACGTAGTTGTATACCCTAGTTGTATGTCCTTCTAATTCTTCTATGTGGGAAGCTACCATGGCTTGATGAGCAGTGTGTAGGTCCACGCCCAAGATCTGAACTGGTGAACCCCAGGCTGCTGAAGCAGAGGGCAGGAACTTAACCACCAAGCCACCAGGCTGGCCCCTACATGTGTGTTTCTATGCCTTTTATGCTTTTTCTTATTTGGAATGTCTTCATGTACTTTCTTTGCTTTTGCAATTCCTCTTCATCTGGTTAAGTTCCAGCTCCTCTCTGAGCCCTCCCTCCAATTATTGCAGTCCATAATGATCTCTTCTTTTTCTACATGGCACTTATGCTCAGTAATACAACATTTAACACTTAACTCGGGGGTAATAAATCTTCTATGTACTCTGACAGAAAGTGAGCTACTTGATAAAAGAATCTGTCATATTTCTTTCTTTAACAATATTCTTCAAAACCATTAGCATAGTGCTCAGCATGTTAAGTATGCAATAAATACCTAGGAATCACTAATATCTCTACTAATCCTACATTAAATGACATACACATGAAAGGGCTATAATCATACTACAAGTTAGAACATATCACATTGAAAGACAGACTTTATGAAGCCTGTCATTCATTCTGCAGCTTTTTTTTTTTTTGAGGAAGATTAGCCCTGAGCTAACTACTGCCAATCCTCCTCTTTTTGCTGAGGAAGACTGGCTCTGAGCTAACATCTGTGCCCATCTTCCTCTACTTTATATGTGGGATGCCTACCACAGCATGGCTTTTTGCCAAGCAGTGCCATGTCCGCACCCGGGATCTGAACTGGCGAACCCCGGGCCACCAAGAAGCGGAACGTGAGCACTTAACCACTGTGCCACAGGGCCAGCCCTATTCTGCTGCTTTAAGAGAAAGCCACAGGGGACAGCCCCACAGCCAAGTGGTTAAAGTTCCATGTGCTCCCTTTCGGTGGCCAAGGGTTCACAGGTTAGGATCCCGAGTTCGGATCCTGGGTGCAGAGCTACTCCACTCATCAGCCATGCTGTGGAGGTATCCCACATACAAAGGAGAGGAAGACTGGCACAGATGTTAGCTCAGGGTTAATCTTTCTCAAGCCAAAAAAAAAAAAAATAAAAGAGGAAGATTGGCAACAGATGCTAGTTCAGGGCGAATCTTCCTCACACACAAAAAAAAGAGAAAGCCACAGATAAGTAAGGTCTAGTTTTCCCCCAAAAGTGGTCAAAGGAAAATATTTTATTGGCATAACAAAGGAAACATACTACCAAAATAAGTATGTTGAGTTTTGAGTAAGGGGTGATTAATTTTTTGGTAATACTTCACTCATCTGGAACTGCACCACTCAGCAGAAAAAAAAAGTAGCGAAAAAAATCCTCAAGGGGGCTGGCCCAGTGGCCTAGTGGTTACGTGCTTGTGCTCTGCTCCAGCAGCCCAGGGTTCACAGGTTCACATCTTGCGGACCTATACGCTGCTCATCAAGCCATGCTGTGGCAACGTCCCACGTACAAAACAGAGGAAGACTGGCACAAGTGTTAGTTCAGGGACAATCTTCCTCAAATAAAAAGGGGAAGATTGGCAACGGATGTTAGCTCAGGGCCCATCTTCCTCACACACACACACAAACCTTAAGAAATCACAAAACAAGGTTAATGAAATAAAAGTTAATGCAACATAGTGGTTGCTTAGAAGGAAATAGAGAATGACTGCTAATGGGTGACGGTGTCCTTTGGGGGCAATGAAAATATTCTAATATTGACTGTGATGATGGTTGCACAACTCTGTAAACAGACTAAAAACCACTGAACTATAGACTTTACATGGGCATGCTACGTGAATTATCTCAATAAAGCTGTTGTTAAAAAAAGAAGTTAAACGCAATAAAACCCCTGTATCATTCTATTTTCTAAACAATTTTAACAAGGCTGGCTGTCTAATTTCTTTTTTTTTAAAAGATTGGCACCTGAACTAACAACTGTTGCCAATCTTTTTTTTTCCTGCTTTTTTTCCTCCCCAGATGCCTGCAGTATATAGTTGTATATTTTTAGTTGTGGGTCCTTCTAGTTGTGGCATGTGGGATGCTGCCTCACCATGGCCTGATGAGCGGTGCCATGTCCGCACCCAGGATTGGAACTGGTGAAAACCTGGGCCACTGAAGCGGTGAAATTAACCACTCGGCCACGGGGCCGACCCCTGCCTGTCTAATTTCTAACCAAGGAAAAGCAAATACCATAGGAGAACCCGGGACTCCCTTGGGCAGGAATGATGACAGTGCAGCAGTCTGAGATCATTCATATTCAATGTTAGAGGACGCTGAACTTTACGGCTCAGTCCCCCTAAAGAAAATCAATGTCTAACAGCACAATGCGAGTGTCTAACACATGATGCTCAGGTAGCAAAAGCAGAAGCAAAATTGGGTTGTGGTGATAATTGTTCAACTCTGTAAATATCCTAAAATGCAACAATCTGTACACTTAAAAAAGCAATACCAAGAAAATAGGCACTGCCATTTGGAAAGATTTCCATGCAACATGCTTATTAAAAAAAGAAAAAGAAAACCTGGGAGGCTTAAAAGGATAAATCTTAAGGAGCCTAAAGTGGTGAAGCTCTAGAAATGATTTTCCAGAATGACTCACCCCACTGATTCCAAAGAAATGGATATCATTATTCTAATTAGATTGTGTGCAGTATGTACCTTTCCGGGCCACCTCTTTCCACCTAATGTGAAGATGAAAGTGCTCATGTATCAGAGAAGTACTGCCAGTCCCTTACTAAAACTATATTATTTTAAGCAGATAAACTCCCTTTTCTCAACTTAAAACTCCCCTGGCATTATCAGAATTAAGAAAGGAGCATTCCAGGAGGGGAGAAGGGGCAGAGCAAAATGGCGGGGTGAGCTGACCTGGGATTCTCTCCCCTCCAAAATACAACAAAAGATTGGAAGAACTGAATTTCAGAGAATAAACATAATGCCAGCTCGTTAGAGACCTACAATACCAAGAAGGTGGCGATCATAAACCCTACTTACAGCCTCGGAGGCGCTGGAATGGTAGGAGAGAACATCGCTCCCTCCCCTAGAGTCTGTGATCGCTGCTGTGCGGGTCGGGAAGGAGCAGGGGAGGGGCCGCGCAACGGGGGATCATCCAGGACTCCTGCCCTGGTTCAGTGGAAACTCGCTGACACGGGGAAAGCTTCCATCTGTGGGGACCCCATAAACCAAGGGCCTCGGGAGACCAGAGAACAGAACTGATCTGAACCCAGACCTGTGCATGTCAGTAACAGCCCCTCCGCCCCGGCAAAGCCAGTGGGCGCAGCCATCTTGTTGCAGACGGAGAGCTCATAACACGCGGCTCTTGACCCCCATCTAGTGGCGACAGGCTGTAACTGCAACCAAATTCTACCACCATGCGAAAAAACCGCTCCTCTACCATCCAGCAATTTATAAAAGCCCCAGACCAGAAGGAAAACAATAAAAACATAGAATTAAGTCCTGAGGATTTGGAATTAGGTAAACTAAGTGATAATGAGTTCAGAGCAGCTATAATCAAAAAACTCAATGAGGTAGAGAGAAAGAGAAACAAGCCGAGTTCTGGAGTTACTTCACAAAAGAGTTTGAAATCATAAAGAAGAATCAAACAGAATTACTTGAGATGAAAAACACAATGGACCAGATAAAACAGAATACAGATTCCCTGAATGCCCGTGTGTACACACCATAGAAGAGCAAATTAACATAATTGAAGATAGATAGGCTGAATGGCTCCAGACAGAGGAAGAAAGAGAACTAAGGATCAAAAAAAATGAGGAAAATCTCTGAGAGATAATGGATTCAATGAGGAGTAAGAACATAAGGATCATAGGAATTCCCGAGAATATGGAAAAGGAAAATGGAGCAGAAAGTGTGCTTAACAAAATTATTGAAAAGAACTTCCCAAATCTAGGGATCGACGGAGAAATGTGTGTAGAGGAGGGTTTTAGATCTCCTAGATTTGTCAATGTAAAAAGAGCTACCCCAAGGCACATAGTAGTAAAATTGGCAAAAAGGAAAGATAAGGAAAAAATACTCAGGGAAGTAAGAAAAAAAAAGAGAATAACCTATAAAGGAGCCCCTATCGGACTGTCAGCGGACTTCTCTACAGAAACCCTACAAGCTAGGAGAGAATGGAGTGACATATTCAAAGCTTTAAGGGATAAAAATCTTCAGCCAAGAATACTCTATCCAGCAAGAATTTCCTTCAGATATGAGGAAGAAATTAAATCTTTTCCAGACAAACAAAAGTTAAGGGAATTTGTAACCAAAAGCCCTCCATTACAAGAAATCCTCAAGAAGGCTCTCATACCTGAAAAAAGAAAAAAGGGAGAAAGGGGACACAATCCACAGACTAGGGAGACCAATGGATAGAACCAGAACAGGATAGCAATTATTCAATTATAGCATTAGGGTAAAGGTAAGGAAACTACCAAAGCAAAGACGATCTTATCACTCTAACTACAAATTAATAAGACGAGTTGGAATAAAAAATGAAAATAATTATTTAGGAGGGGAAGAGCAAAGGGTCTAAATCAGTATTGGTCAAGTAAGTAAGAGACCACCAGAGAATAGACTATATTATACACGAGATTCTAAATACAAACTTCAAGGTAGACACTAAAATAAAGTACAGAACAGAGTCACAAACCATAAATAAGGAAAAATCTAAGAAACCCAGCATAAGAAATTGCAGTATTAAATGGGTAGGCTAAAGCACGCAGGAAAACAAGATAATGAGCGACAGATTAACAGCATTAAGTCCACATGCATCAATAATCACTCTCAATGTGAATGGATTGAACTCTCCAATAAAGAAACACAGAGTGGCAAAATGGATTAAAGAACAAGATCCAACAATTTGTTGCCTCCAGGAAACACACCTCAGCCCCAAGGACAAACACAGACTCAGGGTGAAGGGGTGGAGGACAATACTTCAAGCAAATAGCAAGGAAAAAAAGGCAGGTGTTGCAATTCTTATATCAGACCAAGTGGATTTCAAAATAAGACAGGTAAAGAGAGACACAGAGGGACAATATATAATGATCAAAGGGACACTTCATCAAGAAGAAATAACGCTTATAAATATCTATGCACCCAACAAAGGAGCACCAAGATTCATAAAGCTATTAACAGACCTAAAGGAAGATGTTAAAAACAACACAATAATAGTAGGGGACCTCAACACCCCACTCACATCAATGGACAGATCATCCAGACAGAAAATCAACAAGGAAATAGTGGAGCTAAATGAAAAACTAAAACAATTGGACTAGTAGACATATATAGATCACCTCACCCTGAAAGAGCTGAATACACATTCTTCTCAAGTGCACATGGAACATTCTCAAGGACAGACCATATGTTGGTAAACAAGGCAAGCCTCTACAAATTTAAAAAAATTGACATAATAACAAGCATCTTCTCCGATCATAGTGCTATAAGGCTAGAAATTAATTACAAGAAAAAAGCTGAGAAAGGCACAAAGATGTGGAGACTAAACAACACACTACTGAACGAGCAATGGATCATTGAAGAAATTAAAGAAGAAATAAAAAAATACCTGGACAGAAATGAAAATGATAGCATGACATACCAACTCATATGGGATACAGCAAAAGCTGTATTAAGAGGAAAATTCAGGCAATACAGGCACATCTTAACAAACAAGAAAAATCCCAAATAAGCAACCTTAAAGCACACCTAACTGGACTAGAGAAAAAAGAACAAATGAAGCCCAAAGTCAGCAGAAGGAGAGAAATAATAAAAATCAGAGCAGAAATAAATACTATTGAAACGAAAAAGGCAGTAGAAAGGATCAATGAGACAAAGAGCTGGTTTTTTGAGAAGATAAATAAAATTGACAAACCACTAGCCAGACTTACAAAGAAAAAAAGGGATAAAGCTCAAATAAACAAAATCAGAAATGAGCGAGGAGAAATAACAACAGACCCTGCAGAAATACAACAGATTATAAGAGAATACTACAAAAAACTATATGCCAACAGAATGGATAACCTAGAGGAAATGGATAAATTCTTGGACTCCTACAAAGCTCACTCAAGAAGAGGCAGACAATTTGAACAGACCAATCACAAGGAAAGAGATTGAAATAGCAATCAAAAACATCCCAAAGAATAAAACCCCAGGACCAGATGGCTCTCCTGGGGAATTCTACCAAACTTTCAGAGAGGATTTAATACCTATCCTTTTCAAGCTATTCCAAAAAATTAGGGAAGATGGAACACTCCCTAACACATTCTATGAGGCCGACATCACGCTGATACCAAAACCTGACAAGGACACCACAAAAAAAGAGAACTACAGGCCAATATCACTGATGAACATAGATGCAAAAATTCTAAACAAAATTTCTGCAACCAGAATTCAGCAATTCATCAAAAGGATCATACATCATGATCAGGTGGGATTCATACCAGCGACAGAGGCATGGTTCAACATCCACAAATCAATCAACGTGATACACCACATCAACAAACTGAGGAATAAAAACCACATGATCATCTCAATAGATGCAGAGAAGGCATTTGACAAGATCCAACAGCCATTTATGATAAAAACTCTGAACAAAATGGGCATAGAAGGAAACTACCTCAACATAATAAAGGCCATATACGACAAACCCATAGCCAACATCATACTCAATGGGCAAAAACTGAACCCCATCCCCCTGAAAACAGGAACTAGACAAGGATGCCCTCTATCACCACTCTTATTTAACATAGTACTGGAGGTCCTGGCCAGAGCAATCAGGCAAGAAAAAGGAATAAAAGGAATCCAAATAGGGAGGGAAGAAGTGAAACTCTCGCTGTTTGCAGATGACATGATCTTATATATAGAAAACCCCAAAGAATCCATTGGAAAACTCTTAGAAGTAATCAACAACTACAGTAAAGTTGCAGGGTACAAAATCAGTTTGCATAAATCAGTAGCATTTCTATACTCTAATAACGAACTAACAGAAAAAGAACTGAAGAACACAATACCATTCACAATCTCAACAAAAAGAATAAAATACCTTGGGGTAAATTTAACTAAGAAGTGAAGGACCTATATAATGAAAATTACAAGGCCTTTCTGAGAGAATTGGATGACGACATAAGGAGATGGAAAGACATTCCATGTACATGGATTGGAAGAATAAACATAGTTAAAATGTTCCTTCTACCTAAAGCAATCTACAGATTTAATGCCATCCCAATCAGAATCCCAATGACATTCTTTACAGAAATAGAACAAAGAATCCTGAAATTCATATGGGGCAACAAAAGACCCCGAATTTCTAAAGCAATCCTGAGAAAAAAGAACAAAACGGGAGGCATCACAATCCCTGACTTCAAAACATACTACAAAGCTACATTAATCAAAACAGCATGGTACTGGTACAAAAACAGGTGCACAGATCAATGGAACAGAATTGAAAGCCCA
The DNA here is from genome assembly GCF_041296235.1 of Equus asinus. Classification (NCBI taxonomy): domain Eukaryota; kingdom Metazoa; phylum Chordata; class Mammalia; order Perissodactyla; family Equidae; genus Equus; species Equus asinus. The sequence continues at coordinate 80,508,592 of NC_091809.1, read as the reverse complement.
GAAATAAAACAACACATCTATGGACAGCTAATCTTTGACAAAGGAGCTGAGGGCATACAATGGAGAAAAGAAAGTCTTTTCAACAAATGGTGCTGGGAAAACTGGAAATCCAATGTAAAAGAATGAAAATTGACCATTCTTTTTCACCATTCACCAAAATAAACTCAAAATGGATTAAAGACCTAAAGGTGAGACCTGAAACCATAAGGCTTCTGGAAGAAAACGTAGGCAGTACACTCTTTGACATCAGTATTAAAAGGATCTTTTCGGACACCATGCCTTCTCAGAGAAGGGAAACAATAGAAAGAATAAATAAATGGGACTTCATTAGACTAAAGAGCTTCTTCAAGGCAAATGAAAACAGGATTGAACAAAAAAACAACCCACTAACTGGGAAAAAATATTTGCAAGTCATCTATCTGACAAAGGCTTAATATCCATAATATATAAAGAACTCTCGCAACTCAACAACAAAACATCAAACAACCCAATCAAAACATGGGCTGGAGACATGAACAGACATTTCTCCAAAGAAGATATACTGATGGCCAATAGGCACATGAAAAGATGCTCATCATCGCTGATCATCAGGGAAATGCAAATCAAAACTACACTAAGATATCATCTTACACCCATTAGAATGACAAAAATATCTAAAACTAATAGTAACAAATGTTGGAGAGGTTGCGGAGAAAAAGGAACCCTCATACACTGCTGGTGGGAATGCAAACTGGTGCAGCCACTATGGAAAACAGTATGGAGATTCCTCAAAAAATTAAAAATAGAACTACCATACGATCCAGCCATCCCACTACTGGGTATTTATCCAAAAAGCTTGAAGTCAGCAATCCCAAAAGTCCTATGCACCCCAATGTTTACTGCAGCATTATTTACAATAGCCAAGATGTGGAAGCAACCTAAGTGCCCAGCAACAGACGAATGGATAAAGAAGATGTGGTACATATATACAATGGAATACTACTCAGCTGTAAAACAGAACAAAATCATTCCATTTGCAATAACATGGATGGACCTTGAGGGAATTATGTTAAGTGAAATAAGCCGGCGAGAGAAGGATAATCTGTGTATGACTTCACTCATATGAAGAATTTAAAATTATGGACTAAGAACAGTTTAGTGGATACCAGGGGAAAGGTGGGGTGGGGGCTGGGCACAAAGAGTGAAGTGGTGCACCTACAACATGACTGACAAACATTAATGTACAACTGAAATTTCACAAGATTGTAACCTATCATTAACTCAACAAAAAAAAAAAGAAAGGAGCATTCCAAATTTGGGTGTCCAAAATGATTTCAAATATCCAGAGCCATAAAACTTTCTTTAATGACTCAATTAAGTAACGGAAAAACTAAAATAGCAACATAAGACTTAGTGCCAATGAAATTATGGCCTTTACTTTAAAAAGCACCTAATAATTACTCTGTAGTTTCTTACTGCTGGCAGAACACAAACACTGCCTCTGCAAAGCTTCTCCTAGGGAGTTCTCATAATCTTATAGATGGACATGGATTATACAGTCGACAGAGCAGAAGCAAATTCCACTTAGAACCAACATTTACTCTGATCATTAAGTTCTGATTTTTATTTATTCTTTACCTACATTCTAGAAGAAAAGCCCTCCAAAACCAAAATATCTAACTAAACCTAGCCCCAAAGAAACCATGAGTAACAAAAGGAAAAAACAAGATTTAGAAAGCCAGGAGACATGCAGAGGAATGTTCTGCTAATTTCCAATACTTCTGCACAAGTATGATCAGTGTCCTTTATTCCTGGCATGGGGTGAAAAACAGGACAGGAAGATAAGAGAGGTCTTCAATTTGAGTTGGTTTAAATATTTGGTTTAAAATTAATTTTACAATAAGATATAAAAAAGTGTTACTTGTAAGTTTAAATTACCTTTTTCATTTTACCTGTCTCAAATGATCTATTTTGAATGATTCGTGCCTCTGTTCCCTTCCTTACCTGGATAAAAAGGCAACTTCCTATGAAAACTAAGCTTTGAAAATAGGCCTGAGAATTCTAAATTTCTCAATACACATCTGAGAAACTATCTACCCTAAAACCAAATCAGACCCTGTCCCTCTTTGCCTAAAATCCTAAAGCAGTTTCCCCAAAGCCTTCGGGCTATAAGCCAAGGTCACGAACACGGTTCTCTCCTTCTCCAGCTTTATTATTTTTCCACTGTCTCCCTCATTCCCTCAGAGGAAGAACTGCTAGACTGTGTGTGTACAAACACATATACAGTCACGCGCCGCTTAATGATGGGGATACGTTCTGAGAAATGTATCGTTAGGCTATTTTGTTGTGCAAACATCATAGAGTATACTTACAAACCTAGATGGTACAGCCTACTACACACCCAGACTATATGGTACTAAACTATGGGACCATCATTGTACACGGGGTCCATCGTTGACTGAAACGTTATGAGGTGCATAACTGGACATATATATCTCCTGGCACACACAATATTGCTTCTCACCCTTGCCTCTGAGCATCCTGTTTCTTCTGATTAGAAAGAACATTTCCCCTTAGCCCTGCCTCATTCACCTGGGTAACAATTAATCCTCATTTGTCACATCCTCTAGGAAGCCTTCCCAGTTTGTTGAGAACTTGATTCTATCAAGTCTTGAAAACGCTCAGTGGGAAAGAACAAAAAGGGGAAAGAGACCAAGGAGGTGACGATGAGTAAAGAGGTGTCCAATGTACTGGTAATATTCTATTCTTAACCTGGATGGTGGATATACAGGTGTTGGTTTAATTATAATTCTTTAAACTATACATATATAATTGATGTTCTTTTTTCTAGGTATATTTTACAAAAATATTTGCTTAAAGAAGAAACATAAGATATTTGTTAGTGAAAAGTTGAAATAAATTTTCTTTTTTAAACAGATAAGAATTTAAAAGAGTCTCTAGGGCTGGCCCCGTGGCTGAGTGGTTAAGTTCACGCTCCGCTGTAGGCGGCCCAGTGTTTTGTTGGTTTGAATCCTGGGCGCGGACACAGCACTGCTCATCAAACCATGCTGAGGCAGCGTCCCACATGCCACAACTAGAAGGACCCACAACGAAGAATATACAACTATGTACTGGGGGGCTTTGGGGAGAAAAAGGAAAAAAATAAAATCTTAAAAAAAAAAAGTTTCTACTCAGTGTGCTAAGTGTATTGTGGTTGTAAGGAGAATGTCTTTCTTCTTAGGAGATTTTTGCTGAAGTATTTACAGGTGAAGTAACAACATGTCTGCAACTCTCAAATAGCTCAGAAAAAAAGAGAGAAATAAATGTGGCAAAATGTTAACAGCTGATGAATCTTTGCGAGGGGTCCACAGGTATTACTTAACAACACTTGCAACTTTTCTCTAAGTTTGAAATTTTTAAAAATTAAAAAACAAGCATAGGACCTTTCCCAAAAAGGAGTTATATTACAGAAAGAAAAGCCAATAGAGAGAGAAGTCATGGAGAAACAAGGGACTGTGGGATTGTGTGGTGGCTAGAAATATATCCGTGCTCCAATCTCCACCACTTAAACGAAACTGCTCTCCCAAGATCAGTAAAGATCTTCTTGTCAATATCCAACAGATGCTTTTTGGATTTTACCTTATTTGAACTGCTCCTCCTCCTTTTCTCTACTCAAGTTTCTTCTTCCATAACCTACCTCTTAATGTGGATGTCCCCCCAAGGTTCCATCCTTGGCCCTCTTCTCTTCTGGGGTAGCTAATCTATTCCCAGGAGTATGCTAACACTTACATTAATGATTTCCAAATCTCCATCTTTAATACCACTCTCCCAAGAGACATACTCCTATGTCCAACTAATCCACATGTCCAGACCAAACTCATTTTCTGCACCTCACCCCAAACTTGCTTTTCCTCCCATCCATATTTCCTATCTGCTATCTCAATGATTGACCAAAAGACTAAGGTTTGCTCAGTGTCTAGATTTCTCTCTAAACCATGGGTTCTTTACTTTTTTTTGTGCTCTCTGTGGTAGGCAGAATTTTGGCCCCTATGACCTTCATCCCCTGGTGTCAAGCCTGTGAATGCGTTATGTTACATGGCAAAAGGGGCTTTGTGGATGTAATTAAGGTTACTAATAAACTGACAATAAAAGGGGGATTATCTTGGATAACCTGTGTGTGTCCAACGTAATCACACAGGCTCTTAAAAACAGAACTTTCTCTGTAGACAAAAGTGATGGAGCAGAAGGTGAAGTTAGAGAGATAGGAAGGACAGGAAGGATTCAACGTGCCGCTGCTGGCTTGATGATGAATGGAACTTTATGTCAAGGAAACAGAGACCTCGGTTCTACAAGCGCAATATTTAAACCGTCTGGATCTGACTGTGAAAGTACAAAGTGCTCCAGGTGGCCAAATAAAAGGGCAATTTCTTCTAGGAATGGAAATGGAAGTCAGAAATGGGAAATAAAGGTCAGCTTCTTCTGGATATGACCCCAGCGAACGTGGGGTTTGAGGGTGTTCCTCTCCCCACCCACACCTACAGAAGAAAATCCATACTCCTTAATCAAACTTTCAAAATCCTCCACAATCTGCTCTAAGCCCGTATATCATGCCCAGGGCAACACCTCCCGCATCTGTTCATCGGGAAAGATAGACACATCGATGACTAACTCACGGTCTGAAAATTCAAAACCTTAAAACAAACCCTTGAGTAAAGAGTAACGCACGCACCAGTTCTCCGGTGAACGGGCCGGTAAAAAGCATAATCAGTGAGGGGAACTCCGTCTGAAGAGAAAAAGGCAGGCTCCGGAGAAGAGGACACTAGAACAATCGAGCAGAGGCACCCCCGAGGCGACACCGAGCACGCGCTCCCCCTCCCAGCAGCCGCGAGGTCGCGGTCTCGCCCCTGCTCCTCCGCAAGGCCCGCGCCAGCAGGAGGAGGGCGGCGCGCAGGAGGCCGGCGCTCGAGGACAGGCACCCTACCTCTCGGCGATGTAAAGGGTGCCGGTGCCGAGGCCCTTCCCGTTCAGCACAGCCTCGGTATCCGACTGCTGCTGCCGGAGCCCGTCAGCCGACCCCGGCGGCGGGAAACTCTTGAGGAAGCTCATGGCAGCAAGGAGCGCGGAGACACAGGCCAGGACCGAGCCGAGGACTAGCCACCTCAAATCCCCGCGTCCCGCCCCGGAAGCGGTGGCAACTGCCCCGGAAGGGCAACCTAGTCTGCACCGGAATTTGAGCGCCAGCCACCATAGAGACTGGACGTTCTAGGGTAAGCTTTCGGAGGCCTGAGGCGGCAGGGCCGAGTTTGTCACGTGACTCCCTCCCCATCTCACCCCTCGCCATTTCTGAGGCTCCAGGCTTGGAATAGTGGAATGGTCTCCCCAGCCTCCAACTTCAGGGTTGTCACAGCAAGCCTGTGAGAGAGAAAGCACAAGGAATAATAAATTTCTTTTTCTACAAAAGAGAAAACAGATCTGAGACATGAGTCCCTTGCCTGAGGATGCACAGGAAGTAGAGGTCACACTCATCTACAGGTCAGAGGTCTCCTCATTGGGTTCACGGCTTTTCTCCCCTGCACCCGCCTCGTCCCGGCATATTCACATCTCAGCTTAACAACCATGTCCCACACGTCAGTCTAGGTCCTGACACCTTCCAATGCTCGAGCCACGTATCCCCACGTCTCTGGCGGGCGAACGAGCCCAAAGAGGTAATTAACTCCGTGTGGGGAGCTGCCTCAGTGGGAATTAGTCCACCAGATTTGGAACACTTGCTTTATTAATTAGGCACTGAAGAGCAAAGTAATAAGAGCAATAAAAACTGTGAAAAGAATCATAGCAACTAAAGGTAACCAAGTTTTATGTGCCCGGTACTGTACTAGGCACTTTACCTGGATTATTTCTTCATTTCCTCTATGAAAACTACTGAGAAAGTTATTATTATTGGTCCAGTTTTACAGATGAGAGGCCTGAGGCATTAAACTCAAGAGCAAGAGTTTCGCCACGAGAGACTTAGTGGAAGTCGTCAGTCTCTCTAGATGCCACTTTTCTTGCCTGTATAATCACACCTGTGCTGTAGGACTGTCGAGGCTGGAGGACGAGACGTGTGGAGTAGTTTTACTTCTACCTTATGAAGAGTTAGAGGAGTGTTAGATTTTTTTAACTGGGATTCGTTTGTTCATAGTGAGACTGGAGCAGGGGCACTCTGAGCAGAGAGAGTGTTAGGAAGTTGTTGCCATAGTATAGATGGGAGACTGGCAGTAAGGGTGGAAACAGGGATGAATTCTAGAGCTATTCCTAAGGTAAAATCGTCTGAATCTGGAGATAGATTGGGGGAAACTTGGTGGTGAGGGTGAAGATCAGCATGGATGAAGAAGAGAGAGAAGTCAAGGATTATTCCTAAATTTCCAGCTTGAGTAATTGAGTGGACACTGGCTCATTTCTCCAAGGTGGAGAATTCAGGAGGAGGAGTAAGCTTTGAGAGTAGCTAACAAATCTAATATGGAAAATGGCGAGTCTGAGGTTTCCCACAGGCTGTCTATATGTGGTTGGCTGTTTAGTAAAACAGCCAATGCTTTGCTCAGAAACAGAATCCCCCAAATAATTCAGAGAGAAAATTGGCTCAACCCTGTATGATAATTTTATGTCAACTTGACATATTTTTCATAGTGTTATTTTTAAAAAGTTATTGTCTACTGGCAAAACATTTTATCCAAATCTATAACTGGAGAAAAGGGATCTTACCTATGACAAGGAGCTCTTCACCTCTTACAGTGACAGGCTTGGAGGAGGCATTTACGCAAATGTATGTCAAAGCAAACTGAGGCATATCATCAAGAATTTAAAGAAGGGCAGGATTTGTTCCTTCTGCTTCTTATATAAATCCCTATGAGTAACGTAAGCAATAGGCACTTAATAAGCTTCACATTTGTACACTTGACCCTCCATATCCATGGGTTCCGCATTTTCAGATTCAACCAACTGCAGATGGAAAGGCCTGTGATGGTTGCATCTGTACTGAACATGTACAGACTTTTTTTTTCTTGTCATTATTCCCTAAACAATACAGTATAACAACTATTTACAGTATAACAACTATTTACATGGCATTTACATTATATTAGGTATTATAATTACTCTAGAGATGATGTAAAATATGCGGGAGGATGTGCGTAGGTTATGTGTGATTACTATGCAGTTTTATATAAGAGACTTACGTATCCTCAGAATTTGGTATCCGTAGAGATCCTGGAACCAACCCCCAGTGGATACCGAGGGATGACTGTATAGTGTTTACTTTTTAAAGAATGCTTTTCTCACCCATTATCTCCTTTGAGCTTCACAATAATTCTGTAAGGTAGGCAGGGTGGCAGTTATTATGCCTACTTTGCAAATAAGAAAACTGGAGATCAGAGAAATTAAGTGATTTGCTGCAGACTACGATACCAGTACTCAGCTAGAAATTAAATTCCTGCCTTTTTATGCAAGTTCAGTGTCTTCACTCAACTTTCACCTTTAGAAATAGTTGGCAGAGTGTTATAAAGATATTCTTGCCTTTTAGTGATAGTAAGAATTAAGCTTCCTATAAATTCATTCTTACTAGTTCACGTGCTTGCTATGCACTCTTAAGACCACATCCTTGAGGATGAGCAATGGAGTTGAAAGAAGAACTGGTGGAAAGTATGAACGAGGAATAGATAGACTCCGAGATGCCCAGGCTTCCTTACTGACGTGTAGGACATATGGTGGCTATCAGCTGAGACCTCAGTGGGAACTATCAGCTGGAATACCTTTAGTACCCTCTCCATGTGGCCTGAGCTTCCTCACGACATGGCAGCTGGATTTTGAAGGTGAGCATCCCAAGAGAGAGACTGATAGAAGCTGCATGGCCTCTTCTAACCTAGCCCTGGAAGTTACAGGTAGGATAAGCTGGGTTTTTCTTTTTTGTTTTTGATGAACTTTGAAGTACTATATGCCTTGAAATGGCTGCAGCCCTGGTTGACACCATGACTGCAGCTTTGAGAGAGACTTTGAAGCAGAGGCACCCAGCTAAACTGTGCCCAGATTCATGCCCCACAGAAACTGAGATAATATCTGTTGCTTTAAGTCGCTAAATTTGGGGGTAAATGCAGCAGTAGATAACTAATATTAACTAAAGAGGAGAGAGAGAGAGAACCTTGAACAGTGTTAGTCACTGTGCTGCTTCTTGTACACTTGACTTAGCAATCTTATCCATGCCCATGGTTTGAATTACCCTGTGCAGATGACTCCCAAATCTATATCTTTACCCTAGAACTCTCTCAAGAAATACAAACTTTGTTTTTTCTTTTTTCAGAATGTTTTTATTTTATTTTATTTTTGGCTGAGGAAGATTCGCCCTGAGCTAACATCTGTTGCCAATATTCCTCTATTTTGTTTGTGAGCCACGACCACAGCATGGACACTGTCATGTAGCCATGTAGGTCAGTGCCTGGGAACCGAACCTGGGCCGCTGAAGTGAGGCACACCAAACTTCACTACTAGGCCAGTGGGGATGGCCTACAGAGTGTTTTTAAACATATGAAATAAAAAACATAGGATTATAAAAAAATTATATTGCAATACAGTTATCAAAACATCTTAAAATATGATATGGTAATATACATGCTTCACTTTTTAACAATTGAGTTCATAATAGTTTAGATCTTTGTGAAATTAAAGTTTACATTATTTCTTGCCCGTCACCATATAAGTCCTCCACTTCACCCCCTATGCCCACTCCCCAGTCCTCTTCCTCTGGTAACACTGAACTCTTCTCTTTATGCGTGTGTTTGTTTATCTTCCACATATGAGTGAAATCATATGGTGTTTGTCTTTCTCCGTCTGGCTTATTTTGCTTAGCATAATACCCTCCAGGTCCATCCATGTTGTAAACAGGACGATTTTTGTCTTTTTTTCTGGCTGAGCAGTATTCCATTGTATATATATATATACCATGTCTTCTTTATCCAGTCATCAGTTGATGGGCACTTGGATGGCTTCCATGTCTTGACTCTTGTGAATAATGAACATAGGGGTGCATAAGTCACTTTGGATTGTTGATTTCAAGTTCTTTGGATAGATACCCAGTAGTGGGATAGCTGAGTCATAAGGTATTTCTATTTTTAGTTTTTTTGAGGAATCTCCATACTGTTTATCATAGTGGCTGCACCAGTTTGCATTCCCACCAGCAGTGTAGGAGGGTTCTCTTTTCTCCACATCCTCTCCAACATTTATCATCTTTTGTCTTAGTAATTCTAGCCATTCTAACAGGTGTAAGGTGGTATCTTAGTGTAGTTTTGATTTGCATTTCCCTGATGTTTAGTGATGTTGAAGATCTTTTCATGTGCCTGTTGACCATCTGTATATTTTCTTTGGAAAAATGTCCGTTCATATCCTCTGCCCATTTTTTGATTGGGCTGTTTGTTTTTTTGTTGTTCAGTCACGTGAGTTCTTTATATGTTATGGAGGTTAACCCCTTGTTGGATATATGATTTGCAAATGTCTTCTCCCAGCCGGTGAGTTGTCTTTTTGTTTTGACCCTGGTTTGCTTTCCTAAAGAGCCTTGCAGAAGCTCTTTAGTCTGATGAAGTCCCACTTATTTATTTTTTCTTTTGTTTCCCTTGTCCAAGAAGACATGGTATTAGAAGAGATCCTTTTAAGATCAATGTCAAAGAAGGTACTACCTATGTTTTCTTCCAGCAGTTTTATGGTTTCAGGTCTTACCTTCAAGTCTTTGATCCATTTTGAGTTTATTTTTGTGTATGGTGTAAGATAATGATCTACTTTTATTCTTTTGCATGTGCCTGTCCAGTATTCCCGACACCGTTTATTGAAGAGACTATCTTTTCTCCATTGTATGTTCTTAGTACCTTTGTCGAAGATTAACTGTCTGTAGATGTGTGGTTTTATTTCTCGGCTTTCAGTTTTGTTCCATTGATCTGTGTGCCTGTGTTTGTACCAGTAACATGCTGTTTTGATTACTCTGGCTTTATAGTACTTTTTGAAGTCAGGGATTGTGATGCCTCCAGCTTTGTTCTTTTTTCTCAGGATTGCTTTAGCTATTGGGGGGTCTTTGGTTGCCCCATATGAGTTTTATGGTTCTTTGTTCTATTTCCGTGAAGAATGTCATTGGGATTCTGATTGGTATTGCATTGAATCTGTAGATTGCTTTAGGTAGTATGGACATTTTAACTATGTTTATTATTCCTATCCATGTGCATGGAATATCTTTCCATTTCTTTATGTCGTCATCTGTCTTATAGTTTTCATTGTATAGGTCCTTCACCTCTTTGGTTAAATTTATTCCTAGGTATTTTATTCTTTTTGTTGTGGTTGTAAATGGAATTGTATTCTTGAGTTCTCTTTCTGTTAGTTTGTTATGAGTGAATAGAATTGCAACTGCTTTTTGTAAGTTGATTTTGTACCCTGCAACTTTACTGTAGTTGTTGATTATTTATAAAAGTTTTCTGATGGATTCTTTAGGATTTTCTATATATAAGATGTTGTCGTCTGCAAATAGCGAGAGTTTCACTTCTTCGTTTCCTGTTTGGATTCCTTTTATTCCTTTCTCTTGCCTAATTGCTCTGGCCAGAACCTCCAGTGCAATGTTGAATAAGAGTGGTGCTAGTGGGCATCCTTGTCTTGTTCCTGTTCTCAGAGGGATGGCGCTCAGTTTTTGCCCATTGAGTATGATGTTGGCTGTGGGTTTGTCATATATGGCCTTTATTATGTTGTGGTAATTTCCTTCTGTCCCAATGGTGTTAAGAATTTTTATCATAAATGGCTGTTGGATCTTGTCAAATGCTTTCTCTGCGTCTATTGAGATGATCATGTGGTTTTTATTCCTCATTTTGTTAATATGGTGTATCACATTGCTTGATTTGTGGATATTGAACCATCCCTGCATCCCTGGTATACATCCCACTTGGTCGTGATGTATGATCTTTTTGATGTGTTTCTGTCTTCTGGTTGCCAATATTTTGTTGAGGATTTTTGCACCCGTGTTCATCAGCAATATTGGCCTGTAGTTTTCCTTTTTTGTGTCATTCTTGTCAGGCTTTGGCATCAGAGTAATGTTGGCCTCGTAGAATGTGTTAGGAAGCATTCCATCTTTCCTAATTTTTTGGAATAGCTTGAGAAGGATTAATATTAAGTCCTCTTTGAATGTTTGGTAGAATTCATCAGGGAAGCTGTCTGGTCCTGGACTTTTATTTTTTGGGATGTTTTTGATTACTGTTCCAATCTATGGAATACAAACTTTTATCCTGCAGGCTGCTTGACATCTCCACTTGGAAGTTCCACAGGCACCTCTCATTCATTTAATCAAAAATTGAACTTGTAAACTATGGACTTTGGGTGACAATGATGTGTCAATGTAGGTTTATCAATTGTAACAAATATATCACTCTGGTAGGGGGAAATAGAGGAAGCTATGCATCAATAGGGGCAGGGAGTATATGGGAAATCTCTGTACCATCTCCTTAATTTTGCTGTGAACCTAAAACGGCTCTAAAAAAATTGTCTTAGTAAAAACAGTTGGAATTTACCATCTTCTCGCTCAATTCTGCTATTTCTCTAATGTCCCATCTTATGTAAAAGTACTGCATTCCATTTAGTTGCTCAACTTAGAAACCTGGGATTTATTCTTATTCCTTCCTCTCCCTCACTCTTCATATCTGCTAATAATACTATTATTATTATTTATTACTATTATAACAACAACAACAAAAACAGCAACTTACACTTACAGAGGGCTAGATACTCACTGTTCTAAGCACTTTACTTGTATCAATTAATCTTCACATCAACTCCAGGAAATACATGCTATCATAATTCCTATTTTACAGATAAGAAAACAAGTCCAAGGTCCATACCTATTAAGTGGGAGAGCTTGACTGAGAACCAAAGCTGTTGGGCAGCAAAGCCTGCACCCTTTAACCGCGACGTTCTACTGCTTCCAGTCAACCAAGTTCTGTCACTTCCTGTCTCATGAATCTGACCCTTCACTCCTCCTACACTGTTGCCCACTTCAAGCCATCTTGTCTCTTAATTACACCATTGTAAGAGCCTCCAAACTGGTCTTGGTTCAGTGAACCCAGAGGCCTCATAGTCTTTGGGGAAAGAGACACAGGAAGAGTTTATAATCTTTTACGATAAGTGCTGTATTGAAGTCCACACCAAGTGCATGTGATTGCTCTGCGTGAGAATCCAGAGGACTTCATTGAGAACGTGACATTTGAGTTGGGACTTGAGGATGAGAAAGACAGAGAAGGAAAAGCAGGGGTAGAGGTAATTCCATTCAATGGCACAGAGATAGAAAGGAGTGTGCAGTGTTTGAGGAACTGCAAGAATTTGTCTGTGGCGCATGATTTGCATGGCAGGACTGGAATGTAGGCAAGGACAGTCTGGGAAGGGCTGTGTACAGCAAGCCCTTGGCATTCATGAATAACTTGCCACAAATTATCCCTCAATCTGCAGCATTTTGCTGAAAGAAATGGTGAGGTGATGAAGGAGCCCAGCTGACTGCCCTGCACTTGCTTCTCTCTTACTATGACTTAATGTACCTTTCCACTCTCATAAAACTGTACTTCATTGTGTGGGTTTCTTTCTTTTGTGTGTGTTGGGGGATGATGTCAGAGAAGAGGGTACGATATATGCTATGGTGATATTCTTGAATTTAAGGATTTGAGAAGGTTTCTGTTAACATACCTGGATAATGTCAAGGGTCTACTGTGAGCCAAAGTTAACTTTTATAGTGTTGTGGATGATGAATAAACAGAAAGATAAGTAAAATTAAATGGATGAAGATAAAAACATGAACCAGGAGGAAAAAAACTCATAAAAAAGTGTAGGAAAAAATAAAAATCACGAAGTAAGAAAATAAATTAGATAAAAAATGAATAGTGGTTTTATATTCTGTGCTAACCCAGGTACTAACATTTCGACGTGACACCTATCAAGGGGTTTTAACTTTAAGAGGAATTGCACCTATTCCATTGATTATTCAAGCAGATAGATTTGAAAGATTAATCAACTTAACAATGTTTGGCAATTCCTGTTGCTTGCACACTAAGGTGCTGAGCAACAGAGTCCCCCACTGTGTCAGGGTTTTCAGGAGGAGAAGATTAACATTAAAGCTGTACTATTCATTTCGATATCCTGTTCCTTCATCCTTCAGTTGCAGGGCATGGATTATCAGGGAAGATGGTGAATCTTGGAACAGACCCAGGAAGTGAACTCAGGCAGTGATGCCCTTGTTTTAACAAACCACTGGGGTCCCTCTTTGAAATGTATAATTAATAGAAGTCATGCAGGGCATAGCTTCACCGCATCAGCAGACATTCATTCTTTCGGATGCCAGAAGGAGTCTGCATAAGAAAGTAATTTAAACTGAAGAAAGCAGCTTATGTTACAACATATGGTGCCAGAGATCTCCTGACCAGAGGTAGCAATTTTTAACCATTCTAGTGGGTGTGTGGTGTACTTCTTTGTGGTTTTAATTAGCATTTCTCCAGTAACTAATGGTGCTGAGCATTTTTTCATATGTTTATTGGCCTTGTATATCATTTTCTTGGTAGTATATTTTCAAAGCTTTTGCCAATTAAAAAAATTAGATTGTCTTTTTATTGTTGAATTGTAGGAGTTCTTTGTTCTAGATACAAGTACCTTGTCAGATATATGTGTTATGAATGTTTTCTCCCAGACTATGATTTGCCTTTGCATATTCTTAATGGTGTCTTCTGATGAGCAGAAGTTTTTAATTTTGATGAAGTCTAATTTATTCATTTTTTTTCTTTCATGGTTAGTGCTTTTAATGTCCTCTCTAAGAAATCTTTGGTTACCCCAAGGTTGTGAAGATATCCTATTTTTTCCTAGAAGTTTTATAGTTTTTGCTTTTCCATTAACGTCAGTGACCCAGCATTAATTATTTTATGTGTATGGTGTGAGGTAGGGGGTCAATATTCTACCCCCGACCCCAATATGGATATCCAGTTGTTCCAATACCAACCTGTGAAGAGACTTTCTTTCCCCCACTTAATTGCTTGGGTCCGTTGTTGAAAATCATCTGACCATGCATGTGTGGGTGTATTTCTGTTCCATTGATCTATTTATCTAATTTGCTTTTGCCAATACCATGCTATCTGGTAGCTTTATAGTAAGTTTTAAAGTCAGATAGAGTAAGTAATTCAACACTATTTTTTTTCAAGGTTGTTTTGGCTATTTTGGCCTCAATGGTTCAATTTTAAAGAAACTGTACTATTAATAAAGATTACCATACAACTGGTTAAGACCTTGGAATCCATAATTGGTACAATCACTTATTTTATAGATCATAAAGTTGAGTTACAGATAAGGGGAGTTGATTAAGATCACAGAGCTAGAGGATTCCAGGCTGACTGGGTGTTGGGACGAAGGGGAATGAGTGGAAAAGGAGGAGTTAATTATGACTGCCTAAATAATTGTACTTTGGAAGAATGAGAAACTCTAAGCAGGGATCATGTTTTGCTGGTTCAAGAAGCCAAGTTCATGTTTAAGTAGGATTTCTGATGGTATGGTAGACCCAAGGAAGACTATTAAAAAAATAACATGTACTAAGACACTTCCAGATGTACTAAGAAACTAGAAGAAGCATCCTGTTGCTGGAGCATAATGAATGAGGGGAAGAATAGCCAGACATGAGTTTAGAGAAATAGTCAAGTCCCAGATCATGTGAATTGTGTAGGCCAAGGTAGAAGGTTTTAGGTATGGAAGTTACATGATCATATATGCTTTTTAAAAGAATTCTGGTGGCTGTATAGAGATTTAATTGGAGGAAGAGCAACAGAAGAAGCAGGAAGACTAATTAATGACTCCTGTAGTTGTCCAGCTGAGAGAGGATGGAAACTTGGATTAGGAGGAGGCAGTGCAGATTGAAGGTAGACAAGACAGGATTTTCTGACTGATTGAATGTGGCAGGGTAAAGGAAAGGGAAGAATCTAAATGACTCCCAAGTTTGTGTCTTGACCAACTGGGTGGCTGGCAGTGCCTTTTGCTGGGTTGGAAAGACTGAGGGAGTAATTGAGGAAGAACAGACTGAAGGAGCGTGTGTGTGTGTGTGTAGGGGGACTGGGTTAGGTTGAGAAAGCAAGAGTTCAATTGTAGACACGTTCTGCCTAAGACGCCTATGAGACATTCAAGGACTAGTGTCAGACAGGTGATTAGATATATAAGTCTGGAGCAAGATTGAGAGATGAGTGTTGAAGTTATAAATTAGGGAGTAGTTAATATTCATGGGAATGGATGAGATCATCTTAGGAGAGCTTGTCAAAAAAGAAGAAATGAATGTCCAGAACTGAGCCTCATGTAACTGCAACATGATGAAGATAGGTTCATGGGGAGGAGGATCCTATAAAACACTAAGGAGAAGAAAGGATAGGAGAAGGAGAAGGAAATTCAGGGGTGGTGTCTCAGAAGCCAAAAAAACAGAATGTTTCAGCAAGGGAGTGGTCAACTGTGTTAAATGAGAGATGGAGGCTCAGAAAGTGTTGATGGTGATTGTTGATAATTTAGAACGACAAGGGCCGGAGCCAGAGTAGGGTGGTATGTAGAATGAATTGGAGGACATCTGGGCAGATGACCCTCTTGAGAAGTTTGTCTTGAAGGAGTACAGGTGAATGGGGTTGGTAGCTGGAGAGGAAGATAAAGAATCCGGGTAGTAAATGGTGAAATGTATGGAATGTTAATTATATCTCACTGAAGATGTTAAAGAATCAGGGTAACATTTTATTTGTTTTTGTTTTTTTTGTGTGTGTGTGTGTGTGTGTTTTTAGGGATGACAGGGATATTATAACATGTCTGTAGGCTGATGGTAATGATTTAGGTGAAGGGGAAAGACAGATGATATAGAACACAGTGGGATGGCTGCCTGAAATGTCCTTGACAGGGTACAAAGGAATATGATACTTCCGAGTTTATGTAAAGTAGTTGATATTTGTCCAGGGGAGACCTCTTTGGTAAGTCAAGTAGGAAGGGAAAAAGATGGGTACAGACGCAGAATATTAGTGTGGAAAGATGAGGAAGTTTCTATCAGATGGCCTTTTTATCAACCAAGTATTGATGCTAATAACGACTGGTTATGAATTAATTAGGCATCTGTAAATAAAGATGCCTTTGTTGAAGTGTCTAGCTGAACGCAGTCCTCAACTCTGAGTCCCTTGTCAGTTTTGAACCTGGTTACATGCTTATTATTTGTCTCCTGTGGCCCGCTGTACTTCCTTCATGCATAACATATGTTACCTTCTATTGTATTCCTGTTTATGTCCCCAAATGGACTGGGAGCTCCTCTTGAGCCTGCAGCTCCTGTATTTAGCTTATCTGTTACACGTGAGGCATCCAAAAATATTTGATAAAAGTGTTGAACAAGTTGAAAAGAGTGTTGAATAAGTTATATAAGTGAAAAAAATGAATCAAACAAATCTTTGATAACTGTGGATTTATTAAAAATAAAGGCCTGGGACAATAATGAAAATGGCAGAAAAGGATATCTGAAAACTTACTTCTCACAAACTTTGAAACCATTGACAAAAATTGTCAAAATAAGCTTTTTACAGACTTATTGAAATTAAGCAAATTCTTACCAAGGAGCATTTATTCAAGAAAAGCAATTGAATCTTAGACCAGCAAGTTTCATGACATTTTAACTTACCCTAGTTTCATTCTCCACTCTCCAGATCCACAGGAGACTTAAAAAATCGTAGTGTTTAAGGAAACTTCTGTCCAATAATTAGTTGACCACTAGCCAAACCAAGTAGAAAGTTTAGTGGCCACACTTCACAAAAACCTCAGACTTTACAAAATTAGTTTAGAAAAGTCACCAAACAAATAAGAACAATTGCACTGATTAAACAGCAAACAAAATCAGAGGGAGAGAATCTGATTTCCAGAGTTGCTACATTATGTTATTTTAAATGTCCAGTTTTAAACAAAAACTTAGGAAGCACGCAAAGAAGTAAAACAAGTATGACCCATTCACAGAAAAAAAAAAAAATAAAAGAAAACTGTCTCTGAGAAAGCCCAGACATTGGAATTACAAGACAAAGACTTTAAAACAACTTTCTTAAATAGGATCAAAGAAGTAAAGGAAAACATGGACAAAGACCTAAAGGAAATCAGGAAAACAATATATAAACAAAATGAGACTGTCAATAAAGAGATAGATCTGCAGGTGACAGAAGCCAATAGATCTCCAAACTTTATCAATGCAAGAAGACCAACTCCACGACATATAGTAGTGAAGCTAGCAAAAGTCAACGACAAGGAGAAAATATTAAGGACAGCCAGGCAAAAGAAACTAACCTACAAAGGAACCCCCATCAGGCTATCAGCAGATTTCTCGGCAGAAACTTTACAGGCTAGAAGAGAGTGGAATGATATATTCAAAAATCTGAAGGACAAAAATCTACAGCCGAGAATTCTCTACCCAGCGAAAATATCCTTCAAATACGAAGGAGAAATAAAAACTTTTCCAGATAAACAAAAATTAAGGGAGTTTATTGCCACAAAACCTCCTCTTCAGGAAATCCTCAGGAAAACCCTCACTCCTGAAAAATCCAAAAAAGGAAAGGGGCTACAAAACCAAGAGCAGAGGAGATAAGTAGAAGGACAACAACAGAGAGTAGCAGCTCTACATCAGAACAGATTAAACCATGGGACGAGAAACAAAGGAAACTGAAGAAAACCGGAAAACAAGACACAAAATGGGAGTGGAAGGCCCCCACGTCTCAATAATCACTCTAAATGTAAATGGATTGAACTCCCCAATCAAAAGACACAGAGTGGCAGGATGGATCAAAGAACAAGATCCAACAATATGCTGCCTCCAGGAAACACACCTCAGCCCCAAAGACAAACACAGACTCAGAGTGAAGGGATGGAGAACAATACTCCAAGCTAATAATGAACAAAAGAAAGCAGGTGTCGCTATACTAATATCAGACAAGGTAGATTTCAAAGCAAAACAGATAAAGAAAGATAAAGAGGGACAGTATATAATGATAAAAGGGTCTCTCCACCAAGAAGACATAACACTTATAAATATATACGCACCCAACACAGGAGCACCAAAATTTGTAAAGCAACTCTTAATAGAACTAAAAGAAGACATCAACAACAATACAATAATAGTAGGCGACCTCAACACACCATTAACACCAATGGACAGAACATCCAGACAGAAAATCAACAGGGAAATAATAGAATTAAATGAAAAATTAGACCAGATGGACTTAATAGATATATATAGAACACTTCATCCAAAAACAGCAGGTTACACATTCTTCTCAAGTGCACATGGAACATTCTCAAGGATTGACCATATTTTGGGAACCAAAGCAAACATCAATAAATACAAGAGAGTTGAAATAATATCAAGCATCTTTTCTGATCATAATGCTATTAAACTAGAAATCAACTACAAGAAAAAAGCAGAGAAAGGTGCAAAAATGTGGAGACTAAACAACACGCTTCTCAACAAACAATGGATCATTGAAGAAATTAAAGAAGAAATCAAATTTTATCTGGAGACTAATGAAAATGAGAACACGACATACCAAATCATTTGGGAGGCAGCAAAAGCAGTCCTAAGAGGGAAATTCATCGCAATACAGGCTCACCTCACTAAACAAGAAAAAGCTCACATAAGCAACCTCAAACGACACCTAACAGAACTAGAAAAAGAAGAACAAACAAAGCCCAGAGTCAGTAGAAGGAGGGAAATAATAAAAATAAGAGCAGAAATAAACGATATTGAAACAAAAAAGACAATAGAAAGGATCAATGAAACAAAGAGTTGGTTCTTCGAAAGAATTAACAAAATTGACAAACCCCTAGCCAGACTCACCAAGAAAAAAAGAGAGAAATCGCAAATTAATAAAATCAGGAATGACAGAGGAGAAATCACAACAGATACCAATGAAATACAAGAGATCATAAGAGAATACTATGAAAAACTATATGCCAACAAATTGAACAACCTGGAAGAAATGGACAAATTCCTAGACTCCTACAATCTCCCCAAACAGAATCAGGAAGAAATGGAGAATCTGAATAGACCTATCACAAGTAAGGAAATAGAAACGGTAATCAAAAACCTCCCCAAAAACAAGAGTCCAGGACCAGACGGCTTCTCTGGAGAATTCTACCAAACATTCAAAGAAGACTTAATACCCATTCTCCTCAAACTGTTCCAGAAAATTGAGAAAGATGGAGAACTCCCTAACACATTCTATGAAGCCAACATCACTCTGATCCCCAAACCTGACAAGGACAACACAAAGAAGGAGAACTACAGGCCGATAGCACTGATGAACATAGATGCAAAAATCCTCAACAAAATTTTGGCAAACCGATTACAGCAATACATCAAAAAGGTTATACACCATGATCAAGTGGGATTTATACCAGGGACACAGGGATGGTTCAACATCCGCAAGTCAATCAATGTGATACACTACATCAACAAAATGAAAAACAAAAACCACATGATCATCTCAATAGATGCAGAGAAAGCATTCGACAAGATCCAACACCCATTTATGATAAAGACCCTCAGTAAAATGGGTATAGAAGGAAAGTACCTCAACATAATAAAGGCCATATATGATAGACCCACAGCAAACATCATACTCAACGGACAAAAGCTGAAAGCCATCCCTCTGAGGACAGGAACAAGACAAGGGTGCCCACTTTCACCACTCCTATTCAACATAGTACTGGAGGTGCTGGCCAGAGCAATTCAGCAGGAAAAAGAAATAAAAGGAATCCAAATAGGTAACGAAGAAGTAAAACTCTCGTTGTTTGCAGACGACATGATCTTATACATAGAAAACCCCAAAGAATCCACAGAAAAACTATTAGAAATAATCAACAACTACAGCAAAGTAGCAGGGTATAAAATTAACGTGCATAAATCAGTAGCATTTCTATACACTAACAATAAACTAACAGAAAAAGAACTCAAGAACTCTATCCCATTCACAATCGAAACAAAAAGAATAAAATACCTTGGGATAAACTTAACCAAGGAAGTGAAGGATCTATACAATGAAAACTACAAGACTTTCTTGAAAGAAATTGACGATGACATAAAGAGATGGAAAGACATTCCTTGCACATGGATTGGAAGAATAAACATAGTTAAAATGTCCATACTACCTAAAGCAATATACAGATTCAATGCTATCCCAATCAGAATCCCAAGAACATTCTTCACAGAAATTGAACAAACAATCCTAAAATTCATATGGGGCAACAAAAGACCGCGAATTGCTAAAGCAATCCTGAGCAAGAAAAACAAAGCCGGCGGAATCACAATCCCCGATTTCAAAACATACTACAAAGCTACAGTGATCAAAACAGCATGGTACTGGTACAAAAACAGGTCCACAGATCAATGGAACAGAATTGAAAGCCCAGAGATAAAACCACACATCTATGGACAGCTAATCTTCGACAAAGGAGCAGAGGGCCTACAATGGAGAAAAGAAAGTCTCTTCAACAAATGGTGCTGGGAAAACTGGTCAACCACATGCAAAAGATTGAAAATCGACCATTCTTTTTCACCACACACCAAAATAAACTCAAAATGGATCAAAGACCTAAAGATTAGGCCTGAGACAATAAGTCTTTTGGAAGAGAATATAGGCAGTACACTCTTTGACATCAGTTTCAAAAGAATCTTTTCGGACACTGTAACTCCTCAGTTGAGGGAAACAATAGAAAGAATAAACAAATGGGACTTCATCAGACTAAAGAGCTTCTTCAAGGCAAGGGAAAACAGAATTGAAACAAAAAAACAGCTCACTAATTGGGAAAAAATATTTACAAGCCACTTATCCGACAAAGGGTTAATCTCCATAATATACAAAGAACTCACACGGCTTAACAACAAAAAAACAAACAACCCGATCAAAAAATGGGCAGAGGACATGAACAGACATTTCTCAAAAGAAGATATGAATATGGCCAATAGACACATGAAAAGATGTTCATCATCGCTAATCATCAGGGAAATGCAAATCAAAACTACACTAAGATATCACCTTACCCCCGTTAGATTGGCAAAAACATCCAAAACCAAGAACGACAAATGTTGGAGAGGGTGTGGAGAAAGAGGAACCCTCATACACTGTTGGTGGGAATGCAAACTGGTACAGCCACTATGGAAAACAGTATGGAGATTTCTCAAAAAGTTAAAAATAGAAATACCCTATGACCCAGCCATCCCATTACTGGGTATCTATCCTAAGAACCTGATATCAGATATCTCAAGAGTCCGTTGCACCCCTATGTTCATCGCAGCATTATTTACAATAGCCAAGACGTGGAACCAGCCTACATGCCCAGAAACTGATGATTGGATAAAGAAGATGTGGTATATATACACAATGGAATACTACTCAGCCATAAAAAAAGATGAAATTGGCCCATTCACAACAACGTGGATGGACCTCGAGGGCATTATGTTAAGCGAAATAAGTCAGTCAGAGAAAGACGAACTCTATATGACTCCACTCATAGGTGGAAATTAGTATATTGAGAAGGAGATCTGATCGGTGGTTACCAGGGAAAAGGGGGGGTGGGGGGAGGGTACGGAGGGGGAAGTGGTGTACCCACAATATGACTAACAAAAATGTACAACTGAAATCTCAAAAGGTTGTAATCTATCATAACATTATTAAAAAAATAAAAAAATAAATAAATAAATAAATAAAAGAAAACTGTCTCTGAGAAAGCCCAGACATTGGAATTACAAGACAAAGACTTTAAAACAACTTTCTTAAATAGGATCAAAGAAGTAAAGGAAAACATGGACAAAGACCTAAAGGAAGTCAGGAAAACAATATATAAACAAAATGAGACTGTCAATAAAGAGATAGAAATTACAAAAAGGAACCAAATAGAAATTCTGGAGCTGAAAGGTACAGTAACTGAAATGAAAAATTCACTAGAGCAGTTCAACAGCAGATTTGAGCAGCAGAAGTAAGAATCAGAAAACTTGGAGATTATCTAGTATCAGGAGCAGAAATCAAAAGGAATGAAGAAACATGAACACAGCCTAAGAAACCCATGGGACACCATCATATGCATAATGGGAATCCTTGAAAGGGGAGAGAGAAAAAAGGGCAGAAAGAGTATTTGAAGAAATAATGGCTGAAAACCTCCCAAATTTTATGAAATACATGAATCTACACTACAAATAAGCTCAAGAAACTCCAGGTAGGATAGATAAACTCAAAGAGATCCACACCTAGTCTTATCATAGTTAAACTGTCAAAAACTAAAGATAAAGAGAATCCTGAGAGCAGCAGGAGGAAGATAACTCATTATGTATAAGGAATCTTCAATAAGATTGACAGCTAAATTCTCTTTAGAAACCACGGAGACCACAAGGGTGACATATTCATATTCAAAGTGTTGAAAGAAAAAAATCAACCAAGAATTCTATACCCTGCAAAGCTATCGTTCAAAAATTAAAGAGAAATTAAGACATTCCTAGAAAAACAAAAATGGAGAATTCTTTCCTAGTTGACCTACCCTACACAAAATACTAGAGGTATTTTTTCAGGCTGAAAAAAAGGGACACTAGACAGTCATTCAAATCCATGTGAAGAAATATAGAACCAGTGAAAGTAATTATAAAGGTAAATATAAATGATAGCATAAATGAATTTTACTGGTTGTAATCTTTTTTTCTCCTATCCAATTTAAAAGACAACTATATAAAGCAATAAGTATAAATCTTAATGATGGATATACAATGTATAAAGTTGTAATTTGTACAATAACACCATAAGCGGGGAGGAACAGTTCAATATAGGAAAAAAGTTTTTCTGTGCTATTGAAATCATATATTATTAATTCATACTGCATTGTTATAAATTAAGATGTTAAATATAATCCTGAGGCCAAGCACTGAGAAAATAACTCAAAAATTTATAGTAAAATAAATAAGAAGGGAGTTAAAATGTTACACTAGAAAAGATATATATTTTTAGCACAAAAGAAGGCAGGAATATAGGAGTAGAAGAACAAAAATGACAAAGACGTAGAAAATAGCAAAAAGGCAGATGTAAATACTACCTCATCAGTAATTACATTAAATATTGATAGATTAAACTTTACAGTTAAAAGGCAAAGATTGGCAGAATGGATAAAAAACATGATCTAATAAATGCTGTCTAAAAGGACATAATTTAGATTCAAAGACATATTAGGTTGAAAGTAAAAGATTGGAAAAGATATACCGTACAAACAGAAAGCAAAAGTGAGCTGGAGTAGGTATATTAGTATCTGACAAATAGACTTTTAGGCAAAAATTGTTGCTAGGGATGAAGAATGACATTATATAATGTTGAAAGTGTCAAACCATTATAAGCATATATGCATCTAACACGGATGCCCAAAATACATTAAGTGAAAACTGACAGAATGGAGCCAGACCTGGTGGTCTAGTAGTTAAGATTTGGCACTCTCACCACTGTGGCCCAAGTTTGTTTCCCGGTTGAGGAACCATACCACCTGTCTGTTGGTTGTCATATTGTGGTGGCAGCTCACATAGAGAACTAAACACTAACAACTAGGATACACAACCATGTACTGAAAGCTTAAAAAAAATGATAGAGAGAAATGTACAATTCAACAATAATTGGAAACGTCAACTCCATTTTCATTAATAGATAGGAAAACTAAACAGAAGATAAATAAGGAAATAGAAAGTTTGAACAACACTATAACACTATAAGCCACCTAGACCTAACAGACATCTATAGAACACTTCATTCAACAAGAGCAGAATACACATTCTTCTGAAGTACATATGTTAGGCCGTAAAAGAAGTCTCAAAATATTTAGAGGAATTGAAATCATACAAAGTATGTTCTCTGACCACAATAGAGTGGAATTAGAAATCAATAACTGGAGGAAATTTACAAATACGTGGACATTAAACAACATCCTTTTTTTTTTTTTCTCCCCAAAGCCCCCCAGTACATAGTTGTATATTCTTCGTTGTGGATCCTTCTAGTTGTGGCATGTGGGATGCTGCCTCAGCGTGGTTTGATGAGCAGTGCCATGTCTGTGCCCAGGATTCGAACCAACGAAACACTGGGCCACCTGCAGCGGAGCACGCAAACTTAACCACTCGGCCACGGGGCCAGCCCCAACATACTCTTAAGTAACCAATGGAATCAAAGAAAGGATCACAAGAGAAATAGAAAATACTTTGAGATTAATGGGGAAAAAACACAAAATACCAAAACTTGTGGAATGCAGCTAGAGCAGTGTATAGAAGGAAATATATAGCTGTAGATGCCTACATTATAAACAAAGACATCAAATTAATAACCTAACCTAAACACAAAGTAAGTAGAAAGAAGGAAATACTACAGAGTAGAATGGAAGTAAATCAAGGAGAGAATAAACAAACAATAGAGAAAAATCAATGAAATCAAAAGTCAGTTCTTTGAAAGATCAATGAAATATACAAACCTTTGGCTTGTCTGCCCAAGAAAAAAAGGGAGAGGTCTCAAATTACTAAAAGTCAGAAATGAAAGAGGGAACATTACTACTGATTATACAGAATTAAAAAGGAGTGAAAGTAATATTGTGAGCAGTTGCGTGCCAACAATTTAAATAACCTAGATGAAATGGACAAATTCCTAGAGAGATACACACTACCAAAACTGACTCAAGAAGAAATAGAAAATCTGAACAGACCTGTTACAGGTAAAGAGATTATATTACTAATCAAAAAACTTCCCACAAAGAAAAGCCCAGGACCAGATGGCTTCACTGGAGAATTTTACCAAACATGCATAGAAGATTAACACTAATCCTTCACAAATTATTCCACAAAATAGAAGAGAAGAGAATACCAAATCATACTATGAGGCCTATATTACTCTGATACTAACACTAGACATACATCACAAGAAAAGAAAACTGCAGCCCAATACTTCTTATGAATATAAATGTAAAATCCTCAACAAAATACTAGCAAACTAAATCCAGCAGTATATAGAAAGGATTATACACCATGACTGTGAAGAAAAGAGTTAACGCAGCAGGCCTGATACTGCTTATGCTTAGAAAGTTTTGCTTGCAATCTTGGACTTTGGTTGGATTCTAGGAACATGGGTTTTGACAAGGTTCCCACTACCTTCTGACTGATAAAAGTGCCCCACTGGAGTGCCATCAGCATCATGGCAGAGTGAGCTCTTCCCTTAGTCTCTCCCCTGCTAAGTTACAACCAAATGGACATTCATTAATCAACAGAGGATTCCTTATAAAGCACAAGAGAACGTCTGAGAGCTCCACACAGCCATACATCTAAAGATGGGGGTACTGGATCCACAGGAAGTGAAAGGAAGGTGGTGAGTGGATCCCTTTACCCACCCCACCAGCAGCAATCTAGGTTGCAGCAGCTGGTGCAACTGTAACAGGAGGCAGGGGAGCAGGGAGGCCTGTGCATGAACATTTTGACTTTTGGAGTGGCAGCCTGGCCCAAGGGAATGCTCCACATTGAGTGGCACAGCTCAGTCACTGTGTGGGCACCCCAACCAAGCGCAGCAGCCCAGGCAAACCATCTGTGAGCACAGAAGAGGCCTGCATGTGCACAAAATAAAGCGCCCCTGCCTCCCTCCGACCCCCTGCCTAGTGTACCACTCAGCTGGTTCCAGCCAAAGCAACAGATCCACACCAGAGTGCCTGAGCATGCATGTGTGACCTGCCAAGTGGCTGTGGCCAGTGGGCAAATGCAGACAAGCCCTACTGGCACAACTTTCAGCAGATGTGGCAAGTTCAGAAAACACAGCTCCTGCCCCCCTCCCAGTGGTGGCGGGTGGAATCTGTTACCTGATACTACCATTATGTGCCAGCAGAGGATCACATCATCAAACACCATGAAGAACTATATTAACACTACAGAGCAGAAGGAAAATAAGTCTCTGGAAATCAATCCTGAAGTCACAGAAATCTACAATCTAAATGACAGAGAATTCAAAATAGTTGTCATAAAGAAACTGAATGAGTACAAGAAAACTCAGAAAGACAGTTCATGGAACTCAGGAATAAAATTAATGATCAGAAGAAATTCTTCACAAAAGAGATTGAAATTCCACAAAAAAACATTCTGGAGACTAAGAACACAGTGAATGACTAAAAAACGATCTAGAAAACTTAAAAAACACAGCTGACATTATGGCGGACAGAATTAGTAATTTAGAGTATAGAAATATAGAAATGCTTCAGGTGGAGGAGGAGAGCAAAGTAAGACTTAAAAGAAATGAAGGAATTCTTTGAGAAATATCTGACTCAATTGGGAAATGCAACAAGGATTATAGGTATTCCAGAGAGAGAAGAGTGGGAGAAAGGAACAGAGAGCCGTTCAAAGAAATGATAGCTGAGAACTTCCCAAACCTGGGGCAAGAACTAAACTTAAAGTATATGAAGTGAACAGAACTCCTAATTACATCAATGCATAAAGACCTTCTTTATAATAGCATAAGCATATAGTAGTAAAACTGGCAAAAGTTGATGACAAAGAAAAATAATAAGGGCAGCAAGGCAGAGGAGAATAATCTACAAAGGAACCCCTATCAGGCTTTCAGCAAATTTCTCATCAGAAACCTTACAAGCTAGGAGAGATTGGAATGATATATCCAAAATACTGAAAGCCAAAAATTTCCAGCCAAGAATACTCTATCCAGTGAAACTACCCTTCAGATACAATGGAGAAATAAAAACTTCCCAAGATAAGCAAAAGCTGAGGGAGTTCATCACTATTAGACCTCCCTTACAAGAAATGATCAAGAAGGATGCCCTCATACCTGAAACAAAAAGGCAAAGGCTTACAAAGCCTTGAGCAAGGAGATAAATAGACGACAAAATCAGAAAATTGCAGCTCTCTATCAGAACAGTTTAGCAAACACTTAATTATAACATAAAGATAAAAGGAAGGAAAGCATAAAAAATAACTATAAACTTCATTTTAGTCACAAACTCATAACACAAAACAGAATAATTTTTGACAGTAATAACTTAGATGAGGAAGAGGAGAGGGGTGGAACATGCTTAGGCTAATGAAGATAAAACACTATGAGAAAATGGACTATATCAGGGCTGGCCCTGTGGTGTAATGGTTAAGTTCACATGCTCTGCTTCAGCAGCCTGGGGTTCACAGGTCAGATACAGGATGTGACCTATGCACCACTCATCAAGCCATGTTGAGGCAGCATCCCACATACAAAGTAGGGGAAGATTTGCATGAATGTTAGCTCAGTGACGATCTTCCTCAAGCAAAAAGAAGAAAATTTGTGACAGATGTTAGCTCAGGGCCAGTCTTCCTCACAAAAAAAGAAAGAAAGAAAATGGACGATCTCATCTATGAGATCTTTTATACAAACCTCATGGAAATCACTAAACCAAAAATCAGAGCAGAGCCGCAAATCATAAATAATGAGAAAACTGTCACAGAAAATCACCAAACTGAAATGGCAGTCAGGAATACAAGGGAAGAGAAACAAGGGAAATATAGAACAACTGGGAAAGAAGAAATAAAATGGTAGTATGAAGCCCTCATATTATCAATAATCACTCTAAATGTAAGTGGATTGAATTCTCCAATCAAAAGACCCAGAGTGGCAGGATGGATTAAAATACAAAACCCAACAATATGCTGCCTCCAGGAAACACATCTTAGCTCTAAAGACAAACAGGCTCAAAGAGAAGGGATGGAAGACGATGCTCCAAACAAACGGCAAGCAAAAGGAAGCAGGTCTTGCCATAGTTATATCAGACAAAACAGACTTCAAGATAAAAAAGGCAGTGAGAGACAAAGAAGGGCATGATATAATGATAAAAGGGACATTCCACCCAGAAGACATAACACTTATGAATATATATACACCCAACACAGAAGCACCAAAGTATATAAAGAAACTATTAACAACATAAAGGGAGATATTAACATCAAAACAATAATAGTAGGGGACCTCAACACTGCACTTACATCAGTGAATAGATCATCCACACAGAAAGTCATCAAGGAAATAGTGGACTTAAGTGAAACACTTGAGCAGATAGACTTAAGAGATATATAAAGAACATTCCATCCTAAAACAGCAGATACACATTCTTTCCAAGTGTACATGGAACATTCTCCAAGATAAACCATAAGTCAGGAAACAAGGCAAGCCTCAATAAATTTAAGAAGATTAAAATCATATCAAGCATCCTTTCTGACCACAATGCTATAGAACTAGAAATCAACTATAAGAAAGAAGCTGGGAAAGTCACAAATATGTGGAGACTAAACAACATGCTACTGAACAACCATTGGGTCAATGAAGAAATCAAAGGAGAAATTAAAAAATACCTGGAGACAAATGAAAATGAAAACACAACATGCCAGCTCTTATGGGATGCAGCAAAAGCAATTCTAAGAGGGAAATTCCCGGCAATACAGGCCCACCTCAGCAAACAAGAAAACGCGCAAGTAAGTAATCTTAAACTACACCTAACTGAACTATAAAAAGAAGAACAAACGAAGCCTGTAGTCAGCTGGAGGAAAATAATAAAAATTAGAGAAGAAATAAATGAAACAGAGACCAAAAAAACGGTAGCAAATAGTGAAACTAAGAGTTGCTGCTTTGAGAAGATTAAAAAAATTGACAGATCCTTTGTCAAACTCACTAAGAAAAAAAGAGAGAGGTCTCAAACAAAATAAGAAGTGAAAGAGGAGAAATTACAACAGATACCATAGATATAGAAAGGATTATAAGAGAAAACTATGAAAAACTGTATGTCAACAAATTGGATAACCCAGAAGAAATGGACAAATTCTTAGACTCATACAACCTCCCAAAACTGAACCGAGAAGAAATAGAGAATCTGAATAGACCAATCACAAGTAAAGAGATTAAAACAGTAATCAAAAATCTCCCAAAAAATGAAAGTCCAGGACCAGATGGCTTCTCTGGAGAATTCTACCAAACATTCAAAGATTTAATACCTATCATTCTCAAACTATTCCAAAAAATGGAATAAGATGGAAGGCTCGGGCAAGGGAAGCAAAAGAAAAAATAAACAAATGAGACTTTGTCAGACTAAAGAGCTTCTGCAAGGCAAAGGAAGCCATGAACAAACCAAAAGACAACCCACTAACTGGGAGAAAATATTTGCAAATCACATTTCCAACAAATGGTTAATTTCCAAAATATATAAAGAATTCATACAACTCAACAACAGAAAAACAAACAACCTGATCAAACAATGGGCAGAGGACATAAATAGACATTTATCCAAAGGAGATATACAGATGGCCAATAGGCACATAAAAAGATATTCAGCATCACTAATCATTAGGGAAACGTAAATCAAAACTACACTAAGATATCACCTTACACCTGTTAGAATGGCTATAATTACCAAGACAAAAGATAACAAATGTTGGAGAGGATGTGGAGTAAAGAGAACCTTCATACACTGCTGGTGGGAATGCAAACTGGTGCAGCCACTATGGAAAACAGTATAGAGATTTCTCAAAAAATTAAAAATAGAAATACCATATGGCCCAGCTATCCCACTACTGAGTATTTATCCAAAGAACATGAAATCAACAATTCAAAGAGACTTGTGCACCCCTGTGTTCATTGTGGCACTATTCACAATAGCCAAGACGAGGAAGCAACCCAAATGCCCATCAATGGATGAATGGATAAAGAAGATGTGGTGTATATATATATATACAGTGGAATACTGCCCAGCCAGAAAAAAAGACAAAATCATCCCATTTGCAACCACATGGATGGACCTTGAGGGTATTATGTTAAGTGAAATAAGCCAGACAGAGAAAGACAGCCACTGCTTGATTTCACTCATATGTGGAAGATAAACTAACACACGGACAAAGAGAATAGATTAGTTGGTACTAGAGGGGAAGGCAGGTGGGGGGTAGGCAAAAGGGGTAAAGGGGCACATATGCATGGTGACGGATAAAAATTAGACTATTGGTGGTGAGCACGATACAGTCTATACAGAAACTGATAATAATGTACACTTGAAATTACACAATGTTATAAACCATTGTGACCTCAATAAAATAATAGAAAGAAATGGCCCACTGTGCCTAAATTCTTTGTGCAAACAATATGGTTTATGATGAACACCTGCTTTCCTTTGGAGGGTCTGGAATTTTGGTGTGTACTGGGCCAATGGTGCCTAGATGTGCCAAAAACATCCCTGGGCACTGAGTCTGTAATGAGTTTCCTGAGAGACTACGTTTCACTCATGTTGCCATAACCTTTCGTTGGGTGATTAGGCTCATCTTGTATGATTCTACTGGGAGAGGACCCTTGGAAGCTTTGCACCTGGCTTCCTCTGGACTTTGTCTTCACCTGGTACGCTATTTCCCTTGGCTGATTTTGCTTGTATCCTTTCACTGTAATAAGGCATAGCATGAATATGACTATATACTGAGTCCTGTGGGTCCTCCTAGTGAATCATCAGTCCTGGAGGTGGTCTTGAAGACCCAGACACAGTAGATGCTGTCTGTTGCAAAGGGTGAAATTTACCTATGGAATTAAAAAATGATATATCCAACTCCAGGAGAGTTGGCTCTCTAGAGCCCATGGCTGCTTTTGAGTGCACTGGCTAAAGTGAGGTGGGGCAGGGAGTGCAGTCAAGATGATGGCTTTGGGTTTTGTTCTCTTCTTCAGGTGGGAAGAAAAAAAAGTTAAATCAGTGTCCATGGCTGGAACAAAATTTTAGATAACCCAGAGGGGGGAAAACACTGTTTTTGCAGGCTTGCTGCTGCCACTGCTGCAGCAGACCCTCGACACCCACTCCTTTTATTTCAGTCACTATCTCCCTTGGCAGCTCCCATGTTAACTCTGTAAATGCTGAATTTACTACTAAGGGTTTGAGTAAATTTGCAATGAGGAAAAAAAATGGGGAAAGAAAAAAAAGACTTTGTATTTTGTAGCCGTTGCATCTAGATGTATAAAAGATGATATAAGGTGTTATATACTTGTGACTTCATAAATGCTGGAGGGTCATTCCAGTCAGGGAAAGCTGCAAAGAAAACGTGTTAGTGAGACACAGCATCCTTGCTGTTTGCAGGCATTTGAGAATTCAAGCTCGGGAGTATTGGAAACCAAACAAGTCTCTGTAATTCATGGTTTTTACTCAGATTTTTGCCTATTGGAGCATCAGGAAAAAGGGAGACAACATGAAAAGAAAGGCAATCCACAGATAGTTGGAGTTTCAACAAGCAGTTTTTAATTTCATAATGAGCTGTTGTGAAATCAGGTGTCTGATCCTTAGAGACTGATGGGTTTTTAGCCCAATATGCATATTTTTGAGAGGGTCAAATTGGAGTATAAGACTAACAAGACAAAAAGGGCTTAATGAGGTCGTGCTTGTCACTTAGACTTGGAACAGTTTTCTGACCCTGCAGCAACTTGGCTTTGCTGGTGCTAAAGAAAAGCAACTGAGTTTTTTGTAATCCTAATTCGCAGATCCTAATTGCCTGGACCTGACTCTACGCTAAGACCTGGTACTGTCTGCTATGGGCTGTTTCAGCCTCACCGTCAGCTGTCCTGATGTGAAAGCAGATATAGGCTCAAAAACAGGTCTTCCACTCTGGGACCACTGCAGATTTAGGACACCCCTTTGTGGAGCCATAAACTGAAACCATCATGGATGCTGGCTGGACCATCTGGGTCACTTTCAGATACCTACAAGAAAGTGCTTATTCTCTAATGGCATCATCTGAAATTGAACTCCTGCTAAGCTCTATATTTTGGATGCAGAGACTGATTGAATTCCTAACTTGTGATTCCTGCCAGAAGCTGCACGTTGGGGCAGGGCACATCACACATCACACTGAGTGTGACCCCTCTGCCCTTCTGACAGATCGACCTCTTGACCCCCTCTCAGGGGTGTCTCACGCTGTTGACTGATACTCAACTTTCTGGATTACTTGCAGTTTGCAACGCTGGACTGATACCCTTCTCCTCTCTCGCTTTTCTCCTGTACACAAACTTTACTGCAGTGTGATTGTTCAAAGCAGCTGTCCCCAGAAAGGCCATGCTTTTCTAGGCTGCTCACTAGAGAAGTAATCAGGATGAAAGAGGTAAGAGGTTATGTAAACCCATTTTGAGAATGTTTGAAAATTCAAGATTTTGGCCTGACCAATTCCTGAACATGGTGTGTCTTTCTAGTTAAGTTGTATAAAAATATTTTTCTGTGAAAATCCTTTTGTCCCTCTTGCATACAACTCTTCCAAACAAAAAATCTGGGTGGGAGTTTATGGATGAAAAAATGTAAACATTTGATTACTGAATAGAACACATTGATTTTGTGCCAGTGGGGAAAAACAAGGCCCTGGCACATGGGGAGGTCTGAGGGGAACTGTGGGAAGGGAAATTGAGATTTGATTTTCAGAACTCTTCCTGGAAGCTTTCCCCTCTTCCTGAATGAAAACTTTTCCTGCTACCTTTCTCAGAGCACTTAAGTTCAAACTAACTGCCGAGCCTATGGTCACACCTGACGGCGCCTCACAGTGCTGACCGTGAGACAGCAAGGTGGCCCAGCTCCTTACTGTCCACACTGAACACTTAGAGATGCCATCCACACTCAGGAGACTGATGAACTGAAGTCACGGACAAGCAAGACTCTTTGGAACTGACTGCAGTGGCTCTGGAACCAAGGACTGACATAAATCATTTCAGACTGGACTGGGAACCGTAGGGTTAGAAGCTCCGTGGTGGAAAGCCACACTGGGGGCCCTGTTAGCTGTACTGCCTGACTAACATCTGTCCTGTTTGAAGTGCCTTAACAACTGCAAGCTCTTTTTCCCAGAGGTGCCATGTACTGTCCATCAGAATGTCCTTCCTGTCTGTGTTCCCTGTTAGTGACACACTCCATCCTGGAAGGAGGCATTCAGGGTACTTTCAACTCAGTTCAGAACCCCTAAAGAGGACAACTGAAGCCAGTACTACAGTTTGCTCTTGTCCTGCTCTATGGAGTCCTACTGATGATAATTTTGCTGTGAAGATGCCTTGGACAAGGGCCAAGGAGATGGATTGTGCAGAAAAGAGTTATCATAGCAGGCCTGGGAATGCTTATCCTTAGAAAGCCCTGCTTGCAAGGTTGGCCCTTCACTACTGCCTGGGAACTTTGATTTCAAGAGGGTTTCCACCACCCTGACTGGCTCATTGTATCTAAATTGCTTGTGCAAACAATGTGGTTTATGCTAAACACCTACTTTCCTTTTTGGGGGTCTGGAATTTTGGTATGTACTAGGCAAGATGATGCCTGTGTGACCAGCTCCAAATAAAACCCTGGGCACTGAGTCTCTAATGAGCTTCCCAGGTAGACAACATTTCACACATGTTGTCTTAACTCATTGCTGGGGGACTGAAGTACGTCCTGTGTGGCTCCACTGGGAAAGGACCCTTAGAAGCCTGTGCCTGGTCACCTCTGGATTTTGCCAATGTCCCATTTCCTTTGGCTGGTTTTGCTTTCTATCCTTTCTCTGTAAAAAATCATAGCTGTGAGTATGGCCATATGCTGAGTCCTGTGAGTACT
The DNA here is from genome assembly GCF_041296235.1 of Equus asinus. Classification (NCBI taxonomy): domain Eukaryota; kingdom Metazoa; phylum Chordata; class Mammalia; order Perissodactyla; family Equidae; genus Equus; species Equus asinus. The sequence goes on along the minus strand of NC_091809.1, from coordinate 80,474,971 downwards.
CATAGTGAATCATTGATCCTGGGGGTGATCTTGGGGATCCCCAACACAATGGCCAAGTGGGATTTATCCCAAGAACGGAGGTTGGTTCAACATATGAAAATCAATCAATATGATACACCATAGTAATATAATAAAGGAAGAAAACTATGTGATCATTTCAATGGATATAGAAAAAGCCTTTGACACAACCCAACTCCCTTTCATGATAAAAATACAAACTAAAAATTTAGGAGTAGAAGGGAACTTCCTCAGCCTGATAAAAGACATCTATGAAACACTGTCAGCTAACATCATACTTATCATAAGACTGAATGCTTTCCTGCTAAGGTCAGGAAAAAGACAAGGATGTCCACTCTCGCTACTTCTATTCGACATTGTATTGGAGGTTCTAGCCAGGCAATTAGGCAAGAAAATGAAATAAAAAGAATCCAACTATTTCTATTCACAGATGACGTCATCTTGTATCTAGAAAGTCCTAAGGAATCCACACACACAAACTTATTAAAGCTAATAAATGAGTTCAGCAAGGTCGCAGGATACAAAATCAATATACAAAAATCAGTTATATATTTTTTCTTTTTAATTTTTAATGTGGTATAACACGCAAAACAAAATTTACCATCTTAACCATTTTCAACTGTACAGTTCAGTGGCATTAAGTACATTCACATTGTTGTGCAACCATCACCACCGTCCATCTAAAGATTTCTTTCATTGTGAAAAACTGAAGTTCTATACTCAAACGATAACTCCTCATTCACCCCCCTCACCCCCTGGAAAACCACCATTCTATTCTCTGCTTTATGAACTTACTATTTTAGATACCTCATATAAGTGGAATCATACAGTATTTGTCTTTTTGTGATTGGCTTATTTCACTTAGTATAATGTCCCCAAGGTTCATCCACGCTGTAGCATGTGTCAGAATTTCCTCCCTTTTTGATGCTGAATAACATTCCATTGTAGGTATATACCACATTTTGTTTATCCATTGATCCATCAGTGGACACTTGGGTTGCTTCTACTTTTTGGCTGTAGTGAATAATGCTGCTATGAACATGGATGTACAAACATCCCTTTGGGATCCTGCTTTCAGTTATTTTGGTTATATACCCAAAAGTGAAATTGCTGGATCATATGGTAATTCTATTTTTAATTTTTGAGGAGCCACCATACTCTTTTCCATAGCAGCGGCACCATTTTATGTTCTCATCAACAGAGCACAAGTGTTCCGATTTTGCACGTCCTCACCAACACTTGTTATTTTCTGGCTTTTTGATAGTATCCATCCTAATGGATGTGAGGTGATATCTCATTGGGATTTTGATTTGCATTTCCCTAATTATTAGTGATTTTGAGCATCTTTTCGTTTGCTTATTGGCCATTTGTATATCATCTTTGGAGAAGTGTCTGTTCAAGTCTTTTGCCCATTATAAAATCAGACTGTTTGTTTTCGTTTTTGTTGAGTTATTCTTTATATATTCTGAATATTAACCCCTTATCAGATATATGATTTGCAAATGTTTTCTCCCATTCCATGGATTGCCTTTTCACTCTGTTGATTGTGTCCTTTGATGCACGGAAGTTTTTCATTTTGATGTAGTCAATTATAGCTGTTTTTTTCTTTTATTGTCTTTGCTTTTGGTGTTATATCCAAGGAATAAGTGCCAAATCTAAAGCAATGAAGTTTTTTCCCCTATGTTTTCTTCTAAGATTTGTATAGTTTTAAGTCTTTCATTTAGATCTTTGATCCATTTGAGTTAATTTTTGCATACGGTGTTGGGTAAGGGTCCAACTTCTTTCTTTTGCATGTGGATATACAGTTTTCCCAGCACCATTTGTTGAAAATATTGTCTTTTTCTCATTTAATGGCCTTGGCACCCTTGTCAAAAATCATCTGACTGTATATGTGAGAGTTTGTTTCTGGGCTCTATGTTTTATTCCATTGGTCTATACAGTCATGGGCCATATAACAATGTTTCTGTCAGTGACAGACCACATATATGACAGTGGCCCCATAAGATTGGTACCATATAGCCTAGGCATGGAGTAGACTATGCCATCTAGGTTTGTGTAAGTGCACTGTATGATGTTTGCACAATGACAAAGTCTCGTAATGACGCATTTCTCAGAATGTGTCCCTGTCATTAAGTGACACATGACGGTATGTCTATCTTTATGCCCTATGTCTTTTTACCACACTGTTTTAACTACTGTAGCTTTGCAGTAAGTTTTGAAATCAGAAAGTGTGCGTCCTCGGAGCTTGTTCTTTTTCCAGATTGTTTTGGTTATTCAGGGGCCCTTGAGATTCCATATGAATTTTAGGATTAATTTTTCTATTTCTGCAGAAAATACATCCTAGTGTATAGTGTTGACATTTTAATAATATTAAGTCTTCCAACCCATGAACACAGGATGTATTTACATTTATTTGTGTCTTCTTTAATTACTTTCAGCAACATTTTGTAGTTTTCAGTGTACAAGTTTTTCACCTCTTTGGTTAAGTTTATTCCTAAGTAAAAAAAAAAAATCAGTTGTATTTCTATATGATAGCAATGAGCAACATAAAAATGAAATTAAGAAAAACAACTTCATTTATAATACCATTAAAATGAATAAAATACATAGGAATATATTTAACAAAAGAAAACTACATGGAAAACTACAAAACATTCTTGAAAAAATGAAAGATGACCTAAAATAAAAAGACATCTCATGTTCATTGATTGGAAGAATTACTATTGTTAAAGCCAATATTCCCCTAAATGATCTGTAGATTAAATGAAATCCCTATCAAAATTCTTTTTTTAATTATTTATTTATTTATTTTATTATTATTATTTTTAAAGATTTTATTTTTTCCTTTTTTCTGCCCAAGGCCCCCTGGTACATAGTTGTATATTCTTCATTGTGGGTCCTTCTAGTTGTGGCATATGGGATGCTGCCTCAGCATGGTTTGATGAGCAGTGCCATATCTGCACCTGGGATTCGAACCAACGAAACACTGGGCCGCCTGCAGCAGAGTGTGCAAACTTAATCACTCGGCCACGGGGCCAGCCCCCATATTTATTTATTTACTTTTGAGGAAGACTAGCCGTAATCTAATATCTGCTGCTAATCCTCCTCTTTTTGCTGAGGAAGACTGGCCCTGAGCTAACATCCGTGCCCATGTTCCTCTACTTTATATGTGAGACACCTGCCGCAACATGGCATGCCAAGCAGTGCCATGTCCGCACCTGGGATCCAAACCAGTGAACCCTGGGCCGCCTAAGTGGAATGTGTGAACTTAACTGGTGTGCCACTGGGCCGGCTCCTCCCTATCAAAATTTTAACTGCCTTTTGACAAAACTGAATTGACAAACTGAATGCAAAATTCATATGAAAATTCAAGGTACCAACAATCAATCTTAAAAAAAAAAATAGGGGATGGCTTGGTGGTATAGTGGTTAAGTTTGCACACTCCACTTCAGTGGCCTGGGGTTTGTGGGTTTGGATCCCAGGTGTGGACCTACATACTGCTCATCAAGTCATGCTGTGGCAGCGTCCCACATACAAAATAGAGGAAGATCAGCACAGATGTTAGCTCAGGACTGTCCTTCCTCAAGCAAAAAGAAGAAGATTGGCAACAGGTGTTAGCTCAGGGACAATTTTCCTCACCAAAAAAAGAACCAACTTGGACAACTCACTTCCTGATTTAAAAACTTAACCACAAAGCTACAGTCATCAAGACTGTGTAGTACTGGCATATGGATAGACATATAGATGAGTGGAATCACATGAAGAGTCCAGAAGTAAACCCATACATTTCTGGTCAATTGAGTTTTGACAAGAATACCAAGATAATTCAATAGAGGAAACAATAGTCTTTTCAATAAATGGTGCTGGTACAACTGGACAGCCACATGCAAAAGAATGAATTTGGCGCTGTACCTCACACCATATACAAAAATAACTCAGACTAGATCAAAGACCTAACCTTAAGAACTAAACCTATAAAACTCATAGAAGAAAATATAAAACATAAATCTTCATGACATTGGGGGCTGGCCCAGTGGCCAAGTGATTAAGTTCCTGTGCTCCACTTCGGCAGCCCAGGGTTTTGCCAGTTCGGATCCTGGCGTGGACATGGCACTGCTCATCAAGCCATGCTGTGGTGGTGCCCCACATAGCACAACCAGAGGCACTCACAACTAGAATATATAACCATGTACTGGGGGGCTTTGGGGAGAAGAAGAAGAAAAAAGATTGGCAACAGATGTTAGCTCAGGTGCCAAATTAAAAAAAAAAATGTTCATGACATTGAATCCAGGCAACAGTGTTTTAGATATGACATCTAAGCATGAGCAATGAGGGAAAAACCCAGGGCCAGCCCCAGTGGCATAGTGGTTAAGTTTGGTGTGCTCTGCTTTGGGGCCTGGGTTCGGTTCCCAGGCACAGACCAACATCACTCATCTGTTAGTGGCCATGCTGTGGTGACAGCTCATATACAAAAAGAGGAAGATTGGCAGTGGATGTTAGCTCAGGGCGAAACTTCCTCAGCAAAACCAAAACCAACCAACCACCAACAACCTGGAAATTGGATGTCATCAAAATTAAAAACCTTTGTGTATCAAAGGATACCATCAAGAAAGTAAAAAGACAACCTGCAGAATCAGAGAAAGTATTTGCAAATCATATATTTGGTAAGGGTCTGCTATTCAGAATATATAAAGGACTGTTACAACTCCACATTAAAAAGAGAGGTAATCCAGTTAGAAAATGGGCAAGAGATTTGAATAGACGTTTCTGAAAAGAAGATAGACAAGTGGGCAATAAGCACATGAAAAGATCCTCAACATCATTAATCACCAGGGAAATGCAAATCAGAACCACAATGGGAAACCATTTCAGATCCACTAGGATAGGATGGCTTTAATAAAAAAGATTGAGGGGCCGGCCCCTTGGCCGAGTGGTTAAGTTCGCGTGCTCTGCTTCCCGTGGCCCAGGGTTTCGCTGGTTCGGATCCTGGGTACGGACATGGCACCACTTGTCAGGCCACGTTGAGGTGGCGTCCCATGGGCCACAACTAGAAGGACCTGCAACTGAAAATACACAACTGTGTGCTGGGGGGGATTTGGGGAGAAAAAAAAGATTGGCAACAGTTGTTAGCTTGAGTGCCAATCTTTAAAAAACAAAGAAAGATTGACAACAAGTGTTATTGATGTGAAAAAATTGGAGCCTTTATGCATTGCTAGTGGGAATGTAAAAAGATGCAGATGCTGTGTGAAAACAGTTCAGCAGTTCCTTGAAATATGAAACACAGAGTTACCATATGATCTAACAATTCCATTCCTAGATATGTACTTGAGAACTGAAAACATATGTCCACACAAAAACTTGTACATGAATGTTTACTATTCATAATAGCCCAAGAGTGGAAACAATCCAAATATCCATCAACTGATGAATGGATAAAACAAGATGTGGTATATCCATACAGTAGAATATTATTCCTCCATAAAAAGGAATGAAGTACTGATTCATGCTAAAACATGGATGAAATCATGAAAACATGCTAAATGAAAGAAGCAAGACACAAAAAGCCACATATTGTATGATTCTATTTATATAAAATGTCCAGAACAGGCAAATCCTTACAGACAGAAAGATTAGTGTTTTCCAGGGGCTGGGGGGTTGGGGGAACTGATGACTGATTGCTAATAATATGGGATTTCTTTCAGAGGTGATGACAACCTTGTGAATATACTAAAGACCATTGAATTGTATACTTTAAAATGGTGAATTTTATGGTATGTGAATTATATCTCAATTTAAAAAACCAGAAGAAAGATTTTGAAATAAAATTTACAAGTACTTTCGTTTTGGGAAGCCTTGCATAAGCACAGCTAGATCATTAAAAGTGGCTGTGGCACAGAGACAAGAATCCTGAAGCCTGCTTCCCAGCCTCCTCTCACCCTCTCGTGTGTCTTTTCTGCCTGTGGGTCCTTGCCTTTCATCCTTGCGTCTTTGGCATGTCCTGATTCTGCTTACAGCTTCTCCCAGTAAAATTCCAGCCCTGCCATCTGAATCTGAAGCCAACTTCTGATTTTCTAGCATTGAGCCAGCTTGCTTCTCTTTGTTATTGGTAAGTCCTAGTTACCAACAAAATTTATCCTTATTAAAAAAAAAATCTACACTTGAAATACAGGAAATCTACTTTACAGTCTAAACTATAGACAGCACAGGTTCTAATCAGGTTCTGTTATCATTAATCAAGTCCTTCTTCTAACTTTTTGGCTCCAAATGACAGAATAAGAGCTATTTGATTGTATGAGTTCATGGTGCAATTACTGGTATCCCACTAGCAAGCAATATGCCAAACAGAAAAGAAAATGGACATTTCAACAGAAAAACATGAAACAAGTGCAGGGAAAAGGGAGGCACATCTTCCCTATTGTAAATTTCAGCTTTCCCTAACAGTTGTTCTTAATGATGGAGTTCAAGTGTGCTGCTGAGAAACCTGCTGGTTTCCTAGAGTTTCTCTTAGGAATTTCTGACATTTCAGTGAGAATTTTCAAATATAATCTAACATTTCTATAATCTACTTATTTTAAAGACCGGAAGACAAGTAAGAAATAATTGGGAGACAGGAGTGTAGTGGCATAGAGGTTAAGTTCGCATGCTCCACTTCAGTGGCCTGGGGTTCGCAGGTTTGGATCCCGGGTGAGGACCTATGCACTGCTTATCAAGCCATGCTGTGGCAGGCATCCTACATATACAGTGGAGGAAGACACGGATGTTAGCAGTACGGATGTTAGCTCAGGGCCAATCTTCTTCAGCAAAAAGAAGAGGATTGGTAGCGGACGTTAGCTCAGGGCTAATCTTCCTCAAATGAATGAATGAATGAATGGCAGATTCAATAGGAGATAGGATGACATGTTTGTTTTCCATGATAGGGAGAGCTTCATATAGGTAGAGGGATGGAGATCAGAGAGAGATCATTGAGATATGAAGACCCAGAGGAGGCAAAAGAGAAAGGGCCAGATCAAGGACACAAGCAGATGGCACATGGCAAAAACAGAGAAGAAACCTCCTCTTTGGAGACAGGCTGGAGAGGATGGGTGCTCATGTGTGGATAAAGTGGCTCTGATATGGGCAAGAGGAACAATAAGGAAGCTATAGGTGGCCTATACTGTGAACTAGTAGGTTCCTAGTTAACTTTTCATTTGGGATATGACTTTATGTGCTAATGTTGCAGATATCAAGACACATCCCGTAGAGAGTGTTCTTTCTCTTTGATTTTCATTTAGACTTTTAGGACCTTAGAGAGCTCGTGCCAATCTTTTTTTTTTTTCTTCCTGCTTTATCTCCCCAAATCCCCCCATACATAGTTGTATATCTTAGTTGCAGGTCCCTCTGGTTGTGGCATGTGGGACACCGCCTCAACGTGGCCTGACAAGTGGTGCCATGTCCGCACCCAGGATCCAAACTGGGGAAACCCTGGGTCGCTGCAGTGGAGCGCGCGAACTTAACCACTTGGCCACAGGGCCGGCCCCTTCATTATTTTTTATAATTCCATCTCTACTAAATGACCACAGTGTAGTACACCAATTCTGTTTTTAAAAGAAAAGAACTCTTCTACGTCCTCCGGTCTCATAGTCTGAAAGAGATGTTGGCTGACAGCCATATTCTGGACCCATCTCAGCTCCAGAAAAGACTCCTTTGAACTCTCTCGAGGCTGCCACACCACTGTCACCTTTAGCCTCCAACACAGCATGTAACCTCCACTTGACTCATTCTGTTTAAGTGAAAATTTCAAATCAATCATTGAGAAGCATTGTTGCTTGTCATTTGTGAATCCACTCCATTAAGTGAAATTTTGATGAAAAAAGTTCTTTACCTAGTTAATATTTTTAACCAGAATTGCAAATAGTGATGAACTCCACTAGATTGTTGGTAAAAAAGAAAAAGAAAATCAGTTTGCTGTGAATCTTACTATATTCCATGAGTAAGGAAAATCTCTCAAATCAGCATTTGTAGATGAGAATCATACTCAGGATTGGAAGGGCCCCTTAAAGTCATCTGGCCTAACCCCTTTTCAAAGGTGTTCATCTCTTATACTCCTGCCAAGTGGCAGTTCAGCCTAAACCCAAATAGCCCCTATTGGTGAAAATTCACCCCCAAGGTTATTATTAGAAAACTCTGTAAAAAAGTTTTTCCAAAGAATTGATGGAAAGCTTTTGCCTGTTGGCGTCTGCCCTCTGGTCTAGTTCTGTGCTCCCACAGGGCCACACAGAGCAAGTCCAAGGTGTCTTTAAGGTGTCAGTTCTCCAGAGGCTAAAGATAGAAATCAAGAATATATTTCTGATATCTATAATTTGCCAACTTGGCAAATAGCCTTAAAAATTATTTTGGGGAAGTTGATGCACTTGCAAATTTAATCTCTAGATAGTCACAGAACATCTATTGCTGGGGTGATAAAAACTTTCAAGCTTCATCCACTGCCACAGAAAATTCTTACCTATGTGCCATAAAGTTTAAAATAAACTAAGTTTGCAAACACATCATGCTAAATACATCAAATTATTTAAATTTTTTATTATGACAATTGACATATATTAAGTGAAAGAAATGACAGAAGTATTGTAATAAAACATTTTGAAAGAAAAAGTTACACAATTAGGCCAACAGCTATAAAATAGCTTTAGGCCTGGCTTATAACACCAAGAGTGCTGATCAGACTGTAGTGAGACATTGAACATTTCATTAACAAAAATATTGGCACCAGCCACAACATATTTTGGTTGTCACTTACAAGGAATATTATATTTAAACAACTATGCATTGCAATTCTAACACACTAGGTGTTCATACACTGCAGTTAATCCCCGAAGCTTTAAGCTACCAGGAATTCCCATATATTCTGTGCACAAAATTTACTTTGTGCATATCAGAATCACATTTCCAGTTTTCAAGTCTCCCCCCTCCCCCGCACCCACGACATGCAGTATGTTATATGTGGCAGAGAGCACTCCAGCTTCCCCTATTTGACTAACAGCATGTTCCTGATTACCTTAACAGCTTTATGCTAATCTCAGAGCTTCTGCTTTAGCTCTCATCTCCTAGAAATAAAATAAAGCATTCTGAGAATCTATTCCAGGAATAATTTTTTTTTATGCATAGGAAAATAAAGCATTTCATATAAGCACGTCTGAAAATCCAAGAGGCATTCTGATCAAACACTCCCTGTATCCCAGCTACTATTACTTTAAAATCAAAATGAAAATCTAATATATACCATTTATAAATTCTTATCTGGAATTTGTATTCTCCACCTGGAAATTCATGATTCTCAGGCTTCACCTCTAAACCAATGAGGATAGCAAAGAAACTGACATCTCACATTAGCTGACAATAGATAAAGGTAGCTTAGATAGAAATTATGACACAGTTAGATGAATTTAATTCTTTACAAGAATACACTTATGCTACAAAGGTGAGAAATTAGGATGGTAAAATTATCAGACGGCAAAAAGTACTGGTATTTAAGCAAAGGCGTCTTAGTATAACATGGTAAAATCTGCCATGTAGAAGACTGCTAGAATTGGCAGCTCTACAAGACTTCAAAATACTTTTTATCAAATAAGGAGGGTATTGGAATTGGAATTGGAATCTGATATCTCTTCCTGCCATGCTTCCAGTGACAAATATTCCTGTGGAATTAAGTCTACAGTATAACAAGAACCAAGTCAAGCAATTTAAGTTTTTCCTCCTTTTACAGATTGAAAAGAAACCAAGGCCTGCCCCATCCCATCCCCCCATCCCAGCACAGGACACTTCCTTTCGAGGTGTCTACAAAACCTCCTGGCAGGTTTGGGCAAGCTACAATTCAGATACCATTATCAAGAAGCTACTTTGATAAGAGGACAAAACACCAGACCAACATTGAGAATACCCCAGTTAGGCATCACAAAAATCACGCACTGTAAGAATATGCTGTTAACTGCCAGATCTGGGCCATTATCGCTGTTCTGAAGTTGAAAGCCCATCTCCGCTAACATAAACTAGACCTGTGTGTATGTACTGTGTACGTGTGTGTGAAACTTTCACGCAATGACCTTAAAGCTTTGGAGACAAGGGTTTTAGCCTAATTTAAAGGCTTGTCCACATAGCAGTATTCACATGCACCAACTCTGCTAAACGGCAGGAGAATGAAAAAGACCATGGCACAAATTTTTTAACAATTTTAGGTTTAATTACGTAATGCACCTGTAGATGTTCTAGCATAAACACAATTGTAAAAATCTAACATCCTATTTTAGGGTATTTTTCCACCTCCCATCCCTTAAAAGCTGTACAGTTATAAAAAATGTGACTCTCAAGCAAAATAAACTTTTTTTTTTTGCAACATACAAAATAAGTTAAACGATTCAGAAGGTCTTGAGCCATTAAGTTTCCCAATGACTGTGTTCTGGCCATCCATGTGCATGACATGCAGCCCCTGGCTATGACCAGAACTCAATCAATACAGGTCAAACAAAACCCCAAACACTTAGCTTAGATTTCTTTAGAAACTGATGAAAGTCAAGAAAATATATAGTTAGGGTTAACAACTCCATTCTTAACTTACATCATCCAGTGGCAAAATGAACAAGGCAGGTCACTCAGTCCTTAGTGCATTTTCTAGCTTGTACCGGTTTGGCAAAAAACACCAATGTAGTTCCTTTAAAAATGTTTTTCTCGTTTAAAATGTCTAAGGAGCTTAATTAATACATTTCTACTTGTCTAATAATTTGTTATGCCCTCTCATATAACTTATGCATAGGATAGACATATCTTAAAGTTATTAAAATAAGACTAACATCTTCATTAACCGAAATCACTATAATGTGCCAGAATTGGATTTGCAGCATTTCCCAGAGTGAAATGGTATAAATATAAAATAAAATTAAAAAATTGAGCTTACATAACCAAAATGAGGAAGAAAATCCATTAATGGAATTTCTGAGAGGGTTTATATGAATAAAACACGTGTTGAGTGTACAATATGAAGTGGTTATATACCAAGTACACTACGTTTCGGCTTGAAATGACTGCTTGCTTGCTGGGGAGAGTCTCTCTTCAATAAATGTCACATAGTTACTTAGCAATTCTTGGCACTGAAAAAATGTTAAATGAAATTTAAACTGGAGTGAAATATTTTGAAAACAATTATTAAGTGTACACATAACACAAGAACCCAGTTTAAATACACTGACAGCAAAGGGCCTTGTCTTTCAAGATTGGTATAAAAATAATGAAGAAAATCAGCAGTCAGCTTGCCACTTCCAAGGTAGGTTTACAGGTACAGGGAATGGTGGATAAAGTAGGAATGGATTTTATTCTAAGAAAGTTTAGTAACAGATATGAAGCAGAGGACTAGGCAGATTACAGCAGATAATGCAGTCTTGGCATTCTCTCTTCTTGGAGAACCAGTAATATATTTTTAGAATGTCAAATCAAGAAGAGGAACTTCACTCTCTCTCTCTGGACTTTCTGTAATTAAACAATGTTCATAATTTCTTATCAGTTACAATTTTTTACCCTTTCTTTTTATAATGTCAATTAATGATTTCAAAGGATTCATTTATTTCTTCTAGCATCTAAAGTATGTATATACATATTAACTTATATATATATATATATACACACACACACATACCTTTATGTGTTCATTCCATTTAAAAAAAAGACCTGGGTCTTTGAATACTTGTTCTATAGCTGTGAGGCAACGCCATGAATCATGGACTTGTTCCACTATGTTCGTGAAGGGCAGAGTTCACAACTTTTTCTGAATACTAAACGTGTAGATTCATTAGGTTCCTTTCAGTTATATGGTAGAACAAACTAACACATGGTTTACACCTCTTATCCCCACAAACATAAGCTAAAAAAGGCATTCCTTGTGACAAAGGAAATTCCATCAATCCCACTTAAAAACAGCTAACATTTCCCATCACTTCAACTCTAAATGATAAGTAAACGTCTAAATTTTTCTTAATATATGTTACTTTGCTCAAATACGTATTACAGGATGGCTTCTATCAACCAAATTGAAAACTGAAGTTTGTAATGTCCTTCTAAAATTAATTTGTTTAAAAATCTTTTTTTCCAACAACTTCTTCAGCATTTGAAGTCCTTGGTTCTTTGGCAGGTCACATTTTAAAAAAGATTATGAGTAGACATGAATTTATTCTAAATGAAACTCCTCTTTATTCTCTGAGTTTGCAACCTTGACCAGCTGGAAAAGGATGTGTCAAGGAAACTCAATGTCAATATATTAGGCATATGCTTGAAAATCTCTCCACCATCATTCTCTAGTAATGTGCCAACAATGGAAGATGTTTTACATTAAACGCTATGTCATCAGCGCAAGTCTACAAAACCAAAACATCTATTTTCAGTCTGAGTTCTTTTCACATATTTTAATTCAAAGCTTCTGCTTTATGAAAATTTGACTACTTTTCAAAGCTTTACAGAAATTGCAAACTAAATATTCTGAGTACTAAACTACATCTCCCCTTAATATGTTTGCTAGACTGCAGAGTCTGATAATAGGAGTCCAACTTGTATTTCAAAAAAGGGGTTTAAAGTATTAAAGGGCTTTATTATATAGCAGCTGTCGTGAACTTAAATCCATGGTTAAAACTCTAATAAGGACCCAAGATGTTCTAAACTCTAGATGAATTGCTGCTTTCCTATACTCTGTCCATTTCCTAATGTCTTAATTATCTCTTTGGACACAGAACGTTTACTTCTTCCTAAATTTCCTGTATTTTTTTTTAACTTCTTCAAAGCATGTTCAGAGTTAAGATTTCAGTGAATACAGACTCATTGAGGGATTGAATCTAAACACCAAGCAGCAGAATCTTCTTTGCACTGTTCAACATTTAATCACCCATAATTAATCTGCGTGACAATAATTTGTAAGTATCAGCTGCTAGGACTGCGCTCTTTCTAGATGAAACATAATTAATTGGTTTAATCAGAATGTAAGGTTAGAAGGGATACACTCACTTTAAAGTTCACAAACACTTAATTCAAGTTTGGTAAATAACAGGCAGCAAAAGTGGTATCAAAGCCCACGTTAGTGGGAGGTTTGCTAAATGGAATACTCAGGCTTTGCTAGGGAAAAGATTACCTTTGCTCTCTGTGGCAGAAGGGTAAAAAAAACTCCTTATTTCACATTAGGCATCGTAAAATAAATACCCATTTAATACTTCTTATCACTTGCTTAACTGAAGAGCAGAACTAACAGGTGGAAGCAGGAGCCGGTGTGTCGAGAGGTAGAGACAGGGTACATGGGAGTTTCTACCCGGTAGTGGCTTTATCCAGCTGCAGGACTAAAATGGTAGAGGGAGATTGGGGGCAGGAGAGGCCACCTGCACATTCTAACTACTTACCTTGCACTAGTAGGAATCCTTCTATTACCTGTTTTAGATAGTTAAAAAGGCTAACATTCTTAACTGACTTTCAATAAATGGAACAAACTTAGCTAGAAAGGAGGCTTGGTAAGTGAATGTGGCTCCTTACACAGCCCTGCTCTACTGTCTGTGAATGTAAGCCCTTCCCTCCCTTCCAGTGGAGCATTGTCTCCAAATAAAAATCACAACTTGCTTGGAACCACATGCTATTGGTGCATCCTAGTTTTAGGCTGCTTTCATTATTTTATTTTTTATACAGATACATATACATTGCTAGAACCAAAGCAAAAATATTAATGCGCAGGTACTACAGAACTAAAGTGAACAAAACAAAAGAACCAACAACGGAAAACAACAGCTATAAACTTTCAAGGCCAAAAGATAAGATTTAAGGGCAACACCCATTGAGGAAGGAAAAGAAGGAGTATAAAGTTTCTAGAGAGGTATTTATAATGCAAGTCTAATGCCAGCTTTTTAATAATAAAAAAGAGAAGTGCTTTCCTATACACTGACTAGCATATATAATGCTTAATTTGGAAAGAAAAATTAATGAAGTTCCTTGGGCCAGCAGCAGATATGGTGTGTCCATTGCCGGCAACAGACACAACACTGGAACAGAAAAACCCGAATCCCAGGGCAAAAGTATTCACAGAAGTAATGGCTGAAGGTTTCAGAATTTGACAGGCAACGTTTAATCACAAGTGCTACACTTTGTACAATGTTATTTATGGCTCTGCCTGAAATTTTACAGCTGTAACAGAAACTAAGTAAGATAAAGTTCATATTTTAGTGTCAATTACATGTTAGATATTTAGTTAGTTACAAACCCCTTTTTCTTGAAACAAAGGGTATCTTTCTTTAAAGTGTTGAGATGTTTGAAATGGATGTCATGCCTATTAAGCACACTGGCGGATCTCAATCAACTCTTTGTTGGTTGTGTGACTATTAATGAATTTTAATAGAAGTCTAATGGCCAAAGGCCAAAACTACATTCAAACCCTGCTAATATATCCAGGCAGATAGGAAATTCCAACACACACACATACACACACATATATACACACACACATGCTAAAACCCAACTAAAAACCTCCCAAAGGAACTGCTTTGTTTGTAGACTTCAATTTGAAGTAGATACTAAGGGCAAGAATAGACCAGTTAAAATTCACCTGAAAATCCTTTCCCCTTCTTCAAATGTGCTAAAATACCACTGTCAGCTTAGCATCTCTTCATGTAAGTTATGTATAGATGTATTTCTTTCAAAATGATATTTCAGATATTTAAATATTAAGTGGCCAGAAGACAAGTTACACAATCTGCAAAGTTTACAGTCCACCTGGGCCTTAAGAAAGACCATGCTCATGTCCCTAATAACTTTCCATGATGGTGTGTCAGAGGCCACCTCATCACCACTGCATAAAGCTGTTTGAAAAAACTTGTTGCTAGCACAATCTGGTTGTCAAAGCTTCACTATACATTTTACTGTACAAATGCTTTTCAGATGATTTTTTTTTTTTTAAACAAGAAACTCCGCTATAACAGAAACTTAAGTTAGAGTTTTTTATGATGGTACTTTCTCGGTCTCTTCTTTATTAAGTGTGGTAATCTCCAATAGTAAACAAGTTGATTTCATGAAAGCTGTTACTAAATGACTTAGGTATGATGTTATCTACAGTTCTCAAACAGTAACAATACAGACTTGAACTTTTAAACAGTCTGTTAATCATCATCTATGCCATGAATGTTTAAATATAATATATATTTAATATGAAAAAGCTAAAGCACAAGTGCTTTCTCCCACCCCTAATTCTGTTTTGGGCCCTCAGAGTCGGAATGCATTCTTATCCACCCTTTTTCACAAAGTCAGGAGAGCTCAGGAAATATAAAGTCAAAAATATACAAATCTTTGTTGTTATTATAATAAGATTTTTTTTCCATGAATGAAATTACCAAGGACCATGAACTTGGAAAAAAAAATCAAAAGGAATTTACAGCAATTATTTATCTTCAAAGTTCAAAACTGGTCACTTCACAGAAAGACTTCAGGGTTTGTTGAAATTTTTCTTCTAAAAAGTCATTCTGTAGTGGAGTTTTCTAGGAAAAATAAAACAGCTTTTAATAACTGGCCCGCTGGTGTGAGAGCTACCGTGGAATAAATTAGCACAAAAATGGAAAAAAAGTCTTATAACTGTTCACTGTTACAGACATAATCAACAAGGTCAGTCACTCTCAAAAGCTCATCTTCCTCCTCTTCTGGTGCCCCTGCCTCCTGCCCACCACTTGTCCCATTGGGGGCCAGGCTTGCACTGGCTGTACTGTTGTCCTTGGGGGTCTGAGGCTTCTCAGTTGTCTTGCCAATCAAGTTCTCAATGGCTTTGCCAGGACTCTGTCCATTGGTGGAAGGTAAGTCTACTAAGCTATAGTCCAATGGGCTGCCCACCTTGCCAACATTTTCAAAGTCCTCTTCTTCATCACTGTCTATCCGATAGGGCTTCTTGGTGCTCTCTTGTTCTGAGGGCAGGACCCTCGGGTGGCTGTCATGGGCAGGCTGATCTGCATCTCCATGAGCATTGTCACAACTTTCCTCGTCTGTCTCGATCCGGTGTAGCCGTTTTCTGGATGGTTTGCCTTCCTCTTCCTCCTCCTCATCTGCTTCTGAATACTCATCTGTGCTTCGACCCCGCTTTCGAACTGACCGCTTTGATTCTTTTGCTAGCTCATCATCTTCAGAGTTCTTGGACATATAGCTCTCTAGAATAAACAGCATATTTAAGCCATTGGCATAGGTAACCATAAACAGATTTCAGTAATTCCCCTTTTCTTCCCCTATTCACCCCCACACCCTGCTTTCAGACTTGCTTGTAGATAAATATTTCCCTTCAATAATTGGCCTGATTTCTCTCTCTTCTCAGTCCCATAATAATGTCCAATATGATTCATAGTGTACTTTTACCTATAATTTAGGAAAGAGCAGAACTGGATTTCTTGGAGAAGAAATCTGATGATCCTTAAATGAACATAGGTTGGTCAGAAACTAAGAAACCCCTTCTCACTAGCCCTCAAATTAATCATGTAAACACACTGATAAGGAAAGATGAGAACTGAGCACCCAAAGCCGGACATCTGAAACACTGAGCTCTCCATCCCATGTTATTAAATGTCTTCAAATGTTGTCTTCTCTTCCTTGTCTATACTTACTTCTAGGGGATCTCGCCTAGTCTCATGACTTTGCATACCATCTATATGCTATGCTGATGACTCTCATAGTTGTTTTAGACAACCTCTAAATTCCAGACTCATGTATTAAACTGCCTACTCAACATATACGCTTGGACTTCTAAAGAGGATCTCAAACCAAATATGTCCAGAACTGAGCTCCTAGAATTCCACCTCAAACTGCGCTGGTTCTGGTCTCCACCGTCTTAGTTATTGGGAACTCTATTCTTCCAATTGCTTAGTCATCCTTGATTCCTTTCTTTCTCCCATCTAACCCAATAATAAATCCTTTGGGTCTTCCTTCAAAATACATCCATAAGTTGACTGCTTTTCACCCCTTTACTGCAATTGCCCTAATCTTACCCACATCATCTTTCAACTAGCCTATTTCAATTGCTTCTCAACACTCCTAGATTCTGTCCTTGTCCCCGTCAATTTATTCATACCTCAGCTACCACAGGAAATTAAAACATAAATTAGATCATAGTCCTCCAATTATTTCTCATCTCACATAGAATAAAATCCAAAGTCTATACAGTGGCCTGCTGCATAGCCAATATAGTAGTCACGCATCACATCAGGCTATTTTAAATTTAAATTAATGTGAAAAAAATGGACATGGCTGTGTTCCAGTAATACTTGATTTAGAAAATCTTTATTTACACAAACAGGTAGGCTGTAGTTCGCTGACTACTGCTCTACCTGATGTGGCCCCTGCTGATCTCTCTGCTTCATCTCTGCTCTTCTTCCCCTCACTCACTCTCCTCCGACCCTTCTGGCCTCAATTCTGTTCCCTGAACATGCTAGGCACAAACTTGACTCAAGGCCATCTGTTGTTCCATCTGCCCGTATCACTCTTCTTTTAGATAACAGCATGATACACACCCAGCTTTTCTTTCAGGTCTTTACTCAGAAGCTGTCTTCTTAGTGAGACCTCCCTCTAGTCCTATCTGAAATTCCAGCTACTCTCCCAGCCCCCCCTTCTCCTTTATTTTTCCCCACAGCATTTATCTCCACTTATTTATCTTGTTTATTACCTCTCTCCCCTCAACTAAAATAAGATTTACATGAAGGAGTTACCTGTTTTTTGGCTATTTTGTTCACTTTTCTATTCTCACTGCCTAGGATAGTGACTAGTTCAACAAGTATTTGTTTTTAATTTTGAGAATTCTGAATTTTATGAATTTGTTTGTCTTTAATGACACATGAAGATAAATCCACACTCAAACAGATGTTCACCTCTCTTCTTTAGCCTCTCATATCCAAACATTTTTTTCCCCTTCTTTCCTGGCTTGGGCTCAAACTTAACTGACAAGGATCTATTAAAGCAAACAGATCATAACAAAGGAGAATTAAATATATAAAAAAGAAAGGGGGAATGTGAGGGTCAGAGTCATTTGAAATGAACTTGGGAAGAACTCTGGAATAACTACAAAGACTAAATGGATATCACAAATTCATATTTTAGAGCTCTTCCTGCACTTCTGGTATGGGGCAAAGCTAAAGGTATTAAGAAATAAAACAGTTACCAACTGAAGTTCACAGTCAAGGTGGAAACAGACAGTAGGCACCTTGGTCAGGAACTGTTCAGCTATTCATGGTATAGGAGGTTATTTCAAAATAATAAGGCCACGAATAATAAGGGAGTGGAAGAAATCTTGCTCAGATCACGACTTTCTGAGACTCTTCCAGTTTCAATGAAGAATTTAATTATTACAATGGAGAACTTATAAATTAGTACCTTATCAAGTATCATTTATTTAAACTACAAATAGTGACCAGGCATAAAATAATGGGTTTTGCCTCGAAGATATTACTGGTTATACTATCTAAGAATACTCTGTCCAAGAAATGGTACAGAATTATAATCCTGAGTTCACTTTATATCTTCTATTTCTGCCTTGTCCAAATTTCCATAAACGAGAGATCTATTCCTTACCTTCACTCTCTGAGCTGGAAAGCCTACGTTTGTGAACTCGTCTGATTTCTTTACCACGTCGTAAGCTCTTCTGTGAACCATCACTTTCTGAATCTTCTTTGTAGTTAATTTGTCTTTTCTGGTTCCTCCTTGACCGCCTTCGCCGAGTTTCTACAAAATCATCACTAAAATCATCGCTAAAATCACTTTCTGTAAAAAACATTTAAAATGAAGTCAAATACAAAATTTAAGTCTATTAAATAGAAATGCAGTTAGGTTATAAAACTGGAAAGCTACTGAGGAGAGTTCAGTCATAACAATTTTTAAATGAATGGTAACTTTTTTAAGTCTCTTATTTTCTTATCAAAAGTAAGAGTAAATCTGTGGGGGTCTTTACTGACAAACCTCACAAATGTATAGTATTAGCAGACAATCCTCAAGACTAAAAGATGTTTTCTATAATCCTCTTATTCAACCTAGAGCTACCCAGTCGGCTGCCACACCTGCCCTTCTTGGTGGATAGCTACTATTCTGCCTCACGACAATTTGCTGTTCTTATGTGTGCGGATGTACAGCTACAACCATAGCTTCACAATGTGCTGCAGAGGCTAAACTCCCTAACCACAGAAAAATGATGCGCCTCTTTCAAAGAAATAAGGAATCTGAGTTATATTTTTGGCTTTTTCCCATATGGAATTAAAATCTGCTAAATTTATCACACAGGGATAGTTAAACTCTCAATGCATAGCTAAATAGCACTGTTCTTACCATCTCTGATCAATAAACCAGAATCAGACTATGGCATTGTGTCGGTGCAGTTTTTTAGGAGTGCTAACAAATTCCACTGAATTATCACATCCAGCCTTCTTCTCTAATGGATTTCAAACATTTCAAAATGGCTAGATAGTTTGAAGGAGTCCCCACTGGCCAAATCTGGGAAAAACTGAGCCTAAATAGCGATGGAAACATACTGTATCCACTGACTAAAATAAGAAGCCACAAGTATATACTAATATAAAGAAATAAATATATGAGGGAGAAGGGAAAGCTCTTCTTTACAGAACACCAAGTAATAAATATAAAAGGAATGATGGAGTTAGAAAATCATCATGAATGCTAAAACTACTCGGTGAAACATCTAAGAAGGAAGAGCCTATTTACACAGTCTCAAAATATCTTCCTATAAATTACTTACTATTTACAAAGGGAAAAATAATGAAATAAAGAGATCTGGAGGATACTGTGATATTTCTGACAAAAATGTATAACTTGAATCTAATCACAAGGAAACAGAAAAATCCAAATTGAGGAACATTTTATAAAATAACCAGTGTGTATTCTTCGAAAATGTCAAGGTCAATAAAGACAAAATTTGAGGAAAACTCCAGATTAAAGGAGACTAAGGAGATATGAATAAATGCAATGTGTAATTCTGGATTGGATCTTGAACTAGGAAAAAAAATTGATACAAAGGACAATATTGGGACACCTGATAAAATCTGAATGTATACTGTTGACTAGATATGTTAAAATTTCTGATTTGGATAATTGTACTGTGATTATGGACAAGGAACAGGAAACTGTCCTTGTTCTGAGGAAATAATCACTGATCAAGGGGCATGATGTTTCTACTTACTCAGAAGGTATAGGAAAAAAGTCAAAACAAAAAACTGCAGAGGGGGCCAGCCCTGTGGCCAAGTGGTTAAGTGTGCACGTTCCACTTCAGCCGCCCAGGGTTTTGCTGGTTCAGATCCTGGGCGCAGACATGGCACCGCTCATCAGGCCATGCTAAGGCGGCATCCCACATGCCACAACTAGAAGGACCCACAACTAATAATATACAACTATGTACTGGGGGGCTTTGGGGAGAAAAAGGAAAAAATAAAATCTGTAAAAAAAAAAAATTGCAGAAGTCTGTCCAGAATCAGGGATATAATACTTCTGTCTGTGGCACTTCCTCAGTAAGATGACAGCTATCTATCTGCCAAGTCCATAAAGCATTCATATCTGTTCTTTTAGCTGCTGTGCCCCTCACTATTTATTCAGTTAATAGGGATAAGCATAAGCTACAAGAACTTCAACCACTGCTAATTTATAAAAACGAATGAATCACTGATCATGATCTTAATGTTAGAGATAACTGGTGATCCTTCTCTCTTCAATAGCTAGACATCTGAGAAAACTGTTCTCAGCTTACTGAGAATGATTCCCAAGAAACCCTATGAAGATAAAGTCTAGGCATGGAAACGACTGGCACCAAAACATGCATCACAATCCTAAATGAATTTGGTATAAAGTTAACCCATCTATGTGTTTCTATTTTCTTAGATATGCTGTCTGTGAAAAGATGAGTTACAAGTGAGTCATAGGAATAGAACTCAAAGTTTCACCAAAAAGCTTATATTACAATCGAATGGAATTTTATTTTAAGAAATCAACTCCAGAAGTCATAAGAATTTACTGAGTTAGTGTGATGTGGATGCAAATTATTTTTACCAGAGTCTCTACTATTGTCCTCAGACTCCTCCTCTTCATCATCATCGGAGTACTTTTTCTTTGGGGTCTTTCTCCGCAAACGCCTGCTTTGCCTCATTGGCCGGGAGGGATGTCGCCTCAGTCTTCGGCTACAGAAATCAGTGTCACTGTCATCGTTAGATGGTGGGTCTTCTTCACTTTCATCTGGGTTTTCATCAGATACAACAAACTCATCTTGAGATCTGTTCAAGAGAAACCAGATGAATCATGATGGTACACTTAAAATCAGGAAGCCATTTTTGAGAGTTCTGAGTTCAAATTCTAACGAGTCCAGTGAATCACTAAGTGATGTTTACTGTAAAATATCTGGATAATTGTTATCAATTTCCCTGTTTATAAAATGAAGAAATGTTTTGCCACTTATCCTCTTCTTAGGAGGAGTGATTAAGATGAAACAATGCTGATTTTTGTACATAAATTGCTTTCCTCTCTTGGGATGGCCTCCTTGTACCTTCAATTCAACATGTCCGAAAGCAAACTAATTATTTCCTAACCTACTCCTCTCTTCTGTTCCATAGCCTGGTATTGGGTACCATCACCCATCCAGTGTTTATCCTAAGTTCTCCCTTTTCATTTCTCACATCTAATCAACTACTAATTCCTCCTGAGTCTACTTCTTAAATATCTCAAACCTGACCCTCTTCTCTGTTCAGGCTCTCATCTCTTACCCTAAACTACTACAGCTTTTCCCCAAATAGTCTCTCTCATCTCTAGACTCATTTCTCCCTCAATATCCTCCACATGAATGCCAGGATGGAAATCTCCCTGAAACAAAAAACTTCTTACTAGTCCGCTGTTTAGAACTCTTCAATGGGTTTTCATCATCTTCAGGACAGAGTCCAAATTCCTATGTATGTCAAACAAAACACTGCATCCTCTGGTTCCTTTTTATCTCTTGGCCATATCTCCTGCAGGGCATTCTCTACTTCTTCCCCATATTCTTGCTATCCTAATACACCAGGAGTTTCCTAAATATTCCATGACCTTTCATACCTTGCTGGCTTTGACATGTGATTTCTCTGCTTAGAGAAATCTTCTAATTCTGCTTCTAATTCTTATTCTGCTTCTAATCCCAAACTCATCGATCTGCCATATTACTCATTCTTCAAATTTCAGATCAAGATTTCTTTCTTTTCTTTTTTAAAAGATTGGCACCTGAGCTAACAACTGTTTCCAATCTTCTTCTTTTCCTTTTTATTTTTTTGCTTTTTTTCCTCCCTAAATCCCCCCCAGTACATAGTTGTATATTTTAGTTGTAGGTCCTTCTAGTTGTGGCATGTCGGATGCCGCCTCAACATGGCCTGACGAGCAGTGCCATGTCCGCGTCCAGGATCCAAACTGGCAAAAACCCTGGGCCGCCGCAGTGGAGCGCACAGACTTAACCACTCAGCCACGGGGCCGGGCCCTCAAGATTTATTTCTATTCTGAGACTTTCCTTGACATCCCTGGACTGATCTGACTCTCTTCTGTACTCTAACTTATGCTTTGCCTATATTTTAGTAGCAATCATGCAGAATGACCTTTTTGTGGTTCATACGCTTGTTTTTTCCACTAACAATCTGAAAGGAGAAACTCTGAGGTATTGTTTCAATACCTGCTCTGCACGACAGCCTTTCCTGATCTTCCATACTGGATTACTTGCCTCAACCCCAACCTCTATGGGTCCCCAGAGAATAGTATCTAATTACTTTTACTTGTCAATTTCTCACATGGGCCTGAGAACTGCTCATGGACGTGGTGGCAGAAAGTGGCACAGAGATACACAGCAAATGAATGCTCGACTGTAGTTAATGAAATTTAAATACAAACAACCATAAACCTACTTTGTTTTAATCTAAAAACAAAAACCCTAAGATCAGTATTCTTGAATCTGTTTTAAATATCCTGAAAATAAAAAGAGGTTGTCTACGTGCATGAAGAATAAAAGCCCCATGACAGCATGGCCGTGCTTCTCTGCTAGCCGTACTTAAGCCTGTATAGAGGGAATGGGGTCTACTGCAGACTACGCACCCATCACTGATCTTGAATTCATCCTCACTCTCTTCTTCATCCAGGTTGCTGTCACTGTCCAGATCATTTAGTCGCCGGCGTTTCTTCCGGCGAGCAGCAGCTGCCCTTTGGGGTCGTTTATTTTCTTTTCTTTCTTCATCCAAAATAGTAGAGATGTCTTTCCCACGGTGACCTGTGATGGTGGAGATATCTTTTCCTCGGCCAACTCCTGAGTTCAGGGCAGGAGGTGAGGGGAAGAGAGGGAGGGAAGAAGAGAGAGAGACAACTGTACGTTTATTAAAAGCTTTTCTTTAATATCTAAAGACTAGTCTTATTCGTGCTTAACAGCTCTTCATTTGATTTCTTTATTTTCTTCCTACCAACATGCGGTATTTTCACAACTTCTGCTGACAGCGTTCTCATCAAGAGTTTCTGCATTCATCTGTCCTAAATAGAAGTTCACCATGTAGAGAACTTATAAAAAGTTTTTTGATATAATTCACATACCATAATATTCACCCTTTTATTTAGGTATTTTTTTTTTTGAGGAAGATTAGCCCTCAGCTAACTACTGCCAGTCTTCCTCTTTTTGCTGAGGAAGACTGGCCCTGAGCTAACATCTGTGCCCATCTTCCTCTACTTTTTATATGTGGGACGCCTGCCATAGCATGGCTTACCAGGTGGTGCCATGTCCACACCCGGGATCCGAACCGGCGAACCCTGGGCCACCCAAGCGGAACGTGTGAACTTAACCGCTGTGCCACCGGACGGGCCCCTATTCACCCTTTTATAGTGTATAACTCAGAGTTTTTAGTATAGTCACAAAGTTGTGCAACCATCACCACTAACTCCAGAAAATTTTCATCACCCCAAAAAGAAACCTCATACCTATTAGCAGTCACTCAAGAATCTCTTCTTGAAAGTTGTCTTTTAGACATGGCTTTAGAAAGAGGTCAATCCATTTAAAAAAAACAAACTGAGTTTATAGGACAGAAAAAGTGAGAATTCAGCAGCAAAGATGTAAATAAGGCACACATCTCTGGAAAAGCTAGTGACTTTTTCAGTTCCACTACAAACAGCCTACTTATTATTAATCCTTTCCAGAGTTTTCATAACTAAATGGAAACCACAATGCTCCTTACTGGCACACTGGTAATTCACTATATACCTCTTTAATTACCTTCAAATTCTTCCACTTTAATGTCAACTATTAAAGACTATGAAATTAATAAACTGATTTTTAAAAGGTTAATTTAAAGCAATCATTTAGATTCTGATTACCCATAATTTTTGAGACTTTGTAGCAGTAGTGATCTAAAAATAAAAAGACAATGGGAAAGTTTCACTTGGAGGCAGAAATAACTTTTTTTAATCGCTGAAGGAATATTTACATTTTATATTAGATCATAAAATGAAACTAATTTAAAAATAATTAGTAAGATCTGAGTCTATCCATTGACTCTGTGTCCACCAATTACTTTGAATATCAGACAGTTAACATCAGTAGTGATTGTGATACACACTGGGGAGAAGAAAATATGGTCACGGCTCGAATCAGGGCATTTTAGCTAACATATTGGCCGAGTACAGGAAGAAGAGAGAATGATAAACATATACCTCCTCCATCAGCTTCTTTAATATCATCTTCGATAGCTTCATCAATTGCTTCATCAAACTCATCGAATCTAAAATAGAGACAACAGTCACATTACGGCCTGTCCTGGCATCCGGTTGGAAGGGCTGCCTCTGAGGTAAGAAAGGTCTGAACATAAAACTGCTCTCCGCCACTTTGGGACTGTGTCACTTGGACTATATCACCTTGCTCCTGTTAACCTCAATTTCTTTTATTAAAATAAGGTTTTATAAATCAGTATCTAATTCATAAATTGTTGTTTTCCATTTTCAAAGATCACCTATACCAAGCACCAGTAAATATTTTTCTAAAGGGCCAGATAGTAAATATTCTAGGCTTTGTGACTGTACAGTCTCTGTTCTAACTACTCAACATAGCCCTTGTGGTGCAAAAGCGGCCACAGATAATACAAGACAATCACTGTGGCCATGTTCCAATGTAACTGTATTTATGGACTCTGTGATTGGAATTTCATGTAACTTTCCTCTTTTGGTTCTTTTTTTCAACCATAAATGCAGAAACCACCCCTAGGTCATGGGTGATGCAGAAACCGGCAGTGAGCTGGATTTGGGCCACAGGCCACAGTTTGCCACCCCCTAATTACACAAATCACATGGCAAAGCAAGTGGAACAAAATTAGTGTTCTGGAAATAATACTAAGTGTGAGGACTATATTATTGTTACTGAAGATTATATTGTTATTATTAGTGAAATTCATACACAGACAGTCAGAATTCTAGAACTAGGTACATGTACTTTTTCTCACAAGGGTTGTTTCTCACAGTTTAAAGGGCCAAGACTAGATGATTCCTAAGATTTCTTTACATAGAAAATTCCTCTCATTTTAGAGTTGAGGTGACCAAAAGGATAAAGTGACTTGTCTAAACCTATGCTAAATATGGTAATTACTAGCCATGTGTGGCTATTTATATTTAAATTAATTAAAATGAAAAATTCTCTTCCTCAGTAGCTCAAGTGCTCAACAGCCAAATACGACTACTGGCTACCATACTGGATAGCAAAGAAATGGAACATTTCCATAACCACAGTATGTTCTGCTGGACAGCTCTGGATTAAAGCCACACAGTGGATTAACAACAGAGTTAGGACTAACAGCCAAATATTTTGCACTTGAGCTGAGAAACTCATTATAGCTATGGACTTTCTCTGTAGGAAAACATACATATACTTACACAAACATAACATTTTGTAAATAATTTCAGAGGATTCACAAGTTTCAGGTCAAGAACTCTTCTTCTACAACATACCTTTTAATGGCTGTATAGTGACGCATCTTACGGATGTATCATAATTTAGTTAAAAGTCTTACTTCCAATTTTTTCAAAATTATAAACAATGCTATGAAAAAATTCCTAGAGCTCTACTTTAGCTTTTCCTGAAGATAAGTTCTAAGTAAAAATCTGTGCAGCCATTCGCCAGGCTAGAATAACAGATACAGATAATGCTAGATGCGAAGTTAAAAGAAAACAGTATTTCTCCCAAGGACATGATGCAGCTGTAAAGGGGCATAACAACCTATTTCTTTGAGTGACTACTATTTTCTTACTCACTGAGAAGCTTTGTTTTCTAAAAACAGAGACCATCAGAACCTTTGGACATAGGAAATTCTATCAGTAAGAATGAAACACCTCACTCTTGCCTGGAGGAGCTAAGTCACTTTCACCACAAATCAGCCTTGCTCTACATCACAGATGGAGAGTTCTGCATGGGGGTTGGACACAACACTCCACACATCTACTTTAACGTCATTGTCTTCAAGGAAACAGGACTCCCTGTGCACTATGCTTCCAGATCTGACAGTGACCCCTTTACAGAGCTCTGCTTTGCTTTCAGCCTTACTCTTCATTTGCTTCATTTAAATTTCATCTAAACTCTATCCTTCCTCAATATCTTATTCTAAAAACATTATTTTCTTGTCCTTTTAATTTTAATTTGATTACTGAGTAAAGCCAAACATTATTTTCATGTTTATTAGTCACTTTACTTTTTATTTTACAAGTACCCATTTGTGTCCTTCGCCCATTTTATCAGCCACTGTGTTCTTTTCTTACTGATTTGTAACAGCTTTTTATGTATTAAAGATTCTAACCTCATTGTCATATGTTGCAATTATTTCTATTCAAAGTGTATTCCCCCTTTAAACTTTGCTTATTTTTTTTTTAAGTTCTGAGAAAGGAAAATTGACATCTTGCCCTGCTACCACTATGAATGTCTGCCCATCGCACCTCTAGTCAGGCCCCCTCCCAAATAAACAAACAAAGTCACCTTGTCTAGTTCTAGTCTCTAAAATAAATGAAAACTTAATTTTCCTTAAGTAGTTGATTCCCTAACAAAAATGGCTTTATCCTCAAGTTTAGCAATGTTAATGTCTGAAGATATGCTACAGCTTTTGCAGACATCATGTGAAAAAACTAATGTATTTCCACCATGAAAAAAACTATAATCCCTGTAATTTTTTAAATTCATAAGCCATCCTTTGCAAAATTCCTTTGCAAGCACTTTCTTTTGTAGATGCTTTGTCTGTGTTTTTCTAAATTTTTATGTAATCAAATATCCTTTCCATTATTGTTTCTGTGTTTGGTGTTATGCTTAACAAGTTGCTCCTTACACTAAGATTACATTCCTTCCTTAAATCCTTTTGCAACACTAGGTAGGGTATAAATAAATGAATCACACCATACCTCTATGCTAAAAAACACAGTTTATCATAAGTTCCTATATTACTGTTACATAATTGCAGAGCTGAAGGCATTCATCTGGGTTAATCCACCATCACAGGCACGGCAACCAAGACCTAGGGAGACGGCCCACTTAAAGATACATGGCTAATGAGTGGCGCGGTGAGGACAATGCTCCCTCTAGTCAACTTTGATGTCATCCTCTCTGTTGGGAGCAATAAGAATCTGATAAACAATTATTAAATGAAAGTAGTGATGAAATCCTTTTTTGGGGGGTCCTTTTTCTGTGTTGATACATTATTAAGTATCTTTACATTTTACACTCACAACAGTCCAATTTCAGCCCACGTACAAAGTAAATTCTAGGTGTATTTAGAGCTTAAATATGAAGAGTAAAACTTAAAAAAATTAGAGAAAGCATTTGAAGGACTCTATTAATTCATCTCAGGTAAATTTCTTTAAAAAGCAAAAGAAGCAAAAATAATAAAGAAAAAGTGATGAGACATACAAATGCCCAAAAGCATATGAAAAGATACTCAGCATCACCAACCAACAGGGAAATGCAAGTCAAAATCATGAGATATCGCCTCACATCTGCTAGGATGGCCACCATCAAAAATACAAAAGCCAACAAGCGTTGGTGAGGATGTGGAGAACCCAGAAACCCTATACACTGCTGGTGGGAATGTAAAATGGCACAGCCGCCACAGAAAACAGCATGGAAGTTCCTCAAAAAAACAAAAATAGAACGACCATATCACCTAGCAATCCCACTTCTGGGTATATATCCAAGATGAAATGCTAATAATAACTCCAATTACATCAGGACTGAAAGACAATACAGTTCTGCTACAAAGCTCATTAACATAAATGCAAAGTTCTTTCAACATGACTGATATATTAGGAAATAAGTCAAGCATAACGTATATTTCATACTTTCTTATAAGTAATTTCAATTGTGAGAAACCCTAGGTAAATGCAGAAAATTGTGCCTAGCTGTGTAGGAATACACAAAACGCACACACCTCAAACACCTACCGGCTACCTCAGCTCATCAGGTGTGTTTATTATAAGCTAAAGCCATCTGCATCTGGTGTTACAAGCTTCTGGCTGATTTCAAATAACCGTCCTTCTACCACCATAAAATAATTTACAAACGGCAGCCCTCCTCACAATCACTTCCACAGGCAACCTTCAGGGCTTTTTTCAACATAGAATGTCGTATTTATTGTAGTACTTACGTTATTTCTTAACTATTTAACATGTCAAATAGTACTATCATTTTTATTAGATTCCTATCTTTTTTAAAAGAATGTGTCACTTATGAAGTTTTTGAGTGCGTAGCCCTAACTCCGTATTTCCCACCATCCACAGGTTTCTGTTGTGTGATTTTGCACAGCAGGGCTACTTTTAGGAAAGCACATGCTGGGATACAGCAGAACTGAGTTTACACCTGCACCTTCCATCAGCAGGCTTTGATGGAATTGGCTATAATGATTTTATATAAAATAGTACTTTTTAATTTTCAAAGTTTTTTTTAAAAAAAGAATATGATGGATACTGTTGCCACATATATTAAGGATTTTACTCTTACTGATCTTACTGCATTTTATTAAGTTTTAACAATAATAATAGCAGCAAACTACACATGGGGAACTCTCCCTTGATCACTGATGAAAAGTTTATAAACAAGAAGTAAGCTCAAAGTTCTATAAAATCGACTTTGTTTTTCATCTCCAGTTATCAAGTTACAAGACTGTTTTCGTGTTGTCTAAGTAGACCACAGATCAAACAATGATCTAAAGCAATTAAAATAAATTCATTATTTGAGTGAGACAGAGTGGTTTAGTGGAAAGAACACTGGACTAACAAACAATCAGAAGATAAGGTTTTAGTCTAGGTTTAGCTACTAACAGGGTGACCATGGAAAAATCTCTCTCTCTCTCTGGTATTTCTGACGGCAGATGGTAAACTAGATTGTATTTACTGATTCTTTCAATAGGCATTTATGGAACACTTACTATCTGCCAGCACTATGCCTGCTGTAAAGGACAGAAGGACACATAAAACAGACATGGTCCTTACCTTCTTGCTAATAGTCTAGTGGGGGAGAAAAATATTAATCAAATAATTAAAATCACAATCATTATAATTATGATAAGTGCTTTCAAGGAGAAGAATTGGTTGCTATGAAGGCATACAATAGAGGGATTTGATTAAGAAATGGGTGACAAGGTAAAATTGGGTGGGAAATTCTAAGCAGAGTAAACAGTATGTGCAAAGGGACCAAAAGAAGACAGCGTGGCTAATGCTTTGAGAGGAAAATGTGGCGACACGGAGCTGAAAAGCTCAGCACAAGGTCGACAACACAGTGCCTTGTGGGCCTCGTTAAAGGCATCGATCCTTATCCCAAGAATTATAGAAAACTGACAGTTTGTCAAGCAGAAGAAAATGATATAAGCAAATTTACATTTGGAAAAGATCATGTTGGCTGCTCTAAAATTCTGTGATTCTAAAGACAGTAGGTAAGATAAATATATACGACTGCTAATAATCACTGTGATGGGAAAAGCATACACTTGTGGGTTGTGTCGTGTAATTTAAAAAAACATTTACACTCTTTCATTGTAAACACTTCCACATATTTCATACCTATAACTTATACATTTCCGTGTTCTTGTTGACCTCCTTTCAAGCAAGTTTGCTTTTGATTTTTTTGAATCTTTTTTCTTTTCTTCATGATCTTCAGAAAAATCTGGCTCCTGGTTTAAAAATATGATAAATATATAGATTATTACAACAGAACAAAATTCCTGGGAACTAATAGGTTTCTAATGTCCATCTAGGCAGCCCATGTGAAAGGTTTGAAAAGTGAGATGATCCTTCTAAAATTGAACAACGATGGCAACATTAAGTATAGAAATTAAAAAGAATATTGGTGATCAGAGGATCAAACACTTCTGTATTAAAATTCTAAAGTTTCTGTGAGTTTATAATTACCTCTTTAAAAACAATCATGATGAAGTTTTTCCACTGATAAATATTTCAACAAGTAAGTAAATTTAACACATATATTTAATAGATATGCTGAATAAGTGAACTAACGGATTTGGAAAACAAAGGGGCATAATGCTGAAGGAAAATAACTAACCAAGGCAGGTTACTTGACCATGTGATTTAATTAAGCCCAAATGAAACTAAAAAAATTTCTTCATTTCAGATATGGTATATATACACAATGGAATGTTACTCAGCCCTAAAAAAGAATAAACTCGTCTCATTCACAACATGGATGGACCTTGAGGGTATTATGTTAAGTGAAATAAGCCAGATAGAGAAAGATAATCTGTGTATGACTCCACTCATAAGTGGAAGTTAAACATGTAGACAAAGAGAACAGAATAGTGGTTACCAGGGGAAAGAGGGGGTGGGGGGAGGGCACAAAGGGTGAAGGGGAGCCTCTACAACATGACTGACCAACAATAACATACAACTGAAATTTCACAACGTTGTAAACTATCATAACCTTAAGTAAAAAAAAAATTCTTCATTTCAAACGCAAATCATGTTACATGTACTTTCACTCTTGGGTATCCTTTTTACTTATAAATTAGACTACTAAATGCAAAACAGTGATATCCCATCAAAGAAACCAAACTGTAAGGACACAAATTGAAGTTTCTGATAACCACCAAAGCAGAAAATTACAAACAGAATCTCTCTATTCTTTAGTCACTTTACATAAAGAAGCTAAAAACAAATTACCCAATTTAGCGTAAAAAAAAAAAAGAACAGAAACCCCATAGGGGTGAGCTATAAATGTGGTTTGAATGTGATATTATATTTGGGGGCTTCACACACACAGTAATTTCAATCACGAGGGATTATGGGTGATTTAAGGTCCTAAATTTTCATATTTAATAAGATTGGTATACTATATATTTAAAACTACTGACATTACATAAAGTGGGCTAAATTTTAAAACAATTACGCCAGTCTCCTCTTTAAAAATACTACAAACGAAAAACTTACTTGTGGCGGAATGATGTTTTCAATACTGATACCCACATACACCAAGCGTTCTTTCCTTTAAGTGAAAAACAAACAAGCACACAAACAAGATAAGATTTGCTAAAAATAAAATTGTTATGAAAACACTAACACAGACAATACTAAAATCGCACTTTCATGGTAATAGCAGAGGCTAGGTCACAGACATGTTAGCTACCATCTGTAAAACTTAGAGTATGACTATCTGTGGAAGGCACAAAACTCTCTAAAAGTATGAAAACTGTAGCTTTACAAGCGACTTATACCGTTAAAATAAAACTTGTAACTGAAATAGACAAACTTCATGAACAGCCATGCCGAGACTCACTGATAAAGTGATTAGATGGAAAGCCACTATGGGTGGACAAACTAGATCTTTGTTATTACACATAGTAATATTGTATATGTGTATACACAGTTATAATCTCATGGTAATAAATATCACTATAAAAAAGAAGAACTCTACATAACAATCATATCAAGGACTCAGTGAATGATACTAAGACCATTCACTTCTTGTTTGCAGAGAAGGAAAAAAGCAATGCAGCCATATGGCTCTGTACTCTAGAGTGCTACAACAAAGATATCTTTAGAGCCAGTTAAGACTTTTCCAGGAAACGTGGATTTAGAACACTAATGACAGCTCCACAGGTTCATTTCAAAGAAATAAACCTTTGTTGATTTTAATTCAATAAATTTAACAGAACAAATTGCTATATACAACAGGTGCTTTCTCTGGTTCTCCGAAGGTTAACTCAATTCACCAAGTGCATGTATGTTGAACTGAATGGAAATATTAACCACTCTTCCTCCCTTAACTTGTGATGTCCCTGACAGAAGGACATTAATCATCCAGTACCTGGGGTCCTTTAGAATGCAGCCTTTACTGCCCCATAAACCCTTGACCCTACTAATAAACAAGAATCCTATGGTCTTTTTAGAGACAGGTTATGAAGCTATTAAATAACTGGCATGTAAGAAAATGATAGATATTTTAATCAAAACCTGATTTAAAAAACAGTATAGTTAATGAACTATAAACTAGGAAAAGCAAGAACAGTACTAGCTAAAATTAAAAGGGAAGGCTTCATTGATAACTCAGAACACGAGCTCTTATTAAATATGTTTGACATGTCTGTCCTTACACTAACTAAATTTATTGTGATATCAGTTTCCTCTTTCATATCTCAAAATCTCTGCTTTCACTTGTATTTTTCTCCTCAACTTAGTTGAAAAAACACTTAGTCATGTTCACCATATTAGATCATGATTTGTATCAGGCTTGGGAATCCAAAAGTAAATAAGACATGGTTTTTGCCCTCACAATTATTTAACAACTGACTGTAGTCCATAATGAACAGGTATAATGGAGACATGAAAAAGGAACAGATTTTGTCTGAAGAGGTGAGAAATTTAGGAAGGCTTTAAATAGATGCTAACATGTGAGTAGAATCTTGAAGGTAGGTAGGATTTCTCATCACAGCGTTCTCTTGCTCAGTAATGTTATGGAAAGATACATCTTCCATTCCATCTTACCACTTAGCTCAATGAGCATATTGGGCCCAGGCCTTATCATTACCAATAACCACACCCCTTCTAAAAGTTCAATTTCAGGCATCCTATTCTCTGACTTCTACCGGCTCACTTTCCAGCTCACTCCCTCTGGTACACTGATTTCAACAATTCTCTGACTCCGGTGGGACCTCTATCCATTGATCCTACCCTCTTTTTACTGTCCATCACTCCCTTCATATCCTTACTTTCCCCCTTACCTGGCTTAGACTCCACGGTCCATCATTATAAATATTCCTTTGCATACACTTTCAAATTCCTTGTCTCTTTCTCTCCTTCCCTCTGTTATATTACCTGGAAAATTCCAACCCTGATTAAATCCAACTCTCTGCTAGCAAAGCACTTGTAATAGTATTCTGGAAGTACAGAGCTATTTGAATTCCCAAATAATTTCTGGCATCACGTTCTGGAAGTGACGTTTACAAATCACTTGGACGGACTTCTGAAATATCAGATTTCACAGAGCATCACAGCTCCAGCTCTGTAGATAGTTGCTGGCTAGTCACTAATTACTCAATGACACATCCTACTTTTCCACCATACTGTAGAGCCTTTTAAGGTAGAGACCACAAAACAAACTTAATGCTGATTACATTGCAAATGTTGGTTAAATGTTGAATAAATGCACAAGGGGAAAAATGCTCATGTTCTATGACAGAGTAAGCAAGGCTCTAACCTGTCAGGATGAGTGCTAGAGAAATTATTTCACAGATTTAAAAAAGGATGAATAAAAATGCTCACTTTTAAAAGCAGATGAAACCACCTGGAATTTACAGTTAATATATTATTTATTTTAGAAATATATATATTTTGCTGTTTAGAGCTCCTAAGATTCATGCATATACACGTATAACAGGAGCTATAAATAATCAAAGCTTTGTTAACCAGATTACTGGGGAGAATTAACAAATAGCAGCTACATTTCAGTTTAACTGGTCTTGTGCCAGATTTGTCCCCCTATAATGATAACTCTGTTCTTCTTCCTGTGATTCAATCTCATATAAGATTTAGTGTATGATCTAAAGCCACAACTACAGATGTCCTCTTAAAGGATGACATGTAGGTAAAGAGCATTGTCAAGAACAGAAGAGAAATCAAATGAACTACTAAATGGGAGACCAGCAGTGTGAACAAATGTTGTGGCACATTTTAACATAAATTTCTAAAATTTAAAATATTTCTTAATTGCAGCAGCATATCCTAAAGCATGTGAGGCAATAGTCAAAAAATTCTTATCAGCCTTTCCACATATAAAAAGTCTAAGCATCAAAGGCCTCCAAAGAACAAGCAGACACACAGTGCTGCGTCAGATCAGCTTCAGAACATGAGAACACTGCTCTTTTCTCAGAAGGGCAGGCAGATTTCAGAAAGACAGGCAAAGGAAAGTCTAATAGTTAGTTCTGATTTCATTTGTAGCATCCTTAGTTGGATGTTTTCCAGTGTCAAAAATAAAAACAGGAGCAACTTTGCAGATCAAAATAGTCCTAATAATTTTATATAGGACTATCAGAGTTTGTAAATACAAAGGTATTTATATTTAGACAATCGATTTTAAAAAACTAAGTATTTTTATCTCCTACTCAACTTTAGAGATTAAGTTTGCCTTTAAACTAAGTAGAATCCATTACTAGCCAGAGAGTTCAAACCGAATAGCAAAGAAAACAACAGAATTTGGAGGCTTAACCCATTTTTAAGGTTCACCTTTGCACAGAGTGAAGTCAGCAGATGATAGAAGCAACTGACTGCCTTAAGTCAAGCTAAATTTTCAGGGGAAGACTATCTGACAGCTGGTGAAAGTTAAAGGAGCAGCAAAGTAAAGTAAAAAGACCAATCAGGAGAGACTGCTTAGATTTTCTCATACTATGTACAAATGGGCACCAAGTCCCTGATTAATCCTCTGAAAATTCTCTCCAACCTCTCAACTTTATTATCTCAATGAGTGCCCTAGTTCAGGCCTCATCAGCTCTCACAGACTCTATTGCAACAGCCTCAACTCTAATTCCTTCTTCTTATTGTTGCTAGGATATTTTTTTCTGAAATAAAAATCTGATTATGCGTATCCCTCCTTTGATGGCTCTCCCACTGCCTATAGAGAATAATTCAAATTCCCTAACCAGGTATGCAAGGCTGTTCACAATTTGGCCTCAACCTGCTTTTACAGCTTCATCCCTTACCACTTTCCTACTCTCACTTTTACACTTTGTCTTTGCTTTCATTTGTGCACTTTGCCTAAAATATTCTTTCTCTGCATGTCCACTTGTGTAACCCCAAGTTATCTTCCAAGGACTTCCGTTATAACCCCAACCCCTAGGAGAACTAAAATGCCCCTTCACAATGTTCTTGTATTGCTCTGATCACACCTCGATTCGTCTCCTTTACTGTATCACTGGTATCACTGGCTTATATGTCTGTTTTCTGACAGGTGAGCTCCATGTAAGTGAGAGCTATGTCTTACTCATCCTTTTGGTTTGGTACACAGCAGGTTGGAATGAACATTTAGCAATAGATTAATCAAATAAGGCACAAATAATATAAACATAAACTTACTGTCTTGATTTTGAGCCCCCTTTAAAAGTTTAGGTTCAACTCCAGTCTTACCTCCTCCAACTGCTTTAGACCACACCAGAGTGGCATATTGAAAAGGGAGGCATCTCTTAGAGCCAGTAGGACAGAGGTCAGCCTTTAAATGCTCTTTA
Source organism: Equus asinus (assembly GCF_041296235.1). Classification (NCBI taxonomy): domain Eukaryota; kingdom Metazoa; phylum Chordata; class Mammalia; order Perissodactyla; family Equidae; genus Equus; species Equus asinus. Next base: position 80,439,221 of record NC_091809.1, on the reverse strand, counting down.
TCTCACCAGTGTTAATTCTGCCCACCCAAAGACATGACCCGGGGAGCTAAACCACAGACCAGTTTGTATAGTTTTCTTGTACTCACTACATGCTTAGTTAGGTACATATCCTCCATAATATTTGGGCCAATATTTATTCAGAGAGGGTTCTGATAAATATTTTAGATCAGGGGTTGGCAAACTTTTCCTGTAAAAGGACAGATAATAAATTAGGCTTGGCGGGTCATAAGGATTCTGTTGCAACTACTCAACTCTGCTGCTATAGTGCAAAAGCACCTGTTAGACAATATATAAACAAACGAGCATGGCTACGTTCCAGTGAAACTTTAGTTATGGACAATGAAATGGAAATACATGGTTTTCATGTGTCATGAAATACGATTTTTTTTCAGTCATTTAAAAATGAAGAAACCATTCTTAGTGAGCAGACAATACAAAAACAAAAAGCAGGCTGGATTTGGCTCACAGGTCAGTTTGCCAATCCCCACTTTAGATAAAGGCATTAATCTGTACTCCAAGACAATTCTGCCGTCAAGCTCCCAAGTAAAACATTAACACGTGTCGCAATACCTGCGTTCAGCCCGCTCCTTCTTCTTTAAGGCAACATCTAAATCCTGCAACTGTTCCTCTAATTTTTCACACAGTAGTTTCTGAAAGACGAAAACAGATGAGTATCAGTTGTAACACCTTTCCATCGTTATTTATCACTTGCATGTTACCTCATGGATACTGTGCTATGAGAGCTGATAAGGGGCCACATAGTAAGTGAGCACTAAAATGTTCCTTCTGGTGAATTAAATAAAGAGGTGCCTCAGCATCCACTGAACTGAAGATGAGCATAACATCTGTGAAGCAAAGCACATCAGAGAAACTCAAAGTCTTGCCAAAAACACATTCTATCCTATCTTGCTGGCAATAATCAATGTTTAAAATAGCATTTGATTCAACAAGTACACATGACTGATTAAAATGTTTAGAAAAATCCCAGGACATTTTTAAGGGAGAAGGTTATATATACAATAAAATAAAATGATGCCAATCACTAGTTTTAAAAAAGAGAACAGAACAAAGTCCGCAAGACCATGCTAACTGGGTCAAAACAGAGCTGAAAAACATAATTCATAAAGCTATGCTAAGCCACAGAAGCCCACTTCACTGAGAAATGCAATAAAGCCTATCATTTTTAAAGCAAAATGAGACTGGGCTTGTGAGAGAAAGGACCCCCTGGGGGCAATGGCATAAAAATATCCTGTTGTTCAGCTTACAAAAGTTAATTCACCTGCATCAAGATGGGAGAAAACAGAATTCATGTTTTTATTCACAGTACCATCATAATGGTACATAATTCATAATACCATCTATAAAACTTCTGACAAAAAGAAGGTAGGCAGAAATGATAAGGAGGATGAAACGAATGGATAAACAACAGGAAGAAACTTCTTTCTACCCTTGTATATTATCTTAATTTGGCGGTCTTTGTGTCTTTAACAAATGTGAGAAAAAGTAAAGCAGAGATTATTGTAGAAAAATTAGAGGTTTTCAAGAATTGTTTTGGAAAAAGAAATGAAGGAAAGACCTAAAAGATATTAATAAAAGGCAGTTTTTTCCATAGTCTCTAATTTCACAGAAATTTAAACAAGAGGTAAACAATATTTACAAATTGCTTTGAAGATTAAAAATGTTTAGTAGCTGTCAGTAAGTATTATTACTTTGAACATAAAATCAAAGACTGAATAAACAGAAGTGTGCTGGGTCATACATGTTGGCAAGGAGGGCAGAACCATTCTCCATCAGGGATGATCATCAGAGGAGGGCGAAGGCAGGCAGTGTGGTATCCACTGTCACAAGAGTCACACAGAAGAATCTGAAACAAACCATACGTTAATGTCAACCTAACTCCATGACTAAACTTCACTGACTCTTAAGTTAAAATAGACATTTCAATATTTCTTAGTATAGTACTAAGAAATATACTATACTACATTCTTTATTTGCATACAGCATAATAATAAAAGAGCTGATAATTTGGGATCTAACATGCCATCTTTTTTAAAAAGATGGGCACCTGAGCTAACTAACATCTGTTGCTGATCTCTTTTTTCCTTCTTCTCCTTCCCAAAGCCCCCCAGTACATAGCTGTATATTCTAGTTGTGAGTGCCTCTGGTTATGCTATGTGGGACGCCAGCTCAGCATGGCCCGATGAGCGGTGCCATGTCCGCGCCAGGATTCAAACTGGTAAAACCCTGGGCCGCCAAAGTGGAGTGCACAAACTTAACCACTCGACCATGGGGCCGGGCCCCTAACATGCCATTTTTTTAAAAATAAAAAAACTAAGAAAATTTAAGGTACAAAAATTTAGTGAAAAATAACAAGTCCTTACTGACCTAGAGTTATAATTCTTTTATAGTGTGCTATAAGGGCAATAACAATATATTCTTTATAGCAAAGTTTTATAGTTTAAGAATCATAAACTACCCACCACACATAGAATTTCAAAAATACAAATAATTTCCACTTTAAGCAGCATTTAAATTACCTATCTGTAAGAAACATTTGTGCTTCTTTTTATCATGTAAATTCAAATATGGAAGGGAATGAGGTATTAGAAGAATGAAACTATACTCAGGAACATCATCTTCAAATACAAACACTAACAATAATTAGTCTTAAGTTGATATTTTTTGTTATTTGAGTTTAACGTGACTATTTCTCTAAAACTTGAAATGGTACACTCATGAATGTTTAATTTAAAAATAACTTTCTATTTTAAAATAATTTTAGGGAGCTGGCCCCGTGGCTGAGTGGTTAAGTTCGTGCACTCTGCTTTGGCAGCCCAGGGTTTCGCCGGTTCGAATCCTGGGTGCAGACATGGCACTGCTCATCAGGCCATGCTGAGGCGGCATTCCACATGCCACAACTAGAAGGACCCACAACTAAAAATACACAACTATGTACTGGGGGGCTTTGGGGAGAAAAAGGGGGGAAAAAATCTTAAAAAAAAAATTTTTAGATTTACAGAAGTTGCAAAGATAGCACAGAGTTCCCATAACCCCTTTACCCAGCTTTCTCCAATGTCAACATCTTACATAACCATGGTACATTTAGCAAAACTAAGAAATTGAAATCAGTACAATACTGTTAACTACAGACTTTATTCAGATTTCATTAATTTTTTTTCTTTTTTTGAGGAAGATTAGCCCTGAGCTAACATCTGCCAATCATCCTCTTTTTGTTGAGGAAGACTGGCCCTGAGCTAACATCTGTGCCCATCTCCCTCTTCTTTATATGTGGGATGCCTGTCACAGCATGGCTTGCCAAGTGGTGCCATGTCCGCACCTGGGATCCGAACCAGCGAACCCCAGGCCACCGGAGCGGAACGTGTGAACTTAACTGCTGCACCACTGGGCCAGCCCTCAGATTTCATTAGTTTTTCCACTAACGTCCTTTTTCTGATTCCAGGATCCAAGCCAGGATATTATACTGCATTTAATCATGTTTCCTTAATCTTCTCCAATCTGTAACAGTTTCTTGGTCGCTGTTTTCCATGACTTTGACACTTTTGAAGAGTACTAGTCAGATATTATGTAGACTGCCACTCACTTTGGGTTTGTTTGATGTCTTCTCTTGAGTAACCTAGAATATGGGTTTTGGAAAAGAATTTCACAGAGCCCTGCTTACTGAATCATATCTGGGGGTACATGATATCAATATGACTTATTACTGGTGATATTAACCTTGATTACTTGGTTATGGTAGTGTCTGTTGGTTTTCATCACTGCAAAGTTACTACCATTCACCTTCCATATTCTCTTCTCAATAGAAGTGCTAAGTCCAGCCCACACTCAAGGGGAGGGGAATTAAGCTCCACTATCTGGAGGAAGAAGTATCAAAGAATTCACAGATACAAGTTAAAATTATCACAGTAATTAATAAATTAATAAATATTTGGGGGGAAGATATGGTGAAGCTATGCAAATATCCTGTTTTCCTTCAAGCTTCACTCACCAGTTTTACCACTAGTGGATGCTGCTTGCGACAATCATTACTGCGGTGCTCTAATGGTGACTCTCTATTTCCCTCACGCCTTCTACATTTGCTATTTGGAATTCTTACGTGAAAGAAAAAATATATCCCTTCTCCCCCATCCATTTACTTATTCAATTATTTATTTATATCAGGATGAACTAATCAATATTTATTTTACTCTTTGGGTTAAAATCTAAAATTGTTATTTAATCAGTCAAATTCAAATTGTGCTAGCCATGGACACACTGGGAGCTGTGTCCTTAGGACTCATTTGTATCCTTTTCTTTTCAAAAGCTCTTCCTTACTTTCTGGCACTATGGGATAGTCCAGGCACATCTTATATTTTCCCAGCCCAAGCCTTTGAATCAGCCTTTTTTCCCAGAACCCCTGGTTCTTTTACTGGAGAATGATTTTTAGAAACCAAGATTGGGTGCTGAGTGCTCACTGCTACTGGGTATCACTGCTTCTAAGGTCTCTCAGAGGACAGAGCTAAGAAATATATTATGTATAGTGATGTATACAAATAAACCTAAATTAAAATAAGCATGAGTTCATACTAATTTCTCTACCTCTCATTCAGCGCCACAGGATTCATTCTAGCCTTTGGCCTTGCTTATTTGTAACTTCTTTCTCTGACAGTGAGAAGGTTGGCTCCTATTATCTACACTTCATTTATTTGTTCAACCCTAGCACAGAGGTAGTTTCTGAACTGCTAACATATACCCCAGGGGATTGGGCGGGGGGGATGTGTACACATGTGCAGTGATTTAAAAGTGAAAAATACCTTCCCTCTTCTTCATACAAAGCATCACCATTTGTTGCCAATACCCAAAATTCAATACTAAGTTATATTAGTATTATACTGCAGTTATATGACTGATTGATTACGTAGGCATGTGTGGCCTAACCTGGGCACCTGATTCCATTTATCATATTGTTTCTATGGTACAACTAATCTAAATTTCAAATAAAATTAAAAGTAAATTTTTAGAATTCAACTTATTTCTAGAACAATGATTGTCTCTATTCCACAATAAAGGTAAAATCCTATTAAAATAAACATTACTATGTAAGATTTCCAAGCTCAAGCAATTATCCTTTTATTTTGACTAAAACATGGAAAATCTGAGTTCTACACTCATCTACAAATTTATTGCTTTTCTGCTGTAAGCTCAATGAGGACAAGGACCATGTCTTCCTAATTCAGCATCATTTCCCTACCACTTAACACATAACACTTGCTTGGCAGTTTGATTTGAGGATTAACCTTAAACACAAAGCATAAGAAATCCAGCACATTTGGGATCTTCAGTTTCCAATGTCATTCTCTTTGGCACAGTAATCAGCAATGAGATTTTCAGAGTAGTTATTAAGATAGCCAAATAAATATAAATCTTGTGTGTTCTGCAAGAAGGGTGCAACTTTCTCCATCTCCTCAATGTCATATCTGCTCACCTCATTTTACTTCTCATTTCCTCACACCCCTTTGTCACATCTACTGCTGTCTCAATTAAAATGAACTCTTAGTTTAAAAAGATAATAAGGAAATGGTAGAAAAGAACACAAGTGTTGATTTTTACTTGATTTAGAGGGCAGAAAACACCACTATCTCAAATCGTCTCTTGACCTTTCTCCACACAAAAATCTTGACCTAACTTTCATAGCCTGATGATCATAAAGAGTCTTTGCAGAGTAATTTCAAGATCTATTCTTCTTAGAGCTAAAGTCATTCTCTGGTTCTAATAATCTTTTTTTTGCTGAGGAAGATTAGCCCTGAGCTAACATCTGTTGCCAATCTTCCTCTTTTTTTGCTTGAGGAAGATTAGCCCTGAGCTAACATCTGTGCCAATCTTCCTCCACTTTATACGTGGGCTGCTGCCACAGCATGGCTGACGAGTGGTGGAGGTCCACGCCTGGATCCGAACCTGTGAACCCAGACCGCCGAAGCACAGTGCACTGAACTTAACTACTATGCCATTGGGCCGGCCCCTAAGTTTTATCTTTTACTTGAACCTTCTGAAACTACTGGGATATGATAAACTTCACTGATGAATTTAGTTTATAGATATTATTTTAACATTCAAGAAGAAAAGAACAAGAAAGCCACAAACAACTTTAACCCAGCACATAACAGATGTCAGGAACTGTGTGCTAGACGATTTTACATAGCTCATTAAAAACAACCCTCAGAACTATGTGGTATTATTCCCATTTTACAATGAGGAAATCAAGATACAGAGAAGACAGCCCAGTAAGTGGTAGAAGCAGGATTGCAACCAAGTCTGTCTGGTCCCACGCTTTTCCCATGATACCACACTGCTTTCTAGGAAAAAAGAGCCTTGGAGAACCACCTCATATACATTTTCCAAACTTTAGAGGATCTCAAGTTTCTGCTCAACAAAAATTCCTTCCATGTTGAAGCATCTTTCTTTACATTTCTTTCTACTTAATAGTTGGAGCTTGCCTTTAAAGTCAGATCTATTCAAAAGAACAGAACAGTTGCATAGAATTAAGTATAACAAGAGTGTTTCTTCAACAGGCTCTTTAGAAAGCATTTATGAACTACAAGAATAATATAATACATAGGTTAGGAACTGGTTTTCCTGATTTAGGCTACCTTGGAAGAACTTATTTCCTGGGTAAGAAAGTTCCATGTAAATTTATCACTATTCTTCTGAATATATCTGGTCTATAATTTATCCTCAATTTTTTTCAGAACTGCCCATTTTCTGAAGTTTAAAGCCCTACTACATTGACTTACATGATTTTACAGAAAGGCAATTAAGGCCTTCAGGCTTTACTTATTTAAAGCTGGTACCTCAGAAATGTCATTATAAAGTAACTTAAAGGGAAAGAAGAAAAATTTAAAGAGAAAAACAGAATAGAAATATTTGAATAAATTCACTGAAGTGAGAAGAGATTAGGAGTGTATCCTTAAGTAGAGGAAATATCAATATATAAACTAGGTAAAATGAAAGCAGGATCCTGATTCTCCCTAGAATTGGGTTATTATTTGAGAAAGAGAAATCTGTAAATGTTATTTTACACACACACACTCTGTAGCATTAAAAAATTCAAATCAAGATCAAAACCAGAAGAGTGAGGCTGTTTCGGGCAACTATAGCATATCAGTAACATGAATACTGTGCTCTGAGATCAGGTACATACCAGTTCAGGATGGTTTGGAAGGCCACATTTTTTGCATGGTTCATCATCATCTGCTAGGATGGCTTCTTCACTTTCTTTTTCTTCTTCCTCTTCTGAAGCTGCAGACGATTTTTCACTGTCAGACCCTTCACTTTCGTCATTGCTGGAATATTTCCACCTGCCACGTGTTCGAGAACCAGTCCATCGAACTTTGCCTTTGGGTTTTACCTTGGATAAAATAAAAAATTAGGAAAATTTGGTATAATAAGAATGTTAAAAAAACCCAAACACTTCTGATTACATATCCACTGTAAAATATTTAGTCAATACACAAAGAAGAAAAGAAAAATCACTATAGTTTCATCCATAGATATACTCGCTATTAAAATCTGCTCTATATAGTCACTATTTTTCCTATTTGGGGGAAGAGAAATTATAATGAACACTTTGTCTTATAAATATTTTCCCTAGTCATAAAATATTCTCCTAACATCACCGTAAATGACTATATAATACGCCATCACATAGATGTATTTATAGTATCTCTTACTAAACGGACATTTAGGTAGTTTCCCATTTTTTCACTTTCATAAACAATGTAACCTTGTAAATATAAATTTTTACACACACTTCTGTGGTTAGGATAAATTCCTCGAAGAGGATTCTGGGTCAAAGGCCATGGACATTTTATAGGCTCTAGAAGAGAACAGTGACTATATTCTCACATATTGCTATACAAAATTTTAAATTCCCATATTAGAGATGAATTTTCATGTTTTTAATGAGTCAGAATTCATATAAAAATCCTGACAAATTTAAAAATATACAGTATTCAGAGAATAAGTTTATAATGTTGTAAACTGCTGTTCATTGCCTAGTTTCACAATCTTGTAAGTCACATTTTAGTTCCTTTCTGCAGTATAAGTCCCCATGAAAGATCAAAAATAACAGAAGGGGAAATTTTTTTTTTGGTCCTGAGCTAACATCTGTTGCCAGTCTTTTTTTTTTTCCCTTCTTCTTCTCAGTCTCCCAGTACAGAGTTGTATATTTTAGTTGTAGGTCCTTCTAGTTCTGGTACATGGAATGCCGCTCAGGATGGAAGGCTTGATGAGCAGTGCTAGGTCCGCGCCCAGGATCCGAACCCAAAGTCCCGGGCCTCCGAAGCAGTGTGTGTGAACTTAACCACGTGGCCATGGGCCTGGCCCCAGCGGAAATTTTTTTAAGAATTAAAAATTCAGTATTTCAGGGAACAAAGGAGCACTTACAATGAAGAACAACTGGATCACTTAAATAAATTAAAAACAAAAGCAGTGCTTTTAATTATAACAAACTCCCATGGACTAGCCCAAGACACATACAAGATTTTGTTTAAAATAAGAGTCGTAGAAAAAAGATTTCTGGCTTCTAAGACTAATGATTAAAATGGGGGAAAATAGGTATTCTCCTACATTGGTAATGAGAGGGTACATCAAAAGGGCCTTTAATGGAGGGCAATGTGGCAAAAGCGATCAAAACTTAAAATACACATGCCCCTTGACCCAGCAATTCCAATTCTAGGAGTCTTTTCTAAAGAAATACTCACTCATATCCAAAAGGCTCTTCAATGCAGCATTGCCTGTAATAGTGAAAAATTGGAAACAACCTAAATGTCAATCAATAAGGGACCGGTTAAATAAACTGAGGTACATCCACACTATGGAACGCTATGTGGCCATTAATAACCAAAAGGTAGGCTGCATGTACTGACATGGAGAGAGTTCAAAGACACACTGTTAAGTGAAAAACTCAGAGAAAAATGAACACATTTGATTCAATTTATTTTTTAAGAGAACGTGTAAATATTTATGAACATACATATGAACATATGGAAGAAGGATTGGAAAGAGATGTACCTCAAACTGCTAATAGTTTTCAAGGGAATTTTCATTTTTCAATCCTACAGGTTGGGTATTACTTGAATAGTTTACAAAGAGAATATAGTCCTATACTGCCTGTAATGGAGAAAAAGTTTAAAAGATGACAAGATTATAGAGTGTGAAATTTAATGTTTGGGAATAACTACTGAGAAAAGTCATCTCAGATATAGGAAGAAAGGTATCTTTTTTTTAACTGTTGTTAGTTTTAGTCAAAAGCAAAAAGGTATAAACACTTAGAGCCAAATATTTCTAACAAAAATAAAAACTCAGTAGGAGAAATTTTACCTTGCTTACTTTAGAATTTGTATCCTTCTCTGTTTTTTTCAAATTTTCTTTTTTGTCTGTTTTTTGCAAAGCTGTTGACTCTTCTTCTACTTCATCTTCTCCTTCCCCTCTTTTTTTATCAGCCTTCTGATCTCGGATCTCAGCCACTTTCGCTGTGGGTCTAGATATTCTTGGAGACCTCCTTAAAGTACGACCCACATTTGTTTTCTCTTCTTCCTTTTCTTTCTTCTCTTGCTTGGTTTCTTGTTCTAGAATTTTGGGAGGAGAATCTGGCTTCTTCTTCCGACTGGATATCCTAATCGTTAATTTGATGCCCTCTTTCTGCCTTTCAGAGGTTATCTCTGTGTTTTCTGAGGCAGTGGTTTCTTCATCAGGAATCAACTTATATTTAAATTTGCTTTTTTGCATAGAACCCTTTGTCTCAGAAGGATCCTCTGAGCCAGAGGTCTGGGGATTGTCCAGATTATCTATTTCTACCTTCGTGGATTCAGAATCCTCTTTCAGAATTTCTGGGTCCGTTTTACCCAGGGACTGACCTTCAATGGAACTTGTGCTCTGACACTCTACCACTTCTTTTTCTGAGGCCAGTTTCTCACAGTGACCAGTCATGTTAGGTGGTGGAGATATTGCAGCTGCCTCGGGAGAGCCTGGTTTTACTGATTCTACAGTATCCTTTGGAACCTCTTCTGGTATTGGACTCAATCTTTGTGTGTCCTTATCAAGAAAAGTCTTTTTGGACTTCTCTAACTTTTCAAGACATTCTAGGACTGGTGGGCGCCTATCCTTCTTACTTTTGGGAGACCTCTCTTCAACTTTCATGGTACAGGATTCAGTGGTAGATAAAGCAGTTTTCAAAGAGAGATCCTTTGCCATCTCAGAAGTCTCCAGAGAGGTTTCTATTTCTGGAGGACCAGTTTCCTCTATCTGCCCTTTTTGACTCTGAGTCTCTACGACTGATATTGAACTATCTGCATCTTTCCCTAAAGGGACCACTTCTTTCTCAAGATCACCTATTTTCATACTTGTTATGACAGAATTTAAGGACTCTGCTCCATTTCCCTCCATGATGACATTTCTGTCCTTAGAGGGGCTACAGCTATCTTCCTTTGTATCATAAAACTTTGTCTCCATTTGTTCTGTCTTAAAATTTGGAGTTACCTTTTCATCACTAACTTCTCCATTTACCAGTTGTTTCCCTTCATGACCCAAAGTAGTGATTGTAGAGATTCTTTTACAAGTCTCTTCCTCTTGTTTTATTTCATCTTTCAAAAACTCTTTTGTTGGGGTAACTGATTTACACAAAGGTCCTTTGATCAGACTGTCAAAATCATCAGTCAGTTTAATTTCTCGTTTTTTTAGCGGTATCTTGGCCTGCTGGTCATTTTTAAGTTTCTCAGTCTCTTCAGTAGACTTCTCAGTAATTTCTTGAGAAGATTTAACGTTGCCACCAAACTCTAGCCTTTCAGGCTCTAGCTTCTCCATGCTACTTCTGGTATCTTTCGGATCTGCTCTACTTTCCTTTACTTCCACTTTAATGGGTTTGACATTTTCCTTGAAGGAATCACTTTCTTCTTTGATAATCTTTTTTTCCTCACTTTCTGGCAAAGGTTTTTCTAGCTTCACTATGACTGGCAATTTCACAAGTTCCTTTTCATCTTCTTTTTCTATTTTCACAGTAGTCTCTTCTAGAGCATTGGGTGTAGAATGGTTTTCTGAATCTATTGTCTGCTCTTCACTTTTCATCTTTTCATTTTCCTTTGGTTCCTCTAAAAATCAGAAAAAGTTTACATAATCTAAGTATTCAAGATTATAAAATATACAAAGCTTCATATAACATATACTTCCATTTGAAATTTCAGTCTTAAAAGAGATGGCTTTTGTTATTGGACATTTGACAACAAAAAGTAAAATCTGACAGTGAGGAACTTACCAAACTCTGAAGCACAACTTCTAGATACTAAAACACTATTATTTAGAAAGATTCAGGTTTCTGCTTTATTTTTTTAGCTTCAATGTTCTCAATGGAATACAAATATTTATACAGCTCAAACAATTTATTCAAGCTCAAGTGATGGGTCAAAAATACAAAACTGAAAATACTACATAAAACATTTCCAGAAGACCATATTTGTTTTAAAAACTGACAACTGTTCTTTGCAAATCAGTGAGCACTTCATTTTATCGAAGTAACATGAGCATGGCAGTGAGAAAATGCTTGTTTTCCATTTTATTCAGATTATAAAAGTAACACAATTCTGTATAGAAAATGAAAAATAGCAAAAAGAAAAAAATGCCCATAATTCTAATACCCAGAGGCAACTACTGTTAATATTTTAGGTTACTTCCTTCTAGTCTTGTATATTTCTATATACAAAGTTGGGATCATGTTGCCCCATTTTTTCATTGAAACATTAGCACTTTTTTATGATATTAAATGCCTTTTACAGAAACTAGACTTAATTATATAATATTCATCAATGTGGTTATATTACAATTTACTTTATCAAATGTCATCACTGAACATTTCAGAAGTTAATATTTTATCAACGAACTATTTAGGTTTATCTGTCAATTCCTCTTATTTATCTTATTGGCTATATATTTCCAACTTTTATAGAGTACCAAATAGCGCAAATTTAAATATAACAAAAGCCGTACTTAGTAACCGGCATAATATCTGGGATTACAAAGATTACATATGTGCTGTCAACTCCGCTCAGGGAATCTGGACACAGTGTTTTCAGAATTCCTTAAGCACTACTAATTTTACCTACATTTTCCATCACCTCACCTTCTCCTTGCAACTGAAAAGCCTCAATTCTAAACAAACTTTTACTAAGATAGGAATTTTTACAAAAAATTTTGAACAGATTCTTGCCAAGCAGATAAACCAGAGTTATAGTGTATTTCATGGGAATAAAATGGAATGGACAGAGGTGAGATGAAGTAGGACCTTTTTTTTGTAGGGAAGGTTTCACCCTGAGCTAACATCTGTTGCTAATCTTCCTCTTTTTTTTCCTCCCCAAAGCCCCAGCATGGTTCCATATGTCCTAGTTGTAAGTCCTTCTAGTTCTTCTATGTGAGCCACCACCACAGCATGGCCACTGAAAGACGGGTGATGTGGTTCTCTGACCGGGAAATGAACCCGGGCTGCTGAAGTGGTGACAGCACTGAACTTTAACTACTAAACCATCAGGGCTGGCTCAGGACATCTTTTTTAAAGTAAGAAATATTTCTTTAAAAGAGTGAATATTTTTATTACAAACCACCATTTCTTTTATGTCAATCATGTAGGAAATAACCAAATTCAAGAACCTCTGAGAACCATTCAGAACCTAAGATCAGAGTATCAGTATTGCTCCTCCCTCTTTACATTGTCAGTGATTTAATGTACACACGCTGCTAAGAAATTTACAGACATGACAATAATGATCTAATTTGTATATCTTCCCTTTCCCACTGATAAAATAGGTTTAGTAATTTCTCGTTCATTGAGATTGGTTAGCACATCAGGAGATCTAATTAAATGAACATCTTTGTTAACATTTAAAATATAGATTACCATCTTTAAAAATAACTTCAACCTAATACTAAATATGTTTACTGAACACAGTTTAATATTTTTTTCTATATATTTTGGTTCAGAAAACAACTCAGGATCTCATTGTGACTCTGACTCAAGGTAAAATGACACTGTTTTTATTTGGGGTGGTGAATGAGAAAGTTCTTTTCAGTTATTTGAACTGATTTCAATTTGAGTAACAACATGGCAAAACAAAATGAGGAATAACATTAGGTTCAAGACTCCTAAGTTCACTAAACCTAATTCTGCTAGTGGTGGGTCTTTAGTATGTCAAAAACTCTCTGATCTTCATTTCTTCATCTACAAATAAAGCAGCTGGACTAAGTGACTCCAACAATTATTCTTTGCTGGCTTATATTTCTCTTCACCCAAATATGTTAAATCCTTGGTATTTTTGTGTTTGGCCCAGTTCTTTTAAGAGAAAAATACAACAATACCTTTTACTCTAACTCCTCTAGATTACAGGGATGTGTCCCTAAAATTGTATAGAGAATAGAAGAACCACGACAGAAAATGAAACTTTAAGTGCAATCATCACTGGTAAAAAGGTCATTCAGCTATACAAACATTTCCCAAAAGTTTTGCAAAAAGGAAACTGTAAAAGAGGATGCAAACGAGTTTAAGAGATACGAAATTTGGAGAAAACTCAAGGAAAAATTCACTTCAAAAATCACAATGCAGCAGCAACACTGCTTGACAAACTTGAGGTTATTTAAGAGAAGTGTTATCTACTGTTGATTTTTAAAGCTGATTCATTCATTTACTCAATAAATATTTACCTATCACCTATTATGTGCTTTCCCAAACATCCCAACCAGAACCACCATGTAATGAACGTTCTAAGTTAACAGTGAAAGACATTGCCAGCTGCCTATCCAGTTCTAGCTCCTCTTCTTTCTTACTAACAGAACTCTGATTTTGTTCAGGAAAGTACTTGTCTCTTCAGACACCTTCTAGCTAGGGGTCATGTGACCCAGTTCTGGCCAATGAGATACATGAGGAAGTCTACTGGGTGACACTTACAGGGTTCAGCTGACCTATGCCTTTTGCTCATTCTCCTTCTTTTTATCTAGAGTCTGCATACAACACCTGGAGAGGGAGCAATCAAAGCCACATGCTAAGGATGGCAGACTAGCAAGGGTTCTGGATGGCTTCATGGAGCTGCTGAACCAGAAATGGACTACTTACCTCTTGACTTTTTATTACAAGAAAAAAATTAAAACTGTTTGAACAAACATGCAGCCAAATGCAATCCTGTCCAATACATTTTCATTTCACTTTGCTTCCTACTACTTTTCCTTTCCCATACTCACCAAAATTTACCCATATCCACTTAATAAATTTTGGGCTTGTCATCATCTCTTGGGTGATAAAGGGGTAACTAATCCTTGATGAGGTTTAATTTCTTTATAATCCTCCTCTTCTAAGATAAGACTTGAGAAATTTAAAAACAGCGTAGTGTGTTTCAGACTCTGCTCAAATCTTATATACCTATGGTGAGAGTGGAAATTAGCAGAAACACTTTAAAGAGCAATTTGGCAATATCTGCTCTAAAGCCTGAAGAAACATACTCTATAACTCAGCTATTCCACTTATAGAAAGTGTACTTACATACAACTATACAGAAATACGTACATGAATATATGCTGCAGCACTGCTAGAAAAGTGAAAACTTAGAAATAACCTAAATACCCCTCAAACAGGAGAATGGATAAATAACCACTATGTAGCAAATAAAAGAAACAAATTTACTTGAATCAATGTGGATAAACCTCAAAAACAGAATGAGGAGTGAAAATAGCAAGCTGCAAAAGGACAGCTAATATGATACCATTTGGAGAAGTTATAAAATGCATAAAATTATGCTATATGTTGATGTGGCTACACACATATGGAGCAAAATCATAAACATGTATAAGAATGCTTCACAGGATTGTGGCTGAGCTTAGAAAAGGAGGGAGGAGGAATGGGATGGAAAATAAAGGGAAGAGAAGTATTAACTGTTTCTATAACTTCTTAAAAATGAAAAGCAAATTTCAGCAATATTCAAATGTTTTATACTCTTTCCTGTTTATTTAAACTATTTCATTAAAAATTAGGAAAATCATGAGTCAGACAACCCTAAATGCTTTCATGTCACTTCCACATTGGCCAGCTGTGAGACCTTGGGAAAATTATCTTAATCTTTCTAAGTTTCTTTAGACTCTAAACTCTCTAAAACTGACATACAAATACCTACCCTCACGGAACTGCTGTGAGGACTTTTAAAATGCTCCTTGTGAAGCACTTTACACAGTAACTGGGAGCGATTATTGTTGTTGTTATTTATCATTTGGCCCCTTCTTACCACAAACTTTAGCCACATCAGAACATTCAGTGTTTCTCAAAGCTGCTATTCTTCTTTTTTTTTTTTTTTAAGATTGGCACCTGAGCTAACAACTGCTGCCAATCTTTTTTTTTTTCTTTCTGCTATTCCTCCCCAAATCTTCCCAGTACATAGTTGTATATTTTAGTTGTGGATCCTTCCAGTTTGTGGGATGTGGGATGCCGCCTCAGTGTAGCCTAACAACTGGTGCCCTGTCCATGCCCAGGATCCGAACCAGTGAAACCCTGGGCTGCCAAAGCAGAGTGCACGGACTCAACCACGGGGCCTGCCCCGCTGCTATTATTTTCCCTCTGTCAACACTGCCTGGAAAGCATTTCTATACTTCTTCACCTCCCCATTCCTTACTTTTCCAACTTGTAAAACAAATAAAATATCAATAACTATCTCCAAGGGTTGTTAACGATTACAGAAGGGTTGCACGTGGTAAGCACTCAATGTTGGATATTATTATCATTATATTATTGGCAAAATCTTACATCCTTCAAGCCCAGTTAAAATGACACTCCATTTTATAGTTTTATCCGAGTGTTTCCCTACAAAGAATTAACTACTCCATCTCCTGTGTTGGCACATTGCTTTATATAGGCTTTTATAATAGCACTTCTTACCCAGAATTGCAAATATTTATTACAAATCTATCTGTCTTACTAGTCTAATGAATTACTCCTTTGTGAAGAATCGCGGATTATTACCTGTAGTAAGACATTCAAACATCTCCTGATAGACTGAATACACTGAAATGGCAACAAACTCTAGCCTGTATGTTGATAAATTACATCAATACATTTTAAGATGTAGCTTTTATTAACAGGAGGTCTTTTTATGTAGATTGTAAAGCAACATTGAATTTAAAATTCTTCCCAGTTCATCTGACCAACTTACGAAGCGAGACCTGGGCAAGGACATGACACATTTAACACATACTAAGGTATGCTGCATTGGAGAAGGATTAATAAATACACTTACTTGAGACCATTTAAAATATTAAAAAAACTAAAAATTCTTAAAGAAAATAGACCATGTTATGAGCCAACAATTGAGAGAAGAAGGAATGTTCAAATTCTACTAGCAATCAAAGAAATTAAAATTTAAAAAGCAATACAACTTTTAATCAAACCAACCAGCAAAGTTTCTACTTAGTGATAATGTTCAAAGCTTCTATGAGTATGATGAAAGGAATACGTTCATATACTGGGAGTGTTAGTACAAACTAGTACAATCACTCACTGATAAATATTTGTTAAGTGCTTGCTTTATACTTGGAACTTTCTTTAAAGAATTTTTAAAGACATGGGAAAATCTTTACGGTAGAATGTTAAGTACAAAACTTAGAACATAAAACTATATTTATCATATAATCTCAATTCTAATAAATAAATAAATAAGCAACCATGCCTAAATAAAGACTGGAAAACAAAAGATCACAATATTAACAGTGGTATTGCCTCTTAGTCACAAGATAATGAATAATGTTTACTTTTTGCTTTACACTTCCCCAACTTTCCCAGAGTGAACATGTACTATCTCCATAATCAGATAAATTATAAGCAACCCAATTTAGGGTGGATGACTAAGCTTCCAGGTTTGTCCAGGACTGAGGGGTTTTCTAGGACGTGGGACTTCCATGCTAAAAGTGAGACAATCCTGGACAAACCAGGACAGTTGGTCACACTATTCCCATTCATGTCTAACCTGTCCTTAAAATTAAGTATGTACACAGTTGTTTTTACAATGGTACTGCTAAATTTCTTTGAAATCATCTCCTCCCACTCAGTATATCAACCTAAGTAAAATATGTTGACCATTTTACAAGATGGCCAATTAAGGCTTAAGGAGCAAATGACAGCAGAGCAATACAAATCAACTCTGGTCCATAAAAAGCACCCCTTCAGAGGCAGTATTTGTGAATTCATTTAAGTTTGGATTTACCTTTTTGAATTACATTCAAAATTAATTCACAATCAACAGGCACAATGCACCTACCATGAGCAGAGCTCTGTATCAGTTACTGGGGATACAGGAAGCAACAAGATTGGTATTACATTAAATTCACGGCTACCAGCTATCCCTGAGATACTGACACTGCCCAGTAACCTTATTACTCTTCTCTAGCAACAACTAATTCAATCTTCTTCACTATCGTCAAACCTCCAAACTCTCTGCCATGTTCACATTTTCAGATGATTCTGTCTTCAATTTCACAGAGAAAATAGCCAGGGGGCAGAAGCTCCTTTTCATCTCTAGACCTGAAAACCTACTCGTGTTAAAATAGAGACACCATTTTAAGCTAAGGTCAATTCTTCCACCTATGCTTTGGATCTTATCTGCTCCAGCCAATTCAGGAAGGGTTTTAAACAAGGGCATCATCTCACTTGCTTTAATGGGATCTCATTGGCTACAGCCAGAGAACAGATGAAAGGGGAACAAGGACAGAAATAAGAATAGTTAGGGGATTGTTTCAAGAGAATTAATGATAAAAGCTCTTCATTCAGATTAAAAACCAAAATTTGCAATAAATCCACAAGGCCCTACAAAATCTCCACACTCCTCTCCCTCACCTTCCGTAGCCTTACCTCTCTGACTTCATTTCCTCCTCTATCTAAAATACCCTTCAGCCACATTGCTTACCGGGCTATTTCTAAAAATCAGGGGCTGGCAAACTTACTCTGTAAAGGGTCAGATAGTAAGTATATTAGGTTTTGCAAGCCAGATGGTCTCTGTAGCAACTACTCAATTCTACCTTTGTAATGTGACAGCAGCTATGGACATTAAGATACTAAACAAACAAACAAAATTTAACAAAACAGTGGCAGGCCACATTTAGCCTGCAGGTCATAGTCTGTTGATCTTGGCTGTAGCTTATTAAGTGGGCATGCTCCCACCTCAAGGTCTTGATTTGTTTTTTGTCTGCTTAAAAAACTTCTTCTTCAGCGATCTGTATGGCTTGCTCTCTCAGATCCTTTACTTTTACTCATGTCACTTTTTCAGTGAGTCGTTTTCTAGCCCACCCAATCTAAAATCACATCCTCTCCTTCCCCAAATTATTTTCCCTCCACAGCTCCTTGCCATCCTCTAACATACTATATAGTTTATTTATTAATCTTGCTTATTGTCTATCTCTCCACACTACTATGTAGGTGCCATGAAGGCTAAAGTTTGATTTTGTTCAGTTTTATTCCCAGTACCAAGAACAGTGCATGATACACTGCATGTACTCAATAAATGTTTGTTGATTGAAATGAATGAAATATTACAGGTGAAATATCCTCCACGCCTAAGAGAGGAATATATTCTTGCAACTGAAATTTTGCTTGGCAAAGAAACTTTTCACCATTTCGAACATGCTGACAGACTTTAGTTTCCAAAAGGGGCTTAAAATACTGAAATTATCATTTGATGTTATCACCATGCACATAATGGACAAACAATGGGAGCTGCCTGCACTAAACATCAATACTACTATTTTACTGCATGCTAAGGGTGTATGAACTGGTGCCAATTCTTTAATAACTTATTAAGAAATTACATGGTAGATGTTACATGGTGGATATTTGATAAAGGTATTGGGAAGTTTTTAAATCAAGTATAACAAAATAAAGAAAGCCACTCAAAACAAATGCACAGCTTAATAAATTATTAGAAGGTAAACAGGAAATAGAACCTTGCCACCTACTCCAAAAGCCCTAGACATGCCTTTTCCCAAGAATAATTCCCTCTCTCTCTACCAAGAATAACCATTAACCTTTTATATTAACCACTTTATTTTGCTTTATAGTTTAGTTTTACCTGTTTATTATTTTTTTTAGGTCTCTTTAATCTAATATTGTCCCCTTTATCCTTTATTTGTCTTCCTAGTTAGTTGTTCAAGTAGCCAAATCATTTGTTCTACGATGTCTGGATTTTACTGACTACATTCCCATGTTCCTCTGTCCTTTTCTCCTGTAAATTTTCACTTTGATCTATAGCCTTCATCAGATTCGGGTTCAATTTTTGTGGCAAAACTACTTCAGTGGTGGTGTGTCTTTATCAAGAGGCATTAACGTCTGATCCTCTCTCTTTTTGTGATGTTAACAGTCAATATCTAAAACTCTTAATTTATTAGGGATTGCAAAATGATGACATTCTCATTCTGTCATTCCTCTACCAGTGATTTGCTGGAATAAATTCTATAAAAATAAACTTTACTAATCCACTATTTTGTTATATAGTAGTACAGTTCATATGGAAAAGGTAGGAAGAATGCTTGATTCTTTTCCTTTAAGTTTTCAAAATCATAATTTGGTCCCCACTGGCATCCTCAAAGGTAACCAATTTTTCTTTTAGCAGCATAATGAAAGCATGGATTTAAGACATATTCAATGTGTTTTAATCCATTATAGTAGTTCTCCTTGTTGATGCTTACATTGTCCTATCTTTGGCAGTGGAAACCTTTAAGCTGGCTCTTGAGTCTTTTTGACATGACTTTGATAGTGTCCATATTACCTGGAATGACAAGATGTTTCTTGGCTCATTATGCCATAGAAGTGGAATCAGCCACTTTTCCAAGAAACCTTGGTTTAATTTAGTGGAAAACTCTATTTCAAGACCACCATCTGGGCGCTAAGGATGCTCACTGCTACTGGGTTGGCCATTGTTTCTAAGTCTTTTCTGTGGACAGAGCTGGAAAACACACGTATATATTCTTAAATAATAAAAAATAACTATGAGTTCATAATGACATTTCAGTGTTTTCTTATTCTTTTTATCCTCCATCTTATTTCTTTTTCCCACAGTGAGAATCTTGGTTTTCAAGGACACTACAGATGATGTAATTAGAATATCACAGTTATTATTTTTCTCATATTATACACAAAACATTTCCCAAACAATATTGACATCATCACCAAATGACCTAATAAAGTTAAAAGTTTTTGTATGTACTCTTCCCATTCTTTCTCCTTCTGTTCAGTCTTATTATATCTCCATTATCAATGCACACAGCCATTAAAGACTATAAATTCTTCCTTGCATCTGTCATTTAGTTTTAGTTACATGTAACTACAAATTTAATGCTCATGCAACATTCTTTGTTAAATTTTTATCTGAAATAATTTTAGACACACAGATGTTACAAAAATAATTTAGTACACCTTCACCTGTTTTGCCTAAAGTTAACAACTTACATACTCACAGTACAATTACCAAAACCAGAAAATTAACATTAGCAAAATATATTAAACATTCTATTTAAATTTAGTCAGTTTTCCTCCGTGTCCTTTCTGTTCAAAGATCCACATCTCATTTTATTCTTGTGTTTCCTTAGTCTCCTCCAATTTGTGACCGTTTCCTCATTCTTTCCTTGTCTCTTCTGACCCTGACATGGTTATTTTGTAGAACACCTCTTAATTTGGGCTTGTTTGTCATTTTCTCAAGCCTGGATTGAGATTAGGTATTTTTGACAAAAATTCCACAAAAGAGAGGCTGTGCTGTGCATTGTATCAATTATATCAGAGGGTACATGATGTCAATACCTTGATCATTTGGTTAAGGTGGTGTTGGCTAGTTACTCCACTGTAAAGTTACCATTTTCTCCTTTGTAATAGGTAAATATGTTAGGGGAGATACTTTGAGTTTATGTTAACATCCTCTTTCTCCACAAACTTTCACCCACTAATTTTAGCATCTGTTAGAGATCTTGCCTGCAACAATTACTACTGTAGTGTTTCCCTAATGGTGATTTTGTATTTCCCTCATTCCATCTACATTCCATGTAAATGATACTCGCCTACAGGGAAGAGATGTCCCTTCATCTCCATTTATTTACTCAATTATGTACCTACGTAAGTAGGAACTCATGGATATTTATTTTACTCTATGGGTTAAAATCTATCAATCATATAAATTTGTCGCTAAAACAATTTCTGCTTTCACCATTGGGAGCTCTTTCCCATTGGCACCCGTGACCTAATGATAGGTCGAAATTCTTTTTAGAGCACATCCTTAGTTTCTGGCATTCCAAAATGTTCCACTCATCTTGCATTTTCCCTGCCTATCCTTGGAATCAATCTCATCTCTGATGAGTGCTGGTTTCTTTTATTGACAATGATAATCTGAAATAAAAATCTAGAGGCTAAGAGTACTCATTGTGACTGGGGTATCATTGTTCTTAGACTCATAACCAGAGGTAGGAAATGTATGTATGTAGGCTAAACCATACAACTGAATACAGTTATATTTATTTCTATCTCACCCACTATGGACGTTTTGTTAGTTGTTTGGCTATCTGAAGCTCATTCATCAGAAGATTTCCATGGAAAGACTCAGGGGAAAACAGATTGTACTATCTGCAGTCTTTATCTGAAAGTCACTTTGTCTGGAAATAAAATCCCTGGCTCACATTTTTCTTCCCCTTACATGTATTATGGCATTTTCTTTCGGCATAAAGCATTGCTTTCAAACAGTGATGGCAGTCTGATTTTCTTTTCCTTGTAAGTCACTTGGTCTTTTTCTCTGGATAGCCAAAGTATTTCTTTCTTCAAAGCTCAATAATTTTACCAGAATATGTCTTCATATTTGTTGTTCTGGGTTGATTTTCCAAGGTATGCAGTGTCTTTTCTATATGTAGTCTCAACATTTTTATTTCAGGAAGTTTTGTTAAACATAGTCTTTAGTATTTTTATCTTCCCTTGCTTTGGTTTTCTTTTTTGAGGACCCCTGTTGGATTTTCTTTGCCTATCTTCAAATCCTTCTCTCTTCATTTCTTTTTGATTTATCAAAAAAATACAGCTTTCCATTTGTGATTTTTCAAGGCACTAATTCTTGTGTTTGTTGACCCAGATGTTTCTTTTCAATTTTTGAAAAATCTTAACTCTTTTCTGAGTTCTACCACCTATTAAGTTATAGTTTTCATATGTTTTGTAGGAATGTCTTTTGGACAAGTTTTCATTCTCTGTATGGATGTTATTCTGCTCATTATTCTCTTTTGTTTTTATAATCCTATGAGATTTGACCTTGACTCTTTTTATTTGCTTATTTTTATGTCAAGTAGTTTTTCTAATTTCATAGCTCTAGAGCTCCCCATTTGTTATTTTTGTGAAAGATTCAAAATTAAAGTGATTTACTTTATGAGGTCACCTAACTCTATTCTTCTCTCATACTTTTATTCGAACCTTCTTTTTTTGCTTGTCTCTATTGTTCCCGTCCTACCTAATTTGGATTCTATTCCCAGGAGTTTGGACAAAGCTCAGTGTGGAGTTTTGTCCTGGAAGGGAGCTTTGGCTAGAAGAGGTTTGAAAAGGCCCAGAGTACTCCAGCTCCTTTAAGACTGTAGTTTCAGATACTGTCTATAGTTTTTAATTTTTGCCAACAATATGTTCCTTTTATGGGAGAATTTGTAGAGACTCAAAAACAAACCATGCCACTGCCATTTTCTAAAAATCATGAATGAAAACTTAAAATTTTCTCCTTCTGATTCAAGTCACAACAAAATCAGAAAAAACAGCTTCAACAGTTTCTCTAATCATGAAAGATTTCTTTTGCTTTTCTCCTTCCTTCGCTGTCTCCTTTCCCCCTTTCCTCGTTTCTTTCCTTCCTCCTTAATCAGCACAAATCTTTCACATAAGAAACAGTATGGTCCATGTCCTATTGTTCATGGCATAAAAATAAAAGAAATGCAAACTTCAATGTATTTTCTGTCCTTTATCTTTGCTATTTAAGTCAGGTCTGATGTAAAGAAGGAACAATAGTGATGATAAAGGTAGCACATTTTCTTCTATTCCTATAAAGGAAACTATTTAAGAGATCATAACAAAGTAACAATAACACCTGTATTTATCTGGTCTCTACTTGTCTGGAGTAAAACAATATTTAACATGGTAATAAAAATAGTGGATTGTTTTGTGCTCAGCACAAGAACATTTTGAAACCCATCCATAAATCTCTAGATTAAATCCTCAGATTGCATCAAAATATTTCTTTGTAGCTGTAATAATAAGTATTCATCTCACTGGAGTTACAAACTCTAATGGCTACACGGGCCAGGCAGATAATATAAATGAATAAAGTGGGCTGAGGGTAAGAAAAACAAAATGCCAGAAATATAATTAAATTCTATTTTTATCCATCACAATACAAATTTGTATGATGCTGGAGATTATGTTTTAAATAGAAAAAACCTACTTAATTTTTACATTTTATTTCATAATTCATTATTCCTTTGATTTCAAATCAGAAACTATGTAATTTTTTTTCTGTCACCATGACAGTGTGGGATCTATTACTTAGTACTGTTATGGGTAATATAGAATTTAGCCTTGAGTCATGTAATAGGGAGCAATGTTTACTACTATACACTTTATGTCAGAAAACAGCTATTCATGAATGCAGGTATTTTCAAACATTGATAGAGTTTTTTTTTTTTTTTAAGATTGGCTCTGAGCTAACATCTGTTGCTAATCTTCCTCTTTTTCTTCCTCTTCTCCCCAAAGGCCCCCAGTACCTAGTTGTATATTCTAGTTGTAGGTCCTTCCAGTTGAACCATGTGGGACGCAGCCTCAGCATGGTCTGATGAGTGGTGCCATGTCTGCACCCAGGATCTGCACCGGGAAAAACCTGGGCCGCCAAAATGGACCACGTGAACTTAACCACTTGGCCATGGGGCTGGGCCCCAAACATTTGATAGAGTTTTGAAGAATGGTTTTATATACAGTCATCAACTCTCAGGATATCAGGATATCTCAGGATATTCACACAATTTTTGTAATTGAATGCCATCATTATTTAGTTTTCATTACTATACTAGTAAACTTTGGTTTAGTAATTTATCCTGTAGCTCTTCATTCCACTCTATCAATATTATTTAAGAAAGGCAAACTAAACAATATTAATTTTTCTTCTGAAGTTTAAATTCAGAGAACCTATCTTAGAACTCAGGCCATCACATATTTCTGGATACCAACTGCAGTGTAGGAAAGTGGGCCAGATTATTCCTTATCTACTGTATTTCCTATTGAATCAATTTCATGAAAAAATGAGTAAATCAACTCATAAAAGTGCAATATCCAAAGTGTTTCAATTGTATTGCCAATCTAACAAAATTGAGTCTTTGGGAAAATGTTAATTGATGAGGTAGGAGCTTTTCCTTGAATGACATTAAAAAGTTACAATTTTTGGGGGCTGGCCCAGTGACGTAGCCGCTAAGTTCCCATGTTCCGCTTCTTGGTAGCCCGGGGTTGGCTGGTTCGGATCCCGGGTGCAGACATGGCACTGCTTGGCAAAAACCATGCTGTGGTAGGCGTCCCACGTATAGAGAAGAGGAAGATGGGCACGGATGTTAGCTCAGGGCCAGTCTTCCTCAGAAAAAAGAGGAGGATTGGCAGTACTTACCTCAGGGCTAATCTTCCTCAAACAAACCAACATAAGTTACAATTTTCCTCCCCAAGAAAGGCTTCCTAGCACCACACCATGACTAACCCATTTATGGGTCATGGGCTAAGAAAAGCTTTTCTCCTTCTCCTGAGAATTTGACTGTTGGTTAAGTTCTGCTCCCCTGGTAAACTAAAAAAAAACTGGAATGTCAATTGGGTCACTTGGCAACAGTGCTTATTAATCAATGGCCTCTAATTGATAAACTGCATCTGGACTGAGAAAAAATATATAAATACATGATAGGGATGTCATACTTTGGGCTCTCATGAACGCAGTGACTCTGTTTTTGGGCATGAGGACCCTAGAATATATGCCTATAGACTTTATTCTAAGAGATACTGGCTTCTGTGGAACATGAGGCTTTTAAGACAAAGCAGTTCCTGCACCTACTCAATGTGAACTCCATATACTTGCTCTAGAAGTTGTCACCTGGAAGAAGATAGTTCTTGGATAGCCATATGAACTGCTGCAGAGACTACGGTAAAGACTACTCCTCTTGGCAAACTCTGACTCCCGTCCCACATAGATCTTAGAACACTGATGCCAAGTGTGGTCTGTAGTACTCTCTGAGTCTGAATGCTTAGTTGAACCTAAGAAGATTCCTGATGGACACTGCAGATCATCAAACTTCACAGTACAGAAGAATACTGTATTGTGTAGTTCATTCATTAGGCAAAACACTGATTCACCTATGAGTCAAGCTTTGAGAGCTTATCCAGTTCAAAAGGTTAATTAACATGACTTTGATAAATTGCATTTTTAACTTTTTTATACAAATAAATATCTAGATAATGAAACAACTTAAAGTTCTTTTGTCTTTAAAAATGTTACATCTTTTCAAAATGTTGTCACCCCAAATTTAAGCTTTATATCAGACATTATGTTCACAATGGACAAAAGAGGATCATGTGTAAGTTACTTTTTCTAAGTATGACCTGTCCACATTTATATTTAAGACTTTTCCCTCAATACAAACAAAAAATTTTCCTAAAGTTGGGCTCATTAAGCAACCATATCGAAATTAACTCTGTTCATTTAAAAATTCTCATAAATGCTACAAATAAAGAAATCATTATGGGTAATATCATCAATATTCGTGCTTTCAAGAGCTACGATAGAAAATTTAACAAATGACTTAACTTCTTGTCCCATTTGCTCCTGGCAATCTATTCAGTATGAGTATTTCCAACTGTACTTATACATGCAAATGCTCATTCTAGTTTGATACACTTCTTTTGCTGCACTCAAACTCAACATCAAAAAAAAGGTTTTGATACACATGTAATTTTTTTTCTTAAGAATATATAACTGCTCATCATAGCATTCATTCAGAAACAAATCTCTTTCAAATTTCAGTTCTCTCCCTGTCCCTCCCAATTGCTCCATCACGTATCTTTTCTATTACCCATCACAGTACTTACTATGGACATGTTTCATAATACTACATGTACGGACTGAATTATGTTCCCTCCAAATTCGTATGTTAAAGCCCTAATCCTCAATATGGCTGTATTTGGAGACAGGACCTTTAGGAGGTAATTATTGATGACATTCTAAGGATAGAGCTCTAATATGGTAGGGCTGCTGCCTTTATAAGAAGAGGAAGAAACACCAGATCCCCTCTCCACATGTACAAACAGAAGAGGCCATGTGAGGACACAGAAAGAGGTAGATATCTACAAGCCAGGAAGAAAGCCTTCACCAGAAACTGAGTCTGCTGGCACCTTGATTTGGGACTTCTAGCCCCCAGAACAGTGAGAAAATAAATTTTTCTTCTTTAAGCCACCAAGGATGGCATTTTGTTTTGGCAGACTAATCACTACATTAAGTTATATTATTTTGCCATGTTGAATTTAAGCTTTATATCAGATATCATGTTAATAATGGCCACAAGAGGATCTTCCAAGATTACTTTACCCATTATAACCGTGAGAATATTCTTCACTTCTGCAAGCAATTAGCCCCTCTCCCATTTTTCTTGGTCTGCTTTTGTTTTTTTCAATATTTGATATAGATATGAATAAAATTTTTGTCATTTTAAGAAAAACAAAATGTAAGTACTAAGTTCAATTTTAGGGGACACGAGAAGACCATGGTAAACTGGAGAGTGTGAGTCCCACCAAGGAAGGTCAACAATTACTCAGGAAGAGCCTGTTGCTGACGCATAGAAATGATGGTCCATAGTTACCAACTCTGCTGGTTTTCAATTTTAAATGCTGACACCAAATTCAAATTAAGAAAAATACACATGAAAATATATGTTCCCACAAAAATCTGTACATGAATGTTCACAGCAGCATTATTCAAAATAACCAAAAAGTGGAAACAACTCAAATGTCCACCAACTCATGAATGCATTGACAAAATGTCTATCCATACAAAGGAATACTATTCAGTCACAGAAAAGAATGAAGTACTGATATATGCTACAATATGGATGAATCTTGAAAACATTATGCCAAGTGAAAGAAGTCAGACACGAAAGGCCACATATTATATGATTCCACTTATATGAAATGTTAGAACAGGCAAATCCATAGAGACAGAAAGTAGATTAATGGTTTCCAGGGGTTAATTAAGGGTAGGGAAAAATGGCAACTGCTTAATTGTTACAAGGTTTCTTTCTGGGGTGATGGAAATGTTCTGGAATTAGATAGTAGTTATGGTTCTACAACATTGTGAATATACTGAAAAACCACTGAATGGTACACCCTTGAAAATGGCGAATTTTATCTTAGTTTTGTTTTGGTTAAACAAAGCAGCACTGTACAAACCAAAATAAACATGTTTTCAGGCCAAATTAGGTTTGCAAGCTAAACTGCCAGTCTGTAATTCCTATTCTTTACTAGAGATTCTCAAATGATACTGTTTTCTCATTCTACATGCAGGCAGAAGTGTATGACTGCAAAAATTAACAAAAGGAGAGTCTTTTTGTAATTAGTAGAAAAAAACTAAATTAAAGGTAAGGATTTCCCCCAACTTTGGTCTACCCTGTAAAAGCTCCTTTTTAACTTTTTGGTCCTTTCTAAATTAGAATACAGTATCTAACACAGAGAGAAGACATATATTAAACTTCATGGTGTTCTTCATGGTGTTCTATAAGCACAGTAACTTCCAGGTTGTGTACCATCTGAAATTATATCCTGAGTCTTGACAGACATAGAATGGCTTAAGTGACACCTAACACTCCCTTCAAAATCTATCATAGTCTGAGAATAACAATTCAACAAGTATGTGATAGCTTCAAGCTTGGCAGTATGACTGACACTAATATAAGTGGGATAAAAATAGTATAATAAGTGCTAACAGAGCTCAGAAAAGAGATCAAGAAGGTGGGATTCCAGATGGCCCTAAGTATAACTGGAATTTCCACAGTGGAGGAACGGAATCTCAGGAAGATAAGAGCATGACAAAGACACAGAAGCAATGCCCACGACATAGGGAGAAAATAAATGCCTGTAGATGACCTGGAACCAGTGATCATGTAAGGAAATAGTAGGAGATAACTCTAGAAAGATAGGTTGAAGCTAGACTGTGAGATTCTGAATGCCAGTCTAAGAAATTCAGACCTTTTCAGAAAGCAATTCTAATTATCTTTGAAACAAAAAGGCAATTTAATTATTCACCTGATGAATTTTTTTAGGACATATGATGTCGTTTTTGGATTTTTTTTGCCCACTTTTATAGGTAATGTATTTCTCCTTGGCACTCGTACAAAAAATCATCTTACTAAGGTTAGATACAAAGCATGGCAATTTAACTGATGATTACAGAAAACTCTATTTTAGCTGCAAGAATGGCTGTTTTATTCTTTCTCCAGCTCCTATTTATTTTTCCTTCTTGATGTTTGATTTTCAAATATTCAACCATACAATTTTTAACTTTTGTCACATTTTCCTTTACTACTCTAACTATGTTAGACATTCTCTAGGACTGCTTCCAGCTTTTAACCTACTCCCTCTGACCCCTACCCACCTAAGGGCAATGTTTATTTATACCCGAGAGTAATAAAAATGACAAACCAGAATCATATTTCTTTGGTTTTGCCATCGAACAAAATATAACAACTATATCCGAAAAGATGGAGTAATAGATAGGGCTTTGGGGGCTGAATAAAACTGTCTACTACAAATTATGTGTAAGTGCAGCATCAAAAGTGCACGGCCTCTGAAGAAAGATTAAAGACTGCCCAGGTGTGAATATTGGGTGTGCCACTAACAGGCTTTGTGACCTTGGGAGAGTTACTTAAACCTTTCCTCATCTCATTTCTCTTGTTTGCAAAAAAGGAAATAACAATGTAATACCTATTAGGGTGTTGTGAAGATGATATGACTTGATATATGTAAAGGTCTGAGAACTGTGCTTGGCACATGGTAAATGGTATGTGTTAGCCATTTAATCCACAATAGAGTAAGCTTCACAAAAGCAAGAGTTACAGTCTGCTTTGTTTACTGAATGTCTATGGCTAAAATCATGTTTGGCACATAACAGGTGCACAATAAGTATTTGCTGAATGAATGAATGCGTAAGAAATACTTTGCTGGTAACAGTAAGAGAAACAGAAGAGACTATTTAAAAGAGAAAAACAGAATTAAATGTCTTGCTCCTCCCTTACTTTTTCAAAAGATGTCCTCCCCCACAGACTTTCTCTTAATTGTGTTGAGTGTTATTAATTGTACTTTCTCTTAACAATGTTCAGTTATAATATCAGCATTCATTGAGGAAGATTTTCAGAAACAGCTGTATGAAAGTCTCTGCTGTATTTGTTTCCAAGGTTAGGAGACCGCCCTAAAACCCCACTACTCAAAGTGTGGTCCTCTGACCAGCAGGACCAGCAGCACCTGGGTCCTTGTTAAAAGGAAAATCAGCAGACTCACACAAGACTGACTGAATCAGCTTTTCGATTTAAAAAAAGATCACCAGGTGAAGAGCATGCACATTAAAATTTGAGACGTACAGCTCTAGATCACTCTAGTTAAAGAGAACAGGCTTTATGAGGATCAGGGTTCAAATCTAGGCTCTGACACTTTATTATCTATATGACTTGGGGCAAGTTTATAAACTTCTCAATACCTTCATCTGTAAAACTGAAACAACAATAGTGGTTATCTCAAAGAGTTGCTATGAAGATTAAATGAAAATGAATAAGCCTCATTTGGTAGACTACAAAGAAACAGGATATGCCCAACAAATGTTAGCTGCTCTTACTGTTGAAATCCCCACTCCTCTAAGGCCCCACAGTGAAATTTTAGAATTAAACACTAGGAAGAACTTTACTCAGCAAATTGTTGTGTAGTTTTTCTTTCTGATTAAAACTACACAACGAGTCTGCCTTCAAGATCCGTGTCAAATTTAAGTTCACCTAACAGGAATAATTGTCTCTTAAATTACTGTTATCTTGCTCTCTTTTTCCAATTTATATTCTCTATGGTCTTGATTTTCACTGTGTATGAGAATAAGCAAATACACGAATGAATGACCAACCTGAATGCCCAAATAAACAAACAATATTAAGTCTAAACTCAACTAATCCTTAGGGAATGCTACTAAAAAAATCTGGAAATTCATTAGGGGGTACAGACTACTTTAAAATTATTAAGCTTTACTGAAGTAACCTACAAATTGAATTATATAGAAAAGAATTTTTCAAATCAGAAATATGGCTTACGAATAAAACCACCACAGATTTTGAAATCATATAAACACTGGTCAAAGGAGGACAATAATCAGGAGTTTTCCTAAAAACAATGCTTAATATGTAGGAACATTATATCCTACATTAAAAGGCACAATTACTTGTTTTCAAGCAATGCTTGCAGCTAGGGAATGACTTTATGGAAGGTTTCCTCAAAGTAGCAAATGAGGTAAGAACATACTGCCTTAGGGTTCTAACAGAAACAGCAGAGGAAAACTAAAAGCAAAGGAAGAAAGCATGATAAGGAGAGTAAATCCCTTCCCGTGTCATTAAAAGGTATGTCATCAACAAAAAGTATTAATTGAAAACAACGTCAGACAAAATTTCACTTGGTTTCTTTCCTTCTAGAAAGGTTAGGATTTGATCTGCTTAGTCAACCAAATTAAAAAACTCAGCTAGGAAATAAGGTTTAATAATTGTTAATTAGTGTAGACTTAAGAGTTTGCTAAGTACAACCAAAAACAAAACAAAAAGCTCAATTAAAAAATGGGTAAAAAACCTGAATAAATATTTTTCCAAAGAAGACATACAAATGGCTAATAAATACATAAAAAGGTATTCAATATCACTGGTCATTATGCAAATGCAAATCAAAACCACAGTGAGATACTATCTCACATCCATTAGAATGGCTATCATTAAAAATAAAACAAAACAAAAACAAAAACCAGAAAATAACAAGTAATGGGTAGGATGCAAAGAAAGTGGAATACCTATGCATTACTGGTGGGAACGTAAAATGGTGCAGCAGCTACGGAAAACAGTATGCTGCATCCTCAAAAAATTAAAAATAGAACAACCATATGATCCAGCAATTCCATTTCTGGGTATATACTCAAAAAAAATGCAAGTAGTGACTCCAACAGATATTTGAACACCCACGATCACAGCAGCATTATTCACAATAGCCAAAAGTTGGAAGAAACCCAAGTGTCCACTGACAGGTGAACAGATAAACAAAACGAGTTGTATATATACAATGGGATATTATTCAGCCTTAAGAAGGAAGGAAATTCTGGCATATGCTCCAACACGGATGGACACTGAAGACACTATGCTCAGTGAAATACGCCATCACAAATGAACAAATATTGTATGATTTCTCAGATATAAGGTTCCCAGAGTTAGTCAAATTCATAGAGACAGAAAGTAGAATGGTGAGTGCCAGGGGCTAGTAGGAGGGGAAAATGTTGAGTTAGTATTTAGTGGGTACAGAGTTATAGTTGAGCAAGATGACTCTAGAGATGGATGATGGTGATGGTTGTACAACAATGTAAATGTACTTAATGCCACAGAATTGTACTTAAAAATAATAAATTTTATGTTATGTATATTTTACCACAATAAGAAAATTGTTTGCCAAGTATCTTTGCATTCTTAAATTAGTAAAAGATACTATATTTTGATGATCTGAAAATTTTTTATTTAAATTTTTTTTTTTGAGAAGATCAGCCTTGAGCTAACTACTGCCAATCCTCCTCTTTTTGCTGAGGAAGACTGGTCCTGAGCTAACATCCATGCCCATCTTCCTCTGCTTTATATGTGGGACGCCTACCACAGCACGGCTTGCCAAGCGGTGCCCTGTCAGCACCCAAGATCCGAACTGGCAAATCGTGGGCCACCAAAGTGGAATGTGTGCACTTAACCACTGTGCCACCGGGATGGCCCCTATTTAAATTTTTTAATGTTTAATATACAAGAGCAAAGTACTCAATGGTTTCTTGCTACTGCTGCTCTTTTTTTTTGTGAGGAAGATTGGCCGTGAGCTAACATCTGTTGCAACTCTTCCTCTTTTTCTGCTTGAGGAAGATTAGCCAAGAGCTAACATCTGTGCCAATCTTTCTCTATTTTGCATGTGGGTTGCTGCCTCAGCATGGCTGGCCAATGGTGTAGGTCTGCACCCAGAATCTGAACCTGTGAACCCGGGCCGCCAAAGCAGAACGTGCCGAACTCAATCACTACACCATGGGGCCAGCCCACCATTGCTTCTTTTTTTTCATTAAATAAAAGAAAAATCAATCTCCCTTTACAGGAATGCTTCCAATTTTTCAAGTTGAGAGAATTCCAATTTATATAGTTGGGAAGAGGAATGGAAGAAGAGAGAAGAAATTACAAAACAAAGTAAAACAAAACACACAAAAAAAACCTTGTTTAGGTGTTTCTTCCTCCTTTTTATTCTCCTCATCCTCCAAGCTGGGACTTTCCCGGGAAGAGCTGTCCTGTTGGCTAGAATTTTTCAATAGGACAGGATCGATTTGTGCTTTCAGGAGGGCAAGAGTCTCAGCCAACTCGTTTCGATTTCTAAACAAGGGAAAAAATAAGACAGCATAAAAATCTTTCTTCTGTTCTAAGAGCTTTCAGAATAACACCTATTAGAAATTAAAATTAAAAAAACACATTACAACATCCAAAACACTGGTACAGCTAACCCTAATTAATCTTGAATTTTAAAATTAAGTATTAGGAATGAATACATATTAAAATACACTATTCTCCAAAGAGGTATCTTAGACTATTCCCTCTATTAATTAGAATGGCAATGCAAATGTCTTTGGCTGAAAAGAAAGGTAAGAACAAACAAACAAAAATCAAAGTTTGAGAATATTTTAAAGTACTATGCAACCTCTAAGGAGTATAAAATCAATGTAAAATTTGCTTGAAGAAGCATTTTTTTAACCAAATAATTCAAGTTCTTGATTCATCTGGATATAAGAATGCTTTTCCACTTACAGAGAGAATAACATTTGATATTGTTATAAAATTATGATGCAGATCTTTCTGAGTAATTATGGCAAAAAGTCAGTTCTAATAACACAGTTCAAACACCAAAGAATTTAGGTTACTAATGCTGTTTCATCAATTATAATGTACAACTGCAGGAAGGGAATTCAATTTGAATTAAAAATTCAAGAAAATCCCCAATAAATAAGATTCTACTCTATAAATTCTCTATTTTTACTAACAAAACCAGTGTTATGGTCAATTTAAATGCCACTTAAAAGTAAGAAAATTCACTTGGATATTTGTCCTGCTCAGATAAGCTGTGTGAAATGGTGACGATACACAGGAAACTCTGGACTGTGAGTTGGGAAAGTTAGTTCTAGACCCGCCACTACGTTAACTGATCAGCACCATGATCTTCCCGTGTTCTCAAAGCACGGTGCACGCACTTCTACTTCTATGTAGTTAGTATTAAGCTGAAATCACTTGCTTTCTATCTGTTATGCCACATACGCTCTCTATCCTCCTTTCCCTTTCCACCTCCATCCCAGCTAAACTCTATTGCTTGAGAGCAGGGACACTGCCTTATGAAGCGGGCTCTAAAAAAAATATGTAACGAGGGGCCGACCCCGTGGCCGAGCGGTTAAGTTCGCACACTCCGCTTCAGCAGCCCAGGGTTTCCCTGGTTCGGATCCTGGGCACCGACATGGCACCACTCATCAAACCATGCTGAGGCGGCGTCCCACATGCCACAACTGGAAGGACCCACAACTTAAAACAGACAACTATGTCACCGGGGGTCTTTGGGGAGAAAAAGGAAAAATAAAAATCTTTAAAAAAAATTGTTTAAAAAAATATATATAATGAATAAATAGAATCCTTGTCCCTAAACTAGATGGTTACATGGCCCTGGACAGGTCATATATCTTCATCTATAAAAGATCGGATTCTTTGAGTATTATTAAATTGCCCTCCTAAGGAAAGTAATAAAATCGCCACTGATGGACATCTTTCAGAAATTAAAATGACAATAGTTTTATCTTTGTGTATGGGAACGAATACACAGGTTTATATATATTATAAATATCATATGAGAACACATAATAAAATGAACAATTTAGAATTTATTTATTTAATAATAGAAGGTTAGATTAGATGCTCTTTCAAGATCCTGTCTGGTACTGCCTCCACTTTACAAAAAGGAAAATTAAAACTCACAGATGTTAAATAAATTTTTGGCAAAGTTCCTATCTCCTAACTTCATAACACCAACCTGCTTCTAACCTAAGGCTCTATCTACTTAACGTTATTACTTCTCATATTTCATGAAGAATTTCATATGTAATAAGTGCTTTAACGTATTGTTATCTTTGAAGTCATGCTGGGAACTGAAGAATATATTGAAGCTTTTCACTATACCTATTTTAAAAAAACTTCCAACCATTAGAAGAGAGCCAATAGTGCTCAATTATTGTCAATAGTGTTCAATTATTTCTACTACTCTAAGCAACCAAGGAGTTTGGCAGAAAAATTTATTAAAGAACTCTCTAGAAGGCTTTTAACCTGACTACTGTGTTAAAACACAAGCCTAATGTAGTTATTATATAAAGAGAGAAAACTATCCATCTTTGGATTTCTATTTTGATCTAACAATTAGATTTAGTATTCTAAATAATTTTTTTAGATCCTACTTTTGAACTAGTAAGAGGGAATTTTTATAAACATACATATATTCAAATTATATCCAAATTTCTTACCACTATCTACAGGACCTTTTAGAGTAGACTATGACTCTAACAACAATTCAGTTGCTTTGCCCTCCCTCCCTCCACTGCTTTCTTTTCCCTAAAACATTTCCTCATTCAGGCGTATTGAATCAGATGTATTTCTCCAAAATATCCTGCTGTCTTAGGATGTCAGGTGTTTGCACTTCTGTTTTCTTAACCTGGAATGTGTTCCCCACAGCTAAGTCCAATTACTCTTTCAAAGACAAGCACAGAATGGATAAACAATGTGGTATATCCATAAAGGCAATATTATGAACCATAAAAAGAAGTGAAATACTGATTCTTACTACATAGATGAACCTTGAAAACATTATGCTATCTGAAAGAAGCTAGACACAAGGGCCACATATTGTATGATTCTATGTATATGAAATGTCTTGAAGAGGCAAATTAAAGAAACAGAAAGTAGACTGATGGCTGACGTGGGCTAGGCAAAGGGAGAAGTGTGAATAACTACTAATGTACAGGGTACAGGCTTTCTTCATGGGGTGCAGAAAATGTCCTGGAGTCAGACAGTGGCGATGATTACACAACTTGGTGAATATACTAAAAACCACTTAACTGTATTAAAATAAAGTGATGATGGCTTGGACAAGAATGTGGCTATGAAGGGGATGAGGGATGATCAAACACACTGGATACATTTTGCACAGACAGCTGATTGGATTTGCTGACGGACTGGACATGAAGTGACAGAAAAAGAAAAGTCAAGGATGTGCCTCCAAGGTTTTGGATCCAAGTAACTGAAAGGATGTGGCTGCTCAACTGAGACAGGACAAACACGTTGAGGTGGGAAAGGTTACAAGCTCAGTTTTGGGCAGATCGACTGATTTTGACTTAACATATCTTAAAAGATTACAAACTCTTGTATTTTCCTTTCTGTACGCAAAGTTAATCTAGACTTTGGTGAAATGGAGCATATCATCCTAATTTATTATTGCGGAATATGCTTCTTCCTAGTCTAGGGGTTGTTCAGAATTTGAGATAGTGATTAAACCTTTCAGAAGCACTTGAGCTGATAGTCCAATTCAATAAAAAACAACAAAAATGGGGCTGGCCCTGTGGCTCAGTGGTTGAGTTCACGCGCTCCACTTTGGCAGCCCAAGGTTTCACTGGTTCGCATCCTGGGCATGGACATGGCACCGCTCATCAGCCATGCTGAAGCAGCACCCCACATAGCACAACCAGAGGCACTCACAACTAGAATATACAACTATGTACTGGGGGCTTCGGGGAGAAGGAGAAAAAAAAACAAAACAGACAAAACAAAAACAAAGCCAAGCACAGGCATCATCTAATGCCAAGTATAGGTTAGGTACCTGGTTGGTCAATGAAAACTGTACACACTATTCAGAATTCAGTTTTGTTTTGTTTGGCGAGGAAAATTGGCCCTGAGCTAACATCTGTGTCAGTCTTCCTCTATTCTCTATGTGGGATGCCACCACAGTGTGGCTTAATAAGCATTGTGTAGGACTGCACCTGGGGTCCAAACCTGTGAAACCCCAGGCTGCCAAAGTGGAGCACACAACCTTAACCACTATGCAACTGGGCTGACTCCAGAATTCAGTTTTTAGAAAGTGATTGTCAAACCATTACCAATTCTTAAAATATTTTAATTGAGGTATAATTTATATATTTTGAAATAAAAAGAAGATCTTAAGTGTTCAGTTTATCAGTTTTGACAAATGCATACATCTGTGTAATCCACATCTCTAACAAGATAAAGAACATTACCATCACCACAGAAAATTCCCTCCTGCCCTATCCTACTCAATTCCTCTCCTCCACCCAAAGCCAGAAAGAATCAGAACTTGGATGATTGTAACTAGAGATCAGTTTAGTTAACTCCAGAACATCTTAACAAATGGAATCAAATGATAGGTACTTTCTGGCTTCTTTCACATTATGCTTTTGAGACAAATTCATACAGTTGCATGCATCATAGTCATTTCTTTTTACTCCTTAGTAGTAATCCATGTATGAGGACTATTATGAATAAAGATGCTATGAACATTACTATACAAGGCTTTTTGTAAACATGTGTTTTCCTTTCTCTAAGATAAACATCTAGGAGTGAAATCGCTGGGTTATGGGATAACAGTTTGTTTAACATTTGAAGAAACTGCCAAACTGTCTTCCAAAGTGGTTATACCATCTTACATTCCCACCAGCAAGGTGTAAAAGTTCCAGTGGGTCTACATTCTTGCTAACACGTGGTGATGTAAGTCATTTCATTTTATTCATTCTAGTGGAAGTAAAGTGGTATCTCATTATGGTGTAAATCGGGAATTCTCTGAGGAACAATGATGTCAAACACTTTTTCATGTGAATATTGGCTGTATGTATATACTCTTTATAAAGTAACTATTTAACAGTCTGCATAAGACTTCATCCTCCGTAGCCAACTTGGTATAAAAGCACTTTCAGGAGGCCCTCTCTGATCTTGAAGAATAAGCTAACAGAGTTTGGTCTAAGATTTGCAAAAATTTTCTCATCATTAATAACCAAATACTATCACTTTGTGGGGTTCATATTTTTTGCTTATCTTTTTCATTCCTCAAGAAATTCTCTAGACATACCCCCTAGTGTAAATTAATAGCATTTATAACATGTTATTTGATCAGATGTAAGAAATATTTTTCTGTACTTTCATCCTCTTTCATTGAGGCCTAAAGTAGAGACAAAATAATGGTGACAAATACTATCCCTCCACAGCAATTCTGTTTTGAACATTAATTGGAAGAAGTGGGACACTGACTACAGCTTATATATTTTTGTTTTTGAAATCTATCATAACTCTTGGTTAAACCATAAAAACATGCCACTTTTGTAGCTTAAAATGTTCAAATGTTGGCAATTTCATGTGGTTCAGTGAAACTGAACCACTTTTACTCTTTTCTAAGTAACTTACTAAATCCTGTTGTTTAAACTTAAAATATAATTCTTTATATATCAGTCAACTACCATATATCCATGTCATATATACTTATATTATGAATTTTACAACAAATGGAAATTGCTACTTAGAAGTTTGAAGACTATGATGATGTTATGGTATTAATTTTTTTTTTAAGATTTTTTTTTTAGACCAGTTTTAGGTTCACAGCAAAACTGAGAGCAAGGTACAGAGATTTCTGAAATACTTCCTACCACTGAACAGGCACAGCTTCCCTCATTAACAACATCCCCACTGAAGAGGTATATTTGTTGAAATCTTGAACCTACTCTGACACATAATTACCACCCAGAGTCCATATACATTAGAGTTCAGTCTTGGTGTTGTACATTCTATGGATTTGGACAAATACATACTGGCTTGTATCCCTCATTATGGTATTATACAGAGTAGTTTCACTGCCCTAAAAATCCTCTGTACTTCACTGATTCATCCCTCCCTCCCCTCTAAACCCTGATAACCCCTAATCTTTTTACTATCTCCACAGTTCTGCCTTTTTCAGAATGTCATATAATTGAAATCATAGAGTTCATTTCAGATTGTCTTCTTTCACTTATTAATATGATTTAAGCTTCCTTCATGTCTTTTCATGTTTTGACAGCTCACTTCTTTTTAGTGCTGAATAATATACCATTGTCTGGATGCACCACAGTTTATCCATTTATCTACTGAAGGATATCTTGATTGCTTCCAAGTTTTGGCAAGTATGAATAAAGCTGCCATAAACATCCTTGTGCAAGTTTGTGTGGAGATAGTCTTCAAATCCTCTGGGCAAATACCAAAGAGTATGACTGCTGGATCATGTGGTAATGATTAACTGTAAGAAACCACCAAACTGTCTTCCAAAGTGGCTGTGCCATTTTGCACTCCCACCAGCAATGAATGAGAGTTCCTATTGCTCCAGAATTTTGTGGTGTCAGTGTTCTAGATTTTGGCCATTCTAATAGGTGTGTAGCAGTATTTTAAGGTAGTTTTAATTTACATTTCCCTGATGACATATGATGTGGAGAATTTTTTCATGCGCTCATTTGCCATCTCTATATCTTCTTTGGCAAGGTGTCTGTTAAGGTCTTTAAGCCATTTCTTAATCAGGTTGGTTGTTTTCTTATTGTTTTGTTGTAGTTGTTGTTGTTGTTGAGGAAGACTGGCCCTGAGCTAACTTCACTTTATATGTGGGATGCCTGCCATAGCATGGCTTGATAAGTGGTGCATAGGTCCATGTCCAGGATCTGAACCTGCAAACCTCAGGCTGCTGAAGCAGAGTATGCAAACTTCACCACTACACCACCGAGTTGGCCCCTCTTACTGTTAAATTTTAAGAGTTTTTTGTATATTTTGGATAATAGTCCTTTATCAGATATGTCTTTTGTAAATATTTTCTCCCAGTCTGCAGCTTAGCTTTTCATTATATTGACAGCATCTTTCACAGAGCAGAAATTTTTAAATTTAATTAAGCCAAGCTTATCAATTCTTTCTTTCATGGATTGTGCCTTTGCTGTTGTATCAAAAATTATCACCAAAACAAGGTCATCTAGATTTTCTTCTGTGTTACCTTCTTGGAGTTTTATAGTTTTGCATTTTACATGTAGGTCAGTGATCCATTTTGAGTTAATTTTTCTAAAGTTGTAAGGTCTGTGACTAGATTCAATTTTTTGCATGTGGATGTCCAGTTGTTCCAGCACCATTTGTAAAGACTATCATTTTCCCCACCATATTGCCTTTGCTGCTTTGTCAAAGATCAGTTGACCATATTTATGTGGGTCTACTTCAGGGCTCCCTATTCTAGTCCATCAATCTATTTGTCTATTCTTTCGCCAACATACCACTTTCTTAATTACTGTAGCTTTACAGTATGTTGTGAAGTCAGGTAGTGTCAGTCCTCCAACTTTGTTCTTCTCCTTCAATGCAGTGTTGGCTATTCTGGTTCTTTTGCCTCCATGTATAAATTTTGGAATCAGTTGGTCAATAGACAGAAAATAATTTGCTGGGATTTTGATTGGGATTGCACTGAATCTATAGATTAAGCTGAGAAGAAATGACATGTTGACAATATTAAGTGTTCCTATCCATGAACGTGGAATCTCTCTCCACTTAGTTCCTCTTTGATTTCTTTCATCAGAGTTTTGTGGTTTTCCTCATATAGATTTACTCATATTTTGTTAATTTATATCTATGTATTTCAATTTTGAAGGAGCTAACGTAAATGGTATTGTGTTTTAATTTCAGATTCCAACACACATGTTCACTGATGGCATATAGGAAAGAAACTGACATCTGTGTATTAAACCTTGCATCCTGCAACCCTGCTATAATCACTTATTAGTTTCAGGAGGTTTTTTTGTTGAGCCATTCTTTCAGATTCTCTACATAGACAATCATGTCATTTGTAAACAAGGACAGCTGTATTTCTTCCTTCCCAATCTGTATATCTCTTATTTCCTTTTCCTGTCTTATTGCATGGGCTAGGACTTCTGGGAATGTTAGTGTGATAATCAGGTGTTTAGAATTTGGCTTTAATTACCTGACATCTGGGTCAATAGACCCAATGGTTTCTTATAGGTACCAAATATACATATTTGGGAAAAGTTGCCTGGCATATTTGCAGATAGGAATACATATATTCAGAGATATTCTTCAAAAAGGTTAAAAATAACCTGGCATCAGTTCTCTAAAGAAATTTGTGGTTGTTAATATGAGAAAACTGTGTTCAAGCATTCTATTTAAGCATTTGCTTCTGAACAAGTGCCACATACACCATTTTATGTTTATCATAAAGAGATTTTCATACACGAAAAGAAGATTTAAAAAAATGAAAGGCAGAAGCACAGGAAATAAAACCTGGAAGAATGGTCAAGGATGAGAACAGGTGAAAGCAACATCAATGGAATTTCATCTTTTCCTTTCTACTGATAAATATTTCTTCTATGAAGAAACTAAGTTTCAGTCTTTGGGGTTAGAAATGTAAGAAAAGCTGGCAGTTAAACCAGCTGGGAGAAAAGCAACAAATTTTTATTGAGCATGTAGTATGGTCCTAGTATGATTTCTCATACATTCTTCACAACAACTCTACTGGTCAAGTACTACCTTCCTCATTTTAAAGTGCAGGAAAGAGAATATAGGAGAAAGTTCAAGTTGTTAACTTGAAAATCTATGCTCTTTCACATCATACATTAGGATATAATCTACTTAAAACAGTGTACTTTAGAAATTGTTTTAAGCAGATACGACTGATCAAAATAATCACCATTATTTTCCTCTGTCACACGTTCTTCATCTACAAAGTGGGAGAGAATATCTTTTAAACAACTACACAAGATTTGTACAGGAAATAGTAGAAGTGGTGGTAAAACATCACGAATAGAACCTTATTCGATGCATGTATTCATACAGATGGTGAGTAAATTTTATTTCAGGACCACTTTGTTTATCTCCATTTAGTAAATTAACTACATGGAAAACCGTATTATAGTAAAGTTTTATAGCACATGAAAGAATCCCCCATGAGCTCATTCAATTTACGTTTATTCTTAAGGATGAAAGTTGAGCTTCCCTGATCCAAAAAAATATTCCAAATTTCTATGGATTTTCTCTCTTCAAAATCTTAATAATCACTAACAAAAATCTGCTAAAATCCAAAATGAGTGAAAACAGAAATGAGTTAAAGTCAAATGAGTTTTTCATAAACCAGTGGTTATATATCCATTATCTCTCCCTACTTTAGTTATAGATCCACTGATATTTTCAAAATTAATATAAACTGTAGGTATAAATAGAATAAATTCTAAATAATTAAGTTGTAAAGACAGAAAATTAGAGACACAAAGATTCTGAATAACAGTCTCAGTGTTACTTATTGATTAAAAAATGTATTTCACAAGTTTACATTAAATGTTTCTGTTCAAATATATTTGTCAACATAAATAAGAAATCATGATTTTAAAAAAAGGATTATGGTAAAAGTTACTAAAGTAGCAAGGTGAATTGGCCAAATTAAAATAATTAGGAATATATAATGTCTAATAGGAAACAATAGTTAAATAAGAACTAAACAATACGTTTCTTGTATTTTTGTCTAACAATGTATTTTTCTGTGCCTATTATCTGTACATTATTATTTGTCAGATTCTGGCTTCCTAAAATACAAGCTATATGATCTGATATGGACCACAATGCTAAATATATTTATTTATTTGACAAATAATTCACTAAGTGCCCATAATGGATATTGTGCTGGGTACTAGGCTAGGTCCTGGAAATTCCCCAACCTCAAAAAAAGAGGGACCACTCCAGCTGCAGAGATTATATTCTGGCAGAGAAGAGAACAAAGTTAAGAAACATGCAAATAAACGTGAAAAGATTCCAACAAAAGATACCTGACAATGCACTTCCATGAAGAGCCATCTTGATCATCTTGTTCTTCTATGTACATTCTGACATTGTGATCTTGATCCAACTGGTACCAGTACATGAGGCCATCTTTGTCTCGGCCAATTGGCTGGAGACGCATGGTGTCGGCATCCTCCTCATTGATAATATTCTTGAATTTGAGATTGTCATCAAACTGACACTCGCAGAGGTACTGGAAAATAGTCAGAACACGGCTTAAATTATCCCAGAAATGTTTCTCCATCACAGTAAACATGCTAAGCTCAACCACAGAGCTGATTCAGGGGCAGGAGTAGAAAGAACAGGTGCAGTTTATCCACCTTCCACCATCCTCTCCCCCTTTTACACAATCTGTTTAGAATAACCAATTTTAAAAAGACAAATTTTAAGTTATTTTAATATTACATAAATTTACAGGTTTAACACAATGACAAAAATCAAGTTATATTCAAAAGCACTGAGTCTGTTTGCACTAAAGTCTCCTAAATTGTCTAATGGTATAAAATTTTCAATGATTCTTTCTCTCATAAAGCTTTTAGATGAACACTGTTCTTGAAATGGCTGCCTGTTTTGAAAGCCTGAGACATATTCAGGTTTCAAGGGAAGAAGTCTCATGGATAGCTGCCTTGGGAGAATTCTCTTAATAAGAAGATATTCACATGACTAAATTGGAAGAACTGACTAATTTTTGTTGCACATTTTTGTATATGATTAGGGTAGAAAGTCAGATTTCTTCCCTGAGCCTCTCTGCCCAGGCAGATTATACATAAAGTTCCGATCACAGCCTCTTTGCCTTTGCCTATGTTATCTAGCCCAGAAGTCTCTCTTCTGTGAAGAGTATTTGTTTCCTTCATTACACTGGCCACCTTGCTAATAATTAGGACCAATACTCTGAAGCGGGCGGGAAGAGAAAGGGAAATTCAAACCTGAAAAAAAATAAATCTACTTTGAGAAGACCTGTTTTAATCAAGTAGGTTTGGTTACATGAGAGTTTTATTAAGTTCACAATTGCATGCCCCTAGTCATCTAGAAAACTAATTATCAAGTTACTAATTTACTAAATCAGTAAAAGATTAACCACAGTTTACAGTATTTGTTAGCAATGACTGTGAAGGCTGAAAACAATGAATAAAATTAATCTGAGGCAACTGCTTGCCCATTCTACTACCGTCCCTACAAGCAGAGATCATTAAACCTAGATATATTTGTGTACTGAAAAACAATCAAAAATAGTAATTTAAAGAATACACTCTTTTGTCAACAAAAAACAAAAAGAGAAAATCCACTATCCTTTTCCACTGAGAATAAAAATTTCTACTTTCCAACTATTTTCCAATTCAACCAGGAGTCAAAAGTAATTTTTTAATTAAAACAACTGTAAAAAATAATAAATTTATTACCTTTAAGAGTGCTAGTTTGCATTCAACAC
Source organism: Equus asinus (assembly GCF_041296235.1). Lineage (NCBI taxonomy): Eukaryota > Metazoa > Chordata > Mammalia > Perissodactyla > Equidae > Equus > Equus asinus. Next base: position 80,395,498 of record NC_091809.1, on the reverse strand, counting down.
TCATTTCAAGATAGCCCTTCTTCTCCATCTCCCATGCCCAGGTGCTATTAAACTCTTGGCATATCTGTCAGAGAAAGTTAATATCTTAATATATAAAAGCGATTTTTATTTACATTGGTAGTTTTGTTGTACAATTATGTTGACTATTCTTAAGCAGGACTATATATCTACACCAGGAGGCAGCAAACTTTTTCTGTTAAGGGCCAAACAGGAAATAATTTAGGCTTTGTAGACCATATGGTCTCTTTTTCAACTATTCAACTCTGCTGTTATAATGCAAAAGCAGCCACAGAAAATATATAAATGAGTGAGCTTGGCTGTGTTCCAATACCACTTTATTTATGGATAAGGAAATTTGAATTTCATATAATTTTTGTATGTCAACAATTCTCCCAACCATTTAAACATGTAAAAACCATTCTAAGTTTTTGAGCCATACATACACAGGCAGCAGGCCAGATCTGGTCCCTTAGCCATAGCTTACCTACAGTGCCAGAAACCGGAGTGTCTATCAAAGACGATCTACAACAGTTATTCTTTGGGTCCTTGAAACAAGGGGATCCCTATTAGATTGGTAATTCATACTACCTCCCCAAGCTCAACTTGATTCTGACCAAGTAGCCTTGTAATTATAATTTGGTTTTGCATACAATTTCTCTTTAGAGAATGTTCCAACATCCAAAACATGAATATACTGGTATAACATTTGTATTTATCACCATAAGTTATCATTCCATAATACTGATTTTATGTTTGATTATTTCCAAATCTGGTCAGGAAAGGTGTCAGACAAGGGTGCATTTTATCTCTTTGTTTAATCTGTATGCAGAACATACTATATGAAAAACTGGGCTAGACTCAGATGAAGGAGGAGTGAAAATTGGTGCAAGAAATATCAACAATCTAAGATATGCAGATGACACAATCTTACTGGCAGAAAGCAGCAATGACTTGAAATGACTCCTGAGGAAAGTGAAAGAAGAAGTGCCAAAGGAGGACTGCATTTGAATACTAAGAAGACAAAAATCATGACTACAGAAGAACTATACAACTTGAATGTAGACAATGAGGACACTGAAATTGTGAAATATTTTGTTTACCTTGGTTTGGTCATCAATTTAAATAGAGACTGTAACCAAGAAATCAATAGAAGACTGAGAGTTCGAAGTGCAGCAATGAAAGAATTAGGGAAGATCAAGTGTAAGGAAGTGTCATTGGTGACTAATGCCAAGATTATCCACACTCTCATATTCCCAATTACCATGTATAGATGCAAAAGCTGGTCAGTGAAGAAGTCTGACAAGAAAAAATTGATTCATTTGAAATACGGTGTTGGAGGAGAGTTCTACAAATATCCTGGACTGCCAGAAAGATGAACAAGTGGGTCCTAGAGCAAATTAGGCCTGAACTATTGCTTGAGGAAAAAATGATAAAACTGAGGCTGCCCTACTTAGGGCACATCATGAGAAGGAAAGGTTCTTTGGAAAAGACAATAATGCTGGGAAAAGTAGAAGGCAGGAGGAAAAGAAGACCCAATGTGAGATGGATTGACTCCAGAAAGGAAGCCACAGGCATGAGTCTACAGAAATTGACTAGGGCTATTCAGGACAGGACTTTGTGGACATCACTCATTCACAGGGTCACCAGGAGTCGCTTACTTGATGCCAACAAGAAGGCAGGAGTGTCTCTCTCAAGGACCTGAAGCCACTTCTTTGATCTGTAATCAGAAGGATAGGGCCTCCCAGATTCTGTCGGAAAGTACAAGTCTAACTTCCAAAGTTAGCAGGCACAGAAGGTCTACTCAAGTTGACTTTGCCAACCCTCATACCTGCTTTTTGTAATTTTTCATTTCCCACTTGCCATTTCATTTGTTTGACCCTCTTCCCACATTCCCCTCTCTCGGCTCCCTTATTCTGTCTTTGAAACACCAGTCACCTCTGGGCACACTGGAATTGAGCTCAGCTCCTTCCACTACCACAGTAGTTACTGAATAAAATCTGTTTCTACTGCCTTTAACTAGTGCCTGGCTTTATCTTTGACAGAGGAGTCCTTGGATATCTTTCACATGGAGATCTTTATTTTACAGTTGAGAAACATGAAGTTTAAAGATGATTAAACTTTAAATCATCCATAATATAAAGTGATTCCAGGGGCCGGCCCTGTGGCCGAGTGGTTAAGTTCACGCGCTCTGCTTCAGTGGCCCAGGGTTTCACTGGTTCGGATCGTGGGAGCGGAAATGGCACTGCTCGTCAGGCCACTCTGCGGTGGCATCCCACATGCCACAACTAGAAGGACCCACAACTAAAAATACACAACTATGTACCGGGGGACTTTAGGGAAAAAAGGGAAAAATAAAATTTTTAAAGTGATTCCACAAACAATGACTGAGTACCCAACTCTATGGCTGGAACTAGTCAAGGAGCTGGGATATCATGGTGAAGAGGACAGACAACCCGCCATCATGGAGCTTACACTCTAGGAGGTAGTCAAATGGGTAAAAATAAGAAAATATCAAGTAAAGACAAACACTATGTTGAAAATAAAGTAATATGATAGAGAGTATGAATGCTACTCTGGATTGAGTGTTAAGGGAAGGCTTCATTAAAAAAGCTGACATTTGACACAAAACGTTGAGACATAATAAAATAGAAATCAGTTACAGGAAGATCTGGAGTAGATATGTTCCAAGCAAAAGCAAGAAGCTAGCAAAAAGGCCTTAAAGTTTGGCACATTGAAAAAGAAAAAAGGTAGGGAGGAGGTGACCCTAATGGCCAAATGGTTAAAGTTCCACGTGCTCCACTTGGGCGTCCTGGGTTCACAGGTCATCAACTCCACTCATCAGCCATGCTATGGCAGCATCCCACATACAAAATAAAGGAAGATCAGCACAGATGTTAGCTCAGGGTGAATCTTCCTCAGCAAAACAAAACAAAAAACAGAAAAAAGATCAGTGTAAATGAAGTAGAATGACAGGAAAGTAGTAGAAGATAAGGTTTAAGTGGTAACCAAGGTCTAAACGATGTAGGCCAGGGCAAGGAATTAAGGTTTTATTTCAAATATGATGTGGGAGGCCACTGGAAGATTTTAAGTGCAGGAATAACAAGATCTGGCTTATGGTTCACAAATGGCTGCTGTGTGGAAACGAACTGTAGAGGGGAAAAACGGAAACTAGGAAAACAATTTTAAGGCAAGAGATAATAACATGGACTATGGCGGTAGTAGTGGGAACAGAAAGAAGTAGACAGTTCTATTTTGGGGGTAGAATCCTCAGGACTTTTGATAGAACAGATGTGGAGTGTGACTAGAAAGGAAAACTAAGGATCACATCTAGATTCCTTGGCTTGAACAAATGCAAGGCTAAAAGTGCTTTTAACTAAGGGTATACCTGAGAGAACAGACTTAGCAAGAAATCTGTTTTGTCCTAATAGGTTCAAGGTATGTATTAGACATCTAAGAAACATCTTGCTCAAAGTTAGTGGCTGAGCTGAGACTTGAAATTTCTGACTCCTGGCTGAGAGATCTTTCCACTGGATCATACAGTCTTTACTCAAACCTTTTCAAATCCGAGACAAGAGGAATTTTATGGCTAAGCTCTGAGAAGTCAAGGGCTGTGTCACTCATCTTCATATTCTTACCTTGTAACAAAAGTATGAGACAAAGCAGATACAAAACAAATACCTGATGAATAAAAGAAAGACACAAGAATAATGCTTTTACCTTAATTTAAAAAATTCTTTTAGGTTAACCACCAATAATTTCTACAGCCAACAAAACACATCTTAAAGAACATTATAAATTCTTAACAGAATAATAAAAACAATTGACCTTTACGGAATGTTTATTATGTACCAAGTACTGTTCTAACTGCTTTAAAATATTAACTCAGTCAATTCTCACAAGCCTTAGAGGGTGTACTGTTAACGCTCAGGAGTTCTGTGCTTTAGTCAAGGAATGAAGAGAAATAGGAATTACTATCTCTAGTTATTTACAGTGAAATCAGTATATATTTAAGACACCAATCAGGTCACTTGTCACCAACAGAGTTGTGGATAAAGGCTAGACTGAGAATTATAAATCATCCAGCTCCATTATTTATACTCAAATTACACCTCACCAAGCCTCCTTGACCTAATATTTCAACACGTCCAACTGTTGTGTATACAGTAAGTCTTTCTAGAGGACTAAAGGAAATACTTATTAAGTACTGGGGGGCAAAGATGAATTAACAGACAGTCTCTGCTCTAGGAAGTTCAGAATTCAGAGACAAAGTCATGTAAACAAATACACTCATGAGATTTAAGGATGGGGATACATTCTGAGAAATGCATCATTAGGTGATTTCAGTGTTGTGTGAACGTCAGAGAGTGCACGCACACAAACCTAGATAGTACAGCCCTCTACTACAGCTACACTGTTATAGGACTGGCAGTGCAGGTCTGCTTACACCAGCATCACCACAAACTCTTGAGTATTGTGATGTGCTAGGACATTATGATAGCCACCATGTGACCAGGCAACAGGAATTTTTCAGCTCCATTATAATCTTATAGGACCACAGTTGTATATGTGGTCCCACATGGAGCAAAACATCATTATGCAGTGCATGGCCATAATGATGGGGGGAAAGCAGACAGTGCAGTGAGTTATCTACAAACTGAGTAACTGACATATCTATAAACTACTATGCAAATGCAGAGGAAAGAAACACTAATTCAGCCAACAGATGAAGGGAGATTAAAGAAGGTTTTATTCAAGTGGTAACATTTATGCTAATATCTGAAGGATGAATGAGGTTTTATCAGACAAGGAGGTAAAGAATATTTCAGGAAGGAAAAAACAGAATATGCAAAGCAATGGGAATGTAAATAATGATGTACCTTCTGTGAATGTGAAGGTGAATAAAGGAGCTCTTTATACAGAGTCCTAGAGCCCTAGATCATGAGTGCTTGGGGTTGGGAGTAGGCAGAGACAAGGCTGTGAAGGAAAGTAGTGAGCAAGGCTGTGCAAGTAAGTCATGGCTTATAAATATGGGGACTCAAAAAGCATTTACAAGTACTGCTACACAACAGTTCTTTTTTTTTTTTTTGGCTTGAGGAAGATTGGCCCTGAGCTAACATCCGTTGCCAATCTTCCTCTATTTTTGCATGTGGGATGCTGCCACAGCATGGCTTGATGAATGGTGCATAGGTCTGAGTCTGGAATCTGAACCTAGGAACCTCAGGCTGCCGAAGCGGAGAGTGCACACTTGACCACTACACCACTGGGCTGGCCCATGGACAAGAGTTCCGTTGTACCATGCAAGGTGGACAAAAGGATAGATTCTGAGGTCAAGGAGACACACTAAGGCCTGTTTTACAACAATTCAAGGGAAAGGTGATGAAGCTTAAGCTAAGTTTGGCAGAGAATACTCAAGAAAAGGCAGATTCAGATTCTTAGTGCACATGTCTTACAAAAACAATAACAAGTTTTATGTTTAATATGTGGTTTTATTATTTACAATAGAACTTTCACATATATTATTTCATTTGAGGTGGGTGTCCTGTAAAACTATAAGATTTTTGAAAGCAAAAACAAAGTCTGATTCATCTTTCTATTTCCCATAGTACATACCAAGTACAGGGCCTTGCTAACAGTGGACACAACAAATATTTACTGTATCAACATTCTCTGGTTTAACTACTGAGACAATTTACTATTATGATGGGCTATCTGGGAACACTCCCTGTAAGAATACATTAAGAGTTATATAGAACGGATGTTTCTTTACTTCCTTAAAAAAAAACATACAGGAAATATGTTGACAGCAAGATTTCTTAAGTAACATGGTTTTGAAAATCAAAAGAACACCAAAACCCCAAGTGACCAGAACAAAGGCACGTATTAATTAGTTTGTTCCACAAACATTTTAACAGGAATTTAAATTGTGCCAGACACTGTGCTTGACACAGGATTAGTAAGATACGTACTAACCTCCTACTAAACAAGCTCAGGAGTAGGGGCACAGACATCTAGAATCTGAGTTAACCGATAAATTGAGTACATTTACACATGTCAAAAACTTAAGAACCTACTCTCAAAAGCAGCCTATTCTGAAATCTTAGTCAAGGAAAAAATGCCCTGAAAGTATCTAAGTGTAGCAAGAAAAATAAAACCTCTATCATAGCTATTTTATATTCATAGGTAAGATTAACCATATACCTAAAATATACCTAAAATGGCAAGAGAGCAATTGGTAAGTAAGTCTTTCCAAGCAAGCTGCTTTGTAACAGTAATCTGGATAGAAAGGGAAATAAGGTTTTGGTATCAAATAGGTGAAGATGCAAACCCTGGCTCCCTCTACCAGCAGCGTGATCTTGTTGAGTCAATTACCTGTCTGAATTTCAGGATCTTCATCTGTAAAATGGAGGTTTTGTTGCTAGTAAAAGAGATGAAATAAGGAAGATGCCACTGTGTCATAGCCCCCTTATATAAATGCAAATTAAAAATTTGTGATTCTAGAAAATCACAAGAACCAACTGGAACACAAGCAGAAACACAAGGAATTAAGAGCTGGTAGGTGGAGATAGTGTTCTTCAAGTTGTGCGTAAACATTGTTTCATGATACTTTTGTATCAGATATATATATAAAAAACATGTCAAAAGATCTAAATAAAATTATTGGTGATTGATTTGTTTTAATTTCCTACTTTCATTTTCTGGGTAACTAACCGTATATTATACTGAACGGCTTCCCGTGTTATGCTCTGTTTCCAATACGACAGTGAATATGTTGAAGCTAAGATTACTGCTAGATTAAGAGAAAAGTCCTTGACTTGCATTTTTAAAATATATATAAACAAACATAAAATTTTCCATTTTAACCATTAAGTATACAATTCAGCAGCATTCATTACAATCACAACGTTGTATAACCATAACATTACATTTTTATTTCCAAAACTTGTTTTATCGCCAAACTCTTTAACTATGAAGCAATAACTCCCCATTCTCCTCCCACCCTGGGCACCTGGTAACCTCTAATCTACTTTCTGTCTCTATGAATTTGCCTATTCTAGATAGTTTATATAAGTGAAATCATCCAATATTTGTGCTTTTGTGTCTGGCTCCTTTCACTTAGCATAATCTTTTCAAGGTTTACCCATGCTATAGCACGTATAAGAACGTCAATCCTTTTTAGAGGTGAAAAATATTCCATTGTATCAATATACCACATTTTGTTTATATAAACCATTCATCTTTTGATGGACACTCGCGTAGTTCCAACCTTTTGGCTATTGTGAATTATGCTGCAAAAAATATTAGCATACAAGCATCTGTTTGAGTCTCTGTTTTCAGTTCTTTTGAGTATACAGCTAGGAGTGGAATTGCTGGGTCATATGGCAATTCTACGTTTAGCTTTTTGAGGAAGTGCCAAACTGTTTTCCACAGCAGCTGCACCATTTTGCATTCCCATGAACATTAAGAGTTTCAATATGTCCACGACTTCACTAACACTTATTGTTTTCCTTAAAAAAAAAAAAAAACAAACCCATTCTATTACGTAGAAAGTGATATCTCACTGTAGTTTTGATCTGCATTTCCCCAAAGACTAATAATGTTGACCATCTTTTCATGTGCTAATCTTTGGGGAAATGTCTACTCAAATCTTTTACTCATTTTTCAAGTGGGTTGTCTTTTTGTTATTGAATTTTAGGAGTTCCTTATATAGTCTGGATATTAAATTATCAGTCATACAATTTGCAAATATTTTCTCCCATTCTGTAGGTTGTCTTTTCACTTTCTTTGTAGTGTCCTTGGATGCACAAAAGATTTTAATTTTGATAAAGTCCTCTTTATCTATTTTTTCTCTTGTTGCTCATGCTTTTGGTTGTCACATCTAAGAATCTGTTGCCAAATCCAAGGTCATGAAGATTTATCCTTAGGTTTCATTGTTAGAGGTTTATGATTTTAACTCTTTTATTTAGGTTGTTGATCTATTCTGAGTTAATTTTTGCATACGGTATGAGGTAGGGTATCTGTTGCATTTTGCAAACTGTTCAATTCCAACAAGTATATATTTCATACTATAGGCCACAGTTAAAAGAAGTTTAAAAAATACTATAATAAGTACTCAATCAATCTTATACACTCCATCCTTCTCTCATTTTTATCTCAGACAAGAATCAAAACATGCATACATCATCAACATAATAATATTTTTCAGTGGGTTCCTAAAGCTTTTTATACTTAGGAAACTTTAAGAGATTTTATTTTTACTTCCCTTAGCTAAAGCAATGAGCAATAACTTTAAATTGCTATTTTTATGTAACTTCTTTCAAAACACACTGATAATAGAGTTTAGGCATGTTTACGAAGTAAATAACTGTGGCTACACAAGAGCAGTACTTCTGAGTGTATAATTGAGAGGTCATGACCAATACAAGTGTGCACACTTGAAAAAAAGCTCTGGAGGTGAGAAGCGGGTTCCTGAAGTCGAACCAAGGACACTCTTGCCACAGGAGGTTTCCCAGCCATAACTAAGGCATTACTGCTTCTTTCTCTATGGAAAAGGTTTCAGGTACATTATTATCATAAAACATTCATTAGACCACCTGAAGTCACATAGGAATGCAGTAGAAAACTAAAGAAAATGTAATCCAATATTCTATGTCCACAAGTATAAATAATTTGGCCCAAGTTGCTGTCAATTTCAAAGGAATGCCAATCACAGGAAATAAAAAAATTCCCTAAAATTGCTCTGCTGTTTCTCTGATAATCTATTATTAATATTTAAACAGCATTTGCTGGGTTCCAACTATTTCACTGGCACTATGCTGAGAATATTCACATACACTTTCATGAAAAAACAGAGGGTCAAAGAAGTTAAGTTACTTAACCAAACTTATACACTTAGTAATTAGCAGAATTCAGGTTTTTCTCCACTATAAATCCAATGCTCTTTCACACTACAATTCACATTGTATTGAATTCAATTCAAATTGAATTTCACATGCAATTCATTTATGAGGCCAAATTATGGCTGCTCTGACATTATCACAGAGTAGATGGTACTCTTTAAGGAACATTTCACAAAGTTAAAAATATGTGAAAATGCTTTCCAAGATGTAATGCATTAAGTATTTATGCTGTGGCATCAGACAAAGCTTTGTTCAATCCTTGCTTCAGCATCTACTATCTATGTGACCTTGGAAGTTATTTAATTCTCTATCATCTGGGCAGTGTTGTGAATTAAACTATAATGTAGGTAAAATAGCATAGAACCTAGTATATAGTAAGCTCTCAAATATTAGCTCTTATCATTATTATTAAAACTAAGTTTTGGAGAAACTGAAAACCTCATAAATTGTTGGTGGGAATGTAAATTGTACAGTGGCTACGGAAAACAGTCTGGCAGTTCCTCAAAAAATTAAACGAAAAATTACCATAAGACCCAGTGATTACAGTCCTAGGAATATACAGAAGAGAAACAAAAATACATGGCCACACAAAAACATGTACACTAATGTTCATAGCAGCATTATGCCTAACAGCCGGAACGTGAAAAAAATCCAAATGATCATCAAACGACAACGGATAAATAAAATGTGGTATTATCCACACAATGGAATAGTATTTGGCAATAAAAACGAATAAAATACTGATACATACATGCTACATTATGGATAAACCTTGAAATCATAATGCTAAATGAAAGAAGTCAGACACAAAAGGCCACGTATTTTATGATTCCATTTATAAGAAAGGTTCAGAATAGCCAAATCTATAGAGACAGAAAAGTAGATTAGCAGTCTCCTGGGGACGGAGAGGGGGTTGTGATTGGGACTGACTGCTGCTGGGTACAAAGTTTCTTTTTGGGGTGACGGAAATGTTCTGGAATTAGACAGAAGTTATGGTTGCAAGACAAAGTGAATATACTAAAAATCAATAAAATATGGTGAATTTTATATTATATGAATCATATCTCAATAAAAAAAGGAAAACACAAACGAATATATTAACAAGGCAAAGAAAAATTAAAGATAACAACCTTAGTTTATTTTTTAAAAACAAACATAACAGTAGAGAAATATCTAATCCTTGTCAAAATATGACCAAATTAACAAAGGACAAAAGATGACCCCCTTATGACTTGCCAATAGATAATCTTCCTAAGGAGTAAAAGCAATGGGTCTTTTTGAAGTAGCCATTTTGAATAAGGCTATCTATTGTCAAATTTATTGATTTCTAAATCTGCTACTGGAGACCAACGGACAGAGATTATCCCTTAGTTTTCCTTTACTTTTGAGGGACAAATGAATGAGGTCACTTTCTGTTGAGGGGGAGAGAAACGCCCCAGAAGAGAGAGAGACATTAGGTTATTCTCTACCAAATGTCATTATTCCTCAAGTATTGAGCCCAGAAAACACTCTTTGCTTATTCTAAGAAGCATATTTATTTTTATATTTTAACATTTCTTGAAACCAAGAGCCTTTTAAAGTCAATGATTACATTCTATATACCACTATTTCTTTTATCTTTAAAAAACTGTCTCTAAATCATTGGTGTGGCATGTGTACACTGAAGAAATCACAGAATTGAAGAAAAATAGCAGTAATAAAGTACCATCTAGATGTCTCTTAGAAATTATTCTGAGGCTAAAGGAAATCAAATGATTTCCTTTAGAGGATAATTTCCTTTAGAGGATAATTTATTAAAAATTGGCTTTCCCATTACTTTCAAGACCTTTATATGGCTGTCTTCGGGCAGAACACAGGGCAGTAGGAAAGCAGAAGCACAGGTAATGAATTTGTTGAAGGCAGATATCTGTTTATTAACACAGTGGTATTCATTATCCATGCCTAAGGTGTCTGAAATTGCTCATGTGGTATCTAAAAGTCATTAATAACCACAGAAAATAGAGGAGTTTCACGGAAGCGTAAGAGTTCACTGGCAGAGAAATTTCTTTGTGACTCACCAAGTAAAAGGAATGTGAAGCTTGATAAAGCTAGGCCTATCCAACTAAGCAATGGGTTAAAAGGTCCTGGTAGAACTGCTAGTTTAAATTTCCACTCACTGGGTTTTTTATTTTTAAGGGGGTTATTCCTCCTTAAAAGTAAAAAGTCATCATCAGCTAGATTTCCAGGTTCCTTTATATTTTGGATGATACTGATATTGTTGGCAAGTGCAGAATATGGCACAACAATGAATGCCCTTGGTTGAGATGAGTTGCTAGACACCTCTCTCTTTCCCTCTCTATAGTTACCAAGACTTATTGATTCTACCTTCCAAAGAGCTCTCACATCCACTCCTTTCCATCTCTATTGCTAAAATCTTAATTCAGGCCTCTTCATTGCTCAGCTGGATTATCACAGTAACTTGCTTTCACATGATCCCTAGGCCTCCGCTCACTGCCATTCTCTCTAGGTACTTTAGATCACGGTGAAGCTAAGCTATTGATAATTTCCTAACAAATTTCTGCTCACCCTACAGGTCTTAGTTCCACTGTTTTAGGGAGACACTAACAAGAGATGACAAACAGACGTCAATGCTGACTGATTTGTGGTAGCAGTATAGTCTGCTAAGTCTAGGCTTAGGAGAAAAAGCTTAGACTGGTAACATCTGCTATGAGCCAAGGAACAGGGCAGATGCCGGATATTTGCTCTGGATTTAAACAGAATTTTATATTAATTATATTCCACTGACTTCAAAAGGAAAAGAAACAGCTCTCCATAACACCTATGTACAATGGTGCCACTAAGAGAAAGATAAAAGAACAAGAGACATGTAATAGGGAAAGTAAAAATTCCACCAGAAAACTAGCTATTGTAGCTGAGTACAACTAAGATGTAAATGTTGTTAAGCATATTAGCAGCCAAGTGAAAAAAAAACTGAAATGGTCTAAGTCATTAATTAACTCACCTAATATCAATGAATAAGAGATAAAAAGAAAGTATTCAAGATGCTTAAAATCTATGAGAAAGACAAACGTGAGGGCAGTATCGGGCAGTAGTTTGAAGCACTGGATTGACAAAGTCCTAGGCTTGAACACTGGCTCTGCTGTTTCTAGCAATGTGAGACTGGACGAGTTATTTTGTTTCTCAAAATCAATTTCCCTGTGCATAAAATGAGGATAATATCTTTTTCAAAGGTAACTATATAAGGAAAGTATTAAACACAATGCTTGGTAGGTAGTGAACATTCAACAGAAAAACTATATGATAGTTTCTATAATGATTACACTAAACTCCTGAAGGACTATCTTCCTGGGAGAAGATCTCAAAGAGAAAGTAATATTTGAGCTGAGATCTAAAGGACAAATAAGTCTGCCAGGAAAATAAGTTGGTTAGGGGAGCAAAATCTGCCACCCCAAAATGTTTCTCTTTAGCATGATAATTATTTTAAATGGATTATTTTTAAGAAACAGAAGGACTCAGGACAAGTTTTTACCTCCTCCTTGACTGCCTACAAGAACTTAGACAAAAGGCCTGTTCCAGGAAGAAGAGCTATCACCACAGATATCTACTAAGAATATGAGCCAGGTGTGGTAGACTGGGGAAAACTTAGCCAGACCTGTTTGATCAAAATCCTCTCTGTGCCCCAATATTTCTGGATGGTCCAGCCAACATTTGTTTACCACTTACTCTTTCATTCTTGCTGTAAATTGCCTTCTGTCCTTTTGAATCTCAGACCGTTGCTGCCTTCTCCTTAGCTTAGGATGGCATATAAACCTCAACAGCCTCACTGTTGGGGAACCTCATATCTTTGGGGTTCTTGTACATACAAAATTAAATGTCTTTTTTCTTCCCCCTCCTGATAATCTGTCTCATGCCAATTTAATTCTTAGACCAGCCAGCAGAACTTAGAAAAGGGGAGGAGATTTTTCTTCCTCCCCCATCGTGGGAAGGCATTCCAGGTAGAAGATACAGTACATGCAAAAACTCGGAGGAATGAAAAAGACAGAATGTTCTGTGAATGGCATGGAATATGAGTCAACTAGTAGTGTACACAGGAGAGAAGGTCATAAGCTGTGGCTGAAGAGAAGGGGCTAAACCATTAAGAGCAGTGATTGTTATGACAGAGTTCAGATTTTTAAGTGAAAGAGAACCACTAAATTCTGAAAGTGACATAATAGTCACTTTTAAACGTCTGTATTTAAAGGGTTACTCTTGTAGCAGTAAAGAGAAGGTAGTAGAAGGGTGCAAGACTAAAAGCTGGTAGACCAATTAGAAGGTGAAAGATCACGCAAGAGTTGAAAAAGGCCTGAATTAGACCATGGCAATAGCGAAAAACAGAAGACAAATCTTGAGGAATAAACAGGAAGAAAACCCAATAGAACTGGCTATTATTTGAGTGTGAAAAAGAGGAGGGCTTTAGGACAATACCCAAATCATGGCTGGGCTCAGAATACTGGTGGTAACATGAAACATATCAAGGATTCAGTATATACGAGAAGACTGAGGAGGGAAGAGAAGGAATTTGGCTTTTGCTATGGAGTTTGATTTGCTTACATGACACCAGTTTAGTAGGTAATCAGTTGGATAAAAACGGAGAGATGTGCAATCTGGTAATGAAAGCCTGAGCTAGAGCTAGACCTTTGGGAGTCAGCATTTATAAAACCTTTTCTAGTAATAAACTCTCAAGAAAACTTATTGCTGAGCCTTCATACAAATATTTGTTCAATCACTCAGTGTGCTTGGAGCCGGGTAAATGGTGGTCAAAAAGGTAGTTCCTATCTATTTATGAACAAGCAGACAACTAATACAAGAGACAATGAAATCCAAAGCAGCTCTGCAGCAGGCACAGATGTGTTCTTTGTTTATTCTTGTCCTTTTTATCTATCCAGCTGCTGAAGACCATGTGGTTTTCTGGTATTAATTTCATAAAGGACAGAACTAAGAGAAATAGATGGTTAACGTGCTCTCTAGGACAGGAATCAAACTTTCTCTGTAAAGGCCGACAGTAAATAATTTAGGCTTTGCCGGCCATATACTCTCTGTTAAACTATTCCACTTGGCACTGCAGCATGAAAGCAGCGACAGATCATATGTAAACGAACAGATGCAGCTGTGTTCCAATACAACTGTATTTACAAAAACAGGCAGCTAGCTGGATTTGGCTGTAGTCTGCCAACTCCTGTAGACTATCAGTAGCACTCAACAATGCAGAGAGAAGAATGGCTAAAGAAAAAATTCCTAATACAGCTTTTGGCCACCGTAAAACTTGTACTTAGGTTTTTAAATTGTACTTTTAGAAAAGCTATAACTAATAACTTTATATAAAGAAAGTTGTCAAATATTTATCAATTATATGCAATGTCCGTACTATTATCAGGCTTCATATAAAATGTCCACTCCTGGTGATTTAGAGAAGAAAATAATATATGTGAATAATTATAATGTTCCTTTTAAAAACAACTTAAGGATTTCTCTCGTATTGTCATAAAGAGAACTTCATTGTTTTTCAGGCTATAAAGTCAGAAAGACCTTGGTTGGTACCTTAGCTTTGTATCCTTTGCAAAGTTATTTAGTAGCAATTCATTCATTCATTCAACAAATAAGTATTAAGCACCTATGTGCTGAGAACTGTGCTAGGCATGATGTATACCAAGGGTCAGTAAACTTCTTCTGTAAAGGACCAGATACTTAATATTTAGGTTTTGCAGGCCAAGGGGCTAAATGAAGTATATTATACAGGTACTTGTATAACAAGAGAGAAAACATTTTTACTATATTTGACTGATAAAATTTAAAATATAAGTATATATTATATACACAGATATACTATATCATATATCTTATATATTATGTGTAAGATACAATAATACTTGAGCACATTTTTTGTAATACAGATGTACTAATGAGAAGAATGGAATTATTTGGGGGGGCTGTATAATAGTTCATTGAACAGGAATTCAAAGCACTCCCTTTCAATAAACTGATAGCAAATGTTCTTTGTAAAAAAAAAGCATTCTTCCCTCAAACGCCTTACAAAATAGGCAAGGGACTGATGACTTCTGATGTACTTAACAGTGAATAAGGCACTCAGGGTCTAGCTGGCATGAATTTTGGTGAGGGACAGAGATTTTTAAAAAAGCAATTACAGTTTCCTCATCTGTAAAATGGGGATATCAATAAATGAATCTGGGGCTGGCCCCGTGGCCAAGTGGTTAAGTTCGCCCGCTCTGCTGCAGGCAGCCCAGGGTTTCAACGGTTCGAATCCTGGGCGTGGACATGGCACTACTCATCGAACCACACTGAGGCAGTGTCCCACATGCCACAACTAGAAGGACCCACAACTAAGAATATACAACTACGTATGGGGGCAGGGGGCGGGGGGAGAGCCTTGGGGAGAAAAAGGAAAAAAATAAAATCTTTAAAACAAAACAAAACAAAATAAATGAACCTACTCTGCATGGTCTGGGTGAGTACTCACATATGCATATGGAAGGTGCTTCCTCCTTTCCCTCTTTAACAAACGACTGTATTTAAGGGCATTACAATGTGAAGACTAAATTGGCCTATGGCAGCCAACCAACAGGATACAACATTGATTGCCTGTCATTAGAAAAAAGACCATGCTGAGCATATCCCGATTTGTCTTCTAGTTTTCTTTAAGATTTTATTCTTCCTTTTTCTCCCCAAAGCCCCCCAGTACATAGTTGTGTATTTTTAGTTGTGGGTCCTTCTGGTTGTGGCATGTGAGACGCTGCCTCAGCATGGCTTGATGAACGGTGCCATGTCCACACCCAGGATCCGAACCAGCAAAACCCTGGGCTGCCAAAGCAGAGCGTGCGAACTTAACCACCAGGCTAGGGGCCAACCCCTATCTTCTGGTTTCACATGTCACCTATTTTTACCTTGAGAATTTAATGATAATCTACCAGTGGAGGAAAACTTTTCAAGAATTTTTGTGGCATGGTAGCTTCTATTAACTAAATTAACTTAATAGCATCTTTTAACATACCTTAAAATTAGATAATAATGGTAAGCTTCAACAGCATCTTCAATATACTTTTACTCTTTTTTTTTCTTTTCTTTTTTTTTTTTTTTGAGGAAGATTAGCCCTGAGCCAACTGCCACCAATCTTCCTCTTTTTTCTGAGGAAGGCTGGCCCTGAGCTAACATCTGTGCCCATCTTCCTCTACTTTATATGTGGGACACCTACCACAGCATGGCTTGACGAGTGGTGCCATGTCTGCACCCGGGATCCAAACCTGCAAGGCCTAGGCCACCGAAGCAGAACATGCAAACTAAACTGCTGCACCACCAGGCTGGTCCCTATACTCTTACTCTTGAAGCCAATATGTGAGATGCTATTTTGAGTGAATTTCATATGCTATTTTAATAAATTCTCATAATTCTGCAAGACAAATATTAGTTTCTCTGTTTTATAAGACTGCATTTTCTCAGTTCCTCAGATGAATCAACTTGGATTCAAACAAGTGAGATAGTTTGCTGAGATCAACAGTGGTAAAGAGCTAAGAATGGAGCCCAGATTTTTTAACACCAAAATTCTTTTTCCTGCTAACCTATCTCACTTAGTACCAATTAGTACATTTGTTTAATGTTTAGCAGCAGGTTATGTTTAGAGTAAATAACTAAATGCACTAATCTAAGAATGTCATTATTCTATTTATGGTTTTTATAGGAAAAGAGCACATTTTTGATGAAAATGAAAGAAGAAAAATACTTTTGCAAGGAATTTTGGAAACTTCCAACCAGTGGTGAGTTTTCTCACCATGTTATAAATCCTTCATTAACAGAATAAATCTGTATGAGTTTTCTATTGCTGTGATATGAAATACCACAAATTGAGCATCTTAAAGCAACAGCCCTATATTATTCTAAGTTTCTGTGGGTCAGAACTCTTGATTCTTAATTCAACACTTTTTATCCTTAGTTTAGAAATCACCACAATCACATTCCGCAATAATTTACAGAAGCATACATTAATATAATCAAAGTTTTAATGACCCCTACAAATATTCATGCCAATGGTAATACCTGAAGTGTTTACATGACTTAAGATTCTATGAATCTAAATGATTAAGAAATTAAGAGAGATCTAGAATCTCAGGAAAGGTAGTTTATAAGGATGAGTCTCTATTTCACAAAATAAATGGGCTCCTGAAAAGCTGCCTGTGAATGCAATTTTAATAAATTCTTACATTAAACAACTACGTAAATTACAAAAGTAGTATTTTTCAATCCCCCTTCCCTTTTTCTTAATCAGCACAATCACTTTCCTCCAACAAAGTATTTCATGGGTTGTTATGGACTGAACTGTGTCCCTTCAAAATTCATATGTTGAAGCCCTAATCCCAAATTTGTCTGTATTTGGAGACAGGGTCTTTAAGGAGATAACTATGGTTAAATGAGGTTGTAGGAGTGAGGCCCTAATCCTACAGGACTGGTGTCCCTGAAACCAGAGATCTCCCACTCTGTCTACACACACAGTGCAGACCATAGGAGGACACAGCAAGAAGTCTACTGCAAGGTAGGACGAGAGTGCTTAACAGGTACCAAATCTGCCAGCATCTTGATTTTGGAATTGCAGCCTCCAGAACTGTGGGAAAATACATTTCTGTTGTTTAAGCCAACCAGTCTGTGGTATTTTGTTATGGCAGCTCCTAGCAGACTAACACTGGGGCCAGAAGCATTTCTAGGGAAACCCTGGGGCTTCATAAAAAACAATCTGGAAACTGCTATGCTAAAGAAAGTTCTCATATTGCAAATAACCACAATCTAATTAATGTTTTACATGCACTGCACACATAATTCTCAAAGCAAACTAAGATTAAAAGCATGTGTATGTTTGTTCCATAACAAAGAATGACCTATTTATACATTAAGACTAATTGTTAAAAGTCAAATCATTGAACTATGATAAAATCCAAGTTGACAAATATATCAATTAAACAGATAAGTGTATTTGATTATCAGTAAGACACAGATGATGTTTGTCATAGAGTCTGTAAAAGCTAATTGCTTAGTGCAATGAAATAAAAGTGATTTTTAGGCAACACGTATGAAAGTGTTCTATGAATTAAGAGACTATATATACGTTCACTATTATCATTAAAATTTGAAACATTTGCCAAAAAATAATGATAAAACAGGACAAATTTTAAATTTCATGAAAAGTACTACCCAAAGTAAACTAATGAACTAACAAACCAAAGAAACTAATGAAACAGGAAAAGCATTAATTCTGAGCAGTAGGAATATGGATATTATATTACTCTTGGTTTTTATCCATGCATTTAACATTTTTAATATGAAAAATAAAAAAAGGCTGTGGGAAATCTTTTCACCAGCCTCATTTCCTTAAGAATACCACAAGGTCCTCCAATCTGAGGAAATCCAAGAGCCGTGTCTAACTCTCAAAGACTACAACTTAGTCCAAAGAGGCATGTGAGACATAATTATAAGCAGTGTAGTATCTGTCAACTTTAGCTTTTCTAACCTAGACCTCAGGGCAACCTAAATTTGGAACAGTGGGATTCTTTAAAACAAATGTTTTAAAATTTTGCTGGCATCAAAGAACACTAGAAGTATCTATGAAATTATTCTTAGACAGACCTGAAATAACAGACAAAAAATTGATACCTGATACAAGTGTGCATTTAATATGTTTGAGCGCCTACCAAGAGCTAGGCATAGTATTAGATGAAAATGTTGAAAAATACACATACCTCCTTAACCTCAGAGAACTTACATTTTAGTGTGGGGAGCTATGGATCAGGAACAGGGGTTCAGATACAAGAAGACATATGGACAATTACAAAACAGTGTATACTAGTTTACTATGTAGCCAGGTACCATATGCTCAGAAAGAAATGACTTGTGGAGGACAATTACTAACAACTATGGAAACACCGAGTATCAGAACACACTAAGTGATGGGGGGTTAAGAAGGTGTGAGACAAGCACACACAGTGGGCTTCTGCAAGGAAAGTGTTCATTCACTCATCCACTTACTGATTCAAAAAACATTTGAGCAACAAATACACAGTGATTTTAGAGAGTGATAAATACTCTGAAGGAAATAAAACAAGGTGATACATTAAGAAAGTGGTGGAAGACTCAAAGGCTAGGCCTACGTTAGTCATATACAAAGAAGCAAGGAGCCAGAAATAGCACGACCATTCTGGAAACCAAAAAGAGTTCATGATGGTAGGATATTGTACATAGTGATGAGGTAGATAGGAGAACAGCAAGAAAAGACCCCAGAGAAAAAAGGGACCACCCCATCAACAACTTTGTTGCCATGTTAAGAAAATTATTTTCCATTCAGAAAATAACAGACTCATCCATTAAGGGCTTAAAGCAGAGGAGAAAGACGACTGATTTTCACTTTATCACTGTAAGTGTAGTAACTGGACTAGAGGCAGGGAAACCAATCTGGAAGTTCCCACAATAATCCAAGTGAGAGAGAATGGCCTCAACTAGGGTAGAGAGAGTGAGGGTTGAGTAGACTGAGTTGAGATTAGGGAGGTTAAATCAATCAGGGCTTGGTTACATACTAGATGTGAAGGACAAAACAGAAGTTCAGAATGACCAGCAGGTTTCTGTTTTAATGACTGAATAGATATTGGTACCATGTACCAAGACAAGGAACAAAAAACTCTAGGTTACCAAAAAATACTATACAAGTAACCGTAGATCTATCCAAGTTCTGGTTCTCTATTACTAACTTGGATACATGGCCAAGAATAAGCAGTGCTCTTTGGGTCTTAATATCTTCATCTGTTAAATGAACAGCTCAAAGAGAAAGGTAGGTAAGGATTTAGTTTGGGAAATGAGAAGGGAGTCAAGGATGATACTTAGATTTTTAGGTGGGGAAAGCAGGCAGGGGTGTTGATGCTATTTAACCAAGGGCATTAGTCAGGTTAGTCTAATACATTAGTTGTGCTGCAGTAACAAATGACACCCAAATCTCAATGGTTTACAATAGTGGTTGGCAAACTATGGCCCACAGACTGAGTGCTTGATTTTGTAAATAAAGTTTTATTAGAACATAGACATATCCATTCATTTACAAATTGTCTGTGGTTGCGACAGAGACTGTAAGGACTACAAGCCTAAAACATTTACTATGGGATCCTTTAAGAAACAGTTTGCCAACCCCTAGGTTTACAGGAACAAAAACTGATTCCTGGGAAGGCGGGACCAAGATGGCAGAGGGAGTGGTCTTCTTTGTCTCTCCCCCTTCGAATCTACAACTAATTGGACATTTGCCGGTTAACAAAGGATATCCAGATAACATCTCAAGACGGCTGAGAGACCCGTGCTGCTATATATCAGAAGGCAGACGGACTTCCTCCAGGGAGGAGGTGGAAATAGGTGAAAACTCACTGACATCTGACCCCCAGACAGCCTAGTACCTGCAAGAGGCTCTCTTCCAGCAGACTTCCCCATAGCATTGCCACGTACCAAGGGCAGGAATGCGCACTCACCGGCAGAGTGATGGTGGAAACAGGTGACAACAGCCCTACCTAAGCCCCCCGCGATTACACCTAAGCCCAGGGGAAACTCCAGGGTTCCGCACCCGCCGGCAGGGAAAGCCTCTGCTCGCCATTAGCAGAGAGGCCCCTCCCAGCATTCAGAACAAAGGGAAGATCCCAGGGAGTGGATTCCTCGGCAGAGCACCAGACCGCCAGCCACTGCTGGGCCCACGGTCTCCGGCTGTGCAAGGACGGAGCAAGAGGCGCCCAGACTTCCCGTGGATGTGCTTGGGGACTGGGTGGAGATCCAGTGCCCAGCTCCGCGGCCCAGGGGGAAACTCCAGGGTCCTGCACCCGGCGGCAGGGAAGGCCTCTGCTTGCCATTAGCGGGGAGGCTCCACCCAGCATTCGGAACACTGGGAGACTCCCAGGGAGCAGATTCCCGGGCAGGGCACCAGCCTGCCAGCGGCTGCCAGGACCACAGTCTCCGGCTGTGCACAGGCGGTGCAAGAGGTGCCCAGACTTCCTGTGGACGTGCTTGGGGAGTGGGTGGAGATCCAGCACCCAGCTCTGTGGCCGAGGGGGAACCTCCAGTGTCCGGCACCCACCAGCAGGGAAAGCCTCTGCTCGCCATTAGCGGGGAGGCCTCACCCAGCATTTGGAACGCCAGGAAGCTCCCAAAGAGAAGAATTCCCCGCGAGGCAGAAGACTGCCAGGCGCCGCCAGGCCCACGGACTCTGGTCGTGTCCCAGACGAGGCAAGGGGCTCCCAGAGATTCTGTGGGAGTGGTGTGGGGCTGGGTGGAGCTCCAGTGGAACAGCTACATGGCCCAGGGGTGAACTCCAGGTTCCCATAGCAGCCTCAGCGAAAGCCTCTGCACAGCACTAGTGGAGAGGTCCCGATCGGCGATCACAAGGCTGGAAGGCCCTGGAGCAGAAGTACCACGGCTAAGTGAGCTAACCACAGACTGCAGAAGATACCCATTGCTCTGCTGGGACCTATAGTGGACAAGTGTGATCTTGTGGGCTCTGTTAGGGACAAAGTGGCGATTATAGGTGATCCTGCTCTTGGCTGCTGGGAAAGCCCACAACACTGCTGCAGACGACAAGGAGGGAGCGCATCTAAGTGGGCTGCAGCAGTAGGCACCAGCAGCCTGAGGCCCCCATGAGACTGCCCCCACAACTGACGAGGGACCCCACAGGACCACTGTGACTACGAGGAGGGGCCCAGGTCCAGTCAGTAACAGCTGATAGGGTTCCTGGTTGGTGCAGTCTAAACAGCTACTCCCCCCCACACCAGTTGCAACAAGTGGAAGCAGTGACTAAACTCTATCTCTATGCGGAGGCACAAATCCACACCATCAAGCAGTATGAAAAAATATATTAAATCTCCAGACCAGAAGGAAAATGATAAGCACCCAGAAAACAATCCCAAAGACAATGAAATCTATAACCTAAATGACAATGATTTCAAAACTGCCATGATTAAAAAACTCAACGAGTTAAAAGAGAATTCAGATAGACAACTCAATGAGTTCAGGAGATATGTCACAAAAGAGCTTGACACTGTAAAGAGGAACCAATTAGAAATACTGGAGATGAAGAACACAATGGAGGAGATTAAGAAAAATCTGGACTCTCTGAACAGTAGGGTCGATAATATGGAGGACAGAATTAGCAATTTGGAGGATAGGAATATAGAAATGCTGCAGACAGAGGAGGAGAGATAAGTACGACTAAAAGGAAATGAAGAAACTCTCCGAGAATTATCCGACTCAATTAGGAGATGCAACATAAGGATTATAGGTATACCAGAGGGAGAAGAGAAGGAGAAGGGGGCAGAAGGCCTGTTCAAAGAAATAATAGCTGAGAACTTGCCAAACTGGGGAAGAGAGATGGAACTTCATGAGACAGAAGCCAATAGATCTCCAAACGTGATTAACGCAAGAAGACCAACCCCAAGGCATATAGTAGTGAAGCTAGCAAAAGTCAACGACAAAGACAAAATACTAAGGGCAGCCAGGCAGAAGAAAATAACTTACAAAGGAACCCCAATAAGGCTATCAGCAGATTTCTCAGGAGAGACCTTACAGGCTAGAAGAGATTGGAATGAAATATTCAAAACTCTGAAGGACAAAAACCTGCAGCCAAGAATACTCTACC
This sequence comes from Equus asinus, assembly GCF_041296235.1. Classification (NCBI taxonomy): domain Eukaryota; kingdom Metazoa; phylum Chordata; class Mammalia; order Perissodactyla; family Equidae; genus Equus; species Equus asinus. The sequence continues at coordinate 80,372,911 of NC_091809.1, read as the reverse complement.
CAGCGAAAATATCCTTCAAATACGGTGGAGAAATAAAAACTTTCCCAGATAAACAAAAGTTAAGGGAGTTCATTGCCACAAAACCTCCTCTTCAAAGAATGCTCAGGAAGAACCTCATACCGGAAAAATCAAAAAAAGGAAAGGGGTTACAAAACCCAGAACAAAGGAGATAAGCAGAAGGACAATAACAGAAAGTAGCAGCTCTCTATCAGAACGGGTTAGCAAAAGTTAAATAAAACATCAAAGATAAACGGAACGGAAACAACAAGAATAAATATAACCTAGTCATTTTAACCACAAACTCACAACACAAAAAAGAGGAAAAAAAAAAATCTGATAATAACAACCTAGAAGGGGAAGAGAAAAGGGATGGAACGTTTTAAGGAAATTAAGAGGGTATCAGAACAAGGACTATCTCATCTACAAGATGTGTTATACAAACCACCTGGTAACCACTAAACAAATAACACGAATAAAGACACAAATTACAAATAAGAAGAAAACCAATACAGAAATTTACCTACTTGAATTAGGAATCCAAAAATCATGGGACGAGAAACAAAGGGAATGCAAAAGAACCAGAAAACAAGTGATAAAATGGCAGCAGTAGGCCCCCACGTTTCAATAATCACTCTAAATGTAAATGGATTGAACTCTCGAATCAAAAGACACAGAGTGGCAGGATGGATCAAAGAGCAAGATCCAAGAATATGCTGCCTCCAGGAAAGACACCTCAGCCCCAAAGACAAATACACACTCAGAGTGAAGGGATGGAAGACAATACTCCAAGCTAATAATGAACAAAAGAAAGCAGGCGTTGCCATACTTATATCAGACAAAGCAGACTTCAAAGCAAAACAGAAAAAGAAAGACAAAGAGGGGCAGTATATAATGATAAAAGAGACACTCCACCAAGATGACATAACACTTATAAATATATACGCACCCAACACAGGAGCACCAAAACTTGTAAAGAAACTATCAACAAAACTACAAGGAGACATCAACAACAATACAATAATAGTAGGGGACCTCAACATCCCATTAACACCAATGGATAGATCATCCAGACAGAAAATCAACAAGGAAATTATAGAATTAAATGAAAAGTTAGACCAGATGGACTTACTAGATATATATAGAACACTTCATCCAAAAACAGCAGGTTACACATTTTTCTCAAGTGCACATGGAACATTCTCAAGGATAGACCATATCTTGGGAAACAAAGCAAGCATCAATAAGTTCAAGAGGGTTGAAATAACATCGAGCACCTTTTTGGATCATAATGCTATGAAACTAGAAATCAACTACAAGAATAAAGCTGGGGAAGGGGCAAAAATGTGGAGACTAAACAACATGCTACAGAACAAACAATGGATTATTGAAGAAATTAAAGAAGAAATCAAATATTATCTGGAGACAAATAAAAATGAAAACACACCATACCAACTTATTTGGGACACAGCAAAGTCAGTCACAAAAGGGAAATTCATTGCAATACAGTCTCACTTCAATAAGCAAGAAAAATCTTACATAAACAACCTCAACCTAACCTAACAGAACCTAACCGAATTAGAAAAATAAGAACAAACAAAACCCAAAGTCAGTAGAAGGAGAGAAATAATAAAAATTAGAGCAGAAATAAACGGTATTGAAACAAAAAAGACAGTAGAAAAGATCAATGAAACAAAGAGTTGGTTCTTCGAAAAAATTAATAAAATCAATAAACCTTTAGCCAGACTCACTAAGAATAAAAGAGAGAAGTGTCAAACAAATAAAATTAGAAATGAGAGAGGAGAAATCACAACAGATACTGAAGAAATACAAAGGATCATAAGAGAATACTATGAAAAACTATATGCCAACAAATTGAACAACCTAGAAGAAATGGATAAATTCCTAGACTCATACAACCTCCCAAAACTGAATCAGGAAGAAATAGAGAATCTGAATAGACCAATCACAAGTAAAGAAATAGAAACAGTAATCAAGAACCTCCCCAAAAATAAGAGTCCAGGACCTGACAGCTTCTCTGGAGAATTCTACCAAACATTCAAGGAAGATTTAATACCTATCCTTCTCAAACATTCCAGAAAATAGAGGAAGATGGAGCACTCCTTAATACATTCTATGAAGCCAACATCACCCTGATCCCCAAACCTGACAAGGACAACACAAAGAAGGAAAACTACAGGCCGATATCACTGATGAACATAGATGCAAAAATCCTCAACAAAATTTTGGCAAACCGAATACAGCAATACATCAAAAAGATTATACACCATGATCAAGTGGGATTTACACCAGGGACATAGGGATGGTTCAACATCCGCAAGCCAATCAACGTGCTTCACTACATTAACAAAAGGAGAAACAAAAACCACAGGATTATCTCAATAGATGCAGAGAAAGCATTCGACAAGATCCAACATCCATTTATGATAAAAACCCTCAATAAAATAGGTATAGAAGGAAAGTACCTCAACAAAGGCCATATATGACAAACCCACAGCCAACATCATATTCCACAGACAAAAACTGAAACCCATCCCTCGCAGAACAGGAACAAGACAAGGGTGCCCACTTTCACCACTCCTATTCAACATAGTACTGGAGGTTTTGGCCAGAGCAATTCTGCAGGAAAAAGAAATAAAAGGAATCCAAATAGGCAAAGTTGCAGGGTATAAAATCAACATACACAAATCAGTAGCATTTCTATAGGCTAACAGAAGAAGATCTCGAGGACTCAATCCCATTCACGATTGCAACAAAAGGAATAAAATACCTTGGGATAAATTTAACCAAGGAAGTGAAAGATCTATACAACGAAAACTACAAGACTTTCTTGAAAGAAATTGATGACGACATAAGGAGATGGAAAGACATTCCATGCACATGGATTGGAAGAATAAACATAGTTAAAATGTCCATATTACCTAAAGCAATTTACAGATTCAACGCTATCCCAATCAGAATCCCAATGACATTCTTTACAGAAATTGAACAAAGAATCCTAAAATTCATATGGGGCAACAAAAGACCCCGAATTACTAAAGCAATCCTTAGAAAAAAGAACAAACCTGGAGGCATCACAATCCCTGACTTCAAAACATACTACAAAGCTACAGTAATCAAAACAGCATGGGACTGGGACAAAAACAGGTGCACAGATCAATGGAATACAATTGAAAGCCCAGAAATAAAACAACACATCTATGGACAGCTAATCTTCGACAAGCGAGCTGAGGGCCTACAATGGAGAAAAGAAAGTCTCTTCAACAAATGGTGTTGGGAAAACTGGACAGCCCCATGTAAAAGAATGAAAATTGACCATTCTTTTTCACCATTCACTAAAATAAACTCAAAATGGATCAAAGACGTAAAGATTAGACCTGAAACAATAAGTCTTCTAGAAGAGAATATAGGCAGTACACTCTTTGACATCAGCTTCAAAAGAATCTTTTCGGACACCATAACCCCTCACATGAGGGAAACAATAGAAAGGATAAACAAACGGCACTTCATCAGACTAAAGATCTTCTTCAAGGCAAGGGAAAACAGGATTGAAACAGAAAAACAGCCCACTAATTGGGGAAAAATATTTACAAGTTATTTACCCGACAAAGGGCTAATCTCCATAATATATAAAGAACTCACACAGCTCAACAACAAAAAAATCGAAGAACCCAATCACAAAATGGGCAGGGGATATGAAAACTTCTCCAGAGAAGACATACGGATGGCCATTAGACACATGAAAAGATGCTCATCATTACTAATCATCAGGGAAATGCAAATCAAAACTACACTAAGGTATCACCTTACATCTGTTAGAATGGCAAAAATATCCAAAACCAAGAGTGACAAATGTTGGAGAGGCTGTGGAGAAAAAGGGAACCCTCATACACTGTTGGTGGGAATGCAAACTGGTGCAGCCACTATGGAAAACAGTATGGAGATTTCTCAAAAAGTTAAAAATAGAAATACCTTATGACCCAGCCATCCTACTACTGGGTATCTATCCTAAGAACCTGAAATCAGAAATTCCAAAAGTCCCATGCACTCCTATGTTCATCGCAGCATTATTCACAACAGCCAAGTCATGGAACCAACCTAAGTGCCCAGCAACTGATGATTGGATAAAGAAGATATGGTACATATATATACAATGGAATACTACTCGGCCATAAAAAGGGACACGGTCATCCCATTCACAACAACATGGATGGACCTTGAGGGTATTGTGTTGAGTGAAATAAGCCAGACAGAGAAAGCCGAAATCTGTATGACTCCACTCATAGGTGGTAGTGAACATATAGACAAACAGAACTGATCAGTGGTTACCAGGGGAAAGGGAGGGTGGGGGGAGGGCACTAGGGGTGAAGTGGTGTACCTACAACATGACTAATAATGATGTACAACTGTAATTTCACAAGGTTGTTAACTATCATAATCTTAATAAAAATAAAAAATAAAAAAATAAAATAAAAAAATAAAGATAGTGGTGGGTGTCTCTCTCTACTTGCTAGATGGGATGCTGCCCAATTCATGAATCGCTGAATAAAGCACATTAGATCTTCTAAATAAATAAATAAAGATAGTGGTGACATCAAAAAAAAAAAATTTATTCCTAGGCTACACTATATGTTGATGAGACGTTGGCAGTGGCTGTGCTACATAGCATCTTCACCTCAAAATGAGCAGCATTTACCTATTTCTAGTATCAGTAATCATAGCAAAGTGAATAGAGAACATGGTGTAACATTTTCAAAAGTGTAACACATCACTTTTCCTTGCATTTTACGGACCAAAGCCAAGTCACATAGCCATGTCTGAATTCACTAGCACAGGATTATATACACTTCCCAAAGGGAATCATATCTTTTGTAGTTGTCCCACACAAATCTGGAACCCCCATCCCATTTTCCTAAGTTTATGGCCACCATGGAAGAGTTGACATTTTCCAACCTACTTTACAAATAGGTAGGACCATGTGCCTGTGTTCTTACCAACGGAACAACAGGAGTAATGAATATATGCAACTTCTGCTTCACTTCTTATAACAAAATTGCTTGCTCTGGACTTTCTTTCCCCTTCCTGCAGCTGAAGCACATTCTAAAACACAAAAAGGCAAAATGCCCTAGGGTAGAACAATAATAGAAGGAACCTGGATCCCTGAATAATCTCATGGAACACAGATGCCCCCAGAGTCTAGATCAGTCAGATTGTTATAATAGAGAAAAATAAATTTATTGCTTGTTTAAGTAATTATATTTTGGAGTCTGTTTGTTACATTAGTTTAGTCTCTACCCTAATATAGATTCACTTTTCTTTTTCTGAGTAAAGATGTTCAATATACTGGCCTTGGAACTCAGAAGATTCAGGATGAAAACATGAATCATTAGCATACGCGATTTCAAGTCATGGGAATAAATAAGATCATCTAGGGAGAGTATACTAAATGAGACTAGAGGAGGGTCTAGACCAAAGCACTGTAGTACAAAAACTTTAGAAGCTTAGACAAAAAGAAATACCTGGAAAAAGACACTACTACAGGCAGAAGGAAAATCAGGAAAGTAACCTAAGAGCCAAAAAGAAGAGAGCGTTTCAAGGAAACAACAACTAGAGAATTGAGAAGATATGGACTAAAAAGTTATCATTTGAATTTAACAATAAGGAGACCCCTCAAACCCTCACACTGTAAAAGAAATTTTATTGGAATGGAATGGTACAGAGAAGAAAAATTTGAATGGACTGAGGAGTGAATAGCAGGCAAAGAAACAGAATAGCAAATTAAAAAAATTATTTCAAGAGATTTGGCTATAAAAGTAAGATAGACAACTTCCAGGTGGCCCATAATGATCTTTACCTCCTGGTATTCACTGCCCTTGCGTGATTCTCTTCCTGCCACTGGCCCCCCTGCTTTGGTTATGAGCCAAATCTAGTATTTCATTCTAAAACACAGAATATGGCAAAAGTCACATGTCATTTCTAAAATTCGGTTACAAAAAGACATGACTTTTGTCTTAGGTGCTCTCTCTCACTCACTGGCTTTGTTGCAATCTTGTAAGCTGCCCCGTGGAGCTGCAATGCTGTGCACTGCCCTATGGAGAAGCCATGACAAGGAACTGAATTCTGTCAACAGCCAGGTAATTGAGCTTGGACGTGGATCCTCCCCCAGAGGAGCCTTCAGATAAGATTGCAAGCCAGGCTGACAGCTTGACTACAGCCTTACGAGACTTTGAGCTAGAGGCACCCAGCCAGGCCATATTCAGATTCCTAACACACAAAAACTGTGAGATAATAAATGTTCGATGTTTGTTGTCTTCAGCTGCTATGTTTTGGGGTGATTTGCCATGAAAGTAATAGATAACTAATACAAAGGTGAAGAAATGAGTATGAGTAACAGGTGAAGGGAAATAAAGAGTTAAGAGAGAGTTTAAAATTCTTTAACAAAATATAGACTTCAGCATGTCAAAAAGGATAAGGGAAAAATATACACCTACAAATAAGGTGTGTTTGTGTGTGCATGTGTGTACAAACTTCACTTACAGAGCAGCAGTCTTAAAAATTAGGAAAAAGGACAGTAAATATAAGTATGAAATTAGCGAATCTCAATAAATATCTAAGTAGAAAAATTATTTTTTAATATTGAAGAAGGATCTAGAATATGTTAAGTAAGGCCATAAAACAAATCTCAACAAAATTAATGGGATCAAAATCATACAAAGTATGTTCTCCTACACAATGAAATGAAATTAGAAATCAATAACAGGAAAAAATTGGAGAAATTCATAAATATGTGGAAATTAAACAACGTACTACAAAATAATCAATGGGTCAAAGAAAAAATCACAGGGAAAAAAGAAAATACATCAAGATGAATGAAGACAAAATACAACATACCAATCTACAGACTGAAGCTAAAGCAGGGATAAGATGGAATATAATAGCTGAAAATTCCTATATTAAAAAAGAGGAAGATCTAAAATTAATAACCTAAACTTCTACCTTAAGACGTTAGAAAAGAAGAGCACACTAAACCCAAAGCAAGTAGAAGAAAGGAAATAATCAAATAGAAAAACAACAGAGAAATTCAACAAAACCAAAAAGTTAGTTCTTAAAACTATCAATCAAATTGACAAACTCTAGCTACACTGACCAAGAAAAAAAGAGAACACTCAAATTAGTAAAATAAGGAAAGAAAGAGCGGTCATTACTACTGAATTTACATAAGTAAAAAGGATTATAAGTGAATATTATGAACAACGGTATGCTAATAAACTAGATAAGCTAGATAAAATGGACAATTTCCTAGAAAAATGCAAACTACTGAAATAGACTCAAGGAAAAATATAAATATGAATAGATCTATGAAAAATAAAAAGACTAAATTTTCCAACAAAGAAGCCCAAGCCCAGATGGCTTCACTGTTAAATTCTCATAAATGTTTAAAGGATTAATACTAACACTTCACAAACACTTGTAAAACAATAAGAGGGGAAAACCCCAACTGCTCATTCTGTGAGCCCAGTATTAGCCAGATACCAAAACCAGACAAACACATCTCAAGAAAACAGACCCATATCCCTGATGAATCCAGGCACAAAAATCTTCAAAAATAAGTTAACAAACTAAATCTAGCAACATATAAAAAGAATTACGGACCAGGACCAAGCGGGACTGATTGCAGGGTTGTGAGGTTTCAACATGTAAAAATTAAATTAATCAACATAATACACCATATTAATAGAATAAAGGACAAAATTCATGTTATATCAATAAATGCAGAAAAAATGTTACACAAAATCCAAAAACTTTCATGATAAAAATACTCAATAAACTAGGAAAGGAAGAGAATTTCCTCAACCTGATAAAGGATCTATGAAAACCTGTTGGCTAACATCATACTCCCCATGGAATCAGGAACATGACAAGGATGTCTGTTCTCATCATTTCTACTCAACAGTACACCAGAGGTCCTAGTGAGATCAACTATGTAAGAAAAAGAAATAAAGGGCATCCAGATTGGAAAGGGGAAAGTAAAACTACTTATGCCTGCAGAAGACACAATCCTGTATATAGAAAATCTTAAGAATCCACACACACAAAAAAAACAAACTGTTTGGGGCTGGCCCCGTGGCCGAGTGGTTAAGTTCGCGGGCTCTGCTGCAGGCGGCCCAGTGTTTCGTTGGTTCGAATCCTGGGCGCGGACATGGCACTGCTCATCAAGCCATGCTGAGGCAGCGTCCCACATGCCACAACTAGAAGGACCCACAACGAAGAATATACAACTATGTACTGGGGGGCTTTGGGGAGAAAAAGGAAAAAATAAAATCTTTAAAAAAAAAAAAAAAACTGTTTGAGCTAATAAAGTTTGGCGGTCGGAAGGTACAAGATCAATATACAAAAATTAGTTATATTCCTACACACTAGCAATGAATGATCTGAAAATGAAATTAAGAAGACAATTCCATTTACAATCCCATCAAAAACAACAAAATACTAAGGAATAAACTCAACAAAAGAAGTCTAAGACTCAACTCAGAAAACTACAAAACATTTTTGAAAGAAATTAAAAACCTAAATATTTCGAAAGACATCTTATTTTCATAGATCAAAAGATTCACTTTTGTTAAGAAGCCAATTCTCCCCAAACTTATCAACAGATTATACACAATCTTTATCCAAATCCTAGCTGGCATTTTTGCAGAAATTAATAAGCTGATTCTCAAACTCCTAAGTAAATGCAAGTGGTACAGAATAGCCAAAACAGTCTTGAAAGAGATGAAAACTTTCAAAATTTACCAAAAAGCTACAGCAATCAAGACAGTATGGTACCTGCATAAATAACGACATATAAGTCAACAGAAGAAAGATTTCAGAAATAAACTCTTACATTTATGGTCAAGTGACTTTCTACAAGGATGTCAAAGCAATCCAATGGGGGAAAGAATAGTCTTTTCAACAAATGGTAATAGAACAACTGGATATCCACATGCCAAAGAATGTAGTTGAACTCTTGTCTCATAGCATATACAAAAATCAACTTAAAATGGATCATAGATCTAAATGTAAGAGCTATACTACAAAGCTCTTAGAATAAAATATAAGACTAGGGGCCAGCCCAGTGGGGCAGCGGTTAAGTGCACACGTTCCACTTCGGCGGCCCGGGGTTCGCCAGTTCGGATCCCTGGTGCGGACATGGCACCACTTGGCAAGCCATGCTGAGGTAGGCGTCCCACATATAAAGTAGAGGAAGATGGGCATGGATGTTAGCTCAGGGCCAGTCTTCCGCAGCAAAAAGAGGAGGATTGGCAGCAGTTAACTCAGGGCTAATCTTCCTCAAAACAAAAAAAAAATTTACTCTAAAAAAAATAAATTAATTAAATAAAATATAGGATTAAATCTTCATGACCTTGGGTTGGGCAATTGTTTCTTACATATGACACCAATGGACTACCCACAAAAGAAAAAAATAAATTGGACTTCATCAAAATTAAAACTTTCATGCATCAAAGGACATTGCATAGAAAGTGAAAAAACAACACAAGGAATGGGAGAAAATACTTGCAAATCACATAGCTGGTAAGGATCTGGTATCCAGAATACATAAAGAACTCTTAAAACTCAACAACAAAAAAACAAACAAAAAATGGACAAGGATATTTAGACATTTTTCCAAAGAAGATATATAAAGGCCAACAAGCACATGAAAAGAATGCTCAACATCGTTTAGTCATAAGAGAAATGCAAATCAAAACCATAATGAGGTAACACTTCACATCCACTAGGATGGTTAAAATCAACCAATCAATCAATCAATTAATTAATATAATAAGGGTGGGTGAGGAGGGATGTGGAAAAGTTGCACCTGCATACATTTCTAGTGGAAATGTAAAAGGACGCAGCTGCTTTGGAAAATAGTCTGGCAGTTCTTCAAAAAGTTAAACATAGAATTACCATATGACCCAGCAATTCTACTCTAGATATATACTCAAAAGAAACGAAATCACGTCTATCCAAAAACTGTACACAAATGTTCATAGCAGCACTATGCACAACAGCTAAAGATGGAAACAAGCCAAATATCATAAACTGACAAGTAAATAAATATAATGTGGTATTATCCATACAATGGAATATTATTCAGGCATAAAAAGGAACAAAGTTCTGATATATGCTACAACATGGATGAACCTTGAAAACATCATGCTAAGCGCAAGAAGTCAGATACAAAAGGCCACATATTGTATGATTCTACTTATTTGAAACATCCAGAATAGGCAAACCCATAGAGTGAGAAAACAGATTAATGGTTGCTAAGGACTTGCGGAAGGGGGAATAATTGCTAATGGGTATGGGGTGTCTTTATGGGGAGATGAAAATGTTCTGCTTTAAACAGTTGCACAACCTTGTGAATATAGTGAAAAACACTGAATTGTAAACTTTCAAAAGGCAAATTTTATATTACGTGACTCTATGTCAATTTTTTAAAACTGTGCTAGTTCTGTGGTTGTGACCATAAAACTGAAGGGGTTTATAAAATCACCTCATCCTATTTCTCAGATTTTATGAAGAAACTGAGATACAAGGAGCAAAGCAGATTATCCATGGTCCTAAAGTTTGTTAACAGTACAGCTGGTAGTTACAAAAGATATTTCTACCTCAATTCTCAGAACATGTGAAAAACAAAAAAACAACCTCACTTTAACAAACAGATTTATTTACAAGAGACTACATCCTTTAAAATGTTATGTTAAAATCAGTGTCCTGAACCTCAATAAAATAATTGAAAAAAAAAAGGAAAAGAAAATGAGTGTCCTGAAATTCCAGTTCTCTTTTTAAGCTCCAGAACGTTGATTCTTAATCATTAATAAGTATTTTGTTAAAAGCAAAACAGAAACTTCACTGGTATTTTAAAAAGCACTCTGAATAGTTAAAAATTTACTCATTTATCATTCACAGTTTAATATATTTCAGAGATTTAATTAAACATTAGTTAATCAGGCTTTTAGAAAATCCCACAGCACCAAAGGTTTCAAATGCTGAGCCAATTCTGAAGTGCTTCAAATTCATGCAAAAATATTGGAATATATTTCATACTGAGTTTTTCAAAAGTTAAGACATTCCTACCATTTAGAGTTCAGGGTCTCTCCTTGAATCTGGGCAGAATTGTGGCTGCTTCAACCAACAGAGTATGGTGAAAGTGACCTTTCCAAATACGTGACCCAGAGAATCAGTGAGCTGATTAAAATGATTACTGTTCTATGGCACTTAATTTGGAGTGATGTTTATATAGCAAAGATAACTAGAACAGCACATGTGACTTTTATAATAAAAACACGCAGCTCTTGTTCCCTGATGGTTCCTCTTTTCACAGCACTTTATAATCATACACATTCCTCCTCCCGCCCCAAAAAGCAGATAAGAAGATACAGGTATATATAAACATATCTATTTTTTAAAATAAGACAAGAAAATTACATAGCTTTTCAATCACCTGAAAATATAACCTAATATTCTGGTATGTTAAAGAATTCAAACTACCCCCAAAGGACATCATGGAGGTAGGTATAAACATCAGCTTAGGCTTCCAAAAATTGTGTGGTTCTCTAAGTTTGAATGCAATTCCAAACAACTTTTCCTGAATAGAAATGCCCTTAACAAGGTTTATCCTAAAGCAACCGTGTTCTCATTACCCAGCTCATTCTCATTAAGAATAGGTTTGGCCTTGTTGATAACTTAGAAGTCTCTCATATCGACCTAAAGGTCTTTGGACATCTCACCTTTTAAGTAAGAGACAAATTCTGGATCTGTCTATGCATACTGTGTGATCTTAAGGAAAAACAATTCTCTTGGGCCTTATCTGTATCTCACTTGATTTGATCGAGATGACTTTAAGGATTAAATGAGAAGACATGAAATGTCTTGAGCACAGTGTTAGGCACAAGAGACATAACACTTCTGAAATCTAACTTTAGGACTCAAGACTACTGCTTAGCAGCTGCAAGAGAGAATCACACACTGACAGTAATCATATGGATTTCTGAGTCCTATTTTGCAACTTTTAGTAGACTATATTAAATAAGTTAAGCATATTATGTAACATAACATCAATTTATGATAGAGTTTTCAGTAACAGACAAAGTAATTTAAGAATTTGTACCTTGATCAAATATTTCTCCCATCTGTCGGCTGTAACAGATTTGCCAATCTTCCTCATCAGCTTCAAATGGAGCTCCACTAATTCTTTTGGTACTTCAAAGGAAGAAAATATAATGTTAGCCAGGAAAATAAAACATTTGTAAATAGTTAAGATTATAAAAAAAGAACTTTGCCCAATGCTGAATACTTTTTCAAAATAGATGATGCGCATTTTAGCTATCATTTAGACCTCTCAATCAGAAAAGATTAAACTAGGGCAAGAAATAACTGAAAACCACTTTCTTAAAGATGAGCGGGAATGTTCATGTTTTCTTTCAAAATATCATCAAGTCAGAGTGAACTTTAATGTAAGCAGTGGACTTCTGGGTGGTGATGACGTGTCAGTGTAGGCTCATCACTTGTAACCAATGCAGCACTGTGCTTGTGGATGTGGGGGAGGCTGTACATGTGTAGGTTCATCAACTGTAACCAATGCAGCACTGTGCTTGTGGATGTGGGGGAGGCTGTACATGTGTAGGCTCATCAGTTGTAACCAATGCAGCACTGTGCTTGTGGATGTGGGGGAGGCTGTACATGTGTAGGCTCATCAGTTGTAACCAATGCAGCACTGTGGCTGTGGATGTGGGGGAGGCTGTACATGTGTTGGGGAAGAGGGTCTATGCGAACTCTCTGTATTTTGTGCTTAATTTCTCTGTGAATTTAAAACATAAAGTCTACTAAAAAAATCAAGTGAAAGTACTTAACCATATCACTAAAATTTCTACTCTGTTTGTTTTCCTAACACATAATTGTTTTCTTTATGAGATTGCAGACCAAGACATAGATTCACAGAATTAGAAAGGAATCAAGGAACATAAATTCCAAAATGATGGATACCTCAGAATACAGGCTAATGGTTTTCAAATTGTTTCAGAAACCTACTCTTCCAATCTATCCCTTATCCAATGTGCTAAACTCCTCTACAGCACCCTACAGAGTGTTTGCTTGACAACCTCCAGGGACAGAAAATTTACTTATCTTCAAAAGTTCTGATTATTAGAAGGTTACCCTTACACAAAGTCAAAATCTGCCTTCCTACACCTTCCTCCCTTGGTTCTTGCTCTTAATCTCTAGTTTCAAACACAATACTTTCAATTCCTCTTCTATTGGAACCTTCAAATATTTGAAGATTACTATATTCCCTCAGGTTCTCTATTCTAATTATAAACAAGAAAAGTTCCTTCAAATAGCTCCTGGGCGTGATCTGATTACGTCGTTTAACCATATTAATTAGACCTGAGGAAAATACGACATGCACACGCCTGTCAAATTCAGCATTTCCCAAATATCAAATACCACTAGTAACCTAGGAGAAATTACAGGTACGCTATCCAAAAAGGTTACATAATCAATACATTAGGAAAATACTAGATCCAAAAAAGAAGAAAAAAGTTTGTGTTTTACCACAGGACTGCTTGAAGTCTTTACCGATTGTCTTATTTGCATTGTGAATATCCAAGATAGGGACATAATTTGCAGCATTCTATAATATATTTGATCAGAGAATCTCTTTCTGTGAAACACAGAACATCTTATAGGATACAAGTGCTCTGAAATACAAGCTGGAAAATGATGGAGTAATCTTTTTCAGGCATTCTTTCAGATTTTTATTCTCTACTAAAGCTACTTCTAACTTGAAATGCCCCTGAAGTATAAGAAAATATTTACCCATTTAACAAATTTCTGTGGGTCCGCTATTAGTAAGCAAGAAATAGTCTCTGCTCTTAATGAGCTTACTGAAGTGAGTCTTCCTAAAGGAGTAGATGGTGGGTGAGTTGGAGGTAAGAGGGAGCAGCACAGGAGGGTTGGGTATAGACAAGTAAATAGACAATTATACTAAGCCAAGAGCTGAAGTATGGGATTGAGGGTGGAGTGGAGAAAAGTGGGGAAGGACACTGCTTACAGAAGTTAACAGCAGATGCAAAAGGCTGAAAAAGAAAGTGCCCGTGGAACTAAAGGAATGGACACAGAAAAAGGGCATAATCATGAAGAGCCTTATAAGGCCAGGCTAAGAAGTTTACATTTTCTTTAAAAGTTTAAGCAAGACAGTGCTCTGTAATCCAGAAAGACCTCAATGACTGAATTGCAGGAAAACAGACTGCTTTTATTTGCTTGTTTGTTTTAGGAGGTGGGGTGCAGGGCAGTGATTACACGTAAATTTAGGAAAATATCAATCCAGAAAGACGAGAGTAACCTGAACTAAGGTAGACGTCATACAGGGAGAAGTGGGAAGATCTGAGAAATGTTTAGGAAACAAACAATAAAATTTAGTGATTGACTGGTTATGCAAAGTGACAGAGAAAGAGACAAGAAAACCCGAGGCACTGGCTTAGCCAATGACAATATAGTAGGAAGAAAACGCCCTGGGCTCAATTCTCAGTTCCCTCACTTTAACACAAAGAGACCACGATTCTGCTCAAGTTCTTTAAACACCAAATCTCAAATTCCTCATCTATAACAAAGGGCTGCCTTGGCTGTCTTACAGTTTTAAAACTGCAAAACAGTATATGAAGCTAAAACACCTTTATTTTTACTTCTGTGGTGATATTTGGGGAACCAAGGTGAGTTTCAATTTCTCCTTTTCTTTTTTCTGCAAATACAGGTAGACTTTATGATTCAAGCCTTCTTGAATCTTGCCTTCCTACATCTCAAACCTGCTATTTCCCCCATTTCCTCTAAGATATCACTGTATCTTCTCACTTCAGAAAAATACCTATATTGGGGCCAGCATGTGAACTTAACCACTAAGCCATCGGGCCGGCACCTTGTGATTAAAACTTTTTTTTTTAACTTTTTTTCCCCCTGCTTTATCTCCCCAAATCCCCCCTGGTACATAGTTATATATATTAGTTGTAGGTCCTTCTAGTTGTGGTATGTGGGATGCCGCCTCAACGTGGCCTGACGAGTGGTGCCATGTCCGCGCCCAGGATCCGAACCAGCAAAACCCTGGGCCACCGCATCGGAGCACGCGAACTTAATCGCTCGGCCACGGGGCCGGCCCCGTGATTACAACTTTTAAGATCTACTCCCTCAGCAACTTTCAAATATGCAATATAGTATAGTATTAACTGTAGTCACCATCTGTCCATTACATCTCCAGGACTTATTTACTTTATAACTGGGAGTTTATACCTTTTGACTCCCCCTTTACCCATTTTACATCTTTTTTTTTGTACTAAGTATTCAAAACATACTGTGCATTTTACACTTACAGCACATCTGAATTCACACTAGCCATACTTCAAGTGCTCAAAAGTCACGTATGGCTAGTGGCTACTGGATCGGATTACGTAGAGCTTGCATATTTAAAACTAAAATTTATAACCCACAATTTACTAACAATTTATATATTTTTGAGATATAACTGACATATAACATTATATTAGTTTCAGGTGTACAACAATGATTCGATATTTATATATATTGCAAAATGATCACCACAATTAGTTAACATTTGATTTATTTATTTATTTTTTGTTACAAATAGAACTGACAAGCTGATAACCCTTATGGACTATAGAAGCTGTCAATATTTTTTATTGATAAGAAACAAGAAAAACAAAGACAAAAATTAATCAACATTATAATTAAACTGAAAATATCAAAATTCCCATATTTTATATTCTCTAAAACAGGATTCTCTATTCAATAGAACATTCTAGGATGATGGAAATATTCTATATCTGTACTTTCCAATACAGTAGCCATTAGCTACATGTGACTATTGAGTACTCGATATGTGGCTAATAAAACTGAGGAACTAAACTTTTAATTTTATTTATTTTTAAATTAATTTAAATAGCCAAAAATGGCAAGTGGCTATGATTTTGGACAGTGCAGCTGTGAATTATCAATCATATTTTTAAAACATAGGATTATTTTCTAAAACATGCACTGACAATCTGTAAATTCACTTATTTATCACCTGGAACATTTTCTAAGTAGTCACATTTTCAGAACTTTAGGTAATTATTAACTTCATTCTAAAGAATTATCTACTAACCAACTTCATGTCATTCTGAAAAATAATAGGTTTTGTTCCAATTAAACCAAGCTCTCCACCTTTTCACATGATAGATTTCATATGTAACCTTTAACAGAGCTGTTTCATTCACAAGGCCTCCGGAGATGAAAGACTCTGAAGCAGAAGAAAAGGTCGGGGCTGTGTGAATTCATGGAGGGTCTGCCAGGAGGATGCAGGTATGAAGCAGCAGAAAGTGGCAGAATCCCAGAGTGCATTACTGATCCAATCACTCAAAGATGCTCTATTATTTTGACATTTTTCTAAGCATCTTTGCAGCACCAAGCCTTAAGAATGCTGCTGCTTCTGCAATTCTAGTCTTGTTACTTATAATTCTGCTTTTTGAATGGCAAAATTTACGGCGGCTCACAATAACTAAATGACATAATTCTTCTCATTTCTCAGTAAAGTCTTTTACTCAAACTTCCTCTATGCTTATAAGCAGAGATACACTTAGTCACAAAAACAGCAGATTTTAGGGAGGCCACTGTTAAAAGAACACTGATTTCACATACAGTGATTGAAAGATAAGCTTACAATAAGCTTTTCCTTACTGCCCAGTTTTTACAAACTATGTTGGTGAAGCACAGTTTTAACAGTAATGAGAATGGTCCTACAGGCTGCTTGATCTTCGAAATAACTGTCCATATTTGTATACCTTATCTTCAAGGAGTTCATTTAACCAACCAGCCTGAAGTTTTCTGAAAAGCAAAGAAATGGCTCAAGACTATGAACTGTAACTTAGGCCACTATCTGAAAAGCTATACTTCAGAGATGCCAGGAAAAAATAATATAAATCACTAAGCTCAGCCTATTACCATTATGGAAAAAAATTAATCCAAGAATAGTTGTTATGCAGGCAGACAAACTATAGGGTATCTGCTGCTCCACTTTAGGATTTTGAGTTTTCATTGAGAATCATATTCACCATATGAAACACACCAAACATGGCTTAGATTATTTCAGAACCAAAACTGTGAAAATGTCTCTTCTACAAAGAAAAGTAATCTGTGTACAGTTGTCCCTTGACATCCGTGGGGAATCGGTTCAAGGACCCCTGCGGATACCAAAATCCACAGATGCTCAAGTCCCTTACATAAAATGGAGTAGAATTTGCATATAAGCTACACACGTCCTCCTATAAACTTTGAATCATCTCTGGAATACTTATATTACCTAATACAATGTAAATGTTATATAAATAGTTATTGTACTGTATTGTGTAGTGAATAATGACAAGAAAAAAGCAGTCGCACTTTCAGAACATTAGGTAATTAGTTATGTTCAGTACAGATGCAACCATCCGTAGGCCTTTAGATCCCAGTTGGTTGAATCCATGGATGCAGAACCCGTGGATACGCAGAGCCAACTGTACCACAAATACAAGCACAGCTGGAGGTTGTGATAACTAGCAATACAGCACTCCTTCCTGAAGGAGAAAGTAGATTTTCTTTATGGAGAGGAAAGACCTCTGGGTAAGATAACGTGAGTGACCCTCACATCAGTCAGTCTTTAAGGGTTTACTCTTTCCTTATACTTAACAAACAGCATCCTGGCAGAGGGAATCTGAGGTACATATTTAAGGCAATGGCCTCCAGTACCTTCTGTTTCCAAATCTAAACAGAAGACCCTATTTGCTTTCTCTCTATTCAATTTAATACTCTTGATGGGGGGACGTGGGGAGTGAGTGGGGGAGGGAGAGAGGAGAGAAAAGACTCAAAACAAATTTAAAAAGAAAGAGATAGTGATGTGATAGTATTTAAGGAAGAGAAGGGATTTTCCCAACGTTTTTGTCCCCAGTAATTTCAAACCTAGTGAAAAGTTGAAAGACTAGCACACCCTTCACCTAGATGCACCAATTGCTAACATCTTAGGGAAACATTTTACATAGGGTAAAACCATCAAGGAAAGGTTTCTAACAAAGATGAGACCATAAAGCAGCAACTAATGAAGCCACCAAAGGGAAGAACATGCCAAGCACAAAAAAATGAGGGTAGAAAAGTCCTGAGGCAACCAAAAGCTTCCAGTGTGGCTGGAAAGAAGAAAGAGTAGAGGATGCTGCTTGTAGAAGTAATCAAAAGTCAAACCTTATAAAGCCTTGGGGGCCATGTAAAGAATTTTGATTTTATTCTAAGTGTAATGAGAACTCAAGGGAGGAATTTAGGAAAAGTTTCATAATTTGATTTAAAATTTTACAAGACCATTCTGTGTCTAGGATCCGCTTCAAAATAATCTAGGGGCCGTGGGTAGATGGGGTTATAGATTAAACAAAATTACAAAACTACACTAAAGCTGGGTGATGGGCACTTTAAAGTTCATTATACAACTTTTTACTTTTGTATCTGTTTCACATCTTCCATAATTTAAAAAGGTATAGGGGATGTGGAGACCACTTGGGTTGCTCTAAGAGGAATGAATTGGAGGGGGACAAATACAACTAATTAGGAGGCTATTGCCACACTTCAAGCAAGAGATAACAACGTCAGACAGGCTGTGGCACTACAGATGCAGAGAAGTACCTTCAAGGAAAACTGCAAAATCTAGAAATTTTTTAAATTTCTAAAAAATTTTCTAACAAGCACTTTCACTAATCTTAATCTGAGGAACTACTACCTATCTTCCTTCTATGTGAGCCCTATGAATTTGTTCCTTTTTTAAAAGCAGAAACTATGACTTTTTGTTTAATCACAATCATAATTTTGAAAGGCGACATATACACATAGATATTTAATAATAAAGTCAAATAAATTTATTTGTACCATGTCTTATTTCTGATGCTCTTCATCACTTCAAATGTTCACATTCACTTAAAAGCCTGCACCTAGTATGTCAATTAAGAATTCTTACAAACCGTATTATATGTGTATTATGAAAAGTACAAAACAGAGTCAGGAGAAAGAGGTGCAAACCTCAATTTTCTCATCGATAAATGGAGTTGTACCAGATGATCTAAAGTGCTCCAGCTCTAATATTCAATGTCTATGCCTAGATATTGAGGCAGGTATTTATTTGCCTTATAATAACACAACACTCAATCATAGGATCTTAGAATTTTTGAACTGAAAGCAATGATCTAATTCATACTTTCTGATAGACTAGAAAATTTAGCAATTAAATGTCATATGAATTGCCCAAGATCCAACAGGCAAAGCAAGAGCCCAGACCTCTGGCCTTCCAATCCAGGGCTCTTTCTAATGTTTCTTTAAGCATCAAATGGATGGCAGAATCATTCAGAAGCCCTAATTAGTCAATCAAGCTACCTTTCCTGCAAAGCTCCTATCTGGGTTTTGATCTTGGGTTGCTCCTGCCTTTGCACTCTGAGGGATTCTCCCTTTCTAAAATGTAATCGAGATAATAATTGCTGTGGCAACAGAAAGATTAATATTATTCATCTTATTCATCTCAATTCATTCTTTTTTTTAACGGCTTTGAGATGTGATTCACATACCCATAGAAACCATCCATTTAAAGTAGACAATTTAATGGGTTTTCATATATTACATGATTAATTTTTTAATTCTGGTAAAATACACGTAACACAAAATTTGCCATTTTAACCATTTCTTTTTTTTAGGACGATTAGCCCTGAGCTAACATCCGTGCCCATCTTCCTCTACTTTCTATATGGGATGCCTGCCACAGGATGGCTTGACAAGTGGTGTGTAGGTCTGCACCTGGCATCCGAACCAGTGAACCCTGGGCTGCCAAAGCAGAACGTACGAACCTAACCACTGCACCACCGGGCTGGCCCCCATTTTAACCATTTTTAAGTGTACATTCCAGTGGCATTAACTACACTCACAATGTTGTGCAATCATTACCACTATTTTCCAATCCATTCTTATAGTGAAACGTTTTGAAAGAGTCACACTACTTCCAAAGTGCTTTCTGGAAAATTTTTAAGTATAAAAGTAAAGTTCATCATAGTATATATTCTCAATGGGGGCAATATTTTCCCAAGGGGGCAAAAACTGATCCTTAAGGAGGTAAAAAATCTCAAATAATGGTTTATGGTTCTCCACAGCTTAACCCTGTCTGACAAAATCTTATTCTTTAGTATTTAATTTCTCTTGCTAGAGACAAATTAATTTAAAATTAAATTAAACTAAAATTTTCTCTTTAGGTGTGTGATCATGAAAAAAAGGTTGAGAAACTGTGCTTTAGAATTGAAAAGCAAGCACTGCTACTCAAAACGTAAAACACTACCTGTGATAATGCTCAATCTGCAAAAGGCTCTATCCCACTGAAACCCCAGCCAAGTTGTAAAGTGCCTAGCTACCCCATAAGAACTGATTTTATCCATAATGTCAAACAGAATAATGGAAAAATTATCTTGCAATTTTAATATTTAAAGAAAGCAGAAAATCAAGCACATCAGCTAAAAAATTGTTTTAAATTCACCCCAAATGCTGATAATTAAGAGAAACAACAACTAAGTATAAATATGAAAGAGAAAGAAAATAAAAGTAGGTTCTTTGACATCATACAGTCTTAATTCTCTTTATAGTCTCACTTTGTAATTATCTATCATCTATTTCCTCTTCTTCCTTTCCCATCCTTAGATGAAGATAAGGGCCAGATCCATCTGCCTTTTTCATCACTGTATTCTCAGCACAGTTCCTGGTTCATTCAACTATTTGACAACTAGAATAGGGACAAGAAAATAAATGAGAAGGAAAGTAACAGGGAGAGAAGGAGTGAGGAAAGTTAAAAAAAAAAGTTCTGCAGAAGGCTAGGAAAAAAAGAGAGTTCCTGTAGGTGTGAAAAAGAAATTATCTGAAATAACAGTATGCAGGCAAGTGATGAGGATGATGAGATGAAAAAGATGGCAAAGTGTTTTGGGTTTCAGTTCACGGTGTAAACCATCAGGTGACACCACTAACCCAAGGCACTTCTGCAGTTTTGGGGTTCTTTTCCTTCTCTCCCTTTTGAGGAGTGGAATGGGGGAGATGAATGCTCCCATGGATGTTTGTATAGAGGAGTAAATAATGAAGTCTATATGTTAAGACTAAATCTCTAACTAAAGAAACACCTACACAGTGATTTCCTAACGTGCGACTTCTATAAAGTGCCAGGCTTCTATCCTCATCATTTCTGTCCCATAGTATTTAAAAACTTGAACAGCACACTAGAGCATGCCTTTATGATTCAAGATCATGATTTTAAGGTATTATGATATCAGTTTGATGTTTCTATTAAAGAAAATTCTGCAGATCTATGACCTTAAATTAAAAGAACTCCACTTCTTTATGAAATTTATATTGTCTTTATTCCTTGCTAACAAGTGATCAGTTCACACTTTTCTTTTAATTAACAGTCATTTGACAAGCAGAGATAACTAGATCAGTAACATACTATATTATCTTACAGTTTCCTGAAGTCTTGACAGAAAGCATAACAAAATGGGTTCATTATAATTTCTACAAATACTCCAATAAATGGGAAAATATATATGAAAACACTTTATAAACCATAAAGCAATATACAAACCAAAGTTACTGTTATTCACCACCAGATGGTGATCATGTCTTACTTAAGGCAAAATGCTGACACCTTTTTTGAGGGCCAGTCAGCTGACTGCTAAAAATGATCAATGAACAAACCAAAGTGTCTGAATAAAATGTTGGTGATTTTTAAGTATGTTGAACTGAAACATCAGCAAAACACAAGCAATAAAAGGCTCTTTCTGAAGACTTCTAAAGAAATTGATTTGTTCATGTGAACATCTGATAACTCTAGAATTTAAGGAAAAAGACAACAGTGCATGTGTTTCTGGCAGTCTTATATTAGTTATTTAACCATTCATACAACCCTGAACTTCTTTAACTGCAGACAGAGAAACTTCTACTCAGCAAAATGTTAACACTAAACTTTTTAGAAAAAAAGAAAAACATAACCAAAAAAACCTTTGTTATGAAAATGTTAAAACAAACCCTAAAACAGAGACTAGTACAATAAAATCTATAAACACACTACCCCACTTCAACAACAATCAACATATGCCATGAGACTTTTTCCACTCCATGTGTTATTTTAAAGCAAATCCAGGTATCATGATGTCATCCATAAATATTTCACTTTGTATCTCTGAGGAATAAGGACTCTTTTAAAGTAACCATAATACTATTATTACCACCTACAATTAATAACTCCTTAATGTCATAAAGTTTCCAGTCAATTAAGTAATTTTTAAAAATGAAATTATATTTTGTTACATCTGTAGGAGATGCTGGGAACACCTCACCTCTATCCTCTCGGCACTCACCACTTCTGATTCCAGTGCAGTCCAACCTGCAAGCGTGTGCAAGTCTTTGTATGAGGGTTTGTTCTGACTACAGAGCAGGGGAATTAACCGTTCCTGGGAGCAGCCCTCAACCAGTAACAGACAGAAGCTCCTTTACCCCTTGACTGGGATAAATCTGAGATATGATCTACACTCTCTCTCAGAGCTCAACAGGAAGATTCAGCCCTATTTGTCTATAAAGTAACTTACTTGATAACACATCCTGTATTGGCTTTTTTTCCCTTTTCCCAGTCTCACTTACCCCTCCCTTATCAGTGTTTCCTGGCATCACTTTCCAAATAAACCTCTTACATTCACACTTTTGTCTCAGCATCTACTTCTTGTGGAATCCAACATATAAGACAACCTCTTAGTTTTAAATAAAAGCTATGCACATCCTAAGAAAATTCAAACAAAAATTTCTGCAAATACGTCCCAAAGAGTTTACAAACAACCCAAAAGGCATACAAATATCCCATTTTAAAGAACTCTTTTTCCTATAGTTTCAGGATAGCTGAGATCTTAATGAAATTTTTGAAAGTGTTCCATTGAGATTGTTCAGTTATACTGAAAAACTAACATCTCTGTCTCTTACTCTTCACTGTTGGCAAAGAAGCATCATTATCTCAATACTTAGTTCTTGTGTGCATAAAATCTAATCTAACTGAAAATAAGACAACTGTTGACTTAAGCTTCTACACTTTAAAGAAAACCAAATGTTCCTAGAAAGAGTGGTGTTCTGAGACTGGGTCCCCTGAAAAGCCAAAAAATGTGAAATTTACAAGTATTTTCATTTATATATGACTTTCAATGGATTTTTTAACTGCTGCTGGCCTCAAACAACAGTACAAGTAAGAATAAGGAAGTCGTGGAGATTTCTTTTGAGAATCAACTTGGGGCTATCATGCTAATACAGTATGATATGGTCCCCTCCAGCTAACACACACACACCTCCCCTTCCCTTCTGAAAAAGTTCTATGCACTCAGTCTCCATTTGCTCCAAGCCACCTTAATCTGACCTCCATTAGTTAAATTAAATGGATGCTGTAGTCTGTGTCTTAATTTGTCTGCATGTGACACTCATGATCATATTTTCCTTCTTGAAACCTGGCCATCCTATGACACCACTTTTCTGATCTCTCATTTTTTTGCCCTTTTTTGGATTCCTTTGCAGGCCCTACACTTCTGTCCTCTCCTTGAAAGTTGGCTCTATTTTAGGACTTCATTTTTTTTGGTCCCTAAGTTACCTCATCCATCCCTTCACTTCAATTTAAACATGTCTCACTTTGCTGGTTATGGATATGTCCAAGTAACAGAAAACCTTACCAGAGTGGCTTCACAAATAAGGGATTACTCTTTCTCATATAACAAGAAATCCAGAGGAAGAAATTGCTAGTTTTCGTTTAGTGGCTCAACAAATCCACCTACTGAACTTCTTAGAATTCCCAAACATTCCATGCTGTTTCTAGCCTCCAGACCTTAGCACATGCAGTTCCTTCTATCCTCAACCGACCTCTACTCATCCTCAGAGTTGTTTGATTGCTGCTTAGGAATGCATACTTTTATTATTCTTTCGTATCCATTCTTTTTCTTATGAGGATTAAGTGCCCCTCCTGGGTGTCCAAAAATGATTCTACTTATCACATGATATTGTTAATGCCTGTTTGATCACCTCTACCCCACATTAAACAGGCCTGTATCTTCAGCACCTAGGACAGTGCCTAGCACACACCATACATTCAATAAACACTTGTTCAATGAATGGATGATTTGGACTTTAAAAAAAACAAACTTTTTCATAAACTTGAACTTCTCCCAACCCAGTAACTGATTCACTAGCAAATGAACAAACAATAATACATATTTCTTGCTCATAGTTAAAGAACTAGATAGGAAAATAACAAATTTCTAAAATCACTAAAGCAAACACGTAAAATAGAATATCCATTTTGGCAATGTACATTTATGCCACCCAATCACCTATATTCATGCCCTCAACTTACAAGTGGCCAACCATAAACTGGCTTATATGTATCAGTAAGCTTCCTAACATGACAAGAGAACAAACTAAGTAAAAAAACAAAAACGGAAGAGACTATGACTAAATAAACGGTTCCCTTGTGACCACCTTCCTAGTCACTCACTCCTAGCCTCAGGCAACCACTGATTTGATTTCTGTCACTACAGATTTGTCTTTTCTAGGGTTTCATATAAATGGAATCATACAGAATGTAGTCATTTTGTCTGGCTTTTCTGCTCAGAATAATGTTTTTGAGATTCACCCATGTTCTGCACATACCAGCAGTCTACCTCTTTCTAATGTGAGTAGTATCCCACTGTATGAATACATTTGTTCATTCAATCATCTAACATTTCTTGTTCTGAAGTATATATCTGTATAGCTATTCTGGCTTTCTTATGATGAATTTTGCATAGTACATAATTTTCTACCCTTTTTTTAAACCTTTATCTTTGTTTTTAAAGTGGATGTTTGTAGCATATAGTTGGATCTTGCTTTTTTATCCACTGACAATCTCTGTCTTTTGTTTAATTTTAATTAATTTTAACTCAAAGATCACAAGCGGCTAGGTGACCAGATCGAAGAGAGAAGGGTTAGGCAAGAGTTAGCAAACTCTGGCCCACAGGCAAATGTAGCCTATCACATGTTTTCATATACCTTGTGAAATTAAGAATGGTTTCACATTTTTTAAAGGGTTGGGGGGGGAATCAAAGGTGAAATAGTATTTTGTAACACATGACAATAATTGTCAAATAACTGACAGATTATTTTGTCAATAGTTGACAAAAAATTGAAATTAAAATTTTATAAAGTTTTAATAGAACACAGCCATATCTCACTCATTTATGTAATGTTTATGGCTATTTTCATGCTACAGTTGCAGAACTGAACAGTTTCAAGAGACATTGTATTGACTACAAAGCCTAAAATATTCTTTAATATCTGGCTCTTTTTAAAAAAAGCTTGCTACAAAAACCCTGATTAAAACCATTTATATTTAATGCAATTATTGATATAACTGGATTTAAATCTACAATCTTACCACTTGTTTTCTATTTATCCTAGCATTTCTTTGTTCCTTTCCTCCATCTTTTCCTATCTGCTTTGGATTAACTGAGCATACTTTAGCATTTCATTTAATATCCACTACTGGCTAATTAGGCATACTTCTTTAATATTTAGCAGTTGCTCCAGGTTTTACAATATGCATCTTTAACTCAACACAGCGTACCACCAAATGATATCCCCCTACTTCATCTGCTCTCATCCTTAGTACTACAGTTGTCATACATTTTACTTACACATATGTTGTAAAACTTACAATACAGATCTTCCTTGACTTATGATGGGCTTACGTCCTAATAAACCCATCATAAGTTGAAAATATCATTGTCAAAAGTGCATTTAATACACCTCAGCTACCAAACATCATAGCTTAGCCTCGCCTACCTTACACGTGCTCAGAGCACTTACATTAGACACTACAGTTGGGCAAAATCATCAAACACAAGCCTCTTTTATAGTCAAGGATTGAATATTTCAGGTACTGTATTAAATACGTACTGAAAAGTGGAAACAGAACGGTTGTATGGGTACAGAACGGTTCTAAGCATACTGGTTGTTCACCTTCATCATCATGTGGCTAACGGGCAGCTGTGGCTCAGTGCTGCTGCCCAGCATCACATGAGAGTCTCGGGGCCGGCCCAGTGGCGCAGCGGTTAAGTTCACATGTTCTGCTTTGGCCCCCGGGGTTTGCCGGTTCGGATCCCGGGTGTGGACATGGCACTGCTCATCAAGCCATGCTGTGGTAGGTGTCCCACATATAAAGTAGAGGAAGATGGGCACGGATGTTACTTCAGGGCTAGTCTTCCTCAACAAAAAGAGGATTGGCAGCAGTTAGCTCAGGGTTAATCTTCCTCAAAAAAAAAACCCAAAAAACAAAAACACAAGAGAGTCTCGTAGTACATATCGCCACCCCAGGAAAAGATCAAAATTCAAAATCCGAAGTACGGTTTCTACTGAATGCTTATCTCTTTCATACCATCATAAAGTCGAAAAATCCTAAGTTGGACCATCATAAGTTGGAGACTGTCTGTATATTACGATTTTTGTTTTAAGCAGTCAACTATCTTTTTAAAAGACTTTTAAAATTAGGGAAAATGTATTTTATGTTTACTCACATATATATCATTTCTTTTTCTTTTCTTTTCTTTTTTGATGAGGAAGATTAGCCCTGAGCTAACATTTGCGCCCATCTTCCTCTATTTTATATGTGGGATGCCTGTGACAGCATGGCTTGATGAGTGGTGTGTAGGTCTGTGCCCAGGATCCAAACTGGCAAACTCTGGGCCACCAAAGTAGAGTCCATGAACTTAACCACTACACGACCAGGCCGGCCCCATATTTACCATTTTTTACACTCTTCATCTCTTTGTCTAGATCCAAGCTTTCATCTGATCCATTTTCCTTTCATCTGAAGATATTTCTTGTAGTGCACAGCAGCTAGCTAATAACAAATTCTCTGGTTTTATTTGTCTGAAAATGGTTTTATTTCACTCCCAGTTTCAAAGGACGTTTTTCTGGATAGATAAACGTATGTTGACAGTTTTTTTCATTTGGTACTTTAAAAATGTTTCACTATCTTCCAGTTTGCATAGTTTCTGACAAGAAGTCTTCATTGAATCTCTGCACATGATACAGCCTTCAAAATTCTCCATCACTGGTTTTTAGGAATTGGTATTATCACCTGATATTTTTGTGTGTTTGTCCTGCTTTGCGTCTGTTAAGATAATTTGATCTGAAAGTTTATTATTTTCATTAAATCTAGAAAATTCTGAGCCATTATTTCTTACAATATTTTTGGCTCCATCTTCCTTCTAGGATGTCAAATAAACTTCATTAAGGCTGCTAGGTATTGTCTCATAGACCAATGAGTCATCTCATTGTTTTCACTCTCTTTTTCTGCTCCATTTTAAGATAAAGTCTATTGCTCTATCTTCGAGTTCACTGGTCTGTTCTTCTCCATTGTCCAATCTGCTGTTAAATCCTTTCACTTAACTTTTTATTTCAGATACTACTATTTTCTATCACTAGAAGTTCCACCTTTTTTTATATCTTCCATTTCTCTACACATTATGTTCATATTTTTCTTTAAATACATTTATTAGTTATAATAGCTATTTTTAACATCTTTGTCTGCTAGCTCCATCAGCTCTGTCATTTCTGAGTCTGTTTCTTTGAACTAATGTTTCTTTAGACTGATTTTTCTCCTGGTTATGGGTAACACTGGACCTGTTTCTTAGCTTGTCTAGTAATTTCTGCTTGGATGTTAGAAAGTATCAGTGTTACACTTGTTATTTGCGATCATCCTTGTAAATAGAGTTAGCCTTTGTTTTGGCAGGCAATTATTTATAGATCCATTTTATCCCTCTGAGCACTCTTTTGTCTTTATTACATGACAAACCCACTGGGCACTCCATTGAATTCTGTGGGTGTTCCAAAGGACCACACTGTCCTTTCACTCTGTCTGGTCAGAGCTAAATGTCTCCTGTGTAAGCTCAAGAAATGTTCCAGTAATTCCCTGGATGTTCCCTGTCTGGCCTTATAAAGTTTCACTTTATGCATTCACGATCTAGTATTCAGCAAGACTCAAAATGGGCCCTATAGAGATTTCTGAAGTTCTTTTGTCTGCATCGCTCCTTTCTTTTCAGAACCTGCCCAGGCAACTTCCAGCTGCCTAAGCCTCTTGAAAATCCAATCTTTGCCTCCTCAACTGAGTGAGGCTTCTAGGCTCTCATTAGGCTCCCTCTCCCTGCTTTTGCAGTCCCAAAGTTGCTTCCAGACAGGAAGCCATGGTAGTTGTAGAGCTCATTTCCTTTATTTCTTCCTTCTCAGGGATCATAATCCTATTCAGTCTATGATATAATATCTAAAAGGAGATGGTTCATATATTTTGGTTTAGTTTACCAGCTGTTTATGACAAGGGGGTAAAGACTCTTTATTACTCCATCATGGTCAGAAACAGAATTCCTAATTTTTAAAACAAAATTAAAGACATATCTACTTTGGCAGATAACGTGAACTTAAAGAATAAATGGGTTATAAATGGATCTGGTTTTTATTTTATTTTTATTTTACTTAGTTTTGAGGAAGGGTAGCCCTGAGCTAACATCTGCTGTCAATCCTCCTCTTTTTGCTGAGGAAGACTGGCCCTGAGCTAACATTTGCACCCATCTTCCTCTACTTTATGTGGGATGCCTACCACAGTATGGCTTGCCAAGGGGTGCCATGTCCACACCTGGGATCTGAACTGGTGAAACCTGGGCCGCCGAAGCAGAACATGCGAACTTAACCACTGTGCCACCAGGCTGGCCCCTGGATCTGTTTTTTTTAACATGAACTACCTAGAAAGAAACAATGGATATAACATATGGTGGTTTTAAACATTTCCAAAAAAGGAAAAGGGAACTTATATTTGAGACTTAAAACAACTCTAGAGATGAATATATTGTCTCCGTTATGAAGAGGCTCAGAAGTTAATAACTTGCCTGGGTCATACAAACACCAAGTGGCAAGGCTAAAATTCTAACCCAGTTAGCACTAAAGTCCATGTTTTTTACTTGGTATCATCTTGCTTCCAATTATTTCTCACCAGTGATACTACATTTTAAGAGATCTGGTTTACCAAACTGAATTTATTAAAATCTCCTATGTTTTACTTAGCAAGGTTATCATCAACTATCAATCAGAATATCTGATCACCATGGGGAAAAGAAATTATCATACTGAGTTGAGAATATTTCATATAATGGCAATGATATAATATCATTGTCAGCCTATGTGACACTTTGACAAACAGATGTGTATTTAAAATTACACATGTAAATGTGTATTTAAAAGCTAAAAATTGGCATTTTGGGGCCAGCCCGGTGGCGCAGCAGTTAAGTTCGCACATTCTGCTTCAGCAGCTGGGGTTTGCCAGTTCGAATCCCAGGTGCGGGCATGGCACCGCTTGGTAAGTCATGCTGCGGCATGCGTCCCACATATAAAGCAGAGGAAGATGGGCACAGATATTAGTTCAGGGCCAGTCTTACTCAGCAAAAAAGAGGAGGACTGGCGGCAGATGTTAGCTCAGGGCTAATCTTCCTAAAATAAATAAATTAATTAATTAAATAATATAAAAATTGGCATTTTAAAGTATTCTGAATGGCTTATGAACCCTTGGTTATGATTCACTCAAGCCAATAAATCCCTAAGGAACACATATATTTCCTATTTCATGTAAGGAGATATTATGTTCACCATCTAATGTTGGAGACCACTGGAATGTAAGTTTCATTAAAGTTTTATTGTTCCATTAAAGTTTCATTATGCTAGAGAAGGGTTTAACATACAGTAAGCACTCAATACTCATTTGAGGAATAAAAGGTCCCTATAATTTTAATTCTCTAAAAGTATAATGATGGAGGGAACATTACATCAACATGGTGGCCTCATTCTCCTGCCCAAATCCCCTAAAATGACAGCTAAAAAAGAAAAGAAAAGAAAAGAAAGTAACAGGCTTGTGTTTCCAATAAATGTAGAGTAACAGGGACTGTATTGACACTACTATCTGAAACAACTAAGCAGTGAAACAAATATGAAACATTGGCACTCAAGATAGTACACAAGAGGCAACAAAAGACAGTGAACAGTGATAGAGGAAAGATGAGAAACGAAGTAAATCCTACAATTGCCCCAGTGTACTACCTGGGTAAAGAGGTGAGGAGGGAGAACCCAGACAAAACCTGGCGATTTTCCCATGTCAAAGAAATGAAGTAGGGAGTTAAGAAGGCAAGCTAGAGACTTGAACTAGAACTCAGAGAGTAGAGGAGAGAGTTGCAGAAAGCAGTTTGGAAATCTCCAAATGGCCCCACCTGAGTCTTCAGCAAAGTACTGACCAGTGCATGCACGTGAGGAAACTACCCCAAACCAGGGAAACAGCCACTCAAAAGGAATAGAAGGAACAATGCCCGATGCCCACACAGGTATATGAGCAAGCCCTGTCCCCAACAGCCAGAAGAGAAAAGCTCGCGTTTCGATTAGTACTAGTTAGAGTAGGGGTCAGCAAATTACATCCCACATATCAATCTGGTCCACCTCCTGTTTTTGTACAGCCCAAGAACTAAGAATGGTTTTTTATATTATTAAACAGCTGAAAAAAAGTCAAAACATAGTATTTCACAATAATTGAAAACTATATGAAATTCAAATTACAGTGTCCAAGAATAAAGTTAGCAACCATGCTCATTTATTTAAATACTCTCTATGGCCGCTTCCACACTACAACAGAAGGGATAGGTAGTTGAGACAGTGACTGTATAGCCCATTAAGCCTAAAATACTTACAATTTGACTGTTTAGAGAAAAGTGAGTCTTGTGTCAGAAGAAGAAAATTAACCTCGGAATAAACACATATCTGGTCCCACCTAACAAAGCTTAAAAACAAGATACTCAATAATCAGTTTCCAAGTAACCGTATCATGTCCCAGAGCTCAAGAATATTACAGGTATACAAAAATATCTAGCAACTAGCATAGCAAAATTCACGTCTACTATCTAATCAAAATTTCCAGACTGAAAAGGAAGCAGAAAAAATTTAACCCCTGGTGAGAAGAAAAACCAATTAAATCTGAACTGGAAGTGACTCAAATAATAGAATAAATAGAAAGGGACATTAAAAGTTACTATATGGGGGCTGGCCCCGTGGCCGAGTGGTTAAGTTCATGCGCTCCGCTGCAGGCAGCCCAGTGTTTCGTTGGTTTGAATCCTGGGCGCAGACATGGCACTGCTCATCAAACCACGCTGAGGCAGCGTCCCACATGCCACAACTAGAGGGACCCAGAACGAAGAACATACAACTATGTACTGGGGGGCTTCGGGAGAGAAAGGAAATAAAATCTTAAAAAAAAAAAGTTACTATATGACTATAAACGACTATAATCCATATTCAAGAAACTAGAGAAAAGACTGAACATGTTCGGTGAAGACACAGATAATATAAAAAAGACCTAAATGAAAATTCGGGAGAGGAAAACTGCAGTGTCTGATAGAAAGATGAACAATTGGGAGTCCCAAAGGACAGAAAGGAGTAAAATCATTTGAAGAAATGATAGCAAAAAACTTACCAAGCATGATGAAAATACAATATAATAAATTTTGTGGCATGCAGCTAAATACTTATAGAGAAATTTGGAGAAAAATCTGTATTAGAAAAGAAGAAATGTCTCAAATCAATGATCAAAGCTTTCATCTTAAGAAACTACAAAAGACCAAATGAAGCACAGTGTAAGCAAAAGGAAGGAAATAATAAGTAGCAGAGATCAATGAAACCAAAAGCTGGTACTTTGAGGGGAAAAAAAAGATAAACCTCTATCCAGACGGAGAAGGCAAGAAACAGGAAACACAAATTAACCATATCAGGATGAGATGGATCACAGATACAATAGACATGAAAAAGATAATGAGACTACTACAAGCAACGTATGCTGATAAATTCCATAACTTCAATGCAATGGAAAAATTCTTTGAAAGAAACAAATTACCAAAGCTCATCCAAATGGCAACAGATAACATGAACAGTCCTGTATCTATTAAAGCAATTGAATCTGTAGTTTAAACCTTCCTATAAAGAAAACTCCAGGCCTAGATGGCTTCATTGGTGAATTAAGCCACAGATTTAAAGTATACCAATTCTATACAAACTGTTCCAGAAAACTGAAAGGAGGAAATGCTTCCCAGTTCCTTACGTGAGGCCAGTATTACTCTGATAACAAAATTAGACAAACACATCAGAAGAGAGAAAACTACAGAGCAACAGCCCTCATGAACACAGATGCAAAATTTCTTAACACAATTTTAGCAAATATATAAAAAAGGTAATTGATAATGACTGCCTCAGTCTGCTCAGGCTGCCATAATAAAATACCACAGACTGGGTGGCTTAAACAACAGAAATATATTTTCTAACAGTTCTTGAGCCTGGAGTCCAAGACGAAGGTGCCAGCATGGTCAGGTTCTGGTGGGAGCTCTCTTCCCGGCTTGCAGACAACCCCTTCTCCCTGTGTCCTCACATGGCAGAGAAGAGAAAGAGATTTCTCTTCCTCTTCTTCTTAGAGGTCACAGTCCTATCAGATTAGAGGCCTACTCTTATGACTCCATTTAACCTTAATTATCTCCAGATACAGTCACATTGCGTGTAGGGCTTCAACATATAAATTTGGGGGTAACAAGATTAAGTCCACAGAAGTGATTAAATGGGTTTTATCCTAGAAACGCAAGATTGGTTTAAAAAAATCCATCAATGTAATTCACCAAAATTAACAAATTTACAATGAAAAAACATAATCGTTTCAATAGATGCAAAACATTTTGACAAAATCCGACATCCATCCCTGGTAAAATTTCTCACCAAACTATGAACAGAAGGGAGTACTTTTCTGAGTTCTGTGAGTCATTCTAGCAAATTATCAAACCTGATGCAGGTTATGGGAACTTGCAATGGGCATCTGAATTGGGGGCAGTCTTGCTGGTGACTGTCTCCTCAAATCTGTGGGATCTACTGCTGGCCCCAGGTGGTTGGAGTCAAAATTGAATTGTATTGCATTACACTAATTGGTGTCAGAATAAAATCCAAGCAAGGATTTTTATGAAATTTGACATGCCTGTTCTAAAATTCAGATGAGACTATAAAGGGCTGAAAATAACCAATATCACTGCAAAAGAGAACAAGGTAGGAGAAACTGCCTTATTAGAAAGGGCTTACTTTAAAACTATAGTAAGTAATACCATGTAGTGAAGGATATGCCAATGTAATAAATAGAGGGCCCAGAAATAAACCCACACATACTTGGAAACTGGTATATGAGAGGTGGCATTACAAATTAGCAAGGAAAAAAAAACCACACATATGTAAGGAAAGAAAAAAACCTCACACATTACACAAAAATAAATTTCACAAGGTTTAAGACTACAATTAGAAAAACAAAACTTTTAGAATAAAATACAGATGAGTATCTTATAACCTCAGAATCATAAAAAGAGTTTCTTAAAGGAGATATAAAAAGCGTAAACACGGGGCCAGTCTGGCAGCACAGTGCTTAAGTCCAGTGTACTCCACTTCAGCAGCTTGGGGTTCATGGGTTCAGATCCTGGGCACGGACCTACACCACTCGTCAAGCCATGCCGTGACGGCAACCCACATACAAAATACAGGAAAGACTGGCACAGGTATTAGCTCAGGGCTAATCTTCCTCAAGCAAAAAGAGAAAGATTGGCAACAGATGTTAGCTCAGGGTGAATTGCTCAGTAAAAAATAAAGTGTAAGCATAAAAAACATAGACAATTGTACTATACTGACAGTTTTTAGTATATTTTAGTATATTTTTATAGTATACTATATTTTATATAGTATATATTTATATTTAGTATGTACTGTACTATATACTATAGTATACTATAAAAACGAGTATACTGTTATAGTATATACTGTAGTATATAATATATATAGTCCATATGTATATAGTATATATAGTATAGCCACTTTGGAGAGCAATCAGGCTGCACCAAGGCTAAAACAAAGACTTACATACCCTTCAGCCCAGCAATTTCATCTCTAGGCAAAGCCGCTAGAACGTTCATTACAGCATTACTCTTAATAGCACAAAAATATACAGCAATTTAAAAAATACAGTATTTTCATGTAATAGGATACTATACAGCAGTTAAAGTACATAACTAAAACAACAGGCATCAACACGGATATGTCTAAAAAACAGTGCTGGGGGAAGAAAACTGTAGAGGAATGTATACAGTATTATACTATTTACATATAAAGTTTTAAAGCATGTAAATCCATACTATGTATTGTTTATGGATATATAAACATATACTCTTAGTATAAAATGTTCACAGGAGTAATAAACTCCAATATTCAGGACAGTGCTTGCCTGTGGGAATGGAGGAAAGAGGATCAGAACAAGAGTAATACACAGAGGGCTTCAAATAAATCTGTAATTTTAATGTCTTAAAAAATAAAAGCAAAAGCAAATAAATTGAAAGAGAATAGCATATCTTAAAGAATTTCAGAACTCCAGGGATTAAAAAAAATCATAAAAATCTTTCAGGAAGGAAAAGCTCACTTAAAAAGGAACAAGAATCAGACTGACAGATTTCTCATCGGCAACAGTGGATGCTAGGAGATAAAAGAGCAATATCATCAAAGTTCTAGGGGAAAATTATTTGAACACTGGAATACTACACTTGGTCTAAACAGGCAGTCAGAAGAGAGTGCAATATAAATATATTTTTGGACATGCAAGATCCTAAAGTTCACCACTTAGACACTGTGTTTGAAAAAGAATGTACTACAGAAAAGAATGAATCTAAGAGGAAAAATGTGAAGAAAAATGTGTGAATCAAAAACAGCAGTGAGGGGCCGGACCCATGGCCGAGTGGTTAATTTCGAGTGCTCCGCTTCAGGTGCCCAGGGTTTCCCCGCTTCGAATCCTGGGTGCGGACATGGCACCACTCATCAAGCCATGCTGAGGTGGCATCCCACATGGTAAAAGTGGAAGGACCCACAACTAAAGATACACAACTATGTACCGGGGAGCTTTGGGAGAAAAAGTAAAAACAAAATCTTTAAAAAAAAAAAAACAGTGGTGAGAAAATAAACTACTAAAACACGATTTAATTTAAATAATTATTGAGAAACATAAAAATAAACAAATGACAGTATGGAACTAAAATCCCAGGTAATTACCATATGGCAGGCAGGGAGTGGGACTGAGAGGCAGTGTTAGGGAGGGAGCCTGTTAAGAGTCTTATAATGCTTGAGTTTGTTATAGTTATTAATGTTACTTACTGTGCTCTGGCATTAACCTTAAAGAAAATGGAGAAAAATCTCCCGATATTAATTTTCTTATAGATACAGACTGATAATTCTAGGTTAGGAAGTATATAAATTTCTTTAAGTGGTAACATTTTGTCTTTCAAGATGATGAAGCTATCCTTCACTAATTAAATGCATGAGGCCAGACTTTACTTATAACTCAAGTGACATTACTGGTTTTCGTTACCGCATGGTGTCTAACAGCATGTGTAATAGTTGGAGAAACAGTTACTTCTACAATGGAATTAAACTCAAATATTTCTGCTGGAGAATCTTTCAAGATTAATCAAGAATTACTCATCACTTATCAACCCTCACAAATGACATACATTTACTTAAGTACTTCTCATCTATCTAATGGATCCAATCCACTCTATAGATTTGACATACACGTTTCTCTATTTAGAGTAGCCTTTCAACTTATTTAAAGTTCCATTTGTTACTTTGTGGGGGGGGGGGGAGAATAGAAAGGATGTCCAACAACTATCAGATCTTTACCCAGCTGAATACAACAATCTCTGAAATTACAACAAATATTTTTTGCAAATGAAAATGAGAGAATATCTCAGTTAAAGAAAGCTTTACCTATAAGAGAATATAATTGGGCACCAATGTCAAGATAATTCAATAAAGCTAATTTTAATTATCTTAAATAAAGTACTCTAAAAAACTGTCCTTACCAAAATAAGTCAAATTTACATTTAACATATGTATAACATATACATGTACAGAAACTTAAGTAATTCACAAAAAACAAAATAACTGTAAAGATATACTGCCCTAATGTGTTTATTCAAAGTAAGCTATAAAATTAACATGGTTAGTTCTTCAAATAGCCCTCATATATATTATTAAAATTCTGAGTATTTTAAAATAGCGTTATCACCCTTTCCCCATAAACCCTGGGCCTTTCTGGCTATTTCTTTCCTCAATAAATGAAATTATTACCTACCCACTCTCTAAACCAGAAACCTGGGAATAATACTAAACTTTTCTTACTCAAATCTTTCTCAGATCTAGGCTTTCTTCTCACTCCCCACAGGCACCGTCCCAATTCATATCTCACCAATAATACTGTAAAGACCTCTAGCTGATGTCTCTACCCTCAAGCTGCCCACTGCCTTTCCAGCAACTCAAGATTTTAGTTTCAGAAATAAAAATCTCACATCAGCCCTGGTGGAGATGATATGAAACAATTCAGGGCTGGCCCACTGGCATACTAGTTAAGTTTGAACGCTCTGCTTCAGAGGCCCGGGGTTCGCAGGTTCGGATCCGGGGGCAGACCTACACACTGCTCATCAGGCCATGCTGAGGTGGCATCCCACATACAAAATAGAGCAAGACTGGCACAGATGTCAGCTCAGGGACAATCTTCCTCAAGCAAAAAGAGGAATACTGGCAGCAGATGTTGGCTCAGGGCCAATCTTCCTCACCCCCCCCCCCCCCCCCCAAAATCAGAGAAATAGGTCTGGGAATGTTTTTAAAAATTTAAAAATGTAAATAGCAGAGAAGAAATAATGACTTTTCCCTGAGACGTCTTAGGAAAGATAAAAGAAAAAGTGGATTTTAAAACTACACTTTGAAGATTCCTAAAAAAGGAATAAGCTTAGGGGCTGGCCCAGTGGTGTACCAGTTAAGTCCATGTGCTCCGCTTCAGGGACCCGGGGTTCACTGGTTCGGATCCTTGGTGCGGACCTAGCAGTGCTTACCAGGCCATGCTGTGGCAAGCGTCCTACATATAAAGTAGAGGGAGATGGGCAAAAAGAGGAGGACTGGTGGTGAACATTAGCTCAGGGATAATCTTCCTCAAAAATAAATAAATAAATAAAAAGTAATAAGCTTAGAAGACAGAGGTTAACACATATACTTTGGCACACAGTTAAGACATGGTACAACCATAACTCCGAGAAAGAAAAGGAGAGCTTACACAAAGGTTTTCTATCTCAGGCTTTTAAGGTATTATTATAAAAACCAAGATGGACAAGACCTGGGAGGAGACACCTGAGAAAGAAAGGAAGGGAAGGAATGGAAGAAAAGAAAGGAAGAAAGAAAAGAAGTGGAGGGAGGGGGAGTCAGTAGTATACATCTTTATAAGTAATACCCAAAAGCAAAGGGGAATTACACCCTGACAAATCTCTAGCAAGCAAAGAATAAAAAGAAAAACTAAAAATACACCAGCATACTCATTATTACTAATTTGAAATATATGACATTTATTCATTCAACTAACATTTGAGCATCTAGTATATGCTAAGTATTATGCTAGAAACAAAGTGAATAAAGCAAAATGAATTCTTTATGGAACTTATACTCAGTCACTGACATGTTGCCTTTATTTAACGTGCTCTTTTTTCTTTTTTCACTTTAAAGAAAAATACTTCTAAGGCATTTATAACTCACATGCCCCAACCTAATTTTCTCACATAGTCTGAAGTTTCTCAACCACAAATCTTCTAGAAACCTAATACCTAACCTTAGGTTGCTGTTTCCTGTACACACCATATTATTTCACACTTCTATGCCTTTTCCCATGCTGTTCCCTACCTGGAATGCTTTTCCATTTCTTATTCAACCATTCAAATTTCCATGACTATAGTGATGCTATGATGTCCACTGGACAAACCGAGATACTTGCTCTTTTATATTCCCAAAGCACCTTCTCTATCACAGCAGTTATACTTCCATATAATTGTTTGCATAACTAGATTCATGCAAACATGACCGAAATTCATGCTGTCTACAAGAGACACACTTTAGAATCAAAGACACAATAGGGTTAAAAGGATGGAAAAAGACATACTGTGCAAAGCAGTAACCAAAAGACAGCTAGAGGGGCTATACCAGTATCAGACAAAATAGATTTTGAGACAAAATTTGAAGAAAGTACCAGCACAAATAGGTAAGAACACACATTCCTGGCTACACATTAGAATCACTGATACCAGGGCCCCGATCCCCAAAGATTCTGACTTTACGGGAGTGTGGTAAGGCCCAGGTATCAGTATTTTTCCAAGGAATTCCCTAAATGATTCTAATGTGCGGTCAAAATTGTTCATTAAATCACCTGATTATATTAACTGAGCTAGGAGGAAAAAAACAAGACGACTTCTTTAATTAGGTAAACGGAGGTCATAACAGTAGGGGAACACATCCTGGAGGCTTTTGATGGCGCACTGCACAAAACTTTACAGCTACAGGAGATGGAGTCTTAATTCAAAGTTTCAAGAAGAGAATTATTTCCAAGTCTGAGGAACACTAGGGTTGTCCTATGCAATGATGAACAGGGAAAGATTCATGTTCAAGGCATTCAATTATACCTATGAACTTGTATTTCTTTACTTTTAATATATTTCGATATCTCATTAAAATATTATACCTCTTTAATAATGCTGATACTAATGAAATTGGAACTTTTAAAAGTAAAAAATCATACATGAGTAAAAAAATCATGCTTAACCTGACTCAGAAGCCTAAGTGTTCAGATCATTGCTCAATGTTCAGACCAAGACCATGGTAGTGCCGATCATATTACAATCCTAAGATTATACCAGAGGGGACAGTATAGTGGTGAAGAACTAGGTCTCTGAAGCCAGATTTCCCCAGTCTTAAATTCCCATGGCATTATAAACTACCTTTGTATCAAGTTTTCCTTCAACTCTTTAATGGATGTGGCTTCAGGCAAGTTACTTCACCTCTCTAAGATTCTGTTTCTTTATAAAGTTAAAATAGTCACAGTAATACAGAGTGGCTGTGAGGATTAAATAAAATAATCTTGGTAGAAGACTTTAGTATAGTGCCTGGCTCAACAATAAGCTTTAATAACTAGAACATGACAGTCATGCACTGCATAATGACATTTCGGTCAATGACACACCACATACATGACAATGGTTCCATAAAATTAGTACCAAATAGCCTAGGCGTGTAGTAGGCCATACCATCTAGGTTTGTCTAAGTACAGTCTATGATACTGATGTTCGCACAACGACGAAATTGCCTAATGATGCATTTCTCAGAATATATTCCCGTTGTTAAGTGATGCATGACTCTATTACTAAAGGCATTTAAACCTATAAAATTATGATAAAGCATGCATACTCCAAAGCCCCTCATTTCTGTATTTTTATAATTTATTTTTGTTTCTATAAAAGATGGGAATGAAGAAGATAATAAAGGTTGAAAAGGGAAGTCCAAAACACGGGAAAGTGGGAAACAAAAATAATGAGGTCAGGTAAGCGTAGAAGAGAAGATAGGCTATAAAATGAAAAAAGGTCATGAATGCAAAAAGAAAGACAAGGACAAATCAGCTGATCACAGTCAAAATTTACAGACAAAAAAAAAATCTCTAAAATGAGGAATGTTATGGAATGTCTTAATTCAGATGGTGGTCCAAGCTAGCACTACTGGAGATGGCTCCTTTATGGTTCTAATAAAGTACGGCTTGGCAAGACTTTAATGGGAATATAAATTAAGCTCCAATATATTTCTGATTAGACAAAGTTCTTCAACATGTTACAATCTTGCTATATCCCCAAACTCCAAACACCAAAAGTAAGTTACAATTTGGAATAACTCATTCTATCTAATTTTTTTTCCCTAAAAGATTTTTAACATTTAAATATTGAGGAAATGGCAATTATATTTATTTGCAGAGCCAACTGTGAGAATGCTCAGGACAAAAGGAACAGGAGAAGTACCAAAACAAATGTCCTGAGATCCAGCATCCCAAGTGCCAAAGCTTCATAACCAACACTCTGTACTTTCCTTCTAAAACACTGACTGATGCTCAAGAGACATAATACTGCCCAGCAGTAAGCAGGCTATTCTCTAGTATGTTCTCCCCAACTCTCTGTCCCGAGTAACCTAAGCAAATCTTTTAAGTTCTTACTATCCTCAATCAATAAATCCTTTCCCATCTTGGGTATACGACATCACCATTCACCCAACCTCATCCTCACCAAGACCTGGGGACTCTACCTCCAAATGAGATCTTAAAAAGGTTTACTTGGATGAGACATTGAGGCTAATGTAACAGTAATGTCACAATTCTTACCTTTACTGCCAATTACTGTGTCACTTGGCCCCCATCCCAGCCTTGCCTTATGACAATCAGGCAGAGGAAGCCATGGCCATCCTTGAGTGAAAGCAATTAGTTCAATGTAATGTCATCACCCTATTAACAGAGAAGCTTTTAGACTGACCTAACCTAAGAAAGAAGAGTAATAAGAGTTGTGTATAAAATCAGATAAATATTTAGGAAACTACTGCTCTATTATTTGCATTCATAGGACACTCTGGGCACTTAATTTGTATTATTCTGGTTCTGAAAGTGTTCTCATACATAAAGATAATCGTCTGATAGTTATCTTTCTTCCCTAGAACAGGGATCAGCAAATTTTTTTCTGTAAAAGGCCAGATAGTAAACACTTTATTTATTTATTTTTTTAAAGACTGGCACCTGAGAGGCCGGCCCCGTGGCCAAGTGGTTAAGTTAGTGCGCTCCGCTTCAGCAGCCCAGGGTTTCCCCGGTTCGAATCCTGGGCACGGACATGGTACCACTCATCAGGCCACGCTGAGGTGGCATCCCACATGCCAAACTGGAAGTACTCACAACTAAAAATACACAATTATGTACCGGGGGGCTTTGGGGAGAAAAAGGAAAAATAAAATCTTGAAAAAAAAAAAGATTGGTACCTGAGCTAAAATTGGCTGCCAATCTTGTTTTTTTCTTCTTCTTCTTCTCCTTCCCAAGGCCCCCCAGTACATAGTTGTATATTCTAGTTGTAGCTCCTTCTAGTTGTGCTGTGTGGGATGGCGCCTCAGCATGCTGTGGCTTGATGAGCGGTGCCAGGTCCATACCCAGGATCTGAACCGGCGAAACCCTGGGCCACTGAAGCAGAGCATGTGAACTTAGTCACTCGGTCATGGAGTCAGCCCCCTAAATATCGAGATTTTGCCGGCTATATGTTCTGTCATAAAATTACTCAATTTTGCCACTTGAGTGTGAAAGCAACCATAGACAATATGTAAACAAATTAGCATGGCTGTGCACCAATAAAACTTTATTTACAAAAACAGGCAATCGGCTGGATTTGGCCCACAAGCTGTAGTTCGCCACCCCTACATTAGACTATCACAAACTAGTCTTTAACTTACAATTACATGTATCCATTTAAAATGCAATATTACACCAATGAAATGAGACAAAAATCTGGTGCTAGCGCTAACCAACATGTCCATTATTTCCAACTATCAATAGAAAGAGTGTCATTCTCATATGCTGGGCAAATGTTTATTTTAAAACTGCCACTTCATGTTAAGACTTAATTCTAATAAGAAGTTTTAGAACAGAATATGGTCCTATAATCAATTGGGGAAAAACTGTTCATATCATAAACATCTATCCTTGCCCTCAAAAGCTTACAGTCTCACAGGCTAGACTATAAGTGAGAAAACTGTTATGAGTACTGTGATATAAAATCCACACAGGGCACATGTGGGGATAAGGAGACAGAAGCGGTTAATTTAACTTGAGAGACAGAGGAAGCAGGAAAAATTTCACAGAGCACTTGGTGCTTAAAGAGCAGATTAATGACGAGTGCAGGCAAGGAAAGAAAAATGGAGAAAGAAATTCAACTCAGGTAGGAGGGTGGGGAAAAGGCTAGAGATATGAAACAAGTTTTCATACCTTCAGAAATCTGCAAGCAGTTCAGCATAATTAAAACAGAGTAGCAATGACAATAGAAAAGTGAGGTTGAATATAAAAGAGGATAAAGAAAATCGACTCAAGACTTGGAACAAACTAGAAAGTTATGTCAGAGGTTAGAATCTAAGATGGCTCCTTGGTTTCTGATCTGGGTGACTTGGGTGGATAACTGTAATATTCAAAGTGAGAGGTAATTCAGGATTAAAAGTAAATAAAAGCAGCAACTCTTTTCCTTTTATAAAGCCTCTGAGAAGACTATTTCTATTTTTTTAACTTTTTTTCTAGATATAACTGACATATTAACAATATATTAGTTTCAGGTGTAAAACATGATTAATATTTGCATTATTATGAAATGATCACCACAAAAAGTCTAGTAAACATCCATCACCACACTGTTAGAAAACTTTTTTTCTTGAGATGAGAACTTTTAAGACTTACTCTCTTAGCAACTTTCAAATATACAATACAGTATTATTAACTACAGTCACCAGGCTGTATATTATTTCCCCAGGACTTATTTATTTTATAACTGGAAGTTTGTACCTTTTGACCACCTTTACCCATTTCACTTCTTGGTAGAAGATTACTTTTAAATAATTTTTTTGGGGGGGGTGATTAACAAGGAAATACATGGTTAGTATAGAAAATGAAATGTGAAACAGTATAAGTAAAACCAAAGAAAAAATAAAAACCTATAATCCTACCATCCAGAAAATGATTAAGATAAATGTGTACAAGTAGGAAAAAAGGCATATGGATAGGATAAATACAAAGCTAAACAAATTACAAAACAAAGTTCGCCAAAATATGTATCATTACAAAGTACACATTTACTTGCCCACAGAATAAAATTTTTTTAAAAAGCATGTCTTCACTGTCTATCTTTGCTGCTAAAGGGTGAGGTCCATAAGGGCAAGGATCTTATCTATCTTGCTCATTAATGTATCCCCAGAGTATAAGTGTGCCTGGCACACAGTAAGTAATCCATTAACATTTCTTGAAAGAACATCATTAAAAAAAAAAAAGTCACCCCAGATTACTCCCTCAAGTAATATTTGATACTACAAAAATTCTAACACAAGAACAAAATAGAAAACACCAAAATACCCTTTGTAATGGGATCGACTATATCGTAAAAAACAGAAAAACAAAACAAAACAAAAAACACCCAGGCATAATATTATTAAGACTATATCCATCAGGTAGAGAGCCAAAGAAATTTTCTTAAATCCAGGAACACATAAATACCTTCCTTGAATACATGATTCAGACTAAAATGTACTTTGGGTCTGAACTGTTCTTACTTTTCCACACTGCATATGGCTGTACATCTCACCATAAAAATTATCAGAGATAATTTTAGTCTATTAATTTATAGACTAGAATTCATAGACTACTACTCCACTTGATAAGATCCCAGAGAAAATAATGTCTTTGAACAGTGATAATAACTCACACTCAACCTAGCTACTTCTTACTAGACTAGAAAATCCTTAAAAGAAGCTCTCATGTCTAATGTTTTTTAAAAAATCCCCACTATGTTTACTGTACTTAGCACATAGTAGATACTCAATACACACATTAAATAAATGAAGTAGCTAATAAATGCTTGCCTTTCTTACTAGCTGAGAATTTAACATAGACAAATTTCAAGGCAAATTTCGTAATAAAAGCAAGTCGGTCTATTTGCATTCACAGGCCCAATTTAGCCAGAGAAATCCTTTTGCCCCTATTATCTCCAGTCCAGGATAATGCCAGCAACCTCCCTCCAAACCTCCATAACTTTTGGTTACCTCAACTCTGTGATACACCAAAAATGATGAAGAACAGATACATTTTGTTCTTTCCCTCTAAATAAATGTCTAAGGAATATTTCTTTTATCAAGGCTGGAAGAGCTAAAGCTGGACATTTTCAA
The DNA here is from genome assembly GCF_041296235.1 of Equus asinus. NCBI lineage: Eukaryota > Metazoa > Chordata > Mammalia > Perissodactyla > Equidae > Equus > Equus asinus. The sequence continues at coordinate 80,328,823 of NC_091809.1, read as the reverse complement.
CCAAACCAGGCTCTGGTTGCAGCGATGCTACCACAATGGTCTACCACTGTAGACCCATCCAACTCCTGGCACGTGCATCTGGTAAGACCCTTTACTTAAAACAATAGATGGTGGCTCCAGTTCTGGTAAAGTCACTTTCTACTTTATCAAATGCACCTAAAAACTATTGTCACACAATTCAATTAGCACCAGCAGGAGAGGATATACTAAATTACAATCATGACTCCAAGTATATCCTTTTATATTTAATACCTATATTTATATTTAATTCAATATTATACACCTATAAAAGGTATATCCTTTTATAGTTAACATTTTGATCGCTAGAGTTAACTTTCACATCATTAATAAATGCAAAAAACAAGTCAAACCTAAAACTGCCCTAAAAAAACAAAATCTTAAAAAAAAATCAAACTAAAAAACCTAATGATTTAACTTACTTAATACTATAACTCAGTCAACCACAGTAAAAACTATGGGAATTATAACATATTATCCATACATACCTTAATAGACTGTTAGCAGATATGTGTAACTTTTCAACCAATACCCATACAAAGAATATCTTTAAAGAATGAAAAAGTATATTCTTCTCTTGAAATAGAATGTCCTCTGCAGGAGAGGAGTGAGCCTTGAGCACTGGTAATCTCACAAAGTCAATGTTCACTTTTATTTGTATCCATACCTCCTCATCATCCACCTCCAGTCAGGAGGAAGCTGAGAAAGTCTACAGAGCACAGAACTGGGAGGGCATAGGTCCCCAAGCTTTCTAGGTTCATGGCACCCTCAATATTTCAGGAATTTTTTCAAATCATCCCTAAGCCAAGAAATAATAACAGTACTTCTCATTAAACTGTTAGTAGCCATTTGAAAAACTAATCTACCTCAGCTGAAAAAAATTACATTTTTTACTTCATTCTTCAATAACCATAATTCTTATAGAATGTATATTATAGTTGGGCACTGCACAACTTCTCAAATACTGGGATCAGACTGGACATTGCTATCCTTATTTCCTATTCCACGCTAATTTTCATGCAAAATTTGCATTTTATCACAGCAGTTCCCCAAAACCCAACTTCACAAATGTGTGTCATCAGAAGGAATGTAGCACAATCTAATGTTGAAACCATGTACTATCTCAAGCTAGTAGATCATCTGGCAACCACCAAATGTCAAGTACTGCTGTATCTCCCTTGAAAATTTAAACTACCAGACAGTGTCTCTGCAAGTTGTTGGCAATACCCTGTGGCACCCTGGTACAGTTTGGCAAGCACGGCTCAATGGCAAGGTAGAATTGTGTGGCCTGGGACTCAGACAGACCTGAGTTAGAAATCAGACTCTAGTAATAACTGTATAATCTTGGGCACTGGGCCACTGAATCAATCTCTTGAACCTTAGTTTCTATGCCTGACAAATAAGAATAACAGTGCCAACCTCAGAGAATAGTTGTAAGGAATAATGAGATGATGTTTGCACATAGTAAATGCTCAATAAAAGTTTGCTATAATTACATCGTTAAAACTAAACGAGTAGTTTATAAAAACAAATTTCGTAACTGACTCCATGGGGGATGAAGGAAGCATTTTAAACTGAAGCCACAATATCAAATTAAAACTTATAAACAAATTTCTAGGGGAAAGATCATAAAGTACTTAAACAAGGACAATACAGAGAACTACAATCTCCCCCAAAGGATGTTCTAACGTTGATACACCGATCACAATGAACAACTAGGTAAAAGTTATTAAACTGGCAACTCAGAAGAATATACTTTAAAAAACTCCTTTTATGGATAATCACACTAGGAAAAAACCGAAAGTTTTATAAACTAGAGTTCTTTAAATGGCACTACGAATTGCCTTTTAAAAACACTTAACAGCCTGGGGATCGCGGGGTCGGATCCCGGGTGCAGACATGGCACCGCTTGGCATGCCATACTGTGGTAGGTGTCCCACGTATAAAGTAAAGGAAGATGGGCACGATGTTAGCTCAGGGCCAGGCTTCCTCAGCAAAAGGAGGAGAATTGGCAGTAGTTAGCTCAGCGCTAATTTTCCTCAATAAAATAAATAAATAAATAAATAAATAAAAATAAAAACACTTAAATTTATGTAGAGCAAAACTCATTTGATAACAAAGACTTTTCCTCAAGAGCACAATACCTCAATATTATACCTGTGCTCAAACCTCCTTCTCACAACATACTAAAAATTTAACATTTTAATTCTAAATGCACTTGTGTGTCTTCTATCTCACAAACATCCTTAATAAAATTCATAATATAAGAATGTTTATAAGGACTGAGTTTATGAAAGGATTTTTGAAACATTTCATTTGATCCTCAGATACTCTAATTACTGAACTGAGGTCCACAGAAATTAAGTAATTTGCCCTACAATCTATATATTAAACGGTTTGTCACTAAAACCCCTGTCTTTTAACTTTCTAGTATACCATAACTCCTTCCCAAAAAGACTCAGTTCAGCTCTCGTTAGCTGGACCAGCATTTATCAACGATTACAAGTAGGTTAACCATCATCAAAGGCCTTAAAATCCTTCCCCTGCACAGTAACTGCATGTCACCTACAGAGACTTTTCATTTGCCAAGTGTCTTGAACTATGTAACATTAATTAATAATTACTCTTAGCTCACTTTATGACAAGATCTATTATTATAGTTGCAACTATACCAACGGTAATGCAGTGGCTGAGCCCACTGGTATAACCTCTTAGCCCAGATTATTTCCCATTTTTTACTTAGCTGGTGGCCCCTTGCTCAACTCCAGATAGAAAAGCAACATGAAGTATTAAACTGATCCTGATATTTTTTCTTCTGTTACTAATATAAGTCAGTGGCCAAAATACTTAAAAGGAATGGAAGGGCAAGCAGTCTTGTATACCACCCAAAATACAATGCCATCACAGAAAGTCTATGCCTGCCTTTCAACTTGTTCCAAGTAAATTTCAACAACAATTTACCAGCAATCTCTTTCCCCAAATTCCCACGTTTCTGATAGATACATTACTATCATTTCCTAAAAGCAACTTACTAAGGCATTCTACTTCACAAAAAAAAAGGCTATTTCCTTAAAAATTGAATGTAAATACAATTGGATAATGAAATTACTATATTGGAGAGCTTAACTTTTAAAGAAATTTTGCAGGAAGTCTTTATATAATGTAACTAATCACTCTTATTTTGTACTATATAAAAAATTAGCTTTCTATATGCTAGAGTTTGTTAAGGGTAAAGGAGATTTGGACAGGTAAGAGATATAGGCCTGTACCACAAGTGTATTAATTTGAGTGTTTGATAGCCACAACACCACTTTCTCTCTAAGTAATATTTTGAAGAACTTCACACTTGGGTCCTTCCTAGCAATGTAAATGTATTCTGTGAACAGAAACTTCTTCATTTCCGTGGAGAACTAACGAGCGACCCTGCTTTTTTGGAAAGGAAATGGCTATCAATCTTGTACAATATCCAATCCACTTTGGCCACCTAATACGGACAAGAAGAGGGGGGGACCTATTTGGCAAACGTTTCGTCTCCAGCCAAGGGCTGTTCCCAGATAAAGGCAATGCTCAGAGTACAACAAAAAAACCCTCCTCCGAGGGGAGAAATGTGCCAGAAAAGGAGAGGCATAGATCGGGAATAAATAGGGGGTGAGCGTATGCGCTCAGTGTGAGAGCTGGAGGCAAAGAGGAGCAACGCTGAGATGCTCCAGCGAAAGAACCAGCAGCAGCAGCAGCAGCAGCAGCAGCAGGAAGTTTCAATGGGGCCGGGCAGAGCATGCGCCCTGCACCCGCGCGGTGGCCTTATGTGGAAGGAGCACCACTTGCGAACACCAATAATAGACCAGCGGCACCAGAGAGAGAAACATGAGCAACAAGCACCTTCTTCAACTGTTTCCCCCTCCGTCTGAGCCCCTCCTCCAGCCTACATACTAACCACCCCACCCTGCAAATGGGAGGGCGACTTCTTCCCCTAAGCCCTGCTGCCAAGATGAAGGGGGAAGGGATTGGAAAAGTGGGGAGATGCTTTTCTATTATTTGGGGGGAGGTAGGAAGAAGGAGGAGGAAAACTATGGGGGAGGAGAAATTAACCCTCTACTCTCCAAAGTGGAGAAGCTGAACCGACTTCGCTCCGCAAAGCGAGAATGGAGGAGGACCCCCTCCCATGGGGGAGGAGCAAAGCTCATCACTCGGAGGAAGGAGTTTTGGGGGTTAAACTGGCCCTCGAGGGGAAGAGAAGAGGGACGTGAGTCGACTCTCTCGGGGGAGTTCCCACTAGAGGGAGGGAGAGCTTAAGTGTCCTCCACCCAGGTGGAGGGAGAGAAAGGGGCGCCCCGAGAAGATGAGCCCAGCCTCCCCTGAGATGGTCGGGAGGATGGTAGGAGGAGGGGAGGGAGCAAGGGAGGGGAGGAGGAGAAAAGCGCAAAGCTGGCCGGAACCTGCGCTCCCCTTCCCCCGCCACCGAGAGGGAGAAAGGGTGGGGGGCAGGCCCCCGCCGCGGGGTAGCAGTCCCAGGGGCAGCCGACCAGCACAACGAGCCCTCCCCGCCCCCAGCCCACACCTAGCCCGCTACGCCCCCACCTCCGCTCCGCGCCCGGCCGAGTGGCCCTAGGGGGCCTCCGCCCCGCCTCCCCACTGCCCTAGACCCCGGGGGCTGGGCGGAGAAGACCCGCCGGGCGGAGCTGTGCCCCAGGGGGAGGACAGAGCCGCGGAGGCTCCGGGTGTCTGTGAAGAGCCAAGCGAAGGAGCGTGCCAGGGCCGCTTCCCGCCGGGCGTTCGGGCCCCTTGCTTACCTTCTCCGTTGCCGACGTCCGGCGGCGGCGCCTGCAGCACCCGCTCCAGCTCGGGGAACGGCAACTCAGGAAGGTCGAGCAGCGGCCCGTAGCGCTCCAAGAAGGAGCAGACTACGGCGAAGTTGGGGCACGAACCCGGGCAGCCCGGAGGAGCCATCGCCGCCGCCGCTGCCGCCGCCGCCGCCATTTTGAACTGGAGGATGGAGGAGGAGGCGACGGGGGGGAGTTGGGGTGCCGAGAAATAGCAGGGCAGCCTTACGGACGACAGGAGGTGCTAGCGAGTGGGCGCCCCTGCGGATCCCAGCGTCTCAGGCGCGGCGCCGCGATCCCACAATACAACGGCAGCCCGGAGCAGTCGAGAAACGAGTCAGACGGGGGAAAGAGAGGCGCTCTGTGCCTTTCACTTTCCGCCCCCTTCCCGGCCTCCGCTTCGCCCCGCCCACTTCGGGTTTGCCACTGCCTCGTGTGACAGGGGGAATGAAAACAAGGGAAGCGGGGTAGGGAGGAGGGCTGGAAGCTAGGGGGCGGGACTTTTTAGGAACGGTGACCAATAGACTCGGAGGGGGCGGGGCTTAGGGGGAAGTCTAGCCGAAAGGCCTACTTGGGGCGGGGCGAGTGTGGAGCGCCTGGCCGTGAGGCCAGGAGCAACCGAGGTACGAGGTAAAGCACGGAGCCGTTGGGGATTGCGACTCGCGGAAAAGCGGGCGTTGGGTGAGTTTTGGCCTGTGGTCCGGGAATTACAGCTGGGCCACGAGGTGGTGGGGGAGGTTGAGGAGAGTGAGTGAGAAGCAGAAAAAGAGGAGAATACAAAAAAAGCAGGATTCTGGGAGAATTTGGAAAAGGGAAACGTAGAGAAGTGCCCTTAATTAGGGGTTGGAATGGGACCTTTGTAAGAAGTCTCTGCGAAAGTTTGCTGAGGGGTGCTGCTGTCTGCTGCGCCACAAGAATCGCAGCTGTGCTGGAAAACGCAGGGTCTGAGGAGTCGAGGACGAGGGTCTGAGGGAACGGGGCCCTGCGGGGATCGTCAGTCGGAGGAGTCGGGCCCTGCTAAGAGATCGGGGTCTGAAGGGACCAGGCTGGGCAGGGAGACCAAGGTGCGAGGGGACAGGGCTCTGCTGTGGTTGCCAGGGCGAGAGGGGGAGGGGCTCTGTTGAGGCACGAGGGTCTGAGGGGACGAGGCTCTGTAGGGGCCGAGGGTCGGAGTGTGGGCTGGGACTCCACGGAGACGGCGGACGTGGTAGGAAACTTGGCACAAGAGCAAAAAGTTTGCTGGAAGATGGGCTTCCGCTTCGTTGGGGGTAGCAGTGAGGATCTCCCGCAAAGAATCTCAGAAAAGCCATCAATAATGCCCAGTTGGGTGTGCGGCTTGTTGTGCAGGGTGCGTTGTGGTTCCGGAGCCTGAGCTTTGGAATTCACCCAGACTGGGGTCCCAGCAGCACCGCTTCAGGACATTGCGGAGGATTCTTCATTTCTTTGGGCCTCTTGTGAAGGAGCAGTGACACTGGTAACTACATCATAGGGTTTTACTAGATAATTCACAGGAAATTGGTTAACACAATTCCCTGGTACATTCTAGGTACTTTAAACATGTTGCTATTGTTGAAGAAAGGAGTTCCTAAAATTTAGATTGAATTCAGCTGTAACTTATAGTTTACTACTTTGAGCCAACATTTTCAGCGTGCGTTTAAAACTTACATAGTGCCTATTTCCTAAAAAGAATTCGAAACTAGGTAAAATATAAACCAGGTAAAATAGAACAATTTATGATTAAAGAAAGACAAAGAAATATATAGGCAAATAATTGTATTGGGAACAGAGGAAATACCGCAACCAAAGATTGAATTTTGTTCTGCGTTTCTAGGTAAAAAAGGGAAAAACCACAATGGTCTATATCTTTCTCATTATCCAAAGAGAGAAAGTATACTCGTTTCTCACGAGAGGGAAATCGTATATTGTAAGAGGAATTTATTACCTAAAATACTGATTCCTAATCTCGATTAATATACAGATCCTTTTTAAAGGAAAAAATTATCTTTTGAAACTTATTAAATACTCTTAAATTCTAGGTTAAGGAAAACTGCTGTAAGAAATTAAAGTCTGCACAACAATGTGAATGTACTTACTACCATTGAACTATACACTTAAAAATGGTTAACATGGTAAATTTTATGAATGTTTTACCGCAATAAAGAAAAGTAAAAAAAAAAAAGGAATAAAGAAAGTCAAGTCTTACTTTAGGAAAATGTCTATGGTTGTGAATTATCATAGCAAAAGGGAAGTTTTAGTTTAATGTGTGGTAAATATTGCTTTTAAGCAATGCTGAAATTAAACACAAGACTAAACTAAAACATATTGGTAGACTCTCAAACTGGCCAAGTATATAGCGCAACACCTGGGGCCCTGAAGACCCCAGTTTAAGACAAATCTCACCCAAACACATCTTTACCAACAGTCTTGCAGCAAGAAAGAAAAAAAATCTTCATTAAGACCTTGTTTAACTGAGCTTAAATAAAAGGCAGGTACACAATATTAAATAAAATCATATCTTTGTGAAGGAATTTTGATAGAAAGAACCTTCAAACCAAAAGAAAGAATTCTGTCACTTTGTGAACCTTGCCCACCCCTCATTTCCTTTCCATCCCTTTGCTTTCAGTTTTTACAGCATCTCAGCTCCTGCTCTCCCATGGGGTTGTAAAATAGCATTCTAAAAACAAAAAGCTTTGTTCTATAGATTTCTTTTCTCAGTGCTCACAGTGTTGTGCAAAGGACACTGATAAATAAGGTTAGAGTTTCTGCCTTTTGTCATTCAGGTTGGCATGGGAACAAAGTCCTTGGGCATCTGAAAGTTATATCCACCCACAAGATAAGAGATGTTTTACTACAGAGCAGGGTGAAGGTCCTACCTTTCCTAAGTCTGTTCTTGAAAAGAAAATAAAGGACAAACACCCGTTAATACCACATCTCTTCTTGCCGTTCTGGGCTAAGAGAAGTTGTGGGTTACAAGAGTCTAATCCCAATTTATGTAGTTAAGTAACTGACTTAAGTATGTCAGACTACAGTGTAAAGATAGAAAAACAGTCACTTTGTTTTTTTTAAAAAAATTGCAATGATTTATTGCTACTGCCATGAAGAAGCATTTAAATAAGCATTAAATTGCGGACACTCAGTCTAACTTTGTTTATGAATAAGAAATTTCTTAAAATAGTTCAAATTTTAAAAACCTCAATTTGTTCATTCAGAATTAATGTCTAGTTTATTCAGAATAGCAAAAAGTCAAAAACAACCCAAATGTTCATCAACAGAAGAATGGATAAATAAATTGTGATACAGTCTCACAACAGACTGCTATTCATACTGATATACACTTGATACACACTACAACGTGGGTGAATCTCAAAAGCATGTTGAGTGAAAGAAGACAGACATAAAAGAGTAGGTACTGTACAATTCCATCAATAGGAAGGTTTAACTAACCTTTGAGAATAGAAACCAAAACGGTTTCTTTTGAGCTTGGAAGGGGATTGACTAGAAAGGGGTACAAGGAAACTTTCTAGATACTTTCTATATCTTGATTGGCAAGTTTGTGCATTTGTCAAAACTCATTGAGCTCTAGGGGCCGGCCCCATGTCTGAGTGGTTAAGTTCTCGCGCTCTGCTTCCGTGGCCCAGGGTTTCGCTCGTTCGGATCCTGGGCACAGACATGGCACTGCTCATCAGGTCACGCTGAGGCAGCATCCCACATGCCACAACTAGAAGGACCCACAACTAAAATATACAGCTATGTGCTGGGGGGATTTGGGGAGAAAAAGCAGAAAATAGAAGATTGGCAACAGTTGTTAGCTCAGGTGCCAATCTTAAAAAAAAAAAAAACTCACTGAGCCATAAACACTATCTGTTCATTTAACAGAATGTAATTATGCTTTGAGTTTAAAATTTAATGGCTTATCCCTCAATTTTCGCAAATTCCATTGATAACAGTCTGCCTTATAACAGAATAATTTAGACATATTTCTGTCTGCCCAACATATTATCTTTGCATTTGCTAACAATTTTTTTACAGGTATTGTAAGCCTGGTAAATGTGTATTGAGGTAGATTGGATTCAGTTGTGGAGCCAGTTTGGGGAATTCCTAATCAATGACGAGCAAATTTACTTAGGTTTGTTTAAAACTCACTTTTAAAAGAGTTGCTACATCTAGAGGTGTGTGGATATGCATTATATGTAATGAAGAAGCTATTAAATGTCAACACAAGTAGACATCTATGCTCTTCAAGATAGTTTAATAAGAAAATATACAAAAATAAAAAGAAGTAATATAAACAAGATTTAAACTAGACATTTTCTGGTTCTTTCTCTTAATGATAACTGAATTCTCATACCTATACATATTGTAGCTATGTGTCTACATATTTGAACTTTACTATTAGATAATTAAGGGCAGAGATCACATTATGCAGTTTGGTATCAAAGACTGATATTCACTGGTGGACTAGAAAGGCTAGCGTGGTTGTTAAAATATTGAGATCCTGGACTTACATGCTAGTTGCAGAAGAGCCCCTGCCCTGAACCTCTTAAGTAACCTCTGCTTCACTGACTGCCCTGGTCTCTCTCTGTTAGCTCCCAGCAGCTGAACGTTTGATACAGACAGCAGACCCTATTCCAGCACTCCACTCCCATTTTGATGTAGTCACTGCCCATGCCATCCTCATTATTTATTTTCAATATACCCCTAGCCTATTGCAATGTATTTTAAACTATGGGCCATGACCCATTACTGGATTTTAAAATCAATTTGGTGGATCAAGACCAGAATTATATTAAAAATGGAAAAGAATAAAAATAGAACAGAAATAGAGTGTATCACATAGTGAGGATAAGTATATTTCATGAAATATATATATGAAATATGTGGTTGTGTGTGTTATGGTATAAAATGTATTTGTTTCTGTGCTTTAGGCAAAGAGTTTGAAACACATTCCCCTATCATTACATGTGGAGGAAAATGAATGAATGAATATCTGGGTGAATGAACAAATTGGATCTTTATCACTTGATTATGACAAAGGAAACAAATATTAGGTAAAATTTCTGTTTTAACTCCACACTCCTGGATGACATCTAAGCATGAAAACAGTAGTTATTGTATATCCTTCATTCAGTAAAATTTTATAACATGCCAGCCACATCAGTTTTCCAAGTGCCAAGCAGAACTATGTGGGCAAAAAATATTTCTTCAGTATTATTAAGATCATACTTTCAGTGGCTGTCCAGGGGCATAGTGGTTAAATTTGCACACTCTGCTTTGGCAGCCCAGGGTTCACAGGTTCGGATCCTGGGTGCAGACCTAGCACTGCTTGTCAAGCCATGCTGTGGCGGCATCCCACATGAAAATGGAGGAAAATTGGCACAGATATTAGCTTAGCAACAGTCTTCCTCAAGCAAAAAAAAAAAAAAAGAGGAAGATTGGCAACAGATATTAGCTCAGGGTCAATCTTTATCAAAAAAGAAAAAATCACACTTTCAGACATCTGTTGAATTATTAAGGTGAGGTTGGTTATTGGGTCAAAATACTTTAAGTTGCAAGTAAAAGACAAACAGACTTAGATAATAAAGGGAATTTATTGCCTCAAATAATTGAGTAGCTCATGCTTGTGGTATGGTCTGATCAGATGGTAACCCTGTTTCAGTAAGTCTCTCTGTTTTGCCTTCCCCTACATGGACCAAATTTTCATAATGACTTCTCTCATAGCACTAGCAGTTTCAAGGAACTCTTCCATATTCTTTACTTCCCAGCCTCAATATCTCAGAATTTCCCCCAAAAAAGTCCTAAAATTGACACTGATTGGTCCAACTCAGCACATATATTCAACCCTAAACCAGTGTGACCAGTGTAGAAAGTGAAAGTAGAATGTACTCATGCCTTAGCCCAGGTCAATGCTTCATTTCTAAAACTAGAGGTAAAGTTGGTTTATCAAAACCACATGGAATCAATACATCAAGAGGATATAACAAAAACATATGTACCTAACAACAGCCCTAATATGCAAAAAGCAAAAACTGACAGAATTGAAAAGAGAAATAGAGAATTCAACAATAATACTTGGAAACTTCACTACCACACTTTCAAAAATGGTCAACTAGGACAGCTGGGCAGAAGACCAACAAATAAATAAGGTTTGAACAACACTGTAAAATAACAAGTCCTAACACATAGATGGACACTGCACACCAACAGCAGAATATACATTCTTCTCAAGTGAAAATCAAACATTCTCCAAGATAAACCACATGCTAAGGCACTTTAAAAAAATATCTCAGGGGCCAGCCTGGTGGCATAGTAGTTAAGTTTGCACACTCCACTTCGGCGCCCCGGGGTTCAGACTCCAGATGTGGACCTATGCACCTCTCATCATGCCATGCAGTGGTGGTGTCCCACATACAAAATGGAGGAAGATTGCCATCAATGTTAGCTCAGCAACAATCTTCCTCAAGCAAAAACAGGAAGATAGGCAACAGATGTTAGCTCAGGACCAATCTTCCTCACCAAAAAAAAGTCTCATTTGCACTTGAAAGGTTCAAAGTTATACCAAATATGATCACCAAACAATGGAATTAGACTAGAATCAAAAAGAAGGAAATTTGGTAAATTCACTTATATGTGGATATTAAGTGACATACATCTAAATAACCAATGGTTCAAAGAAGAAATCACAAGGAACATTAGAAAATACTTTGAGTTGAATAAAATATGAAAACTAATAGGATACACCTAAAGCACTGCTTAAGGAGAAATATAGAGCTGTAAATGCCTTTATTAAAAAAGAAGAATGGAACCAGCCCTGTGGCCTAGTGGTTAAGTTCGGCACACTCTGCGTTGGCGGCCCAGGGTTCAATTCCCAGGTGTGGACCTACACCACTTGTCAGCAGCCATGCTGTCGCAGCAACCCACGAACAAAATAGAGGAAGATTCGCACAGATGTTAGCTCAGGGCAAATCTTCCTCAACAACGACAACAAAAAGAAGAGTTATTTCAAGTCAATAACCTAACTTTCCATCTTTACAAAACTGAAAAAAAATCAAAGTAAACACAAAGCAAATTGAAGGAAAGAAGTAATAAACGTTAGCATAGATATTAATGAAATAAAGAACAGGAAAATAGAGAAAATCAACAAAACCAAAAGTTGATTCTTTGAAAATAACTACAAAGTTGACAAATCTTTAGCTACACTGACCAAAACCAAAAGAAAAGATTCAAATTACTGAAATCAGAAATGAATGAGTGGACATGACTATCTATAGTAATAAAAAAAGGGTTATATGGGAATTTTATGAATAACTATGCTTATAAATTGGGTAATACAAATGAAATGAACAAATTCCTAGAACAACACAAACTATTGAAACTCAAGAAACAGTAGAAATTCTGAATGGAATTCTGACAAGTAAAAAGATTAAATTAGGAATTTAAACCCTCCCCCAAAAAAGCCCAGGGCCAGATGTCTTCATGGTGAATTCTTCCAAAAGTTTAAAGAATAATTAATACCAATACTTCACAAACTCTTACCAAAAATTAGAAGAGAGGGACTACTTGCCAACTTATCCCATGAGGTCAGATTTACCTTGGTTGCAAAAACAAAGACGTCAGAAGAAAAAAAAACAAAATGCAGACCAATATCCCTTATGAATCTAGCCACGACAATCCTCAGCAAAATATTAGCAAACAAAATCCAGCTACAGGTCAAAAAGGATTATACACCATGACCAAGTGGAATTCATCCCAAGTATGCGACGTTAGCTTAACATCCAAAAATTGGTCTATATATTACACTGTTTTAATAGAATAAAGGAAAAAATCAACACAATCATCTTGCTAGATGCCTCAAAATCATTTGACAAAATTAGGTAGTCTTCCATGATAAAAACACTCAACAAACTAAGAATAAAAAGGAACTTTCTGAACCTAATTAAGGGTATCTATGAAAAGCTCACAGCTAATATACCTCATGGTGAAAACTGATGCCTTCTCCATAAGGTCAGGAAGAAGGCAAGAATGTCTGCTATCTCCACTTCTATTAAACATTGTACTGGAAGTTCTACTCAAGGCAATTAGGCAAAAAAAGAGAAAAAAGTCATCCAGATTGGCAGGGAAGAAGTAAAACAATCTCTATCATAAATAACATGAACTTGTATATAGAAAATCCTAAGAAAGCCACCAAAAAACTAATTACAACTAATAAGTTCAACAAGTTTGCAGGATACTAGATAAATACTCAAAAATCAAGTGTATTTCTATACAGTAGCAATAAACAATCCAAAATAAAGAAAATAATTACACTTACAGTTGCCGCAAAAAGAATAAACTATTTAGGAACAATGTTCTTTTAAATAGAAGAGTTGAAAATTAAAAAATATTCTTAAAGGAAATTAAAGAAGTCTTTATAGGAAGACATCCCTTGTTCATAGTTTGGAAGACTTAACTGTTGAAAAAATGGCAGTACTCCTTAAGTTGATCTGGAGAGTCTCCCTATCAAAATTACAGTTGACTTTTTGGTAGAAATTGGCATATTTGACCCTAATATTAATATGGAAATGCAAGGGACCTAGAATATCCTAAACAACTTTTTAAATGACAAAGTTGAAGGTCTCACACTTCTGGTTTCAAAGGTTACTACAAAGCTACAGTAATCAATACTGTGTAGTACTGCCACAGGATAGCTGCTAATGGACTGAATTGTCTCTCCCCAATATTCGTATGTTGAAGCCCTAACCCCCAATGTGACTATATTTGGAGATAGGGCCTTTAAGAAGGTAATTAAGGTTAAATGAGGCCTTGAGAGTGGGGCCCTACTACTATAAGAGTGGTATTCTTGTAAGAAAAGGAAAAGACACCAACAGCACTCAAGCTCAGACAAAAGGCTATGTTATGTGAGGACAAGGCAAGAAGGAATCTATCTGCAAGCCAGGTAGAGAGGTCTCACCAAAACCAACGCTGCTGGCACTTTGATAATAGACTACCAGGCTCCAGACTGAGAAAATAAATTTCTGTTCTTTAAGCCACCCAGCCTGGGGTATTTTGTGCTGGAAGTTCTAGCAGACTGATACAGAAGTCTTTTTCAACCCTAATAAAAATTCATTATACTTCCCTTATTCCACTTTTCAAAAGTTACCTCGTTTTAAAAAAAAGTCACTTTTCTTAAAAGTTATATTATAGTTATTTGTATATGTCTTCTTTCCTCTAGGATAATATTAGCTCCTCAAGAACAGGAATCATGTTTTATAAATTAGTATCTTCCTCCCATGGTACCTAACAGTATGTTTATGTCCTTTGTTATATAATACATTTTAAAAATGGATATTCAGAAGTTGAAGCTGAAAAAATGGATTAGTATTTATTAATGTTAGGCAGAAGTATCACTTTGTTATTGACTTTATTTGGAGATTAAATATGGTTTAAGGACATGTATATAGACACCATACTGATGGGGGGGAACTGTGATGGTTAGTTTTATATGTCAACTTGGCTGAGCTATAGTAGCTAGTTATTCAATCAAACTCTAGTCTAGGTGTTGCTATGGAGGTGTTTTGTAGATGTAGTTAACATCTATAATCAGTTTACTTTTCAATAAAGGAGATTACGATCAGTACTCTTGGTAGGCCTCATCCAATCAGTTGAAAGTCCTTAAAAGCAAAACAGATTTCCTTGAGGAAGAAGAAATAACACATCCATACTGCAATGACAACTTTTGCCCAGGAGTTAGCCTGCCAGCCTACCCTACACCTTTGGACTGGCCAACTCCCACAACTGCATGAGCTACGTTCTTGAAATGAGTCTCTTAATATATATAATCTACTGGTTCTGTTTCTCCGGAGAACCATGACGGATATGAGAACCTTTTAGTTATTATACTCATCAAACCCAGAATTTCTATTTGATTCTTTTTTGAAATGCCTGTCTCTTTATTGAGATTCTGTATTCATGGAATCATTGTCATCAGAATTTTGTATAACTTCATACATGGTTTCCTTTAGTTCTTTGAATATATTTATAATAGCTTCTTCGGAGTCTTTGCTAAGTCAAACATACAGGAACACTAATAGAGTTTCAGGTGATAAGTGTGGGTCACATTTTTTGTTTCTTTGCATATATTGTAATTTTTTTGTTGAAAACTGGACATTCTAGATAATACTTTAGGAAGTCTGGATTCTGATTTTCCCCCTGCACATTGTTGCTCTTAGATTATTTGTTTGTGTTTAGTCGCTTGCCTAGACTAAATCTCTGCGTTCTGTCTCCCATGCAATATGTGGTCACTGGAATCTGTTTTCTTGGTTGGTTTTTTTTTTCTTGTTTTTATTTTTAAGCTTGGCTTCCTTGGGGTCTCCACCGTGTTTATATAGCTTATTGTTCACCAAAAGATTAATCAAAGATTATGTCCAAACACCTCAAGCCAGTAAGACTTTCACTCTCTACTTAGGGATCAGTATGCACACTGGGAAGTACATTCAACATTCAGGCTGTTTTTATGTCTTCCCCGGTTTTTATACTGTACTGAGTCCTCGTGAGCCTTCTTGCTTCTCCACTTCGCATGTGCTGTAGGCTCAGTTGGCCCAGAATGTTTGCATGACTTAGGCCTACTCCAGTCATTGATGCATATGCTCACAGCCTTTGGTCCACTTGGGATGTGTGGAGAGTTTATCAAGCCCCCTATGGCTGTGTCACCTCTGAGAAATTACAGTTAAATCCTTGCCTGCTCTGCCAATCCATTGTTTGCACCAAACAGGCCCACAATATGAAGGAAGCAGAGCCATCTGCCATCTATATTTGCTTGCTGCTGAGATCATCAGTTTAGCTGATAATGCTCTAAATGAACTGCCTCCTCTGGCTGTAGCAGCAAGACTGTTGATTTTCATGCCCTGCCCCAACCAAGTTGAACCTCTGTGCCAACAGAATTGGTGTTGGGGCATGGGAATAATCCAAGGAAAGAAGAAAAAACATCTTTCTGTTCTTATCTAAAATTCAGTGATTTTCGTGAATAAGCACTTCTCAATTTCTAGTATGCCCTTAAGATTATTTCTAGAGTACTAAGTGGTTATTTTGACAGTTTTGTCCAGCTCAATGGTTGCTCTTGGGAGAGAGGATGTATCAGCCTTGCTGAAGCAAATCTCCACCTTTTAATTTTTTTTAATTGCGTTCATAACAATGTTTATATCATTGGGAAATTTCAGTTGTACATGATTTCTTGTCCATCACCGCATAAGTGCTCCCCTTCACCCCCTGTGCCCACCCCTGGTAACCACTGAACCATTTTCTTTGTCCATGTGTTTGTTTATATTCCACATATGAGTGAAATCACATGGTGTTTGTCTTTCTCAGTCTGTCTGGCTTATTTAGCTTAGCATAAATCCCTCCAGGTCCATCCGTGTTGTTACAAATGGGATGATTTTGTCTTTTTTATGGCTGAGTAGTATTCCATTGTATATATATATACCACATCTTCTTTATCCAATCATCGGTAAATGGGCACTTGGATTGTTTCCATGTCTTGGCTATTGTGAATAGTGCTGCAATGAACATAGGGGTACATATGTTACTTTGGATTGTTGATTTCAAGTTGTTTAGGTAGATACCCAGTAGTGGGGTAGCTGGGTCATATGGTATGTCTATTTTAGTTTTTTGAGAAATCTCCATACTGCTTTCCATAGTGGCTGCACCAGTTTGCATTCCCACTTTTGTCTCTCAAAAAATATCCTGAGAATTCCCTCTAGAGTCTGAGAAATAATTGTAGTATCTAGTTTTCATGATTGAATGATTCAGGATCCCAAAAATATCATTTTACTTTTTAGACCTCTAGAGAAGATGTGACGGCCACATAAATGAGAAGGATGCTTAACTCATAGAGGACCACTGCTTACTATATTTTGTATATAGTATTATATTTTAAAATATATTTTGTATGTAGTATAGATCCTTCATTTTGGAGCTGTTTCAACCTTACTTTATAACTGATTCAGTATATTTTTTCTTTTAATTTCAGAGTTCAGTTAAGTTCCATATGTCTTCCCCTGAAATTGCTTCCCTCTCATGGGGGCAAATGAAAGTACAAGGCTCTACTAAAACCTATAAGGACTGCAAAGTGTGGCCAGGGGGAAGTCGGGCTTGGGATTGGAGAGAAACAGGAACTGAGGTAAGCTATTAGTGTTTGGT
Source organism: Equus asinus (assembly GCF_041296235.1). NCBI lineage: Eukaryota > Metazoa > Chordata > Mammalia > Perissodactyla > Equidae > Equus > Equus asinus. Next base: position 80,311,814 of record NC_091809.1, on the reverse strand, counting down.
TGACACTGCATAAGGCTGACCAAGTGGTTGCCAACCTCCTAATCCATAATGACCAAATTCCAAGTGAAAAGTGACTCATTCTAGACATTTCATATAAATAAAATCATTCACTTCTCTTAAGTATATACCTAGGATTGAAAATGCTGGGTCATATGGTAACCCTATGTTTAACAGTTTGAGGTGCCAGACTGTTTTCCAAAGCAGCTGCACCATTTTATATTTTAGATTTTAGGAATGTATGACAGTTTCAATTTTTCTAAATCTCTCACCAACACTTAATATTGTTTTTGTTTTTGTTATACCATCCTAGTGGGTGTGAAATGTTATCTCACTGTGGTTTGTCTGCATTTCCCTTGTATTGCACTTCCTACACTATTCTCAGTGTGCCATGTAGCAGGTAGAGTCTCCATTCCATGAGTGGAGGTTGGTAAAAGAAGGGAGCCCCTACCTCTTAGGACTTAGCCTCAGCACCAGACAGCTGGGGACAGGATGAGAAACACTGAATTCTGTTTCTCCCAGGAATAAAACCTTCCAGCTGGTAGCTGAGAGAAGAAATAGCCCTATGTTCTTGGCTACAGCAGTCTGAAGTGTAGCCTCCATCTCACTGAGCTGGGAGCAAGGAGGCAGGCAGAGGTCTTTCTTTAAATACCACAGATTCTTACCTTTCCTGCCAAATGTTTTTATATTGTCTTGAATAGATGTTTCTTCATTTGCTGTTTGCTCTTAGGACCATTTCCAAAGTCTTTGAATGGTATGGTTTTTTTTGGTTTTTTCTTTCTTTATTTTTGGAGTTTTTCTTAACTCATTTTACTTTTTTTTTTTTTACATTGTTTCTTTTCTTTTTTCTTTTTCTTTTTTTTTCTTTTTTTTTTTGCAGGGGAAGATTTGCCATAAGCTCACATCTGTTGCCAATCTTCCTCCTTTTTTCTTCCTTTTTCCCCCACAAAGTCCTAGTACATAGTTGTGTATAGTTGTAAGTTCTTCTGGCTCTATTCTGTGAGCCACCACCACAGCACAACTACTGACAGACGAGTGATGTGATTCCATGCCCAGGCACCAAACCCAGGCTGCTGAAGTGGAGTGCTCTGAACTTAAACTAGGCCATCAGGGCTGGCTCTGTTGTTTCCTTTAATAATTTTCACTTATAAGCAGGTAGTGGAGCTCTTCATGCTGTAATGATGGAAGTTGATCCTTCAGTTTTGAAGGATAGTTTTGCTAGATATAGAATTCTTGATTGACAGTCTTTTTCTTTTAGCACTTGAAACATGTCATCCCACTTTTTTTGGCCCAGTTGGTTACTAACAAGAAATCAACTCTTATTTAAGTTCCCTCAGACTTGACAAGTCACTTCTGTCTTGCTGCTTTCAAAATTTTCTCTTTCTCTTTAGCTTTTGACAGTTTGACTATGATATGTCTACATGTGGATCTCTTCTACTTTATCCATTATTTCTTCAAATATTCTTTCTGCCTCTTCTATCTCTCCTCTCCTGTGACACCCATTATGAGTATATTGGTATGTTCCATGGTGTCACTCAGGTCTCTGAGGCTCTACTCATTATTGTCTTGATTCTTATTTGTTTTCTTTTTTTCAGATTGGATAATCTCAGTTGACCTACTTTTCAGTCTTGCTGATTCTTACCTACTTTTGAGCCACTCTAGCATTTTTATTTTGTCTTTTAAATAATAATTTCTGTGTCTTTCTTGATAGTCTCCATTTGGTGAGATATTGTTCTCACACTTTCCTTTAGTTCTTTGGATATGTCCTGAAACAGTGATTAGACACAGCTTTCCTTACATGCCTGGAACGAACAGGTGTTCTAGTTTTTTCTGAAGGGCTCTGTATGCAATTTGGTGTAGGCAGTCAACACCCAGCCAAGCAGTTTAAAACTCTGCCTGCTTCTTGCTCATGCAAAGTCTCAAGGTTGGCCAGAATTTTGACCTTAGGGCATTCTCATGTCTTTCCTGAGCATGTATACAACCCTGGACATGTGTATGGCCTTTTCAATACCAAGGTTCATATCAGAGCTTTTCAGACACTCTCTGGACATCTCATTTCTCAGTTTTCCCTTTTGAGTTTCTTGGTTAGCCTCTTCTTTGCCCTGTTATTTACTACCTTGGCAGCTACATTGTTAAACAATTGTCTCTGACTGTTTTTTGACAAACTTCTCTGGGGGAAAATGGTGGTTTCCACTGGTGGCTCCAAGTCAGATCAAATAAAAATGGCCTATGGGGGGGGGTCTTCTGGGGAACCACCAGGCAGGTCAAATAATGACAGTTCTCTGGGAATGGGGATTTGAATGAACTTTAATTCACTGTTCCATCTTGCATGACTACCAAGCTGGTGGTTTTCACTGTGATTGCAGGTTTTGCTTTTCAAGGCTACCACAGAACTGGGGATAGGGTAGAATGGAATAGAGCAAATTAAAACTGCACAGTGCTCACTTTTCAGCCATTTTTCTTTAATAAACACCTCAAATTGCTGGAAGCCTTTGTTAATTTCCAGAATACAGAAAAAGTTGATTCCTAACCATTTTCTCCACTATTCTGACTGCTTTTATGGAGGAGAGGATTTTCAGAGGTTGTTAATCATCATTTTCACTGATGTCACTCAAAAGTAACTATTTAAGATTCATACTTATCCAGTGGTATCTTGGATGTGGCCTTAACTGGCTCTTGAGAACTGATTGTTAAATTTTCAGAAGTGTTGTAAGGCAGGTCTTAGTCACAGCCATTATTAAAAACTAAATTCTATAAACTTAAATAATTTAAAACATAGGTACAGGCAAATCTCAATTTATTGCATTTCATTTATTGCACTTTACAGATATTGAAGCATTTTTCACAAATTGAAGGTTTTTAGCCACCCTGCATAGAGCAAATCTATCAGTGCCATTTTTCCAACACCATTTGCTCACTTCATGTCTCTGTGTCACATTTTGGTAATTCTCACATATTTTAAACTTTTTCATTATTATTTTTTATGATGATCTGTGATCAGTGATCTTTGATGTCACTATTGTAATTATTTTGGGGCACCACAAACCACGCCCATAGAAGACAGTGAACTTAATAGACACATGTGTGTGTTCTGACTGCTCCACCAACTAGCCATTCCCGCCATCTCTCTTCCTCTCCTCAGATCTCCCTATTCCCTGAGACACAACAATATTGAAATTAGGCCAAATAATAACCCTACAATGGCCTCTAAGTATTCAAGTGAAAGGAAGAGCCACACATCTCTCACTTTGAATCAAAAGCTAGAAATGATTTAGCTTAATGCAGAAGGCATGTCGAAAGCTGAGATAGGCCAAGTGGCAGCTAGGCCTTTTGCATCAAAGAATTAGCCAAGTTGTGAATTCAAAGGAAAAGTTCTTGAAGGAAGTTAGAAGTGCTATACTGCAGTGAACACACGAATGATAAGAAAGTGAAACAGCCTTATTGCTGGTATGGTGAAAGTTTTAGTGGTCTGGATGGAAGATCAAGCCACAACATTCTTTTTTTTTTTCAAAGATTTTATTTTTCCTTTATCTCCCAAATCCCCCCAGTACATAGTTGTGTATTTTTAGTTGTGGGTTCTTCTAGCTGTGGCATGTGGGATGCCGCCTCAGCATGGCTTGAGGAGTAATGCCATGTCCGCGCCCATGATTCGAACTGGCGAAACCCAGGACTGCCAAAGCAGAGCCCCCGAACTTAACCACTGGGCCAGGGGGCCGGCCCCCCCACAACATTCTCTTAAGCCTAAATCTAATCCAGAGCAAGGCCCTGACTCTCTTCATTTCTGTGAAGGCTGAGAGAGGTGAGGAAGCTGCAGAAGAAAAGTTTGAAGCTAACAGAGGCTGGTTCATGAGGTTTAAGGAAAGAAGCTGTCTCTATCACAAAAATGCAAAGCAAAGGAGCAACTGCTGATGTAGAAGCTGCAATACATTATCCTGAAGTTCTAGCTAATATAATTAATGAAGGTGGCTACACTAGACAACAGATTTCAATGTAGATGAAACAGCATTATTTTGGAAGAAGATGCCATCTACAACTTTCATGGTTAGAGAGGAGAGGTCAATGCCTGGCTTCAAAGCATCAAAGGAGAGGCTGACTCTCTTGTTAAGGGCAAATGCAGCTGGTGACTTTAAGTGAAAGCCAGTACTCATTTACCATTCTGAAAATCCTACAGCCTTTAAGAATTATGCTAAATCTAGTCTACCTATGGTCTTTAAATGGAATAACACATCCTGGACCACAGCACATCTGTTTACAACTTTTGTGAAATATTTTAAGCCCCTGTCAAGACCTACTGCTCAGAAGAAAAGATTCCTTTCAAAATATAACTGCTCATTGACAATGTAAACGGTCACCCAAGAGTTCTGGCGGAGAAATACAATGAGATTAATGTTTTCATGCCTGCTAACACAGCATCCATTCTGCAGCACATGGTTCAAAGAGTAATTTCAACTTTCAAGTCTTATTGTTTAAGAAATATATTTCATAAGGCTATAGCTGCCATACATAGTGATTCTTCTGTTGGATCTGGGGAAAGTAAATTGAAAACCTTCTTGAAAGGATTCACCATTCTAGATTCCATTAAGACCATTTGTGATTCATGGGAAGAGGTCAAAATATCAACATTAGCAGGAGTTTGGAAGAAGTTGATTTGAACCCTCCTGGATGACTTTGAGGAGTTCAAGACTTCAGTGAAGGAAGTAAGTGCAGATGTGGTGGAAATAGTAAGACAACTAGAATTAGAAGTGGAGCCTGAAGTTATGGCTGAATTACTACAATATCGTGATAAAACTTTAACAAATGAAGAGTTGCTTCACATGGAGAGCAAAGAAAAGTGGTTTCTTGACGTGGAACCTACTCCTGGTGAAGATGCTGTGAAGATTGTTGAAATGACAACAAAGGGTTTAGAATATTATATAAACTTAGTTGATAAAGCAGTGGCAGGTTTTGAGAGGATTGACCCCAATTTTGAAAGAAGCTATACTGTAGGTAAAATGCTGTCAAACAGCATTGCATGCTGCAGAGAAATGCTTCAAGAAAGGAAAAGTCAGTTGTTGCGGCAAACTTCTTTGTTGTCTTATTTTAAGAAATTGCCACAGCCACCCCAACCTTCAGTAACCACCACTTTGATCAGTCAGCAGCCATCAATATCGAGGCAAGACCATCCACCAGCAAGAAAATTGCAACTTGCTGAAGGCTTAGATGATGGTTAGCATTTTTTAGCAATAAAATATTTTTTTACTTAAGGTATATACATTGTTCTTTTGGACATAATGCTATTGCAAATTAATAGACTAAACATAAGTTTTATGTCCACTGGGAAACAAAAAATTCATATGACTCACTTTATTGCAATATTTGCTTTATTGCAGTGGTCTGGAATTAAACATACAAATCTCTAAGGTATGCTTGTAATACTTAAAATTCATTACTTCTTAATTATTTTACTACATTCTGTGCTCTTGAATTTATTAACATCTGTTGTTCTCTCTGTGGTGAAGATATATGTGCTACTGTACATCTCTTACTAACTTCATTCAGTGATGTCACAGTGGAATCTTAAAATCAGCCATGGTGGCAGAATTTACACCACATAAATTGGAAAACACTACATGTTGGGGCTTTTTTTTTTTTTTTTTTTTTTTGTCTTTGGAGCTTTATGACTTTAAAAAAAATTTTATGGCTTAAAAACTTAATTATAATAATTTTAATTTATTTCAAATTATAAAGAATAATAGACTTATACACCCATCATTCAAATTTAAAAATAAAACCTTAAAAAATACAGTTGAATTCCTTTCCTTTTCCCTCCTCCCTTTGCAATATCCTGAATTTCCTTAATGCTTTTCAAATGTTTGTACGTATCTACAACAGTATTTTGTATTGTTCTTCATCTTCAAATTTTTGTATTAATGGCATCAACTATTGTCTACTTTTTTATTTTGAGGGTTGTTTTTCATACTGAGGTTTTGTTCCACATTTGTTTCTTCTTTTTTTTTCAAAGATATGCATTCTATTTCTATTTGTTTACTAGTTATCTTTAGAATTGTAATGTATTATGTTGAACCATATGAAATTGACATTCTTTTTTTTCTTTCATTCTTTTTTTAAATTATTTTATTGAGGTCATAATGGTTTATAACGTGTGATTTCAGATGTACGTTATTATTTAATAGTTTCTGTATACATGGCATCATGCTCACCTACAATAGTCTAATTTTTATTCATCACCATATATATGTGCCCCTTTCACCAAGCCTCAAACCCGCTTCCCCTCGGGTAACCACAGATCTGTTCTCTTTTATCCATGTGTTTGTTTATCTTTGACATATGAGTGAAATCAAGCAGTTTGTCCTTCTCTGTCTGGCTTAACATAATACCCTCAAGGTCCATCCATGTTCTTACAAATGGGACAGTTTTGTCTTTTTTGTGGCTGAGTAGTATTCCATTGTGTATATATACCACATCTTTATCCATTCATCTGGTAATGGGCACTTGGGTTGCTTCCACATCTTGGCTATTGGCAATAATGCTGCAGTGGACATAGGGGTGAGTAAGTCTCTTTGAACTATTGATCTCAAGTTCTTTGGATAAATACCCAGTAGTGAGATAGCTAGATCATATGGTAGTTCTATTTTTAATTTTTTGAGAAATCTCCATGCTGTTTTCCATAGTGGCTGCACCAGTTTGCATTCCCACCAGCAGTGTATGAGGGTTCCTTTTTCTCAACATCCCCTCTGACATTTGTTATTTCTTGTCTTGTTAATTATAGCCATTCTGACGGGTGTAAGGTAATATCTTGTACTTTTGATTTGCATTTCTCTTATGATTGGTGATGTTGAACATCTTTTCATGTGCCTGTTGGCCATCTGTATATCTTCTTTGTAAAAATGTCTGTTCGTATCCTCTACCCATTTTTTGATTGGTTTGTGTGGTTTTTGTTCTTAAGTTGTATGAGTTCTTTATATATTTTGGGAAGTAACCCCTTGTCAGATATATGATTTGCAAATATTTTCTCCCAGTTGGTCGCTTGTCTTTTCATTTTGTTCATGGTTTCCTTTGCCTTGGAGAATCCCTTTAGTCTGATGTAGTCCCATTTGTGTATTTTTTTGTTTCCCATGCCTGAGTAGACTTGGTATTTGAAAAGACTGATGTCAAAAAGTGTACTGCCTATTTTCTTCTAGGACTCTTTTGGATTTAGGGCTTACATACAAGTGTTTAATCCATTTTGAGTTAATTTTTGTGTAAGGTAGGAGATAATGGTCTACTTTCATACTTTTGAATGTGGCTGTCCAGTTTTCCCAACACCATTTATTGAACAGACTTTCCTTTCTCCATTGTATGTTCTTGGCTCCTTTCTCAAAGATTAGCTGTCCATTTCTGGGCTTTCACTTCTGTTCCATTGATCTGTGTGTCTGTTTTTGTGCCAGTACCATGCTGTTCTGATTACTATAGCTTTGTAGTATATTTTGAAGTCAGGGATTGTGATGCCTCCAGCTTTATTATTTTTTTCTCAGGATTGTGTTAGCTATTCAGAGTTTTTGTTATTTCATGTAATTTTTAGGGTTCTTTGTTCTATTTCTGTGAAGAATATCATTGGGATTCTGATTGGGATTGCATTGAATTTGTGGATTCAATCCTTTAGGTAATGTGGACATTTTAATTGTTTATTCTTCCAGTCCATGTGCATGGAATATCTTTCCAGTTCTTTATGTCATCTTCAGTTTCTTTCAATAATGTCTTAGAGTTTTCTGTGTATAGGTCTTTCACCTCCTTTGTTAAATTTATCCCTAGATATTTTATTTTTATTGCACTTCTAAGTGGGATTGTATTCTTCAGTTCTCTTTCTGCTAGTTTGTTATGAGTGTATAGAAATGTAGTTGATTTTTAGGGGCCAGCCTGGTGGCGTAGTGGTTAAGTTCACACACTTCCTTTTGGCAGCCTGGGGTTTGGAGGTGCAGATCCTGGGGATGGACCCAGCACTACTCGTCAAGCCACACTGTGGTGGCATCCCACATAAAATAGAGGAAGATTGGCACAGATGTTAGGTCAGCGACAGTCTTCCTCAAGCAAAAAGAGGAAGATTGGCAATACATGTTAGCTCAGGACCAATCTTCCTCACACACACACCAAGAAAAGGAAATACAACTGATTTTTGTAAGTTGATTTTGCACCCTGCAACATTGCTGTAGTTATTCATTATTTCTAGTAGTTTTCTAATGGATTCTTTATCGTTTTCTATATATACGATCATCTCATCCACAAACAGTGAGAATTTCACTTCTTCCATTCCAATTTGGATACCTTTTATTTCTTTTTCTTGCCTAATTGCTTTGCCCAAAACCTCTAGTACCATGCTGAGTAGGAGTGGCAAGAATGGGCACCCTTGTCTTTTTCCTGTTCTCAGAGGGGTGGCTTTCAGTTTTTCACTGTTGGATATGATGTTGGCTGTGGATTTGGTCATATATGGCCTTCATTATGTTGGGGTACTTTACTTCTATACTCATTTTATTGAGAGTTTTTTTCATAAATGAATGTTGGCTCTTCTCAGATGTCTTCTCTGCATCTATTGAGATGATGATGTGATTTTTATTCCTCATTTTATTAATGTGGTGTATCACATTGCTTGATTTGCAGATGTTGAACCATCCCTGCGTGCCTGATATAAATCTCACTTGATCATGGTGTATGATCCTTTAAATGTATTGCTATATTTGGTTTGCCAGTAGTTTGTTGAGGATTCTTGCATCTATGTTCATCAGCAATATTGTCCTGTAATTTTCCTTCTTTGTGCTGTCCTTGCCTTGTTTTGGTTTCAGGGTAATGTTGGCCTCATAGATTGATTTAGGAAACATTCCATCTTCTTCCAATTTTTGGAATAGTTTTAGAAGGTTAAGTATAAAATCTTTGAATGTTTGGTAGAATTCTCTGGACAAGACATCTGGTCCTGGACTTTTGTTTTTTGGGAGGTTTTGGTTACTGCTTCAATCTCTTTACTGTGATTGGTCTTTTCAGATTCTTTGTTTCTTCTTCTTCAGTTTTGGGAGGTTGTAAGAGTCTAAGAATTTATCCATTTCTTCTAGGTCATCCAATTTGTTGGCATATAGTTTTCTATAGAATTCTCTTATCCTTTGTATTTCTGTGGTATCCATTGTAATTTCTCTTCATTCACTTCTTATTTTATTTATGTGAGCCTTCTCTGTTTTTTTCTTAGTGAGTCTGACTAAGGGTTTGTCAATTTTGTTTATCTTCTCAATTAGTTCTTAGTTGCATTGATCCTTTCTACTCTTTGTGGTGTCTATTTTATTTATTTCTGCTCTAATTTTTATTATTTCCCACCTTATGTTGACTATGTTTGTTTGTCCTTCTTTTTCTAGTTCTGTGAGGTGTAATTTAAGTTTACTTATTTGTGATTTTTCTTGTTCGTTGAAGTGGGCCTGTTTTGCTATGAATTTCCCTCTTAGAACTGCTTTTGCTGTATCCCATAATAGTTGGTATGTTGTGTTTTAATTTTCATTTATCTCTTGGTGTTTTTTAATTTCTCCTTTGATTTCTTCATTGATCCAGTGGTTGTTCAGTAGCATGTTGTTTAGTCTTCACATATTTGTGACTTTCCCAGCTTTTTTCTTGTCTTTGATTTCTAGTTTCATAGCATGGTGGTTGGAAAAGATGCCTGATGTTATTTCAGTCTTCTTAAATTTATTGAGGCTTGCCTTGTTTCCCAACATATGGTCTGTCTTTGAGAATGTTCCATGTGCACTTGAGAAGAATGTGTATTCTGCTGTTTTGGGGGGGTTTTTTAAAAAGATTTTATTTTTCCTTTTTCTCCCCAAAACCTCCCAGTACATAGTTGCATATTTTAGTTGTGGGTCCCTCTAGTTGTGCCATGTGGGATGTCGCCTCAACGTGGCCCGACGAGCAGTGCCACGTCCGCACCCAGGATCCAAACCAGAGAAACCCCAGGTCGCCACAGTGGAGCACGCGAACTTAACCACTCAGCCATGGGGCCGGCCCCTGTTCCGCTATTTTTGATGTAGTGTTCCATATATATCTGCTAAGTCCATCTGGTCTGGGTTTTCATTTAAACCCACTATTTCCTTGTTGACTTTCTGTCTGAATGATCTATCTATTGATGTCACTGGGGTGTTGGGGTCTGCTACTATTATTGTGTTTCTGTTAATTTTTCCCTTTAGGTCTGTTAATAGTTGCATTATATACTTTCCTGCTCTTGTGTTAGGTGCATATATATTCATAAGTGTTATGTTCTCCTGTATATATATTCAGAAGTGTTATGTCATAAGTGGAATGTCCCTTTTATCATTATGTAGTGCCCCTTTGTCTCTCACTGCCTTTTTTATCTTGAAGTCTGCTTTGTCTGATATGACTGTGGCAACACCTGCATTCTTTTGCTTGCCATTCTTTTGGAGTATTCTCTTCCATCCCTTCACTCTGAGCCTGTGCTTCTTTACAGCTGAGATGTGTTTCCTGGAGGCAGCATATTGTTGGGTCTTGTTTTTTAGTCCAACACACCACTCCTGTCTTTTATTTTTTTTTTTTGTGGAAGATTAGCCCTGAGGTAACATCTGCCACCAATCTGCCTCTTTTTTGCTGAGGAAGACTGGCCCTGAGCTAACATCCATGCCCATCTTCCTCTAATTTATATGTGGGATGCCTCCCACAGCATGGCTTGACAAGCCGTGTGTAGGTCTGCACCCAGGATCCAAACTGGCAAAGCCCAGGCCACTGAAGCGGAATGTGCTAACTTAACCACTGCGCCACCAGGCCAGCTCCCACTCTGTGTCTTTTGATTGGAGAATTCCATCTATTTACATATAGAGTGATTATAGAGTGATTATTGATATATGAGGGCTTAATATTGCCATTTTATCTCATTTTCTGGCTGTTCTATATTTCCCTTGTTTCTCTTCCCTTGTATTTCTTTTTTTTTTTTCTGACAAAGATTAGCCATGAGCTAACATCTGTTTCCAATCTTGTTCTTTTCTTTTGCTTGAGGAAGATTAACCCTGGACTAACATCTATGCCAGTGTTCCTCCACTTTATATGTGGGTCACCGCCACAGCACAACTGACGAGTGGTGTAGGTCCATACCAGCGATGCAAATCTGTGAACCTGGGCTGCAGAAGTGGAGTGTGCAGAACTTAACCATATGCCACAGGGCCAGCCCCTTCCCTTGTATTTCTGACTGCCATTTCAGTTTGGTGGTTTTCTCACTATTTATGATTTGTGTCTCTGTTCCAAAGTTTTGTTTAGTGGTTACCATGAGGTTTTTATAAAAGATCTCGTAAATGAGTCCATTTTCTGATAGCCTCTTATCTCCATTAGCCTAAGTAGGTTCCATCCTTTTCCTCTTCCCTGTCTAAGTTATTATTGTCACAAATTATTCCTTTTTGTGTTGTGAGTTTGTGATTAAAATGAAGTGTTCATAGTTATTTTTGATGCTTTCCTTCCCTTTATTTTTTATGTTATGATTGTTTGCTAACCTTTCTGATAGACAACTGCACATTTCTGATTTTGTCTGTCTGTTTATCTCCTTGCTCATGGCTTTGTAGACCTTTGCCTTTTTGTATCAGGTATGAGGGCCTTCTTGATCATTTCTTATATGGGAGGTCTAGTGGTGCTGAACTCCCTCAACTTTTGTTTATCTCAGAGAGTTTTTATTTCTCCATCATATCTGAAGGATAATTTCGCTGGATAGAGTATTCTCGGCTGGAAATTTTTGGCTTTCAGTATTTTGAATATATCATTTCGATCTCTCCTAGCCTGTAAAGTTTCTGCTGTGGAATCTGCTGAAAGCCTGATAGGGGTTCCTTTGTAGATTATTCTCGTCTGCCTTGCTGCCCTTAATATTTTTTCCTTGTCATTGACTTTTCCCAGTTTTACTACTATATGCCTTAAGAAAGTCTTTTTGCATTGATGTAATTAGGAGTTCTATTAGCTTCATATATTTATAAGTCCAGTTTATTCCACAGGTTTGGGAAGTTCTCAGCTATTATTTCTTTGAACAGCTCTCTGCTCCTTTCTGCCTCATTTTTCCTTCTGGAATACCTATAATCCTTATGTTGCATGTCGTAATTGAGTCTGATATTTCTCGAACAATTTCTTCATTTTTATCTCTAAATTACTAGTTTTGTCCTCCATAATGTCAGCTGTATTTTTTAAGGTTTCTAGATTGGTTTTTATTTCATTCATTGTGTTCTTCATCTCCAGAATTTCTGTTTGGTTTTTTTAAGAGATTCAGTCTCTTTTTTGAAGAATTCCTTCTTCTCATTAATTTTATTCCTGCATTCATTAAGCTCTCTTTCTGAGTTTTCTTGTAACTCATTGAATTTCTTTAATGACAACTATTTTGAATTCTCTATCATTTAGATTGTAAACTTCTGTGCCTTCAGGATTGGTTTGTGGATACTTGCCATTTTACTTCTGATCTGGAGTGTTAATGTATTTCCTCATGCTGGATGATTGGGTGGATCTTTCCCTGTGCATAGTGCTAGTATCACGTCACAGATTCCACCTGCCACCAATGGGGGGGGGGGCAGGGCCAGAGCTGTGTTTTCTGAACCTGCCTTGTCTGCTGGCAGTTTTACTGATAGTGCTTGTTGTTGTTTGCCTGCTGCATGCAGCTGCTTGGTGGGTCACACGCACATATTCAGGTACTCTGGTGCAGATCCACTGCCTTGGCTGGGGACCAGCCAAACTGGTACGCTAGTTGTGGAGGGCACATTTTTCAGTGCGCATGGGCCCTCTCTGCACTCATAGGCAGTTCTCCTGGTCTGCTGTACTTGGTAGGGGTGCCCACCCAGTGGCTGAGCTGAGCCACTTGATGCAAAGCATTCCTGTGGGCCGGGCTACCACTCTGAAAGCAAAATCATTTGTGCAGGCCTCCCTGTACCCCCGCCTCCTCTTTCAGTCACGCACTGGCTGCTACCTGAGGACCTGCAACCTAGCATCACTGGTGCTGTAGAAGTGGAGGGGATCCACTCACCTCCTTGTACTGCTTCCTGGGGATCCAGTACCCCCGCCATCAGACGTATGGCTGCATGCATCTCTCAGACATCCTATAGTACTTTGTAGGGAATCTTCTGTTGATTAATGAATGTCATTTGTTTGTATCTTAGCGGGGGGAGAGACTAAGGGAACAGCTCACTCTGCCATGATACTAACATCAGTCCTCTGAAATTGACATTCTTGTAGGTCAATATTTTTTAGATAAAAAGTTGAGTATCAGCAATTTCATGTAGATCATCCTAATATCATCTTAACAGTCTAAAATTAATTTTTATCTTTATCTCAGAACACTTTCCTCTCATCACTTCCCTTCAATCTTACATGTTATCATTATATAATAATTTAGTTCCTTCAAAAGTAGATATTTTCTTACTATATTTTTTAGTTTATTAAGATATTTTGTTTTTTAATTATCATAGTCAATGTTTGTTTATATTTACCCACATGTATACCAGTTTCCTTGCTTATCATTCCTTCTTGCAATTTAGATCTCTTGGCATCAATTTCTTTTTCTTTTCTTTTTTTTTGAGGAAGATTGGCCCTGAGCTAACTACTGCCAATTCTCCTCTTTTTGCTGAGGAGGACTGGCCCTGAGCTAACATCTATGCCCATCTTCCTCTACTTTATATGTGGGACGCCTACCACAGCATGGCGTGCCAAGCAGTGCCATGTCTGCGCCTGGGATCCAAACTGGTGAACCCCTGGCTGCCAAAGCAAAACGTGCACACGTAACCGCTATGCCACCAGGCCAACCCCAATTTCTTTTCTTTTAAATCACTATCCTTTACAAGTTCCTTTAGTTGACGATCTGTTGGTGAGCTGTCTGAGTTTTTGTTTGTCTGAAAAGGTCCTCATTTATTAATTCTAATTTTTCTTGGCATTCTAGGTTGGCAGTACATTTTCCAGTACTCTATCTGTGGGAATCCTGAATGGTCTGCCCGTTTCCTTTTTGACATTTGTCCTGCCAAAGATTTCCATTTGCTTTTTCTTGGCATCCTTTATTACTCTCAATCTCCGACCAGTTTTAGTTAACTTCTTGACTGGGGGCTTCCCATTCCAGGCTGATAGTGTACATTTGAGCCCCAAACTGATGGGCAGGGAGGTTTGTGCTTATTAATTCTTAGGGGAGACTTTTTTCCCCACCTTGAGCCCAGGCTGTGCCAGACAGATTTCCTTGTCTTTTCCCTTTTCTCTTGGGGTTTTTTTTTGGTGAATCCTTTCACTAAAGATGTGTTTAAGAAGGGTACTTTGCATAATCTGGATTTACCTTTCCAATTTACCAGTCTTGTCTCCTAGTCTCAGAGTATCTCATAAAAGACTATGAGAATGGCAAATGCCCTAGCATTATTTCAGTATCAGTTCACCCTTCTGATTTTCAACTCTCTCTTCACTTTTGGCTTCTAGGAATTTCTCTTTCCTTTTTGCAAGCTCAGCTGTGCATTTCAACGGATGTTTATTTTTATCCAGCATTTGTGGGCATTTTGTTTAAGGAAACTTTTCAGGTTTTATGGTCTAACACATTGTTTTGCATAGTAAACAATCATACCTACATAATCAGGCCCCACATTAAAAGGGAGCCAAACACACACCTGGGATCTCTTTAAACGACACACACACACACATCTACACACACCTCCCCCCCCAATCATTTGAGAGTGGCAGATGTATTTCAGCATTTCTCTCCCAAAAACATGAACATTCTCCTACATAGCTACAATAACATTATCACAAATAAGGATATTATCATTGATATAATATACAGTCTATCTTAAAATTTCCCCAAAGTCCCGAAAATGACCTCGATAACTGTTGTTGGTTTTGTGGTTTTACTTTTATGTATAATACAGGCAATAGGTACAAAGTGGAACACAATTCTCTGAGAGTTGTCCCATTGACCAGACTAGCAGTTCTTGTGCTCAAGACAGCACTACCTCAGGAAAGATGGATGAACTTGTACTAACCCTCTCTGCTTTTGTGTGTGTTTGCTTTTGTGTGTGTTTGCTTTTGCTTTTGTTCTTGTTCACCTCCTAAACCTGGTTGACATGGAAAGCCTGTGTTGAACCTCTCCCCCTTTATTTAAAAAATTTTGAAAAACTTCAAAACTATGTAACAAATTGGGGACAAAATAATAGAAAAAACACGTGCATACCATCAACCCAGATTCACCTAGTTAACATCAACCTAGTTAACATTCTGCCACATTTGCTTTGTTGGTCTCTCTGGGGCATGCTCTCCCCCTCTCTCTCCCTCTCTCTCTCCCTCTCTCTCTCCCTCTCTCTCTCCCTCTCTCTCTCTCTCTCAATTATTTTTGCTGAATCATTTGAAATTAAGTTGCAGACATCATGACACTTGAACCCTAAACACTAAAGCATGTTTCTACTGACACAAAGGCATTCTGCCTTATATAATCACAATATAACACTTAAGAAACTCAACGTTGATATATTAAATAACATCAACTCCATAGTCAAATTACAACAATTGTTCCAGTCAATAATACCTTTCATAGCTGGCTTTCCCTTCCAATCCAAGAAACAATCAAGGGTCACATATTGCATTTTGTTGTTGTTTCTTTAGTCTCTTAATCTAAAACCCATTTTTTTCTATGACAAATGGTTATGAAATGTCCAGGTCGGTTGTTTTGTACAATAAATCTACAATTTAGATTTATCTGATTTTTCTATCATGATTAGATTCAAGTTAATCATTTTTGGCAAGAATGCTTCACAGATGATTATGTTTTCAGTGCATTCTTATCAGGAGGTACATAAAGTCAGTTTGCTCAGTTACTGATGAAGTTAAGTTTGATCACTTGGTTAAGTTGGTATCCACCAAATTTCTCCATTATGAAGAACATTTTCCCATTTGTAATCAATAAGTAATTTTCAGAGTAATAATTTGAAACTTTGTCAATGTCTTATTCCCTAGCAATATTTTCATCCAATGGTTTTAGCATTAACCATTGATCCTTGCCTGAATTTATAGTGGTTGCAAATTGGTGACTTTTCTAATTCTGTCATTCCTTCTACATTCATTAGCTGGATTCTTCTGTAAAGAAGAGCTTTCCTTCTGCCACTCCCCCTATTTTTATTATCACTATGGCTCATGTTTTCTTTTTTTATTTCATATGTGCTACGTTCTGAATGTTTCTGTCCTCCCCAAAATTCGTATGTTGAAATCTTAACACCCAAGGATGACAATAATAAGAGGTGAGGCTTTGGGGAGGTGCTTAAGTTATGAGGGTGGAGCCTTCACGAATGGGATTAATGCCATAGAAAAGAGGCTGCAGAGAGATCCCTGCCACCATGAGAGGACACAGTTAGAAGGCACCGGCTGTGAACTAGGAAGAGGGCCCTCACCAAAACTGGACTATGCTGACTGGCACCTTGATCTTGAACTTCCAGCCTCTAGAACTGTAAGAAATAAATTTCTGTTGTTTATAAGCCACCCAGTTTGTGGTATTTTGTTATAGCAGCACAAACAGAATAAGATAATGTTTTAATCCATTACCATTATTAATATTTTCAAGGTTTAAATTATCCCAGATTTAGCCAGTGTCCTTGTGACATGCTCCCATCAGTTTTTGACCACTGCCTTGCTTTCTGGCCTAGCAAGATGTATTTTCCCTGGATTCAGTCATCTCTTCAAGGAGCACTGGTTCCTTTTAGTGGGGAATAGTATCTAGAAACCAAGAGTTGGGTGTTAGGTGTGCTCATTGCCACTGGGATGTCACTGCATCTAAGCCCTTTCAATATACAGAGTCAGAAGATGTGTGTGTGCAATGAGTTCATGATACTTCTAATTTAATCCAGCACCACCAGATTTTCTCCTCTGTGTTGCTCCACAATCTTCTAGAGCATTTCAATGGCAGAGTTCTAACTTGAAGGGCGAAGAGAAGAAAAGCTCACACCCAATATTTTAAGCGCCAAACCTAGAGATGGCATCATTTCTTCTGCTCATTTTTGATTGAAAATTTACTGGTGACAGCATAGACACATGGCCACGCCTAACTGCAAAGGAGAACAGAAAATGGAGTCTCTAGCTGGGCAGCCATATGTCCCAGAAAAAAGGCAGAATAGATTTTGAAAGAACTAGTAGTCTGCCACTATGAGATGTAAGGGTAAGTCTGCTAATGGACTTTTGGAAAAGATTTGCACTCTTCTAAACTAATGAAGAAGCACATTACTACATCACATATCTGTTTTTTATAATTTGATAATTTTATTTGTTTAAAATCTGCTTCCTTTGTAAGCCTATATGTTTTATTTTATGCATTCAAAATCTTTATTCTGAAAAGGGGGCCATAGGCTTCTCCAGATTGCCAGAGCAGCCAGTGGCACAAAAAACAGGCCTCTGGGCTGGTAGAGGCAGAAAATCATTTAAGAAACTTTTATGTTAATTCAGGCAAGCGAGTGTGACTCAGACAGTGTCCACAGGGGACGGATTCCAGAGCTCCTTTAATCTGCACTCACAGAATCTGCTTTTATCAGCAACACAGCCAGATAAAGCATTGCTACTAACCATTTATGCTCACTTCATTTCAGCAGAAAGAAATGCTTTCTTGAAAGTGTAATTTAGGAGTGTCTTCTTTTCAAATTTAATATAAAATAAGGGGAAATGTCCAAGCCGTATAGGATGCCACCCTGTTGTTTAGCTGGCATAATGGGTATTAGCTGGATAGTTTTCCACAATTAATAGCTTTCCCCCAAGAAAAAACACTAAGTTTTTACAACCTCACATCGTGTGGTGGAAGCCTCTTAAAGAAGAGGAACAGAATCAGACACTCACTAAAGGAAGAAGGCCTTATTGATTTGCCCCGAGGGATTGGAAGAAGCAGAGGAGTAGTGGGTGGCAGGTTGAGGACGCCTCAATAACAGGCCGATGCTCCAATCACAGGCCTCTGTACAGGCCTGTGAGTAATCACCCGCCAACGCCTGGATCCAGAGGCTGCTGCAGTTATCTTTCATTGCTCTGTATGTGACACCCTGGGCCTGCAGTGTAGCATGCGGCAGCCAAATTCGTCACTTGAGTTCCATCGATCCGGCAACTCTGATGGGCTGCGGCTGTCTCCAATCTCTGAATCTCCAAAGATTATGGTTTTGCACTCCCTTAAGATCTTTCACTTGATTTTGAACTGTGGCCTGTTTCCTTATGCTAGAATGTGAGCTCTTAGAGCCTGGGGATCACAATGCTCCTCAAAGTGGGTGTTATGTTTTGTTAAATGAAAGAATCATTCAATAATTCAGGTAAATGCATTTACTTAAGTAAGGAAAGTGAAGTTCTTCAACTCTGATCTGGAATTCTATTAAATATTTACCTTGGTCATATACCCAGGAAAAAATGTTAGATTCTTCTTATCACCGCTGTTCAGCTCAGGATGCTTCTCAGATTGATCACAGAGCTATGGAACTGAAAGGGGCATCTAATCCAATCCTCTTACATTCTTTAAAAACCAATTATTGTAATCAAGTAAAAAAACCTCCTTTTTGTTTTGCCTTTTATAAATTTATGAACCTAAATTAACTTTATAGAAAAAGAATCGAATCTCTCCCAATCTCTTCTGATCTTTGTGGAGAATAGGAAAAGCAGGAGGCAGAGATACTGTTTGGAGACACCTGGGCACCAGCTCTGCATCCTCTCCCAGAATGAGGATGCACCCTTGCTGCTGATCAGTTTGGTTCACTCTGACATGCAGGTGCTCTAACTTAGAACACTCTTTGATATTCCCTAAAATATAAGAGCATACAGTCTTAGTATAAATTCCTTAGGAAGGTGCTGATGAGGTAAGTCTCAATAGAAAGGGTCTTAGTGAGAGACTGGCTTCGTTAGCAGCTCTGGAATGCTCACTGACTGAGTGAAGAATGTCAGCAGCAGTTGCACAGCCCACAGGAAAACAAGAGACATGCACAAAGTCAGCAGAGAAATGCTGCTTCTGCTCCTGCTTTGTGTAGCCACCTGGCTTCTGCTAAGTTTTGTTTCCTTGGCTAAATAATCGGGAAGCAGTGAGTATGTATGTGTCCTGGATGTGGCCTCTTCCTGCTAATCTGTAACCTGCCTATATTACTACACTTTAAAAACTTTTATTTTTTAAATAATTTCAGACTTATGGAAAAATTACAAGAATAGTATGCAGAATTCTCATTTTTACCCAGATCCAAATGTTAACATTTTATCATATTTGTTATCTTCTCCATTGAAAGGTATTATTTTCTCTGAACTGTTGTGGATATTATACCCCTTTACTCCTAAACACCTGTGTGTATTTCCCAAAAGCAATGACATTCTCTTACATAATCACAATACAATGATCAAAATCAGGAAGTTAACACTGATACAATGCTATTATCTAATATACAGACTTTATTAATATATTGTCAATTGATCCTATACATGTCACATCTACTTGTCATATTAATGGGATCATAGAGTATGCAGGCTTTTGAGACTTGGTTTTTTCACTTGGTGTAATATAGTTTAGATTCATCCATGTTGTCATGTGTATCAATAATTTGCTCCTTTTTTATTACTGAGCAGTATTTCATTGTTTGGATTATAACAATCTGTTTATCTCTTCCTCAGTTCAGGAACATTTGGGTTGTTTCCAGCTTGGAACTACTACAAATAAAGCTGCCGCGAACATTCATACACATGTTTTTGTGTGAATGTGAGTTTTCATTTCTCTAGGATAAATACCCAGGAGTGTGAGTGCCGAGTCACATCATAAGTCTATGTTTAACTTCATGAGAAAATGCCAAACTGTTTTCCAGGGTGGCTCTACATTTTACATTTCCACTAGCTGTGTATGAGGGATCCAATTTCTCTGTATCCTCACCAGCATTTGGTATCTCATTGTAGTTTTAATAGGAATTTCCCTAGTGACTTATAACATTGAGTGTCTTTTCATGTCCTTCATAGCCATCCATATAGCTTCTTTTTTAAAGTGTCTGTTCAAATACTTGACCCATTTTAAAAAATTAGATTGTTTGTTTTCTTGTTGTGTTTTGAGAGTTCTTTATATATTCTGGATACAAGTCCTCTGTCACATACGTGATGTGGAAATATTTTCTCCCGATCTATAGATTTTCTTTTCATCTTCTTAACATTGATGAGAGAGAGCATGCTATGATTGAAGAAATGATAGAAGGCCAGTGTGCCCAGACTATAGAACATGAAGAAAGTGGTATGCAGTAGGACTGGAGAGGCAGCCAGGAACTTAGAGACCATGTTGAGGAGCTTGGCATTTATTCTAAGGGCAACGAGAAGCCATTGAAAGCTATTAAGCAGAGGGGAGACACAAATGTCTCTGTGTTGTTTTTGTTTTTGTTTTTGTTTTGAGGAAGATTAGCCCTGACCTAACATCTGCTGCCAATCCTCCTACTTTTGCTGAGAAAGACTGGCCCTGAGCTAACATCCGTGCCCATCTTCCTCTGCTTTATATGTGGGACGCCTACCACAGCATGGCTTGCCAATCAGTGCCATGTCCGCACTCGGGATGTGAACTGGCGAACCCCGGGCTGCCGAGGCAGAACGTGTGCACTTAACCACTGCGCCACCGGGCCGGCTCTATCTGTGTTTTTAAAAAGGTCCCTCTGGCTACATCTTGAAGAATGGGTAACTGGAAGGGGCTAAAGTGGTTTTATGGAGACCAGTTAGAAAGTTACTGCAATGGTCTAAACAAGAAGTGATGGAAGCTTAAACCAGCGTAGTGGCAGTGGAGTTGGAATGGACGCGTCCAAGAGATAATAAGGAAGTGAATATCTAGCTAATACCCATTACATCCAATATGTGAAGGAAAATGTTTAATATTTCAACAGTATATCTGTGTTTAGTTGTAGGTTTTTCTCAGATGTTCTTCATCTAAGGAAGGTTCCCTTCTAGTTTCGTTTGCTGGGAGGTTTTTGTTAAATCGTAAATACATGATGAACTTTGTTAAATGCTTTTTCTGCGTCAGTTGAGATGATTACGTGCTTTTTCTTCTTTACTCTGTGGTGAACTACATTGATTTTTGAATGTTGAACCAACCTTGGATTTGCTAATCAAGTTTTACTGAGGATTTTCATTAAATTTAAGAGAGCTCACCAGTGGAGTCCTACGTGCTGTTTTCAGCGGGTCTTCCCTACACCGTCTCTAACTGTGATTACAAGGTGCCCTTCCACTGCCTCTACTCGTACTTCAAGACCCCGTTAAAACAGCATGTCTTCCTTGGAGAATTTGTCACTCATATTCACTCCCTCCCTCTTCTGAGACCCTCAACTCTATTTTGTCTCATCCTTCTCTAACTATTTCCACATGATCACTGACCTTACCTGACTAAAACTCCTCCAAAGGCTGTTTGGTTCATCTCAGTGTTTCTAGCGCTTAGCATGGGGCCCAGTGTGGAGTATGTGCTCAGTAAATGCGTGGACTGAATGAAAGGATAGAGACAGACAAATCAGGGGAGGAAGGCTTTGTCTCTCTGAGCTTCAGTGCTGACAGTGTCATCCTTGCACAGATACATAATAGGTGAGGCCTAGCAGTTGGGCTGGTGCTTACCGAATTCGAACTTCCGTGTCCCCTTTGCTGAAGTGAAAGCAGTTTAGAAGCCACTATCCTTTCTTGTTGCATTAATCTTTGTTAAACACCTTACCTTAAATACCCTTGGGAGAATCTGAGAGACTGATAGGTAGGTTTTAAAGCATCAATAGAAGTTTTCTTGGAGCTAATTGGGAAAAGGGCTCAGAAAAAGGAAATAGTGCAGAGGTTATTAGGAAGTCTTTCCACAGTCCAAATTTTGGCATAGTGTGCAAGTGCTTTTTTTCTCCCACCTCACCTCCTTCCTCTCCCTCACCTGTCACTTACACTCCAGTCATACTGAACTACCTATACTTCCCTAGGTTTTTCTTTCCTCTGAGCCCTTGTACACGGTATTCCCTGTACTTTGAATGCGTTGTTCCCCTGATTTCCTTTCATCTGGCTAATTCCTGTTTGTCCTTTAGATCTCACTTTAAATGACACCTCCTCTAGGCTGCCTTCCCTGACTGCCTGCTCCAACCCCCCAGGTCTGAATTAGGAGCTCTTTCTCCATGTTCTCCCAACAGCCTGAACTTACTTCCTTTTAGCACTTGTAAAACTACCGAAATTTCTCTTGTCTTCTATATTTTTCACTAGACTTAGAGCTCCTTAAGGGCAGCACTTGTACTTTTTGTTATTCCCAGGGCCCAGAACAATGCTTGGCACAGACTAAACCTCAGTAAACATTTCTTCAATGAATGAATGGGTGAATGAATGAATCCCACAAGAATACCAATTTTAAAGAAAGATTAAAAAAGCAGGTGGCTGGTATACTTTTTCTTCCCACACCCAGCATTCTCCTGGTGTGCAGCCTGCAGATGTGGAGGAAGTTGTCCAGAAGGGTGTGCAGACCCTTGTGATTGGCCGAGGGATGAGTGAGGCCTTGAAGGTAGGTATTGGTGAGCACAGCATTCCTAAGGACAGTTGGTGACCTCTTGGACCTTTACCTTAGAGAGATGTCCTTCTTGGGAGTTCATCTCTATATATCATCCTCATTTTGCTGATGAGCCAGTGGATGGCCCAGGATAAAATAATGGCTGCGTACTACTCTGCCTCATCAGGGTTGGACTCTCCAGTTTCCACTTAACCCTAGGCCTGTATTATTTCAACTATTTCTCAGAACTTCCTCATTCCTGGAATTTCTCAAGCAATATTTGGTTCTTTAGATTTTTATAGTACTTTATATTTTGATTGTACATTTTTATAGTACTTTTTCTTTTCTTGGACACATTCAAGTTATGGTTTTTTTTTTTCCCTTTCAGAAAAAAAAGCTATTTTACTTACAGAAATAATACATGCTTTTTGTAAAAGAGTCAATGCAGAAAGGTAGAAGAAAAAAGGTGAAAGATACCCCTCCCCAATCTCCATGCTGGATATACGCTGCTCCAATTCTCTCTCCGTGCATCTGCAATAGACACACACACAGTGTGCTCTTAGAACTGGTTTACACAGATAGGGCCACACTACACATGCTGTCCTGTCACTTTTATACACTTCCATTATTACACTGTGGGCAGCCTTTCACATAAGCGTCTAGAGGTCTACCTCATCCTTTTATATAAATGTCCTAAAATCCAGTTCCCTATTGATGGAGTCCTTTATTTATATTTTTTAGTTTAACCTAAAATAATTCCTATCTATAAAACTATTGTTATAAAATTGTTCAAACATATAGAAAAGTAATATAGGGCATTGAAAGAAATATTTCAGAGCTCTTTCTGAGGAGGCAGAGTCTAATTAAAATCTATTTAAAATAATATGCAGGACAAGCAAGGCAGAGTTAAGAAAATATCCAGTAGTAGCTGCCACTATGACAATCTTTTATATAAATTCATTTACAAATATTTATTAAGCACCTTCTGTGGGTCGGACGCTATTCTAGGCCATGGGAACAACAAGATAAGACACACAAGCTTCATGGTCCTCATGGATAATAAAAAAGCAGATGATTTCAGATCGTAATTAATACTGTGAAGAACATGGTGACTTATGAGAGGCTGCTCTAAGTGGGGTGGTCAAGAAAGGCCTTTCTAATAAGACATTTAAGCTGCAGTATACAGACATTAGTTAACTTCATCTCACACCAACCCTGTGAAGTAACTATTATTATCCTCATTTTACAGGGGAGGCGGTTGGGGTTGAGAGACTTGAAATCGTTGGCCTGCCGTCTCTTGGTGGGTACATGGCAGTTAGAATGCAGACTTAGGTTGACGGACTCAAATATTTAACATTCACATAGTCTGGCCAGGGCTCTGTAGCATGCTGGACATTTTACTTACTTTAGCTAAATTAGTTCTCATACCAATTCTGTGAGCTAGGTATTATTATTGCTATTTACAGACATGGAAACAAAGGTTCAGAGAATTTAACTAACTTACCCAAGGTCACACTGCTGGTAAGGACTTAAATCCCAGGCTGTCTGATTCCAAAATCCACGCTCTTTCCATTTCCATTTCACTTGAGCTTTATGCATACATATCATGATACTTCTGTCACCTTCTTAGAAGCCTCTTTGACTCCTTGGGTCTCACTGCCAAGGTTTGGACTGGTGACATTCTGGGTGATTGAGGAGTGAAAGTTGTCACTGTCCACTTCTGTAGAGTACACTTGCCTCATGGCAGTAAGGAAATCTTAGGGGGCCTTTTCCCTGACTTACTCATCTTTTTCCTTCTTCCTAGGTGCCTCCATCAACCGTGGAGTACCTCAAGAAACAAGGCATTGATGTGCGAGTCCTCCAGACAGAGCAGGCAGTGAAGGAGTATAACGCCTTGGTTGCCCAAGGTGTCAGAGTGGGAGGGGTCTTCCATTCCACCTGCTGATGGAGCCTTAAGAGAATAAATCACTAAGCAGCCATGCCTGTGACTATTACTCTTACCACTCTCCACACCAGCCTCCCAAGGGTTTTGAACAGCTGCTCATGCCAGGTCCTGTGCTAGGTTTTGGGATGCATGGATGACTAAGATCCCTGTCCTGGGGAGAGAGGGGACTGGAAATCAGGAGAGGAGGCAGATGTTTACCAAAGCTTAATAATGTGGTAAATGTTAGGCCAGAAGTATTACAAAATAAGGCAAAAACAAAGAAAGCCTTCTGCTTTGAAGACCAAAGAAAAAATCTCAGTGCATTAAAATCACATTGCAATTCACGCTTTGGATTGTTTAGCCATCAATTCAACCAATATTTATCAAATACCTTATATGTCAGGCACTGCTATATGTTCCAGAGAAAAAGCAATAAGTCTTGTCCTTATGAAACTTATATTCTAGTAGGGAAAATAAACAAGTAAACGAATAAATATATAATGTAAGTAGACTCTTATGAAGAAAAGCAGGTTGAAGACAGAGTGCTAGGGGCTATTTCAGATAAGTGGTCAGGGTTCTAGGCAGGCTGTTCTGCTAACTAACTAAACCTGTGCCCCACCAGACAGGTCTCTGGGCTTCAGATTCCCTCACTATAAAAAGATGGGGCTGGACTAGATGCCCTTTAATGATCCCTACTGGCATGAATCGTCTTTGTTCTGTTAAATATCAGCTGGCCTTTGTGAAGCCTTAGAATAGACTGATGATAGAACTATAATAATTTATCAGCATAACCTTAGTTTTCATTTTCTCCTCCTCTTTAAAGAGTTATGAGTAAGGGCTTTGGTGTCAAATAGCCTTGATTTTGAACTGTGGCTTTCTGCCACTCACTGGTTGGGCACTTATATAATCTCTGAGTTTCACTGTTCTCCTCTGTCACATAGGAATAACATTAGCACCTGGAGTTATTGCAGGTATTAAAGGGAGTAATTCATAGCAAGTCTTAGCACCACACCTGGCATGTAGTAAGGACTCAATAAATTGAAGCCACTGTTGTGATTATCTTTCTATTAATGGGGCTGCTGTCTAAAGCCTGTTAGTTTCATTTTATGGTTCTTAATACAGCAGCTTGCTATTTCATAGATTCATAGAATGTTGAAGCCCAAAGGAACTATCTACTCTCATTTATTCAGTAATTCTCTTTCATGCCTATTTACTGAGTCTCTTACTACATTTTTTTTTTAAAGATTTTATTTTTCCTTTTTCTCCCCAAAGCCCCCCGGTACATAGTCATGTATTTTTAGTTGTGGGTCCTTATAGTTGTGGCATGTGGGATGCCACCTCAGCGTGGCTTGATGAGCAGTGCCATGTCCACGCCCAGGATCCGAACCAGCGAAACCCTGGGCTACCAAAGCAGAGCATGCAAACTTAACCACTCAGCCACGGAGCCAGCCCTCACTACTTTTCTTATGACCAGTTATTGCTGGACCCTGGGGGTACAAGAATGAATAAGTTATAGTTCCTACCTCAGGAGTTATGTGGGAGAGACAGACAATAATGATACAGTGTGTTAACATTATAATAGTTACAAAGTCCAGTGGTGGCACAAAGGATGGACTAACTTACCCTACCAGGATGGAAGGAAAATTAGGGAAGACATCACTAAGGACATAACACAAGCTGAGTCTTAAAAGAACGAGTTGTACATTTATTCACCAAACAGTTGGCAACTCTTTAACTAGATTTATTTACTAGGTATGGTTCTTGTCATGGCTATAACTAAGCAAAATTGCTCTACTCCCGCCCTTGTTGAAGCAGCAGCCCCAGAAAGCTGATTTTTGCTGCACATGATCCTATCACCTGGTTTGCTTGGTTGGGCATCTGATCTAATGGGAGCCAAACCATAGGCTGAGCAGCAAATTTTGTTTCTTTAGCTTTTTGCTAAGGAAAACATCTGTTGCCAATCTTCCTCTTTTTGTATCTGAGCCACCACCACAGCATGGCCACTGACAGATGAGTGGTGTAAGCCCACACCTGGAAACCGAATCCAGGCTGCTGAAGTGGAGTGCGTGAACTTAAGCATTAGGCTACTGAGGCAGGCCCCTGAGCATCAATCTAAGATGTGGCTTGGCAAGAAAAGATGAGCTAAGACCATCAGAATGGAAAGTGAAGAGATTTTTCCAAGTTCACCCAGCAAGTAAGTGGCAGAGCCAGGATTAGAACCCAATGCTGTGTCTTGATTTCTTTCTACCATACACATCCTTAGGAGGCCCATGGGAGTGAGATCCTCACAGACCTGACACCCAGCCTAGAGGTCTGGGAAGGTCCTGCCCAGTGCCCTTTCTGCAACCAGTCATTTGTCAGATGAAGGAT
Source organism: Equus asinus (assembly GCF_041296235.1). Classification (NCBI taxonomy): domain Eukaryota; kingdom Metazoa; phylum Chordata; class Mammalia; order Perissodactyla; family Equidae; genus Equus; species Equus asinus. Next base: position 80,285,076 of record NC_091809.1, on the reverse strand, counting down.
CTTTCTAGATCTCAGTTCCCTCGGCACATAAAGCCAGGCACCTACATAGCTAGGAGGGATGTTTAATAAATTCAGACTATTTCTCTTGATGCAATCATTTGTAATTTTTTTTTTTTTTTTTTTTTTTTGGTCAAACGTAAGGTGAGGCAGCTCCAGTGGGTGTTGAATTAGGTGTGGGTATAATCAGTGTTCCCAAGTGAGTTGTCTCCACATTAAAGAGAACTTAGTACAAACTTCCTAAAGAAGTATCTGGCAGTGAGGTTACTACACTTTGTATAGAACCTGCTAATAAATAGCCCTACTTTTGAATCTGTTCTATATGGTCAATGCTAGAAATGTGCAGAACCTGGAGAGAAGCTCTCTTTCCCACATGACACTCTACTTAGTCCCATGTCTGGATCATTAAGCCCTTTGATTCGATTTGTAGGTTGAACAACCCTCTGCCCACACTTAATTTCTTCCAGCTTGAGTGGTTCCTACAAGTCTGCCAAGTGTGTACCTTTCTTCCCCTTAATTGTGTTTTCTGATGTCAATCATGTCAAAGCCAAATATAAAGTCCTTTCAGAAACTTCAGTCTCAGGGCTGGCTCTGGCAGACATGCCACGGTACTGCTAAGTTTGCTCTGGATCCATATATTCATTCATTCCTTCGTTGCCTGGTATGTGCCAGGAGCTGTGCTGGGGACACAAGAACACAGACATTCTTACTGTCCAGGTACTCACCAATTCGTTGGAAGAAACAGACATGTAAACATACAGCAAGGATGCAGAAGTTGCAAACTGTCACAAATCCACCCAGAGAGGTGCTTTGTTTGTCTCAGTAATTTTAACATTTACTTAGTTACCAAAAGTTTTAAGTTGGGTATTTTTTACATGAAAAAGCAGATTTCTGGCTTTTCTGAAAGATCTGACACCACCAGACCCACATTTATAAAAAACCAAGTGGAGCTGAATAGTAACTGCCTTCTGATAGAATGTGCTCTCATTCTAAAGTCTCTATTAATTTCCTCTAAGCCACCTGACTCCTTTTTTCCTGCCTACCTTCTTTAGGAGTCTGTGTTTGTGAACCTGCAATAAATACTATGCATGAAGAATGTACAGATGGGAAGAAAGAAGCAATGCACGAAGCCCACAGCAGACACAGGTCCTAGAATAAGGCTCAGTCCTGAAGAATGAGAAAGGCACCATAAGAAGAAGATGGGCACGGGTGTTAGCTCAGGGCCAGTCTCCCTAGCAAAAAGAGGGGGATTGGCAGCAGTTAGCTCAGGGCTAATCTTCCTCAAAAAAAAAAAGGCACCACAGGAAACAACACTCCAGGCTCAGGTCCAAAAGTCTGAGGCAAGAGAGCATGGTGAGCACTGGGAACAACTACAGGTAATTATCTGCAGCCGGAGAAGTACAGAAAATGTTTGGGACAAGGAGTATGAGGCTGGAGACGACAGGAGGGGCATGAAGAGCCTTCAAAGATAGGAGTTTAGACTTCATCCTGGGACCAGAAGTAATCCACTTAAGGGGCTTAAGCAGGGGAATGGCGTGATCAGGTCTGGGTTTTCGAAAGATTACTGACAGCTGTGTGAAGAATGGACCAACGGGGAAGATCTGAGGCAAGAAGATCATTAGGAAGCCAATGCCATATTTTACGAGATACAATGGTGGCCTGCATCAAAGTAGAAACAGTGAGTATAACGAGAAAAGGAGTGAGTCAAGAAACATTTGGAAAAGCAGAATCTGAAGGACTTGATGGCTGTTTTTATATGAGGGGTGAGGAAGGAGTCCAAAGTGACACACAGGTTTCTGGCTCTGATTGCTGGGTGCGTGGTAGGCCACTGACAAAGACATGGTAGACTCCTGTTAGGAAAACCATATTGATTCAGGAGGCTGGTCCAGCCTTGACTTCACCACAAACTCGGTCTCTGGGCTCACACCCTCACATGTGAAATGGAGGTGCCACACCAGAGTGATCTTCATGCTCCCTTACAGGTCTTTGTAATATAAGGTCATTCTTCCACTTCAGTGAAAAAAGTAGGAACCAGATGCAGAAAATCAAGATTCTCATATTTCACAGAACCTGAGAATTCAGGGGAAAAGGAATTTAAAACGTTGAACCCAACCCCTCATATGATACTTGAATTCCTTTGCAACAAACTTGTCAGGAGTTTGTTCACATCCACCTGGAGAATCTCGTATCTCCTAATGCAGCCCGTCCCATTCTCAGCTGTAAAAAACTCAGCCTGCTACTAAGCGGAAACCTGCCCCTTAGTGTAGCTCCACCTTTGGTAGAAAAAGCACTATACTTTGTGTTTTAAGACGTGGGATCAAGTCCTGGCTCTACCCCTTAGGAGAAAGATGACCTCAAAGCCTGTTTCCCTACCTGTAAAATGAGGGATAACCTGGAAGGATTTTTATAAAAAGAGTACTGTATCCAAAAAGGATCCAGTATATCCCTCCCTTAGCACGCTTTCTGTAGCTCCGGCACGAGGGGCTCAGTCAGCAGCCCTGGGTCTTAATGTTTTCGTCTGTGCTTCAACCCAGCAGTCGTCGTTAGGTGCTTGTGTCAGGGCTGTGGTATTATTCAGCCTGACTTGAAGCTTAATTTTATCTCCAAGGCAAGGCATCTTGTCGTTGACATACGAGAGCCCACCAACGGCACATACTTGAGATGTACAAAATAGGTGAGCACGCTAGAAAAAGTAAGCTCCTTGGAGATGATCTTTCTTCCCTTAGTCCTTCTATGCCAGTTATGTCCTCCTGGAGCCAGAATGCCTGGGTTCAAATCCCAGCTCTGTCATTAACTAGTTGTGTGACCTAGGTCAAGTTACTTAATCCTCTGAACTTCAATTGCCTTGTTTATAAAATGAAGATAACAGTACCTACTTCATAGGGTGGTTGTGAGGGTCAAATGAGTTAATTTATGTAAAGGGCTTACAACACTGTAGGGAACACATTAGGTGCATTAAATCAAAAGTCAAACATGCTTGAACCCAAACTCCAGCTCCACCTCTGAGTAATTGTATGATCTTGCTCTTATTTTTATAAGCTTTCCAAGAACCAAACGTGATCAAGACTGGCTGGACCTTCGGATTCTACCAAGCATTATTTAACTAAACTCATTCAACAACACTTGAGGTATAATGATCTCGATTTTACATAAGATGAGGAAACTGAGGCATAGAGAGCTGAGGATTGGAAGGCTTTTTTCCGTATACTTCCCCTGAGGTAGTACAGCTCAGGCCTTTGGAATCATCTTGGATCTGAGTGATCCTCTGACCAGAGGTTTCACCTCTCAATCTCACTTGGCTGTTGTAAGGTTACATGGTGGGCAGAGAGCACAGGGCCTCACGTGGCTAACACTTACGGGGCATTCACTGTCCTCACGCCCCAGCTGCACCTTTCATTCACGTGCAGCTCCAACACTGGACTCATCAGAGATGGAGTGGGAAATGGCTTTTTTTCTGACACTGGACCCCTCTTTCCCATAATCCTGGTTTATTTCTAAAATATGGCCTCTATTATTTTGGTTCTAAGGATAATGGCAGGCAAGGTCAAGAATTTCCCTCAGGGATGAAAATGATTCATTCTCCAGTTACTCATTCAGTCCTTGGCCCAGCTATTGCCTGAGTTAGGAAAGGAAGCTCTCAGCAAGATAACGGATATGTCAGGCCATTCAGGAACTGTCAGTGGTGAAGAAGGACAGCTGTGAAAGCTGCTCTGGAGTTGGCCCTGGGAAACAGACTATTGCTTTAAGAAACAAGATTATGACTTCAATAACCAGTTCTTTAGAGGTGGCTGCAAAATTGGATCTTTGTGTTTCACACGTGAGGAATGTAAGCAAGTGGTATAAATGGTGAACCCACAGCCACACAAATTTAAGGACCAGGAACTGGAATGACTTGGTGTTTTCTCAACTTTATTAGGGTAAGGAGTATGGGGGTGGGGTGGGGCGAATAGACTTGAAGGTTTTTGTTTTCTCAATACAAAATAATTTATCCCGTGTTTGATACCAGATGAGACTGTAAGGGTCACATGTTCCTCCTTATGCCTATACACCACTTCCAGGTGAAGTGCCCCAGGCTTCTGGCTCACTCTGATACCCATGAAGGGCCTTCTAGGCCACGGCTGTAAAGACTGCTTGTGACTCAGCGCCTTGCAGGTTTGGGCATTATGTAAACTTTTACAGACTTGCTGAAGGGGATGGTACCCTCGATGCCAGTTTCCACCTGAGGTGACATCTCACCACCCTCGATCCAGGGAGATTTTGGAATGCGTGAATTGGAGTTGTAGGCCAACAGCAGCCTCACTTCCACCTGGCATGGTTCTGGAAAAAAAAGACAAAAGAAGTCCTCTATGACTGGGCAACGGCTGGGAAATGGGATGAAATGTAAATAAAAGCAACATCAAAGATGGAAACAGTAGAGTTTCAAGAACATTTCTTCATCTATCTGCATCCCTCCCTTCCCCCTCACCAAACAAAAACACTTTCCCATCCTGAACCCTGTGAGGCTGATGCTAAGACGGCAGACGGACTGCTTCTCTGCCCCCACCATCTCCTCCTCAAGTCTCTGTGGGCTCGCTGCCGCTCAGAGCCATGGCTGCCGAGATGAGCAGAGAGTGAGCTAACAACCCTTCCTCCCCAAAGGCCTTCCAGCCTCCAGACAGAGGGCCACAGGTACAAGCATGTGGCCAATGTCATCTGGGGATAGTCACGCTTTTCCTGCACAGCTGATCTCAGCCCTCAGGGCTGTGTGTGCCACAGACTCTACTGTCTTAGTGGAGAAGCCTGACAAAAAATTCTCACCAGTGAACAGGAACATGTTTCAGTGACCTAAAATCATGTCATTAAACCTTTTGTTCTTTTATGAAATGACATTACAATACTGATCTAGTTTCTGCAGGTGGCAGGCCCCAGTGAAAGCAAATATGCACTCCCTCAAGTTGCTGACCGTTTGGTTGAGGAGACAGAGACAGCTGCAATGGAGCACAGTATACGCTCTAATCGAGTCTCTAAGAAGTATTGAGGGAGAAGCCCAGGAAGGCTTTGGAACAGAACACCTGCTCTGCCAAGCACAAAGCCCCAAGAGTTCTCACCCTGCCACACCATGAAAGACTGTCACAATCCCAAAAAAGTCCCAAGGTTCTGAGAGGTTCTACGTGACTGCCCAGATCCACACCAGTGACAGAATTTGAGCCCAGTTCATAAGCTGAAGCAATTAATCTTACTATTAGTCATATGGCTTAAATAATGAAGGAAGGGGAGAGGATTTCAGGAAAATCTAAGGGCAAGTGCAAGGGCCAGGAACAGCACAAGCTTGGGATGTCCTCCTTAACTTTATTTGAATAGAGCAAAAGGTACAAGTGTTACAGAGAAGCCCAAGGCTAAGAAGTTCAGAGGGCAGGGGAATGAGGACTGGATGGATCTAAACAAACAAGGGCAGAGGTCCCAGGACTTCTCAATGTCTCCCCAGACCTCTTCCTGGTCATCTCCAGACTTCTCTCTAGGAATCAGAGCAGAGACTAGATTGCTGTCCTCCAGGAAGGGACAGGCTCACAGGCAGCCAGGGCAACCTAGCCAGCCCCAGAGAGCAGCCTCAGCAGCACCATTTACCAGCCATGTGGTGTGGACACTCCCACATAATCTGGGGCCCTCCCCCAGCCTTGAGTGTATCTGTAATGAAACGAGCACTGCTCTCTGGTACCAGGCTCCAGTATCAGCTCTCCCGCTATGTTCTCTTTTTTGTCCCAGATGGCTGTTGCCAACTCCTGACCACAACCAAGCCTCAGCTCTCTCAGCACTTTCAGGAACCAAACCCTGGGAGGTCAGAGGACTCAACCCCACCTGGTCATTATGCCTTCCCTCACCAGCATGTGCTATGAATGGCAGTTCACGCCACTGCCATCAGAGGAAGGAGACAGTGGGAGAAAGAGACAAAAGATCATCTGGGACAAATCATGCAACTTACTCATCATGACAGGAAGCACCTCTCTCTTAGGAGGTATATATTCTTCCATCTTACAGATAAGGAAAATGAGACAGAGGTAAAATAGCTTTCTCAGGATCACACAGCAAGAGAGGCAGAATTTGGAACCTGGTCTACATCACTCAAAGCTTCTGACCTGGCAGCATCCTGCCTCCCAGAGGAGAAGCCCCTGATAGGGAGCTGGTGAGAGACTGGATGGAGGAGCTCTCTGCCAACACGAGGCCTCATCTCCTGGTTTAGGAGAAAGAAAGCACAGGTGCCTTCAGAATGAGAACATGTTTCACCTAGTGTCCCAGGTCAGAAGGGAGCATGGCATAGTGAAAAAACTAGGGATTTGGGCATTAGGAAATCTAAGTGCCAGCATCAGTACCACCATTGATTGGCTACGTGGACCTCCATTTATGCATCTACAAAATGAAGAAGAGAATACTAATTCCCACCAGGAGGATGGTCTAAGGATTAAATGAATTTTAATGGCACATATAAAATCCTGTGTCAACTTTTCATTATCTTTTGAGCACCTACTACATGTCAGGCACTAGGGACACAAGATAGAGAGGCACTGGAAATACAGAGGTAAAAGTAACAAGCAAGTTCCCTGCTCTGGTGGAGCCTGCATTCTAATTGGAGAGAAAGTCAGTAAACAAATGAGAAAACATCTGACACTAGTAAATACTATGCAGAGAATTAACACAGAGATTTGTAAGGGTGACTGGGTAGCAACCTCTCAGAGGAGGTGATCCTAGATAAATTATAATTCTGCAAGCTCAGGATAGCCTAGATTGTAGCCCTGGTTCAAGCAATGACCTGCTGTGTGACCAGGGACAAGTCAGTAGGGCCCTCAAGACCCTGCAAGTTCTTTTCAGGTCTAATATGCTGTCATTTGTCCCCCTGAGCCTTGGCCCTTCCAAAACAATGCTGTGCCACTGCATTTCTTTCCCCACATCTAGGATCCCCTCCTGAGAAGAGATTAGAATAAGGAATTCTACCTTCCTATGGAGCTAGAGGTTTGGCAAATACTAGTGCAAAAGCACTGCATGCAACAAGGATATGGACTGAGAAATGCTCAGGGAGGCAGACCCTGGGTAAAAGCATTGCTGGATGCTCCCTTGACTGTGCCAGGCCCAGGGTCACCGGACCCCCGAGGGGGATGCCCTGACATTCAATGGTACTTCCTCTTTTTGAAAACTTCATAAAATCAGCTATACCCACCTAACACCCCTGATAGAGGGACTGCATTAATAATGGCATTAAATATTCATATATTTTAAAAAATGGTGAAAGAAAATTCCAGAAAACATCCACCTATCTCTAAAATAAACCAAATCTGGTGGCATTAAATACTTTCTCCAGTAACAGCCATGCTTCTGAATCATCTTCAATGGTACAGGAAACACCACGTGTTAGGTTCTGCAGACTGAGTCTCTCTTTAAAGTTTCTAAAGCAGCCTTATAGGCTTGAAATATAATGTCTTTTGCACTTGTATTCTCCCATTTTATTCATATGAATTCAAAAAAATACTTATGCAACTTTCTTGTCTTTTCACCAGTTATCAAGGTCACTGTACGGGAGGGTAAAGCATGAACAGATCATCTTACTCTGCATTACCCCACAGACCAGCCATCGGGGACAGGAGGGCAGTAACTGTTCAGGGAATGAACTGAGCTGCTCATAAAGAAAGAATGATTTTAAATTTTGGTAAGAAATATAAAACTGTTTTATTTCTAGACATAGCAATGCTCAGAACTAACTAGGTGATTGAGAATTATCATCTTCATTTTGAAGGTGAGGAAACATTCAGAAGGGAGTGGCTAGTCCAAGGTTACACAGCAAGTCAGTGGCAGAGTTAGGACAAGAAAACAGTCTCCTGGCATCCAGCTCAGGGCTCTTTCCGTGAGACTCCATTCTATCATAATCTCCTGTATATTTTCTGACAAAAACTTGTGCCTCGTGCAATCAAAGCAATGCAGCGAATTAGCCTGAATGCACACAGAGTGCGCTTTTGAGCTCCTTAAGAAATCAAGGGGCTGGCCCCGTGGCCGAGTGGTTAAGTTCGCGCGCTCTGCTGCAGGCGGCCCAGTGTTTCGTTGGTTCGAATCCTGGGCGCGGACATGGCACTGCTCATCAAACCACGCTGAGGCAGCGTCCCACGTGCCACAATTAGAAGGACCCACAACAAAGAATATACAACTATGTACCGGGGGGGCTTTGGGGAGAAAAAGGAAAAATAATAAAATCTTTAAAAAAAAAAAAAAAGAAATCAAGAACAATCCTCAGCAATCCTGATTCAACCATGTATTTTTCAAACCCCAAAAAACCAAACATGTAAGGGTGGGTGTGATCCCTGGGAGCATCTTTTCCTGCTCACTCTGGCCCACTGAGTCCTCACCTGTCCAGGCAGTGTGGGAGAGGTACACCTGCGTGATGAGCCGGTGCCGCCCTGGGCCAGGGTTGCGGAAGTCTGCCGGCTTGGGGTGGATCATCTGAGCCTGGCCATCTGGATATAAGACCTGCGAAGTGACAGAAATAATAAAAAGAGGCAAAAGAGCCATAAGGTCTTAACAAAATTGCTAGTGACATCTGCTCTGAACCCTGAAACAGGAGGTAAAGAAAGATGACACTAGCCTTCACAGAAGACCGCTCTTTGAGGGGAGGGCAACACTGCTGACTCCTCTACACCGCTGCCCCAGCACAAGGCAACGTCTGGTAAATGCTTCCTGAATTCATGGTGAACGAGTGATAGGACTAAAGCATCTCTATAAGTACAAAGATAGGTAAAACATTAATCCTGACAGGAAAAGCCTTCCCGTCATCAGGATGACTCTCTCCCTCCTGGCTCTGAATCATATCATGGCCCAGCATCCATCACCAACCACCAAGTATTAAGAGTAATTTTGTAACTGTATTCTCCCCACCAGCTTATTAAGCCGCTCGGCAATGTTTATCTGTCTCCTTCTACAGAGTCACTGTGCACTGAAGGGTCTGCTCAAATCACTGACCAGTTCTTCACTTCTCATAAACTGTCAGAGTTCTTTCCGCAGTACCCCAGGGGCCTCACAGCTGTCTGTGGAGAGGGCCTACTGCACGGCACAGCATCCAAAGGAACTACATGAACAAGTGAAGCTTATCCTAGAACCACACAGGACCTAGGCTGTGGAAATATAGTGTTAAGGGCAAAGTAGGGAACCACACAGGTCTTTCAGCTGGAAACTCTGGAAGGCATGTCTCAGCCAACCTGCCCCCGATCTCCTTTCATCTCTCCTCACCTCTTAGGGCCTCCCTGATTCTACCCCTCTTTTTTAAGGCTGCTACTCTCCACACTATCTCCAGGCTCCAGGCCCCCCAACCTTCTACAGCAGAAAGATGCAGGTGTCCCAGCTTCCTGATCCTCGTTATCTTTAAAGAAATACTGGTACCCAAAAGCCCTACTCCTAGGATTATGATTTAACTGATGTAGGCTGAGGCCTGTAAATGAGCACTTTTTAATGCTTTCTGAGTAATTCTAAAGTTCAGCTAGGGTGGAGAACCACTAATGTGGAAGAAAAAAAAAATAAACATCTGCAGTACAACTTCACAGCCAGCTCAGAATCAGTTCTCTACAGGTCTCAGGATTTATAATAACTGCTGCTGGGAAGCTGGAAGGTTTTTTCCCCTACTGTCACCATAGGAAATATTACCATCTTCAGGGCCTGATTCATCCTTATCTCTTCCAGGAAGCCTTCCCTTCCTGCTCCAGGCTATTTTTCTGTCCTCTGATTGAACTTACTGCTAGTGCTTGAGGCCCTACTTTTATTCATAGCCCTTCTGCTCAGAATACCTCCTTTTGCCCCTATCCTTTGTTCTCTTTCATCCTTTCAGACCTCACCCATGCACCAGCATCTCCACAAAGCCTTTCTTTTCCTCAGTCTCCACCATAGTATTGGTGCCTCCATAGTATTGAATGCCTCTCCATAGTATTGTTCAAAATATTTTTTAAAAGTATATTGCAGAATTTTTTTATACTAGTGAAAAATTGGAAATAACTCTGTAGAGGAGGAAAAATAATTTTCCCTCTGCCCTTCTAGGTTCTTGGCTAGAACCATCTGTCTGTCTCTCACTGAAACTGAGCATCCTGAAGGCAAGAATGCTGACACATTGACCTTTGCAACCCTAGCACTTGGCATGTGCAATGGAATATACATTATTACATGGATGGAAGGATGGATGAATGAATAAATGGGTAGTACTCTTTGTGGGGCTTAACTGTAGACTATCGAAATTGATTAGTGTCTCTACCGCATCTCTCATGTGTCTCTAATGTATCTATCTAACTTGGGAAAAAATATTCCCTAGTGATTTTTGTTCCACACCCATAAATTTTGTTTGCCAAGCTGACCCACTCACAGCTTGAAAAGGACTTGTTTATTACGGTTTGCTTGTAGCCCTGAAAATACCAAGTCTTAACTTCACATTACAAGAATAGAAAGGGCCCTGTTATTAGTGAACCCTTACTGGGTACCAGGAGCTGTACATACATCATTTCAATTCAATATCAACTATTCCTATTTGCTAGTTGTAGAATCTGAGGTTCAGAGTTTAAAGTAACTTGCTCAGACCGCACTCAGCTGGAGAGCTGAGATTCAAGCCCAGGCTCTTTTCCAAAAAGACTCTTCTCCCTCTCCAGCTTCTGTCCCTCAGGTCAAGATTACAGGGGTGCTCAAGCTAAATGCTTCAACACAGAGTCAGTATAGAAGCTCCATGGGGACCAAAATCGGACAGACCTGGACCTTCACAGTGCTCTGAGGATCCTGCACATGTTCGAGGGTTGCATCAACATCCAGGGCCACCACCAACCCAGATGTAAACCGCAAAGGGTTGTCTGACTCTCCTGCTGGCTCAATGATGGTGGCTGAGGCTTTGTGGATCTGTAAGCAAGAAGAAAATATGATGATTCTAAAGCCAGGTCATCCCTGGGCAAGAAATCATGATCTTCACCTCTCTGTCTCCTTATCTAATGGGTGGGCATATGAAAGCCAATCAGAGGAAAGGCCTTAGTCCAGCTGCTCTAATGGTCAAAGAAGATCACCAAGGTGAGCAATTTTGACTGTTGGACAGACTTGGCCTGAAGGGGTATGACACAAACCCTGACCTGCTCTGGAAGGGGGAGGTGCAGGAAGGTACTCTGCCGCAACATGGTCTGTAGAATTTTGACCACTTCTGCAGGTTTGGATGTCATGAGTCGGGGCATAAGGTCAAGAAGTTTGTCCACAAAGCTGTCCTGCAGGTGGGGCAAATCAGCAATGAAACACCTGGAGGGACAAACAGAAACAACTGACTATGCATTCATTCATCACAGGCTGGGCCCCAAACATCTGCCAAGCCCCAAGGTAGGAAAAGTGATGAACTGTAACAGCTCATGGTTCCCGACTGAGACAGCCAGGTGGGTACCCAGTTAATTATGCCTTAGTGACATGATCATCACAACAGCCTTGTTTACGGAATACCCATTACATGCCAGGTATACTCTGACGTATTTTACATTATCTTATTTAATCCTCCCAGCAATCCTGTACATTGTTACAATTGCTTTTTTCATATTGTGGATTAATTAATCTAACAAATATGTCTTTAGGACTTACCAAGTGTCAAGTACCATTCTAGACACTGGGGATGTAACAGTGAGCAAAAGAGAAAAAATGCCTGTCTTATGGAGCTTATATTCAAGTGACAGGAACTCCGAGACTCCGAGAGGATGATGATGCACTGAGGCTTAAAAAGTTAAGTAACTTAATCCCAGCTCTGACTGATTCCACAGTACTTCCGCCTTGTGGAACAGGATAGTCAAAAAATATTTCAGTGAGGTGGTGAGATCAGTGCAAGGACTCAGAGGCTGAATTAAGAAGAAGAAGGATTGTGCAGCTCTAAACAGAGGAGGAACTTGCGCAATTCAGAGCTGTCACCTTTCCAAAACTCTCTCCAACCCAATGGTGTAAAAACAGACTACCTTAAAGAATCTAGAACCAAGAGTAAGGCAAGAACTTAGTTCAGAGTTGAAGCCAGGATCTTAAAGAGACAAGCTAGACTGTCTCATTTGCTAGAGAGCAGTACCTACTGGTGAAAGGAGGTATTGCAACCCAGCCCTATAAGAAGCTCATCCTCCAAACGAAAAAAGAACGAGAAGTATAGTGTTACATAAGCCTCAGGTCTGGTGAAGTTCACAGGGTAGAGACAAAGGTGACAGAATAAAATATTAGACTTAATCAAGTGCTTTAAAATTCTATAAATGGCTGCCTCCTGGTATTATACTGACAGCACACACAGGTCTGGTCACGACCTTGATTCCTACTTCTTCGCCAAGACTTCCACTCATCTACTGCATCTGTTTTAACCAATTTGCTTCATAGAGAATTCTGAGAAAACATATCTATCCTACAAAATAAAAGTTACCTACAGAATTATGGAAGAATTTTTGTAGATTAGAGAGAAATACGTAAGTTTAAGATCAGTGGTAAAAAAAAATAGACAAGTTGTGACTTTTCAACAAAAGAGTTCATGAGTTTCTCACATAATACTTGTCTTCTTATGATCGAATGTTAAATCCAAATGACTCTTGATGTTTTTATTATTCTGTTGTATGTTTACGTTTGAAGCTAACATCAAAGAAGTTTGTTTATACACCACTAAAGAAAATACACAAATTAGGGCACACTGCCACAGACAATAGTTTGACTACATGGGCTAAACCAAGAATTATGGCTTGTGATCACTCTTGTCGCTCTGTTAAGTGCTATTCTCTGCATTACCAAGGTTGAATAAGCTAGAAGAGTGATGAAATACTTACCTTTGAAAAAAGTCCACTTCCTGTAAAAATTTTTCACACATCCCAAATAAGGGGTCGACCCTGTAGAAAAGAGAAAAAGTAATTTGCTTGTGAAATCTGTGAACAGAAAAGTGAGGACGAAAGTCCCAGAAACCTGAGCCTACATAAAAGGAGAATGAGCACATTACACTATAAAAACTATGTCTAAGTGAAATAGAAATCTGCTAATAGACTCAGGGGGAAATATTTGCCAGGATCCCAAGATCCAATTAAAATACTGCAGTGCCCATTAGGTTCAATGAACTTTCAAAATCAAAGACTATCACAGGCCACTCTTGGCACCAGATTCACTAAGGACAGGACAGGAGGACAGCTTGCAGGCAGGGCAGCGTCATGCTCCTCCTCTGCAGGAGGCCTTGCAGCAGTCCATTCAGCAGTCCATCCACACAGCTGTCTGGGAGCTTTGACTCTGCAGCTGACAGCTCGGGGGCAAGGAGATGAGATCGACATTGGGTGAGAAGTCTCATGCTCCATAGGTGCTAATATCTCTTGAAACGACTCCATGGGTATATCCCTCCAGGTCCCCACCAGGGATATGCCCAGTTACACGTATCACTGCACTCGATGAAGCCCAAAGCTATGGTGTCTGCATCAGGTAATTATAGTTTATTTATAGCTCCTTCTAGTCTGCAAGCAATTTTCTGGAGAGATCATTTTTACCATAGCAGTGCTACCTAGTAATAGAGTTGACACTATAGGTTTCCAGGGAACAGACCTAGAAAGTTAACCAAAGGTCAAATTCTCAGGCAGAAGGGGAAAAGGTTTTGTTACTACTTTGCCCACAGATGCAGACTATATTCTTTCCTCTCTATCTTGACTCCTCTGGCCTCCTAGTACTTAAGAGTATTTCATTTCAGTAAAAACTTATTGCATACCTTAAAAATCCAGGCAACATGTTAGGCCAATGTAACTGACTAATCACACAACAGATTTTTCCTTTTGATCTTTGTGCATTTTCTTTTATTTCTTCTAATTTCTGTATGAAACTTTCCATTTATTTTCACTAATATATTATTCATTGGAGGAGTAAAGTTCCAGTGAAGAAAAACAAATACTTTTTGCTTATATAAAAACATATAAGAGAATGGTGTCAAGGTTCTTAATAACCTAGTTTAGTCTTTCTACTAAAATGTAAGCTCCATGCAAGTAGTGACATTGTATTGATCATCACATATTTCCTGACACAAGCAGCTATTCAATAAATATTTGTTGAATGAATAAATATATGAGAAACAGCAAATGGAAACTTACTCTACAAGCAACATTCATTTGAATTCTAATGACCTACAATGGCTGGGGAAATGTACACTAATTACCAATTTAAACTACCAATGCAAAGACAATGGAAAACTACCAGATGCTATAAGGATAATCAGGAGCTGTAAAGGAGACCAAGCAGAGCCCAGTGAGCTAAAGTCAGGGCAAGAAAGCACAGAAAACTTAAAAAAAAAAAAATTCTAATAAGTAACCTCAGTGAGATTTACGAGGAAATTTGAAAGGACATTGCATTGATAAAGCAAGAGAAACTGCTACAAAAAAGGTACAGAGAAGAAAGCATACTTGGAAATAAACAGTAATAATGAAATCAACTCAACAGTCAAAGAACACCAGAATGAAAAATGATGAAAACTGAAAGTGGTAAATTAAAAGAGCACACTGAGGAATTTACTCAGAATTTAGAGTAGAAAAACAAAGAAATTATGAGAGAAAAGTTAAGATACAAGGAAAATAGATCCAGAAGATTCAACATCCAATATGAGACACTGGAGTGGACAGAAGAAGTAGTAATTAAAGAAATAATGGAGGGGAAAAAAATCTCTGAGCTAAACACGGGGTTGAGACTTCAAAGTCCCACTGAAGGTCAGTAAGAATATTGAAAGAAAACACGCCCCGAAATAAATCTAGTGAAACTTCTGAATTCTAAAAAGAAAAAGAAAACTTTATAGCTTTGAGCCAGGAAAAATAAGAACCAGAGTGACATCAGACATCCTAACTGTAACATCAAATACTAAAAGGCAACAGAGCAATATTTACAGACTTCTGAAAGAATTCCATTGATGTACGAAAGCAAAAGGCAGGCAGTTTCAGACATACAAGGTCTCAATGAGTATACTACTTATATACTTATTCTGAAAAACGATTACTAGAGAATGTTTTCCAGTCAAATCAATAGTGAATCAAAACAACGAATTTTGAAAGGCAACTGGTACAAACAGAACAGTGGTGGGCAAGTTGAAGCTAAACAATTTTGATAATGTACTTACACAGATTAACACATATTTTAAAAAAGGATTCTTAAAATAAGAGATACACTATAAAAAGATAATAAATTGAAACTAAATTCTTTTTTTTTTTTTGAGGAAGATTAGCCCTGAGCTGACTGCTGCCAAACCTCCTCCTTTTGCTGAGGAAAACTGGCCCTGAGCTAACATCCATGCCCATCTTCCTCTACTTTATAGCTGGAAACCTACCACAGTATGGTGTGCCATGAGGTGCCATTTCCACACCCGGGATCCAAACTGGCGAACCCCAGGCCACCGAAGCAGAACACGCGTACTTCACCGCTGCACCACCAGGTCAGTCCCCTATTTTTTTTTTTAATTTTATTTATTTATTTATTTATTTTGAGGAAGATTAGCCCTGAGCTAACATCTGCTGCCAATTCTCCTCTTTTTGCTGAGGAAGACTGGCCCTGAGCTAACATCTGTGCCTATCTTCCTCTACTTTATATGCGGGACGCCTACCACAGCATGGCTTGCCAAGCGGTGCCATGTCTGCACCCAGGATCCGAACCAGTGAACACCGGGTCACCAAAGTGAAACGTGTGAACTTAACCGCTGCGACACTGGGCCGGCCCTGAAACTAAATTCCAAATTATTTAACAGTATGAGACAATCAAATAAAATTCATCTTGATCTGAGGTGATCTTGACAGAGGTGATCATAAATTCTATTTAATTTTTTTATGCTTATAAATATAAGCTCAATATGTTTATTAAAAATTTAAGAGTAAAAATACTACTGATACAACTAATATGAGCTAACATTTATCAGGGTTTACTGTGAATGCGTCAGGTGGCATTTTAAGGGCCTCACATATTTCAATAGTCCTGACAGTAACCCTGTGAAGGAGAGGCGGGTACTATTATTCTCCCACTTTAACTTTGGGGGACAAACTGAGGCACAGAAGTCTTAAGTAACTTGTCCAAGCGCACTGTCTGCAAATGGTGGAGTCAAGATCTGGACCCCAGCAATGAGGCACCAGAGCCCTCTCAGCCACTATGTTCTACTGCCTCTCACTTGAAGAGGTTAGAATTAGGGTACAGAAGACCCTGGAAGAAGAAGGAAACAAAGGAAACAAGTGATCCAGCAAAAGTCAAGAAACAGAATGCATACAAATGGAAAATATAAAATAACACAGTATGAGTACAGACCAAATAGAGTCTTTATATAATGACATGGGAAAATGAAATATCATACTGTTTGATGAAATGAAAAGGAGGCAGAACAGCAGACTATATTACGATTCCACTTATGTTAAGACACACACATTTATAATCTACACATGTTCATCTGGCTCGGGAAAAGTCTACTGACAGTTATTTTAGAAGTGTTAGATTACCAGGGGACCATCACTTAATCTGCAGTATTTAAATTTTTTACCACAATCATGTATAAACTGAAAAATAGATCTATTTTTTTAAAATGAAAAAGTGCAGATGCTACCACAAGCACCTATCTTTTCTCAGCTGTGACTCACACACAGTATGAACTAAACATTTCTCCAATGAAAGCAGGGATATCTCTAAGATTAAATCACTACCTGAGTTTATCAGGTCACTATCAGGATAAGTGAAGAAATAAAATAATATTCAGAAGGTTCTTTCTGACCCAGTACTTTTTGGTGCTTAAATACCCATATTTACCACTCTACCACTTTTAGGCTGACACAACTGCTGGACTGAGCATCAAATGTGTCCTCCATCTGGTAATGAGTTACATAAGTACTGTATTGTATGAAATGAAATCTATGATGCCATCATTCTTAAGATAAATCTTTATTTTATGAAATACCAAGAAACAAAAAACACTTTCAATCAAACTATGGCACACCATCAAAGCATCTGATTTCAGAGAAGTTAAAATTTAAAAATGTGCATTTTAGACTGAATGAAATATGGCAATTCTCACTATCAGAACATCTAGCAGCTACCATGTACTGAGCTGTATGTACTAAGTACCAGGCGAAGTGCTTTCACATGTATTATCCCATTAACTCTTCATAGAAATCCCACGAGACAGATGTCACCATTCTCATTGAAAGACAGGGCAACAAGGCACAGAGAGGTTAAAAAACCTGTCTGTTATCAAACAACTAGTATGTGGAGAGGTCAGGATCTGAACAAGGTAGTCCCACTGCACAGTACATTCTCTTAATTTGTCTTTACCGCATGGCAGGGAGCTTACTTGTCCCCTCAGAAGAGAAAAAGTAGTTCCTGGCACTAAATTCTTAAGGAAATCTACCAAGGACCACACAGAATGTGCTCGTAGCCAGAAGTCCTCAGTTGTGTTGTAGGAAATGGAGAGCCACTGAGGGTTTTTTCCAGAGATTTAATGTGATCTAAGAATAGAGCTTGGAATATCTGAAAAAATGAATAGTTCATATATCCCTGAGCGAATTTTTCCTAAATATCATTTCACTTATCATTAACCTTAGTGATATCTCTGAGTGCATTTGGAAGTGTCTTTGAAAGGACCGTGCCACCTCTTTTGGCCACCTGCACCTCTTACCCTCGAGTAGTTCGTGCTGTTACTATAAGTTGCAAGGCTTTGGCCTGCAGCCTCATGTGATGGATAATCACCACCTGCTTACTCTCCACACCGCTGTACATGAACTCCATTTTGTAGGTCTCTTCCATGATCTATAAGGAAAAGGTAATTAACGAACAGTAAAAATATCATAATTGTCTTACTTGAGAGCAGCATAGAATTTTGGGTGAAACTCAGTTTTTTTAAAGCCTATGAACTAAGATTTTGAAGTGCCTATGTTGAAAGAAATTAGTATAATTTGAGAGAAATTAATCTAAGTGTTGAGAAAAATTAGTATATGTCTTGTGAAAAGAGAATAAATTATTTTGTCAATTAAAAAAAAGTTTCACATGGTAATAAATATCACTAGTTGATAATGTGAAGAATCAAGGATAACATGGTAAAGCGTTGCTTGTTACCCTAAACCAGACTCACTGTGCTGTGGGAACAAATGAATATATACTATGTATGGAAATCCAATCCCCAGGAAAAGTCCTCAAGAATTTAGCAACAGGAAACATTAACCACCTGTTAGTCATCCAGACTGTTCTACGGGCCTGGTCTGTGGGAGGGAGTTTGGGGAGGGAATAGGTGCAGAAAACAATGTCTATGATCAGCTTCAGCCCAGTGCACATCGTAAGCTCTTGCTCTATTCTATCCAAATCAGCTACTTCCATCCAAATGATGCTTCTCTTCCCCTTCTGTGCTTGCCTTCCTTTGAAGGCTTTGGGGTCAAAGAAATGACTCCAGGCTCTTCTACAACTGGCAGTAAGACAAGTTCCTTAATTACATGGTGCTTCAGTTTCCCCATCTGTAAACAGGAAAGAAACAGCACCAACAACATAAAGTTTAAAAAATTAAACAAGGCATGGAAAGTTCTTAGCACAGTATGCGGCACACAGCAATGAGAATCTTTCCTCTCTTTCTTCCAGACTGCTGCTCCCTGGTCCCATCCCTCCCACCATGGCCCATATTGGGACTCTAGTCATTCAGTTCTACTCCCCTACAGCAAGTCACACAGCAAAGTGTGAGAGGGAATCTAGATCAGACGAGAGACCAAGCAGGGTAGGGGAAAGAAAACAGACTCTGGGTATCAGAGGATTGGGCTTAAGTCCCTGATTCTACCACCTATAGTTCTATGAATTTAACCTTGCTGAGCCTTAATTGTTTCATCTGTAAAATGGACTTAATACTTATTCCTACTTAAAGGGATTATTGCGAGAGTTAATTAGACTAGAAATCATTTAGTGAACTGTAATGTAACAATCACAGTCACCATCATTAGCTTCCTACTGGGTCATAATTAGTCGGTCATATACAGGCTCATTATCTGGAAGACATGACTCAGAAGAGTTCCCAAATCCCAATACCTAGAAATGAAGGGAAACTGCTCAAAGCTAGAAAGAAAGAAACGCAAGGCAAATAAAATTAAATGCTACTTAATGAACTGAGGAGAAACATAAGAATCTTTTAACATTCAAGAGATGGTACAGGCTAAAAACATAAACAACTCAAAATGAGTTCAGCTACATTTCAGATGAAAGATTCAGGATAGTATTTATTGAATTTTATGATATCTGAAACACAAACTGATAATATTTTAGAACACAAAAGAATCTTAAAAATCACCTAATTCAATTGCTACATTTTATAGAGGAGTAAAAATCCAGGGAGATTAAGTAACCTGCTCAATATCACCCAGCAAATTAGAGGCAGACCTAGGACTAGAACCCAGGTCCCCTGACTCTAACGCCAGTGCTGTGTCTCCTAACCATGCTGCTTCTCATATCACTAACTTCCGTCACAGCTGAAACTGGGGAGGCCACAGCAGAGACAAGGAGCCATGTGAAGGCCTCTGGCTCAGACTTGGGTGAAACCATTCCTAGACAGAGATTCACCTGAGAAGAAGGTCTCAATAAGCTTACCTGTTTTGCTGCTGCTGAAGCCAAATCACTCTGCTTCAAATACAAAGGGGCAGCCACATTCCACAGCTTTTCCTGCAAGGCCTACACAGAGAAATCAGGAAAGAACAGAACACAGAGGTCACAAAGACTGGCATGTCATTTGAGACTTACGTGTTTGTTTTGCTTTGAAAATCTACCATGATCAGGGCTTCCTCTCAATCTTATTCTTTTAAGCCAATAAGCCCTACCTATTATAGAGAAAGAGGAGATCAACGATGCATGTTTTCACATGGTTGTAGCCAGAAAGCAGAAGTAATTTTGTACGCTTTTTTGGGTATATAACATTATACCATATTTGTCATGTTGGTGCATAATTCTTCATAAAGATCATTACTGGCTACAGAATACACTGTGCAGCAGACGTGCCACAATTTACTTAGCTCTTCCTCTACTATCAAACACCTGCCTGCTTCAGGATCTAAGTCTGGATGCCTTACCTACCCTGCCACTTGAGTAAACAACATAGTTCTGTCTTCTTTTTAGGAGTAATCTCTTCTCTTTTCCTACTTTAGAAAAGTGGATTCTTTTCAAAGGGCTTCTTATATTCCTATGGAGAAGACAGGATGCCAAGGAAGAAGCAAGAAGAAGCGCCATCGACACAGCACTCACTAGTACCGGACACTAGGGCAAGGGCTTCCACACTGATTCTTACCAACCCATACCTGGGTAGAGACGCTATTAGTCCTATTTCATAGAAGCTTGGAAATCCAAACAACTTTGCAAAGGGGCATGAAGGAACTTTTTGGAAAAAGGGAATTGTTGTATATCTTGACCGTGGTGGTGGTTACACAGGTATATATATTTGAAAGAATCTATCTAACCAAACAAGGGCTATTTAAATCCCAACCCACTTCAGTGTACACACCCACCTTCCATGTATACACACACCTGCACAACCCTAAGCTCACAC
The DNA here is from genome assembly GCF_041296235.1 of Equus asinus. Classification (NCBI taxonomy): domain Eukaryota; kingdom Metazoa; phylum Chordata; class Mammalia; order Perissodactyla; family Equidae; genus Equus; species Equus asinus. The sequence continues at coordinate 80,264,561 of NC_091809.1, read as the reverse complement.
ATCTTACAGTGGGAAATAATTTCTGATTCCTCCATTTAATCTTTTTTTTTAAAGAGTGGCACCTGAGCTAATATCTGTTGTCAATCTTTTTTTCCTTTTTTTTTCTTCTTCTCCCCAAAGCCCCCAGTACATAGCTGTATATTTTAGTTGTAGGTCCTTCTAGTTGTGCTATGTGGGATGCCATCTCAGCATGGCCTGATGAGCAGTGCTAGGTCCGCACCCAGGATCTGAACCAGCAAAACCCTGAGCTGCCAAAGTGAAGCATGCAAACTTAATCACACGGCCATGGAGCCGGTCCCCATTCATTCCAACTTTGGTCAAATATCATTAATCACTTTGAAGACTAACAACATTTGGAACTAAAGCCAAGACAAAGTCTTATCAAGTGAGAATGGCTCTCCTAAATGCTAAGCCTAAATTTATAGCAAAACTCTGCTGCAAAGCTGAAAGCTATTGAACTAGTTTAATTGGTTTTCACCTCAGCAAACTGAAACAGCTTCTTGGGTACAAATTTTGTGTGTGTTTTCATAATCTGACTACCTAGTATAAAATGCCAGCAGGTTGGCCCTTAAAAAGCAATGAAATCAACCTTCAACTAATTTGACTTTGACAAAGTGAAATCAGCATTTTAAGAAAATAATATAAAAGTTCTTTGCTAATCAAATTATAAAAAAACAATTAAAATCCTTGGGATTCTAATGAAAATGGTTATCCAATCTGCTCTAATTACAAAACGATGAAAGATTTCTCCCAAAGTTAAAAAATTCAAATTCCTATATGAGTTAATTCTTTAATTAGAGACAAATATAATTATATTGCAGAGTACATAATTTCTCCATTGCTAAGTGGCTGCATAAGACCATATATTTTTCCACTTACGGCCTCAAAAACTGCCAGATCCGTTAAAGTGCATTCTTAGCATCACAATTATGTACATAATGAATCCAAACCAACCTTGATGAGAAGAAGCTGACATCGAAGATAGGCAGCAGAGAAGTCAGCTACTCCTGCCAGTTCAGACTGAAGTTCTCCAAGTCTCTGCAGATCCCTGAAGTAAATAAAACCCCAAGCCAAACTTAAGATAAGGATAATGACACCAATATAAAGATCACATCAGAAGCATTTTACACCTAGTAAATTGGTCATAAATTTTTAAATGACAGCAACCACTGCTGGAGTAGTTATAACGAAACTGGTTCACTCACCATCTGATAGCAGTTTAAGCTGATGTAATTCTTTGGGAAAGTAAAACCATACTATGTTAACAAAAGTCACACGTGATCAAATATTTTGATCAGTAGCTTTACGCTGAGAAGAAACACTAAGGGGAATATTCAACAGAAATGAAACGCTTTACGCTCCATAATATTCATTGTTGTGTGGACTATTATAGTAAAACCCAGTAACCACTTGAATATTCAATTGTAGAGGAATTATTAAATGAAGTACTGTACATCCAGTCAATGAAATATTCCACAGCCATTAAAATATAAAATAGTAATAAGGTATATGATCTCAACTATGTAAAAACTACATATAGGAGAAAAATACAGCAGAGTAGTTTTCTGGATAGAGGTATCAGGGTGCTTTTTTGGTGCCTTCTCCCAACTATGCTTTATGTTCCAAGTGTTTTATACAATGGACAAGTATTTTTTTGTATCATCAGAAAATAAAATTCTTTTAAGGTATTGCTGTGGACTCTGTTGGCTGCCTATCCAGTTAGCCATCCTCCGCTTCTTCCTTACTAATTGAACCCTGCTTTGGTTCAAGGGAAGGTGTCCCCAAATCCAGTTCCAGGTAGAGTCTGATCGACTCTAAGCCAATCAGGTGTCATTTCCCCGGTTATGTGACATATGTGGCCTTATCGGTCCTAATGGAAGGACTTACATTTCATACTTGGAGCAGGTCTGATGGTGGTCTCTCAGTGTCTCTCCTTCCCTCTGTCTCTTTCTGTCTCTCTCTCAATAGACTAAACAAGAATGCTTATAGCTCTGATTGCCACTGGAGCCATATTGTAACTCTGAGAAAAAGGCCTTGGGATAAAGCAAATGCCGAGGACAAGAAAAATCCAAAGAGACAGAGAGAAACTGGGTCCTTAATGATATAAATAAACTACTTGACCACACCATACTTAGAGTTGCCTCTGATTTCTGTTCATATGAGAAAATAAACAGCCATTAAAAACTAGTTTGAGATAAGGATTTTCTGATACTTGCAGTTAAAAGCATCCTAACTGGATGTAGGTATAGACAAAGTGATTGCCACCATACAAAACGTATCTGCCTATGGACAAGAAAACAGTGGCACGCGCAAATAAAATAGTTGTGTTGGGGGCTGGGATTACTGATTTAAACATTTTAATTTTTTTAAATAGAAAATACATACCTAGCTATAGAATTACATCAATAACGTATAAAATTCAAAAGATACTAAAGGTTATACAATTAAATTAGTCCACCTTCCTATACCTGGGTTCTAACCAGTGCACTTTTCCCAGAGGCAACCATCATTACCAGCTTCTTTTGATTTCTTCTGGAAATATGCTATACATCTACAAAAAGTACTGTTTTTCTTTTCTTTCTTCCTGTTTTGGGAAGGAATGGGTGCGCATAACCTAACGATCCATCTCAGAAAGAATTCATAGAAAGCTGCCTTGTTTTTTAATGGCAGCATCAAAATTTCATATAGAAACGATATCTGTGGTAAACCTGATGATTTGGGTCATGAGGGACATTAACTGCTTCAGGGCTGGCATAATATATCAGGTTTCATAGTAGCCTGTCCAAAATTGTCATTTGGATTAAGCCCCTCCCTTCAATCTCAGCCAACTTTCTGATAGCAAATGCTGCTTTCCAAGGACCTTGATACTAGGAAGGGGATGCCCTGGACAGGGGCACAAAATGAATTTTCCCCAAACTGACTGAGGAAAGTGTGGTCTGTGGCTTATTATCACCTCTTGTGAGTTTTGGTGGCCTGAGCTGGTCCTGGAGAGCCAGCACAATAAAAGGCAAGACCTGCACTAGCTAGCACACCTGTGACATGCTATTTTGGAGACCAACTTCTCTCTCCCTTTCACTTCTGTGATCTCTCTCTTGCAAGAGACAGCCCTGAAGCATCCTACTTCTGAACCATTTCCTCTCCAGGAAGATACTGCCTTCTGTTACAGTTATAGACAACACTGACCTGCTGACTATATACATTAGCTGACTGCCCCCAGGTGTTAAGTGATTCTACCAGCCTTGCACTGTAGCAATTGTTCTGAACTGCACAGAACAAGAGGCAACCCAACTAGCCATGGGAAATCTGAACTACAATACAAACAAAAATGGAAACTTGCTAGCCCTGGGCAAAATGCTCTGTGTCCCAGTCTTTCCTCTCTGTACCTCTTTATGTCCACAATCCTCAGGAAGCCTCAGTTTAGACATCCATCAGGAGACTAGGGACTCTAATGAAAAAGGTACAAAGAGTATCTTCTATGTGCCCTGAACTAAGTGTGCTGGGTGTTTCCTCACATTTAGTCTTTACAGTGTGACCTGCAATTAATCCCCTTTCACTGAGAATAAAACTGAAGATCAGAGTTTAAGTGGTTTGCCCAAGGTCACAGAATTAATAAGTGCCGAAAAAAGGCCATGAACTCAGGTCTGTCTGACTCTAACAGTCTTTTTTTAAAACTATATCATATTGCATTTCATTTATTTATTCGGTAATGAACTCATTTTATTTATGAATTACATCAACTATAGATGAGACCAAAACTGATTTAAAATCAGATACATATTAAGCCACATTTCTACAGATGTGATCTGGCAGGGCAAAAGAGTCCCTCCCAGGCACATACACTGTAGCAATCCTTAGTCCACATGATGACAATACGTACTATTTAAAAAATATTATAATAAAACAAGTTTACATATATTGCAATTTTTTTTTAAGTTTACACAATAAGCTGAAATAGTTAATTTTAAAATCATTGTTTAAAGATAGTCAAAAAGACTCGGGATGTGTAAATCAAATGTTTATAGCTAAACATTTCTTTCAATCTCTTATAATCTCTAAACATCAAATTTACACAATTAATGTCTCTTAGTAGTTTGGCAGAATAACAAGGAATGTTAGAAAATGCAAAACGAGTACAGAGTCCTGATGACTTTTCAAAAGCTATCTTCAGCCTTGCACCCAGATGATCACAAAGTACAAACATTTTATTTCCACCTCTTTAGTTACTAGACTAGTTCCCAGAGGCACTACTCCTTAGAGACATTGAAAGTTGCATAGCAAGAGGAGGATTTTAAAGAATTTAACCAAGAAATTCTTTAAAGGTTGGTGTTTAAAAGAGTTCGCACAAGGAAATAAGTGTATTTCTATCGATTCCAGATAAATGAAGCCATATCTGTTTCAAATTCAAATAAGCTGTTTCACTCCAAAAGAACAATTGTCTATCATGGAATACTTCTAAAGTGATAGGGTTTACTGAAACAATAACATGTATTCCCAGTAACAGCACCTTAATGGACTTACACAAAAAATCCAAACTCCGAAAAATCAGTTCTTTATTGGAAAGACCAGTGACTGCAGCATTCTATACAAAACAAACTCCTCCAACACCAGTGAATTTAGAAACACAATTACATTTATAAAGTTGGGATCGGACTGACTTACAAATATCAAGAGCATATCTAGTGTGTCAAATGAGTCACAATTAGATTTAAATTTTAAAGCAAAATTTCATATATGCCCTACGATTATCTACGTAACTGCTATTCTCAAAATGCTTTCCAGGTATCATTATAATAATTTTCACAACAGTCCTGTGAGCTATACAGTACCCTCAATTTACAGATGAGGGAGTTGAGGCCCAAGATCATGTAACTAGGAAGTGATAAAACTTGAACCAAGTCCTTTGGTTTTAAATCTCATTATACTAGATGCTTCATGTCACACAAAATGTTACCCAGAAACAGAGCAGTATGATGAGATGGGAGGGCTACGAAGACCTATGTTCTAGTCCAGGACTTTGCTGTTCCTTGTCCTTGATAGTCTTCTCCCTTCTTCACCTAATTTCTATTCATTCTTCAGGTCACTGCTTAGACCACCCAAGGAAGGGTTTAGGTGCCCCCTTCCATTCTCCTAGAGAACCTGTACTTCCTGTACTGCAGCGTGAAGAGCACAATACCACATCTCCTGTTCACCTAGCTATCTCCCCAACTAGGCTGTAAGATCCCTCGCAGCAGACACTATGCCCTATTTACTACTGTTTCCCTTCTGCCTAGCACAGTGCCTGGCAGATGATGGATACTCAAAAAACCATATAACAAATGAATGAACCCCAGCTCCCTCACTCACTGTAAAAAATTGGGAAATTCTCATGGGACTGTTTTCAAATTCAATGAAATAATGTACATACAGCAGCTAGAAGAGTGGGTACATAGTGGGCACTTGATAGACAGCAGCTCTTGTTATGATCAAGGTTAGCAGAGCCTTACAGAACATCCATCTATATACCTGGAGGTGAGGTATGGCCAGAAGAAAATGCCATCTGTAAAAATCTTAAAAGTCTTCATTCCTGCTTAAGCCATCCTAACCAGAGTTTTCAACAAATATTTACTGAGCTCCCTCCTATAAGGCACCTAAGGTACAGTGGTGAAGACAAAGTAGTTATGTCAAGTTCTAGAAATAAACAAAAAAATCATCTCCAAGAGCCTTCAGTGAACTGAGCAGAATTTCTGTAGGTGAGATCTTGATTGGGTTAAATGACTGCTTGGATTACAACAAACGGTGACATGTATGATGGTGAAGTTTGTTTTTTAGTTTTACACCAGTACTAACAAGTAAATGGCCCAAGTCCTAATCAGAGAAACTTCTGTATGAAACTCTAACTAACATTTCACTTTTCAACAACTACAGAAAATGTAAGTTCTGAAGAACCCCAGGGGTCATCTGATCTAATCTCCACTTGACACAGAAACCCCTTCACTGCTGCATACCACAGAGTATTAATTTTAGAGTCAAACAAAGCTGGATTTAAATTCCGGTTCTGCTTCTTCCTAGCAAATTGCTTCACTTCCCCAAACTTCCATTTTTTCCCTGTGAAATGGTAACAACATCTAACTGCAATAATGGTTGTAAAATATAGCAGGTCGTCAATGACTACTGCACCACCTGCTTTCCTTCCTGAATCTTTCACCATACTGACCACTCTCCTCAGAACGCACTTAGACATAGAAACACAGCACTGAGGACTGACCACAGCCCTAGAACAGTGGTCTAACCAGCCTGATAAATGGTAAAACCCAGCCTGATGATAAAACCCAGATCATGAGGGCCACTCAAACCCACAGGTGTTTACTGAGCACCTACTAAGAGCCAGCACTGCAGCTGATGACCAAATCGGCTTGCTTTTGTGCATTTGACTTGCTTTAGTGCCAATAGGATAAAAAACTTTCAAGGACAAAACCTAAATGTTTATTTAGACGGGGCTGAGTTAGGAAGTAAGGCGTATTTTCCTGGGCTCAGGGCCAACAACTTTAGATAGTGGATTCTAAAACTAATCACTTTGATGAGAGAACACAAGAGGAAAAAAATGTGATCGAGGCATCACTTCAGGGTCAGCAAACTTGTTCTGTAAAGGGTCAGATAGTAGATATTTTAGGCTTTGCAAGCCATAAGGTGTCTGTAGCAACTACTCTGCCACTGCAGCATGAAAGCAGCCATAGACAATACCTAAACGAATGAGAGCAGTTGTGTTTCAATCAAACCTTATTTATAAAAGCAGATAGACATTGTTTTTGCTAGGGTCAAATGGATTTCAATTCTTTTCATATCATCCAGGACATTGTAATAAGGTTTGGCAGAGTCTGCTGGTTGTTCCCCAACATCCTCCCCTTCTTCCCGAGTAACAGTCACCAAACTTTAACTAAGCACTAGTCACCCAGAATAAAGACTACATTTCCCAGCTCCTTGCAGCTAGATATGGCCATGTGACTTAAGTTCTAGTCAATGGGATGCAAGTTAAATTAAAACATGCAACTCTGGGGAAGTGTCTTTAGAAGTGGGTGAGGGTGTAAATGACACCCTTTTCCTGCTCCTTCCCTTTTCCTGCAGGCTGGAATAGAGAGGGCATAGTTAGAGGTGGGTCTTTAAGCAGAGGCCACTTGATGCAGAAGATGGAGAAACAAGAAAAGAATGAGCCTAGGCCCCTGACAACTATCTCAGCTCTGTCCTGCCTGTGAGAAATAATTAACCTGTCCTCTTACTTGGCATTTTTCTGTCACCTAATCTAACTAATATACAAGGAAAGAAAAACTAAAATCAGCTTCTTTGTAACTCTAGTTTTTTACTAATCATCAATCTGGTCATGAACACAAAGAGCTTTTCTTTATAATATGCTCAAACCACAATCTAACCCAAATACAAACAGATCGTAAAAGCATATGTGAGTGTAGGCCAACAGAGTCTGAAAACCAGCCTGTAACCAACACTGGAAATCAAAACAGTCAAGCTGAGCCCAACAACAGGGTTAACTCTGCAAAGGAAAAAGGTGGTCACCTTACCTGATGGTGAACTCCAGCAGCTCCTGTGTTCCCTGAGGGTCCAAGTGCTGCAGACTGTACACCCTCTCAAGGCTCTGCTGCAGGAACTGATGGGAAGGATCCTCGTGAGGCGTGAGACTCGGGGAAACGGCTGACGACACTAGTTTTCTACCTGGTAACTAAGCAAACATAGAGGGGTTACAGTGCCATCAAATTCTGTGGCTCAGCTTTTGGTGACACAAAAAAAAAAAACAGAAAAAAATGCGAGCCAATCAAAGGAAAGGGAAAAAAGGCTTGGTGATTCTGTAAATAACCTTTCTTTCCTTCCCCAGCTTCAGAGGGAGAAAGGGAAAGAGAACATGGGTCTACCCAAGGTAGCCACAAACTGCAAGGAGAAAAAGAAAAGAGAATGGTATAATATTATTTTCTATTGCTAACAGAAATAAATGGGCTAACCATAGAAATGGGACAAAAATTGTCCCATTATCTGTTGTCGCATTTATGTTTAAACTTTATTTGATCTTTCACTTCATAGAAGAGTGATGATTTATTCCCAAATAAGTATATATAGAATGCTATAAAAATGTCTTATATGATGATAATTCTTGTTCTTACTATTAAAAGTGGTTATCTTTTAAGAAGGGGATGAGGAGGGGAGAGCAAAGAGGATTTCACTTTTAATTTTGTATCTTCTATACAGTTTAAATTTTCTAACCATGTACATACATTGCTCTAAATAAAGTGATTTAGTTACCTAAGCAGTGATGAATTAACAAACATAAAGAGCTTAGAAAACTACCTGCACACAGTTTGCATTCAATAAGTGTTTGCTACTATTATCATTATGGTTCATTTTTAAAGTTTTTTCTTTCTGTATCTCTAGGTTTTAAAAATAATAAAGACTTTATTATTAAAAAATAAACTTGTTGAGAATTATGGCTTTATGTAAATGTTAAAATACAGCGCAATCTAATCCGTGTTCTAAAATATATTGTTCTAGATTCTTTTTTCTTGCCTAACATAACATAATCAATAACCCAGAGTCATTTAAAAAATGAATCTTCTTAAAAGGTAAAGGATACAGAAGCAAAAGTACAAAACACTGGGAGAGAGCCCAAGAGAGAAAGAGAATAAATGAATGAGTTTTCAAAGAATATATAGTCTGCTTTCTGTTACTGAACAACCACAAAAGACCAAAATCAAAAAACCAAAAACAAGGACAAAAGATGTTTTCAACATACCCTCAAGGCAGGAACAAGATGAGAAAGACTGTCTCGGAGGTAGGCATAGTGCCTGAAGGTATGATCTGAGAACAGTGCTGGCATTGTGGGACAGGTCTTGGCAGCATTGAAAATAAGAACCAAAACTGCAATGTCTGATGGATGAGAGGGTTAAGTAAACCTGGAGGTATAAACGGTTGAGTTTGGCCAGAATCTGGTGCCCCCACTTGCCACTCCGAAAATTCCCATTAAATGACTACAATTTTCAAACAAAGAAACACAAATTCAAACAAAGAGACACACTACCCCACTCCAAGTTACCCCAATTACCCCTCCAATTAACAAAGGTTTTTAAAAATAATGCCTGATGCTACTGAGAATACTAACAAACGGAAACTTTCAGTACATTGCCTACTAAACTATATACTGGCATAATTCCTTTGGACAACAATTTAGTACTAGACAGTAAGAGCCGTAGAAATACCGGGTAATTCCACATCTCAAAATCTGCTCTAAGTAAATAATCAAATAGTACAGAATCATTTATAATAGCAAATAATCAGAAACAACCTAAATGTCCAAAACCTGGAGAATGATTATACAACTTGTGCTTCATCTATTTGATGGAGTATTATACAATCATTAAAAATTATATTTACAAAGAATTTATAATATTGTTTAATATATAACATATAAATATATATTTAAGATTTATAATACAAGCATTTTGTCATAAGTGAAAAAAGCAGGGTCCAAAATATACGCAGGATATGACAGCAGCTGTTATCAAATATTTGTTGATGAAATAAACTATGTTAGAAAACAAAATAATAGCAAAATCCCAACCTCAAGCTTTTAAAAAGGGGGAAGGAAATACACAATATTAACAGTCAATTACTTTGGTTAGTAGGACTTCAGGAATTAAATATGAAGTTTCTTCTTTCTACTTTTTTGAATTTTCTATGTATATTAATTTTATAAGAGAGGGAAAATCAGAAATTAAAAGTAAAAGATAAACATATCTTCCAATCTTCCATATGCATCCCAATGGCAGAGCCTGCTATTTGCCTACCTGATATCCATTCTTCCCTTTTTCCTTACTATCAGAATACTGATTTTATTCCAAATATCCTCTAACATCCTGCCTACAACCTGGACCTGGTGATTAGAGCTCTAGCAAGACTCTTGGACCACTGAAAACGGCAGAAAAGAAAAACAGAAGGAACCTGGATTACAAGAATAACGTGGAGTTGCTATACCAGCCCCAGACTGCTTACTTCCAGACTTCTTTTACATTGGAGAAAAATAAAAACAGTAATTTGTTCAAGCTACAATTGGGGGCAATCTCTTACTCACAGCCACATGTATTTCCTAAATAACATGATGATCCAACTACCCAGAAAAGTACCTTAACATAAGAGGCTTCCAAAAATGTTCAGTGTTTTTTTTTAATGTGAAAGGGCCTTCAGATTTCAGAGCACTTCAATACGTCACGTGAGATTTGTAGTGAATACCTAGCCCACAAGCCCCTCTCTGATGAGCTGAATTTCAAACAGCTATAGCACTGCACCTTTAGAGCTAAGGTCCGGGATGTGCCCTTCTTAGAGGTAAATATAGAATTAGGCATTGGTTAGCACATCAATCACACAGATCTTTAAAAACATTCTCCAAACACACTGTGAAAATAAACAGAATTGAGAGAATACAATGGTCATCTTACAACAGCCAGTTATTTGGCTGATCCCTGAATCTCAATAAATGCCCCTAAACCTCACCACGGATCTGCCATAGAGCGAAAAGAACCATGGGAGAGCATGGATGCACTGATGTAAATGTACTCTTGTAAACAGAAAACAATCCAATTGCACGGCAGGCTGTCCATGGCTATCACAAACCCACTGAACTTGCATCAGAGGCAGAGTAATTAGACTAATCACAGCTCAGCCAATCCCCTCCTTCATGCTGCAGATCAAATTAAACACGGAAAAAGATATAGGGGGAAGTCCATAGGCTTTAAAACCAAAGATGTCTGGCTATGAATCCCAGATTTGCTGCTTGGAGAGTTAAATAGCCTCCCTGAGTCTCAGTTTCCTCATCTGTAAACTGGGAATAATACCTCCTTCCAGGGTTGTCTGGAAGATCAGTGATAAAATGTATAAGGCATTAAAACAGTATGTGGAATATAGTTAGGTGTTCAATCAATAAGCAGTAAAAAAATATATTAATTATTAGTAGTATTAAATGGCAAAGGCAAACTGCTGTGAAAACAAGAATGAAAGCTGAGAATAATAACCACTAGGCTCGTTCAGGATATACTCTTACCTAACAGAAAGGAAAAAAATAAGACTCAGACCACCTAAGCTACACTGCAGAAAAAGATGACAAAATTCCCTGCCACGTCAGCAGGGCCTATCCTAAGCACAGAGGATACAAGCTGGATCATCCATGTCTGGTTCAGCTGTGTCAAAAAACGGGTGGGTGCTCAGGAGCTCTGGCACCAAGGGAAGCACCAGGGTTGGATGCCGACTTCCCAGAAACTTCAAGCATCTGAAACAAAGAAAATGAGAGCCCATTTTAGTAAGCTAATAAATGCTTTAAGAAGTACTGGGAATTGGAATCAGAAAACCTAATTTAGGATCACAAATTCTCAACCATCTACTTTTGCTATCTCTATGACTTCAGATAAGTCACTCAATTAATTCATGTTAAAAATTGGTTATTATGGGGGCTGGCCCCGTGGCCGAGTGGTTAAGTTCGCGCGCTCCGCTGCAGGCGGCCCAGTGTTTCGTTGGTTCGAATCCTGGGCGCGGACATGGCACTGCTCACCACGCTGTGGCAGCGTCCCACATACCACAACTAGAAGGACCCACAACGAAGAATATACAACTATGTACCAGGGGGCTTTGGGGAGAAAAAGGAAAAAAATAAAATCTTTAAAAAAAAAAAAAAATTTGGTTATTATGAAGATAAAAGAGCTGGTATAGCAGATACTATACTGGTCATTTAACCAACAGCCATTTCCCCCATCTTCCTTGCCAAGAGAACCCTAATTTTACTCAGGTATCAGGTAGGTACCAAAGTGCTCAGATAAGGTAGGCCCAGCCCCAGGACTCAACCACAGTTGGTCTAAACCCATCATGGCAAACTTAGTCCCATTTCCTGTGACTGGTTTGCAGGTAGTCCGGTAACTCAATTCTGGTCAGTGGAGTAAGAAGGAGAGTCTGCTGGGGAGCTTCTCAGGAATAGTTTCCTAACTAAACAAAAAGAAAAATGCCTGAGAAGGAGTTCTCTTTCCTTTCTGTCTTAAGATATTGTCTTATGAGGCAGCCATCTTGCACTATGAGGAGAAAGTCAAGGGAATCACAGAGAAATCAACCAGAGTAGTATTAACTCTGTTAAACTGTTGAAAGATCAATCCTGAAACCAACTTTCTGACTTCTTGTTATGCAAAAAATTTAGATATTGTTTAAGCCACTTTTAATCAAATTTTCTGCTACTTGTAGGCAAAAGCATTCTAACTGACATCCTGGGTGAAGTTCTGAAATCAGAAGAGACCTGACCTGAAATAGGAAACTTAATAACTGTGTGGCCTTGGGCAGATAAATTTCTTACCTACAAAATGGTATTAGAAATCATTACCTCATATCGTTGCTACAAGGATTAAATGAGATAATGAATGAACAGTACTTAGCAAGGTGTCTGTCATATACTAAGAACTCAATTAGCTATTAGCTAGCTATTATTAACTGGCTATTAGTCAAATACTATGACTACAGGAAGGCCCTTTATAAGCTACAAAGAACTACACAAGAGCTGGTAATTACGCATTTTTATTATTTTTTATTTGTTAAGTTGTGGTTTAGAAGGTGTGCTGAATTGAAAAGAAATATAAATCTTAATTTCTATTATTATTGAGTTTATAATCCAGCTGAGGCAAAGATGACTAACACTACAAGGTAATGAACTATCAAGTGGATGATACTCTGCTTTCTACCCATCAAAGGTAGAAGAGGTCACTACGATCAGAGGAAGTTTCACAGAGGAGATGGGACTTCCCCAGGGACTGGAACATAGGTAGACTAGCAAAAGAGAGAAAACAAATACCATGAAAAAATTCATGGATACATGGGGTATGAAAGCCATCACATTTAAAACACTTGATATTGTAGAGAAAGCACACTTTTCTCTAGTCCTGTTTTTCCCTCAATGTGGAAAGAACTTAATTCACTAATTTTCTGACCTCTCTCAGCCCTTTCACTCACAGTGAGTAAACTGTATCAGAACTGCAGTTACTGATATAGGTGTTTCTCCCCACTACAACCCCCACACCCGAAATGACTGAGCACTCCTTGAAGACAATCAGTAAACATGCTGAATTGAGCTGAACTGGACTGAACAAACATGAAAGAAACGGCAAAACAGAAAATCAGATAGCAAAAATGTTACTTGGAGCAAGAATCCCTGGTATTTCTAGTTTTTAATATATCTTCCAAGTACCTGATTTGACCCATAGTTTTTCTACTTTTAGTAACAAATTTTTCTGAAAATCAATAAATTATACAGTTGGAGTGACCTCATCACATAAGATCATTTAAATAGGCGAAGCACAATAACACACATTTTATATTAAATGTATGCAAGTAGTTCCTCAAACAGCAATTCATGAACAGCATTAACAGTTTGACTCTAGTCAGTAAAGCCAGAGGTAATCAGGGGAAAACAGGATTGTGATTTTCCATCTGTAAACTAAGGGGTGGCCCTGCCTCTAATCTCTACAATGATAGTTGTGATCCTGTATAAAGTGCAAAACAGACAAAGGAGAGATTAACACTAGACAGGAGGAAAAGGAAATCTAATCAATTCATCTCTGTACCTCCAACACTTACCACGGGGCTTGGCACACAGTAAGCACATAGCAGGCACATAACATTTGCTGGTGGATGGATGGACAAATGAATACATAATCTAAAATGCGATCTTCAGTTTAGGATTCAGACTCCTGAGAATTGGGTTAAGCTCAGTTGGATTAACTCAGGTTTCTAAATTGAATGGAAAATTGACAGCCATACCCTCAATCTATGATGATCCACTGAATAATGTCAATATGGTACATTTACCACATTGGACTCAGTGAGCAAATGAGCAAAAAGTCCTTACTTCCATATGGAGTCCCTGTCAGTAGGGTACTTGGTTAAATTTTTCAGCAGCTCCACCAGTGCAAGATGAATCCCTTCTTTGGTTGAAACATTAGTACAGCATAAGAGTTCATGAAGAGCCTCTCTGATATCTCTGGATGAATCCTTTAAAAAAAAAAAGGTCATAATAACAGCAGTCAGTGTGGATGAGCTATTATGGAGGAGTGTACAAATTACAATGGGAGTACAGGGCAAAAAGTCTCCCAGTTTTCTGGGAGTGGAGGGGCTGATGGTTGAGAAGATTTCACAGAGGAGGTGACATTTCAAGTGAGATTTGAAGAATTCATTCACTTATTCATTTATACATTCAACACTTATTGAATACATTATACAGCCAAACATTTATCAAGCACCTACTATGTCCCAAGTGCTAGGGATATGGCTGCGATTAAAATCAAATCCCTGTTCTCAAGAGCTTCATTCTAGTGAAAAGACAAAAATAAATAACTAAATATATACGTCAGAGAGTGATAAATATTATGGAGAAAGTATAAAGCAGGTTAAGGGTAAGGGAGTTGGCATATGTGGGGTACTTTACATGGGATAACCAAAGGGAACAGCAAACATAAAGGCCATGAAGGGAAGCATGTTTGAAAAATAGCAAGGAAGCCAGTGTGGCTAGAGCAGAGTAAACAGGGAGTAGTATGAGATGACGTCAGAAGTGGCCTCTTCCCTCCCAATGCCTCCTGCTTGACCTCGCTAAAATGATTAGAAAAGGTCACCAACAACTTCTAATGCTAAAGTCAATGGACACCTCATTTCTACTCTTACTTGATATCTCCATAGCATTTCCTGCCAGTTCTTTAAAACTCTTTAATGTAATTTAAAACATACATAAAAGCAGAGATAATAAATTCCCCAGTTCCAACAATTAACTCATCGTCCATTCTGTTTCATCCGTACCTTTACCCACTCCTCCCAATGAGATCACTTCGAAGCCAATCAGAGAAATCATAGCTTTCCATCAGTAAATATTTCCACAAATCTCTTTTTAAAAATGATTCTTCACAGAAAGAAAACACAAAACCAGTATCATGCTTAAAAATTTAATAATTCTTTAATATCAAAATATCCCGTCAGTACTCAAATTTCCCTGACTCCAAAACTTTTTGTTGGCTCTAATCAGGCTCCAGCTAAGGTCCACATATTACAATTGGGTTAAATATGTCCCTTAAGTATCTTTTAATAAGCAAAATCCCTTCACATTTCACTTTCCCCTCCAACCCCTGCAATTTCTCCCCTGTATGTCCTGTGATGGTGTTTAGATTTAGAGGCATGATCAGATCCAGGTTAAATTTTTTTTAATTTTTAATTTATTTTTTATTAGTATTTTTTAAAATTTTTTAAAATGTTATTGAGGTCATATTGGCTTTTAACACTGTAAATTTCAGGAGTACATTATTATATTTCAGTTTCTGTATAGACTGCATTGTGTTCACCACCAATAGTCTAGTTTTTATTGCTCACCATATACGTGCCCCTTTACCCCTTTCACCCTTCCCCCACCCCCTTTTCCTCTGGTAACCACTAATCTGTTCTCCTTATCTATGTGTGTGTTTGTTTATCTTCCACATATGAGTGGAATCATTCGATATTTGTCTTCCTCTGCCTGACTTATTTGGCTTAGCATAATTCTCTCAAGGTCCATACATGTTGTTGCAAATGGCACAATTTTGTCTTTTTTATGGCTGAATAGTATTCCATTGTGTATATATACCACACCTTCTTTATCCATTCATCCATTGATGGGCACTTGGATTGTTTCTGTGTCTTGGCTATTGAGAATAAATGCTGCAGTGAACATAGGGGTGCACAGCCTTTATGAATTGTTGATTTCATATTCTTTGGATAAATACCCAGTAGTGGAACAGCTGGGTCGTATGACATTTCTATGTTTAGTTTTTTGAGAAATCTCCATACACTGTTTTCCATAGCAGCTGTGCCAGTTTGCATTGCCACCAGCAGTGTATAAGGGTTTCCTTTTCCCAACATCTTCTCCAACACTTGTTATTTCTTGTCTTGTTAATTATTACCATTCTGATGTGTGTAAGGTGATATCTCATTGCAGTTTTGATTTGCATTTCCCTAATAATTAGTGATGTTGAACATCTTTTCATGTGCCTTTTGGCCATCTGGATATATTCTTTGGAAAAATGTCTGTTCAGATCCTCTGCCCATTTTTTGACCAGGGTGTTCAATTTGTTGTTGCTGAGTTCTTTACATATTTTGGAAATTAAGCCCTTGTCAGATATATGATTTGTAAATATTTTCTCCCAGTTGGCGGGGTGTCTTTTCGTTTTGTTGACGGTTTTCTCTGCTCTGCAGAAGCTTTTTAATCTCATGTAGTCCCATTTGTTTACTTTTTCTTTTGTTTCTTTTGCCTGAGTAGGCATGGTATTTGAAAAGATACTGCTAAGACCGATATCAAAGAGTGCACTGCCTATATTTTCTTCTAACAGTTTCACAGTTTCAGGTCTTACATTCAAGTCTTTAACCCATTTTGAGTTAATTTTTTTTTGTATGGTGTAAGATAATGGTCTACTTTCATTCTTTTGCATGTGGCTGTCCAGTTTTTCCAACACCATTTACTAAAGAGACTTTCCTTTCTCCATTGTATGTTCTTGGCTCCTTTGTCAAAGATTAGTTGTCCCAATTTTTCTTTTTTATAAGACCACTTCATAGGTGGTACTGTGTACTTCGATGTCTGTTTCTTTTTTGGGATGTTAGCAACCACTGATGATCACTGCCTAGATCTAGTAATTCATTAAAGTTGTAAAACAATAATACACAAATTCTATCATTCCTCTGCATTTATTAACTGGAATACTTCTACAAAGAGAAATCTTCCTTTATCAACCAGCTAGTTATCTTGAAGTTCAGTTTATGTAGGAAAAAAGAAGGATAAATGCTTGATTGCTTAATTTACCAGTTTTCAAAATGAGTTGACTATTAATCTTCCAAACATGACTAAGATACTGTTTTGTTTTTTAAGTTTCATTACAAAATCATGAATTTAAACATATTTGCAGTTATAATTCTTAATGATGTGTTTCACCTTTGGCCAGTGAGAGGCTATTTAATTTGTCTCCTGGGTCTTTCTGATACAATCTTATAGGTCTTTGATGGCTAATATTTGCTTTCTGTATGACAACGTGGTATAAGTTCATCTTGTTACGTTTCTCGTGCCAGACCTGGAACCAGCCACTTCTCTTATGAATTTTGGTTCCTTTTAGAAGGAAATAGGATCTCCAAAGCATCTTTTTAAGTCAGGTTTACTGACATATAATTTACATTCTGTAAATTTATCTTTTTTAGTGTAGATTTATATGAGTTTAACAAATGCATATAGTTATGTAACCACCATCACAATCATGATATAAAACATTCTGATCACCCAAACACTTTCCTAGCGTCTCTTTGTAGTCTACTCCTCACCTCCAGCCTCTGGCAACCACTGAGATATCTCCTGCTACAGTTTTGTCTTTTCCAAAACGTCATATAAATGGAACCAGAGATCATGCTGCTTCTTGAGTCGGCAACTTTCACCTAGCATAATGCATTTGAGATTCATCCACGTTGTTACGTGTATTAGCAGCTCATTCCTTCTTATTACTGAGTAGTATTCCATTGTATAGATGTACCACAGTTTACCCATTCACCAACTGAAGGATTCTGTGTTGTTTCCAGTTTGGGATTATTATAAATAAAGCTGCAATAAACATTTGCATATGGGATTTTGCATGAAAATGTTTTCAACTCTCTTTAGGAAATACTTCAGAGGTGGACTGTGGGATCATATGGTAAGTGGAGGTTTAACTTTATAAGCAATTGCCGTGCTGTTTTCCACAGTGATTCTACCATTTTGCACTCCCACCAGCAGTGTATGAGCGTGCCAGTTGCTCCCCACCCTCACAGCACTTGATATTGTCAGGGTTTCTTTTCTTCTTTTTTCCCAGCCATTCTAATAGGTATGTTGTAATATCTCACTAAGGTTTTAATTTGTATTTCCCTAATGCAACTGAATAATCTGCTTTTTATTACTGACTTCTGAGAATTCTTTTTTTTTTGGAGGAAGATTAGCCCTGAGCTAACATCTGCTGCCCATCCTCCTCTTTTTGCTGAGGAAGACTGGCCCTGAGCTAACATCCATGCTCATCTTCCTCTACTTCATATGTGGGACGTCTGCCACAGCATGGCTTGCCAAGCGGTGCACAGGTCCACCCGGGATTCAAGCCGGTGAACCCCGGGCTGCCAAAGTGGAATGTGAGAACTCAACCACTGCACCACTGGGGTGGGCCCTGAGAATTCTTTATATATTCTTTATCAGATATGTATTTTGCAAATATTTTTCTCAGTCTGCAGTATGTCTTTTCAAAAACATTTTCTTTTAGCTTAGAAAACAAGAAACTTACTGTCTCCATTCTGGAGGCTTGAGATCCAAAACCAAGTTACTAGCAGGTCTGGTTCCTTGTGAGGGCTGAGGGAGAATCTGTTCCATGCTTCTCTCCTCGCTTCTGGTAGCCTTGGCATTCCTTGGCTTGTAGATGGCATTCTCTCTGGGTCTTCACACTGTGTTCCCCCATGCATGTTTCTGTATCCAAATCCACCTCCTCCCCTTTTATGGATGGTTTATATACCAAAAGCATTCTGTGTGTTTGCTTTGGTCTCATTATCTCTCTTTACTGTGGTAAAATATACATAAAATTTACCATTTTAAGTGTACAGCTCTATGGCATTAAGTACATTCACATTGTTTTGCCATCTTTACAATTTCTTCAAAGTGTCTTTTTGAAGAGCTTTTTAATTTTGATGCAGTGCAATTTATCTAGTTATTTCTTTTATGGGTTAAGCTTTTGGTGTTCTATCTAATCCAAGGTCTAAACCAAGGTCACAAATATTTTCTCCTAAAAATTTTATATCTTAAGTTTTACTTAATACATGAAAGAAATCAAACTAAAAATTTTAACGGACATATCTGCATCCACATGGCAAAATCTAAGAACAGAGGATGCTGCTTCAACGCTGGGTTGCAGACACGCCTTCTTTATTCTCCAGGCACCCTCTCACATCCTGCAGGTCTCTCATCTCTTTACTCTGTACAGTTAGAGGGGCCAACTTCCTACTAAACACATCTGACCAAGTCATTCCCGTTTAGGAACTTCATTTGGCTTCCCACCGCTTCTAGGATAAAGCTCAGGCTCCCCAGAATGCACACAAGGCCCTTCACAATCAGTCCCCTGCTCAGCTCTCCCGTTAACCTCTCCCACCCCTCTCCCTCAAAGCCACGTGAACTTATCAATGTTCCCTGTCCATGCTGTGCCATTTCACCCCTCCCAGCCTCTACCTGTGGCCATATGCTATCCCTCTGGCTAGAATGTCATTCCTTACCTTACATTTGATACCACTTTGTATTACTGGTTTATACTGCTGCCTTCCCTGTAAAACTGTGAGCAACTCAGAGGCAAGAACTAGCACTGTCTACTTGGACATCCTCAGAACCTAGTACAGAATCCGGCTCAGTAAAAAAAATCAGTAAATGTTTCTTGAATGACTTTATCAATATATGAACTACTACCATATGAATGCTTTCTATGTGCCATGCACCAAGCTAAGCACTTTACATGAATTCTCTCATTTAATTCTCATAAGAAACACATATTCATGTGGAATTATCCTCACTTTATTGATGAGAAAACTAAGGACCAGAGAGATTAAATACATAATTTGTCCAAAGTCACAAAGCCAGTACGACACTCTGCTAAAATCCTTTAATAGCTTCCAGTTGCTCTTTTCTTAATATGACTTTCAAGGCTCTGCATGAGCTGGTCCCACCCACCCCTCCAGCCTAATCTCACACCACACACTAGCTCTTTGTTACAGCCAGGCCCTCTTTTGGTCTCTCAACTGTGCCATGTTTCCACCTACCCCAGAGTTTCTATACTTGCTGCTCCTTTGCCTGGAATGCTCTTATACCTCACACTCCCAACTCTTTCTGCCTAGTTAGCACGTAATTCCTTCCTTAGAGCTCAGTTTCAGAAGCCTTTCCTAATGGCTGCATCTCATAAACCTGCAAAGACCAAGCGCCTCTATGATATACTCCCATGGGACTTCACTCCTTTCTGTCGCGAGCTCCTTTCCTCAGTTTATTATTACACCTTCATTTGCATCTGTCTGTCTCCCTCATATCTAAATTATAAGGTCCAGGAGAGCAGGGCCATGGTTTTTGCTCACTATTGTATCCTCTTTATTAGCATAGCACCTGGCACATAATCGGTGGTCACTAAATATCAACAAAACAAAGGGAAAAAGGAAGGACCAAAAAGAGGGACTGACAAGTTGATTCAGATCTGTTTGTCTCTACATGCTGTGGACTTAACCATAAGATATAACACTTCCCAAATCTCTACCAATCATAGGGGACAGCTATAGCGATGTATTGAAGAAACAATTTCAAAGTAAGAAGAAAACAACTTGTGTGTTTCTTAAGAACTTCCCAGTTATCCAGCTGACCTGTGCAGATTTGTTTCAGATGTTAACTAAGGATCCACTATGCATAAGTCATCACATTACACCCTGAAAAGAATACAGTAAAGGGTACAACATGGTCACTCTAATTAAGGAGCTCATAGTCTCATCTAGGAGATAAGACAAATACAGTAAACCTGTCATCAATGATAAAATGTGAAAACTATGTAAGAGACACATGGGCTTAGCACTCAATAAATATGCCTTAAATGAAGGAATGAGGGAAAGAGTCAATTTATCAGATATGAATTTCAAGAAAACATCAAGAATGACATATGCTGAAAGAGGGGCAAATCATTATGTTACCCCTCTGCATAAAATCCTCCAGTGGTTTCCCATAATACTTAGAGTAAAATCCAAACATCTTACAATGGCCCCCAAGGCACTCCACCTGCTCCTACCCACCTCTCAGACCTCATTTCATGCCATACTTGTACTTTCTCACTACGTTCCACCTATACTGGCCTTCTTACTCCTGTTCTGTAAACACCCCAAGCTCATCCGTGCCTTACAGCCTTTCTACTAGCTGCCTCTACCTGAAAGTCTTTCCCCCAACCTTCACATGGCTGGTTTCTTTTGTCATTCAAGACTCAACTCAAACATTGTCTCCTTAGAAAGGCTTTTCCTAACCACTCAATTTTACAGTGAAA
Organism: Equus asinus; assembly: GCF_041296235.1. Taxonomy (NCBI): domain Eukaryota; kingdom Metazoa; phylum Chordata; class Mammalia; order Perissodactyla; family Equidae; genus Equus; species Equus asinus. The sequence continues at coordinate 80,243,442 of NC_091809.1, read as the reverse complement.
TTCCCCATTCCTCCATCACTGTTTATCTTCTGCATAAGATTTCTCACTATCTGAAATCATTTTGGTTTTTTTTACTCTACCTCTCTTTAGAATATAAGTTCTGTAACAGCAGAAAACGTATCTGTTTTCGACACCACTACATTTCTAGAACATAGACAGTGCTTGATGAATTCAGGTAGTAGCTTAACATAACAAACAAAAAAGGCAAATTAAAGCTGGAAGGGTCAGCTAGCTAAGTCTTAATGCAATGAAGTACAGTGACATGGTAAATACAAGGAGCACTGAGTACAAGAGTGAACACTGAGACACTGAGTTTATATAAGTCTAAACTTCTTGGACAGAACCACAAGTCAAGGAGTTTAGACCTAAACAAATTCTTCGTGAGTTTTATAAAAAAGCACTCACTAATAAGTAATACCTGTGGCCCTATGAACAATTCTGTACATCAAAACATAGTTTAGCTACTAAGCAAACATTTACTCTGCATCTCCTTGCATCCAACACTGCAAGACACTGGGAATAAAAGAACTTAAAAAGCCAAGACCCTGCCCCCTTGAGAAGGGTCTGAATAATAATCAGAATATATACTGATAAATGCTACAGTAGTCTACACTTGGGTGTTATTGGAATTCAGAGGCATGCTATTTAGCCCAACAAGGGGGTGGGGTTAGTTAAGGAAGGCTTCCTAGATCTGTTGCCTAATGTAGATCCTGGGCATAAGGGGAGAAGTCAGCTAGGTGAAAAGCGGCAGTTTTGCAGGCAGATGGGGAAAAATTACAAAGAAAAAATGGTGAGGAAAAGCACGATGATTAGGGGAGTGACTACAGCATGAGGTTCAAGGTGAGGAATGATGGGAAAGAAAGCTAAAAAGGAAAGAATGGGCTAGGTTATAGGGACCACCACTACCGAACAATACTTTGAATGCAAACTCATCTTAGGAAAAAATACATGAAAAATCTTTTCTTTTTTTAAAGATTTTATTTTTCCTTTTTCTCCCCAAAGCCTCCCAGTACATAGTTGTGTATTTTCAGTTGTGGGTCCCTCTAGTTTGTGGCAAGTGGGATGCCACTTCAGCATGGCTTGATGAGTGGTGCCATGTCCGCACCCAGGATCGGAACCAGTGAAACCCTGGGCCGCCGAAGTGGAGCGCACGAACTTAACCACTTGGCCACGGGGCTGGCCCCGAAATACAGGAAAAATCTTAACAGAAGTGCTAAGCAACTGAGAGAATGATAGGGAACTTCGAAGTACCCGATCTGTTTTGTGAAGTATGTAGCAGAAATGTTCAACAAACTCTAATGACTAAACATCAAATTGCACAATATCTGAAAAAGTAAAAAAAAGAAAAACCAGAGGCCAAATCTCTTTTATTAATATTTTTTAAAACTTTAGTACTCACAAATAAAATACAGACCCTTTATAAAAATAATTCAAGAACCATAGAGTTGTACAGCCTGGGAGGCAAATCTGTATTCATATCCTGGCACAACCGCTTATTAGCTATGTGACCTCAAACAAATTACTTTTTTCTCTGTAAAACTCCAGGGTTGAATGAATTGATCCCTAAGATCTTTTCCTGCTGCAACATCCTATGATTCACTAAAGAATGAAATCAAATCAAAGGCTGAAGAGAATTCTTCATAGTTTATCCCCTACCTTATCTATAGCCACTTCCCTCCCCTCCTCCATCTCTTCCACTCTATGACACTATGACAATTAATTCCTTTTAATTCCTTGAATACATCATACTCACTCTTACCCCTGGGTCTTTAGACATTGCTCCTTCTGTTTGGTACCTTTCCATTCTCCATCAGTGCCACTCCTTCCAAGTAAAAAGCCTCATTAAGTCCTACTCCTCCTTCAAGTGTCCACTACAACACTCCTTCTTTCTTCTCTATCTCCCCAATCTTTCCTCAGACAATTCAGATTAGCTACTCTCTGTATTCCCAGTGCACCATATCCTTTCCTGATCATAGCAATACCAAGTGTTATTTGAATTTCCTATTTAACAGTCAGTCTCCATCTTAGGGGAGCTGTGCGATGAGAAGGCAGAACTGTGCTGCCTATATACTAGTATATCACCAATACCTAGGACAACACCTGGTTTAAAAAAAAAAAAAGTGGCATTCAGTAGGTATTGCTGAAGAAAGGAGCAACAAACTGTAAACGCTCACCTCTAACACAGCCAGGACAGTGTCAAGCTGATCCTCTCGGAGGGTGATATTGTTAGAGATTTTTCTCATGGTATGTATGGACTGCAGACGTACTTCCTCAATTTCATCATTGAACATGTCAACCAGGAAATCCAGGCACTTCTCAGCAAAAGAGGGTGAAGATTGGGCCAGCATGCAGAGAGCCTCCACAGCAGCAATGCGGACCTCTAGAGAAAAGGGGACAAAGAAAACTGCACATCAAGTTAAGACCTGTGGGAAAGATCTAAGAAAGATGTTTTCTCATTCAAGTTCTCCTCACTCTCTGCTCCTCTCTCTACAAGCTCTCTCTGGGAGATCTCCTCCTGCCCACGGAGTCAGCTACCACCTTCACACTGACCTAAGAGCAAGGACTTTAGTGTCACAGGGACTAAGGTTTACATCCTGACTCTGCAGACTTGTGATCAAGTCACACATCTGTCTCCATTAACGGAATTTCTTCACAAACTAAGTTATCTTATTTACCTCAGTATTCCAACTACAGTAAAGTACTTTCTAAAAAGGCAGTTTTTAAATAATAATACTGTTAAAATTAAAACAGGCTAGATATCATCACTCTCATGTTAGAGATAAGATTCAGCAAAGTGAATTAACTTACCTCAAAGTGAGTAAGAGCAGAGATAAGACTAGTACCCAGGTCTGCTGATTCTAGACTAGCATCACAAAGTGGGGTTAAGGAATGATGGAGGTCTTGCAGTGAATCGTGAAGAATAATCCCTCCAATAACTTGGAGAGTGATCTCAAATAAGTAACTTAACTTCCCAGTACCTCAATTTTCTCATCTGTTAAATCGAGATAATACCCATTTTCTTAGAGGTGTTCAAAGGACTAAATCACATAATACAGGTAAAGCACATAGCACACTGCCTGGCATATGTTAAAAGCTCAACAAATATTAGCTATGGCATAGGTAAGGGTCTCGTAAGCACCTTGAAAACAGAGGCATGTCTTCTACCTCTCTGCACGCTCAGAACTTGTAAGAGTAAAGCCACTGAGTCCAGGAGGCCCTTTGTTCCCTCACTAACAATGTTTCCTGAATGTGTACTACAGGCCAAGCCCTGTGCCAAGTGCTGGGAGACAGAGAGGAGAGATGACTAAGCTACAGACAATGCTCACAAGACTTCCAAACACGCTTGTTTGTTCCAGTGGCTCGCATATGGTTCTGCAACAAAATGTATACTTTCACAAAAGAAAAGAAAAGAAAAACACTCAAATTGTGGTTAAAACTCACAAATATAATTTGGCTTTTGTATAAGAATGGTTTTATAGACACTTTAAAAGCAGAATTACTACATTAAAGGGAGATGACTCAGATTTTTCTTGGTAGTTATGAATTCCTCCTTTTCATCAGAGGGGAAGGATCTGCTCCACTTCACAATAATGTAATTTAAACATGAAACTTTTAATAATTACAAAGCAAGCCAGAGATGGCCCCAAATGTGTTAACTACTGATTCTTCTTCCTAGGGCTTTAACCATTACAGCACACAGACTCATGTGTAACTCTTGCAAGTCTATGAAGGGAATCACAGAGAAACTTTTGATCAGCATGACGTAATCAGTATGACCTGAACTGATGCAATTCTGAGCAAAAGCAAAGAAACTTGGTATTTTACATTGCATGCACAGCCCGGTACAGGCAAGTAAATTAACAATTTCTAATGCACTTTTTGGAATGTTTAAATTACATTACAGTCTCCTTAAGGGTCCAGGGCAGAGAAAAGGAGTTGGCTATGCTAGTGGGGAAAAAAAAAAAAGAAAAAAGACTGATCCTCTGGGATCTTAACATGCGTAATCAGATCCTGACTTTGCTACTTACTAGCTTTATGCTTAGTACTAAAGATACAAAAATGAACAAGAACAAGACTGTCTCCCAGCACCTACAGACAAGAATAGTTAACTGCATTACAGAACGACAAGTGGTACAATGGAAAAGCACAGGAGTACACGAAAATGCAGAAGACGCACACAGCCCACTCAACAGGATCAGAGGCAGCTTTCTAGAACAAGTGACCCCTAAAACAACATCTGAAGGAGTTGCTAGGCCAATGGAAAGGAAAAAGGCCTTTCTAAGCAGAGGAACCGCATGAACAAAGGCCCAGTAGGGAGGGATAACATGAAATGAGAAGACACTACACTAGAGTCCACAGTCAATGAAATAAGGTGGCATTTCATTCCCAGCGATGTGTCCTTAAACCCTTATTTACCCCGAATTTTATAAATATGAGAAAATTAGGAAGCTGCCATACCTGATGCAGATTATGATCTACTCACTTTCCAAAATTAAATTCCTTTAATCAAATCTCAGTGACAAACTGACCACTGTAGAACTAAACCACATAAACATTAATAGTAAAGAAATCCAAATGTAGAAACTAAACAAAGCAAAAGTGCTGGTAGAAACAAAATAAAATAGATGCTAGTTACTTGTCTTAGGATAAAATGGGTTTTAATAACTGCACTTCCTTATTAACTAATACCATTTAAATTATAACTCTTGTATCAAGTTCATAGAGAACAAAGAAGCAGAGGCAGATTTCACTAATTTCTATTTATACAGAAAACCTTACAGCAAATTGGATACGGTAACCCAATTCTTATATCCACTAGTAGAAAATTATCTTTCAAAAGTAATCTTCTTGCCCTTCTGAGAAGCAGCTCTATTGCGAGGCAATTTTTATAGGCATTTTAAAGATCTGAGTTCTAATCCTCTGACACAAATTTATTGTAAAATTTGGACAACCAACACTGTTTCCCCAGGTCTGTTACCCTCACTGAAAATGAGGAGAATGGAATCAATTATCTCAAAGTACTGACATTCTGTGATCTATGTGAGACAGACAGCATCATATTATGGAAATCACAAGAGCTTTTCAGGACTTCTATTACTGGCTAAGATGGAATAACAAGGGCCAGATTTATCTTTCCACTGAAACAACTAAAAACAAAGACAAAATATATGAAACACCAGTATTCAACACACCGGACACCAAGCAAGAAAGGGCGGTGATCCCTGAGAGATGGGAAATAAATGAGGTGAACGCTATGATTACACCAGATTACTGTATGGAGAGAGTTTCCAGGTTGCAGGTCTCCCTGAGTTGAGAAGACAGAGCGGGGCCAGCTCCGTGGCCGAGTGGTTAAGTTCGCACGCTCCACTGCAGTGGCCCAGGGTTCGGATCCTGGGCGCAGACATGGCACCACTCGTCAGGCCACGTTAAGAAGGCGTCCCACATCCAACAACTAGAAGGACATGCGACTAAGATATACAACTGTGTACAGGGGGGGTTTGGGGAGATAAAGCAGAAAAAAAAAAAAAAAAGATTGGCAACAGTTGTTAGCCCAGGTGCCAATCCTTAAAAAAAAAAAAAAAAGAAGACGACAGAGCTGGGAGTCTGGAAAGGCCATGTGGCTAGAGTTCATAGGGCAGAGCACAGAAAGGAGAGAAATGCATGCAAGGAGAGAGCTTGGGAGATCTGCAGAGGATCCTCCTCAAGTCTCTAGCTGAGTTCTGATCTGTGAGGGAACTATCCAAGGTCTGAGAAAGAACCACTCAACAGGATTAGAGGGAACAATCTCCAAAGCTCACACATAGGCTTCAACTGCTTTTTCAGAAGAGTTTGTTTCAGTAGTGGAGAAAAATATACCCTAAACTAAATGTTGCTTGGGTCCTGCCTATCAAAACTTAAAAATAAGACCTGAATTAATTGCATCCCAGAAAAAAGCTCAAGAATATTTACAGGAATATAACAATGTTCAGCATCCAATAAAGTATAATTCACGATGTCTGGCATCCAATCAAGAATTACTAGGCATGCATAGAAGCAGAAAAATATAATCCATAATGTGGATTGATTAATCCATAATCAATCAAAACCAACCCAGAAATCACACAAATAATAGACCTAGTAGACAAGAACATTAGGACAGTCACTGTAAATGCATTCTCTGTTGACAAAGTGAAAAGACTAAGCAGGTTAAGTAGAGACATGGAAGATACTAAACCCAAAGATCCAAATTCTAATCAAACTTCTAGAGATGAAACCCACAATGTCTGAGATGAAAAATACACTGGATGGGATTAAGAGTAGATTAGACATTGCAAAAGAAAAGATCAATAAACTCTAAGACAAAGCAATAGATATTACCCAAAGTGAAAAAAAGAGAAAAAACACTAGGAGGAAAAAAAAAGACTAGAGCACCAATGAGCTGCAGGACAACCTCAGCAGCCTAATACAGGCCTATCTCATTTTATTGTGCGTTCCTTTATTGTCCTTTGCAGATATTGCATTTTTTATAAGACCCTCCACCAGCAAAAAAGATTATGACTAGGTGAAGACTCAGATGATGGCTAGCATTTTTTAGCAATAAAATTTTATGGCTTTTCTTAGTGAGAAAGATTGGCCCTGAGCTAACATCTGTTGCCAATCTTCCTCTTTTTGCTTAAGAAAGACTGTTCTGAGCTAATGTATGTGCCAGTCTTCCTCTATTTTATATGTGGGACACCACCACAGCATGGCTTATTGAGCAGTGTGTGAGTCCGCACCCGGGATCCAAACCTGCAAAACCTGGGCCACTGAAGCAGAGAGCACAAACTTAACTGGTATGCCACCAGGCCAGTCCCAGCAATAAAGTATTTTTTAATTATGATATGTATAGTGTTTTTTTAGATGTAATGCTATTGCACACTTAAAAAACTACAGTATAATGTAAACATAACTTTTATATACACCAGGAAACCAAAAACATCATGTGACTTGCTTTATTGTGATATTTGCTTTATTGCAGTGGTCTGAAACTGAACCCCCAATATCTCTGAGGTATGCCTATACATACGTAATTGGAATCTCCAAAGGAGTGTGGGGCCAGAAAAATATTTAAAGAAACAATGACCAAAGATTTTCCAAATGAGACAAAAACTATAAACCCATAGGTCCAAGAAGCTCAACAAATTCCAAGCATAAGAAACATGAAGAAAACTACACCAAGATACATAACTAAATTGCTTAAAATCAGTGATAGAGAGAAAAATCTCAAAAACAGCTAGAGGAAAAAGATACATCACGTACAGAAGAACAAAGATAAAAAGTGACAGAAGACTTCTCAAAAGAAACAATGCAAACTGGAAAACTGTGGAACAACATCTTTAAAAGACCGGGGGGAAAAACCCTATTAATCTACAATTCTATTCCCAGTGAAAATATCTTTAAAAAATGAAGGTGAAATAAAGTCTTCATTTGTCATACAAAGGCTTTGAAGTCAAACATACTTGGATTTAAAACTTGCTTCTGTCTCTTACTATCTGGGTGACTCATAACAAGTTATTGTTGTTAACAGTATTGATATAAATTTTTACTATCAATTATTAAGTGTTTACTATAAACGAGTCAAGTATTGGGCCAAGCATTTTATGTATATATCATCTCATTTAATTCTCACAATTCAGAAACACTTAGCATTAACCTTGTTTTATGGAAATGCTGGAATTTGAACCTAGATTGACTGAACCCAAAGTTCATGCTCTTAACCACTGTATCATACCACCTGGGCCTCAGTCTCTTCTGTTTGTAAAATTAAAATAGTAGTAGGCACTTCATAAAATGACTGTGAAGATTAAAACAAGACAATGCCTGTATATCACCCAGTACAATGCCTGACACACAGCAGTCACTCAGGAAATGGCACTGATAATATTATGCAGTCATACTTACCATACATCTCATCTTCCAATCCATGAACAAAGGCTCCACAAGCTCCTGACTCAATCAAGTTCACAGCCCCCGTATCTACTTCTTCCTTGGGAGCATCATCTCCCCACTTCCTGCCGCTGGAAAATTCCCCTGAACTGTAAAGCTCCTTGGCACGCTCATGTGCAGTGCGTTTCCTCTGTGGAGGATGACAGCAATTACCATTTGCGGTAGATTCATGAGGGAATAGTAAGATGAACCCCAAGCAGATGAGAAGGTAGGAAATAAGACTGCTCTCCAAGTTACATTTTTAATAAAAATACTCAATAGATCAGAGATTAAAGTAAGACCAAAGGCTCTCAGGTCTATCACAGCTGATAGTAACCTTATTTAAAAATAATAAACTCATTAAGATAGCGAAAGAATGTGGTGATCAGATGGGTGGTTATGTCTGCCCTGGCAACACAGGAAAGGGAAAATCAGAGAGGTAAATAATGGCAGTGTCTCTCCAAGCACCATCCTGAGTAGAAACTATGCTGGCCCCAGAGAAGAACTGTTTTCAGTCCCAGTAGAAGTCAGTCTCTATTTGGCAAAATCATGCTCTATTTGAGCAACACTGCGCTCACCAAGCAACCTTCTAGTAAATTCACTTTCTGCACAGACTGCGTAAGGGGGAATACACTGGCTGGCTAAAGTAAAGATCCAGTCCACTTGACAGCTACAGTTCTCATCATGAATGAATGAAGTGCCATTCTACTTTATACATCAGCCTCTTATGAACATTCTTGGTGTGAGTCCACATCCTCGTGGTTGATCATCTCAAAGGAACTTGATGAAATATAGCAATCTGAGCCTATAGGATGTAGGTCAGACCCAGCAGTAAAGTTTGTACCCTGTGATATGTCTTAAACACTTGTACTTCCCATTCCTCACCATTCACCATGAGCATGTCCCTCTTTACACTTCTACCCCAGTATACACAAAGAACACTTAATCACCAACCTCAAATGAAGGCTATGCCCTTCAGGAAAGCCATGTGGCAATGTTTAATGAAGCACAGATATCAGTTCCTCAATCATTCCTAAGAATTTATCTTACAGAACAACTCAAAGAAGAAAAAATCTAATATGCATGAAGATGATACTCTTTATGTGACTTATAATGGTGGGAAAATTAGAAGAATCTAAATGTGTAATGAAGGGCTAAAAAATGATAGCACATCTACTTAACAGAATATTAAGCTATCAGTAAAAATGAAGTTAGCAATATTAAAAAAAAACAAATGATGTAGTGATAAATATGAAAACCAGCAACTATACAATGATTCAGTGTTTAAAACATGCACAGGAAAAAGAACTGGGGAGAAATATATGAAAATAATGAAAGTCACTGTGTTAGAGTAGTGGGAACGTGGGTAAATTGTTTCCCTTTCCCTTCTATTTATCCAAGATTCTCTAACTCTTAATTTTTAAATTATGAAAATGATAATAAAGGTATTGACAATGAATGTTCATATCATATTCTCAGACTCATATTTGGTCCTGACAACTCTGTCAGAGAACTATCACAGTCAAGGCTTAAGGGCATTCCGTAAGAGGCATTTTGTTACTGTTCAGGGAAAGGATTTACTCACTCTCCCATGGGAACTGCTGTTGAAAAGGAGTCCTAAGATGTCAGACAATCTCACAAAATAAGACCAGACTTTTATAGTTTCCAACAGTTAATTTTGTTTCTTTTTGTAAAACACAACCTGTATAAAAGTATTCATTATAATAATTTAAAATTTAATGAAGTAACTTGTAATTTGGTTCAAGTTACTAAGATTTTACATTAAAATGTAATCTAGTCACCCTACATTAACTTAACAAATGCATGGGCTGCAAATTAAATCAACACAACTTGGCACATAGCTACACTGATGCTGGTTACAGAAACTGAGTTTAAACAACAAAGAATTCAGTTACCCTCAGATCTGACATCAGCTTCTTGTCAAGCGTTTGCTCCAAAAAATGAGAACTGACTTGCTCCATAGAGCCCTGTAAAAAGAAAAACATACAGAGCAAATTAAACAACTTCTAAGACCCGAACGTTATCTATTTTTTTTGGAGAAGACTAACCCAGAGCTAACATCTGCTGCCAATCCTCCTGTTTTTGCTGAGGAAGACTGGCCCTGAGTTAACATCCGTGCCCATCTTCCTCCATTTTACATGTGGGACGTCTACCACAGCATGGCTTTGCAAAGCAGTGCCATGTCCACATCCGGGATCCAAACCAGTGAACCCTGGGCCGCTGAAGCGGAACATGCGCACTTAACTGCTGCGCCACCGGGCAGGCCCCATGAACATTACCTTAAAATTCAAAGTTTGCAGCCAACTTAAACGCATAAAGATAACATTATTCTTGATAGCAAAGAGCCAATAGGTTCTGAATTATCAGGAAAACAACAACAACCTTAGCAGCAGCAGCAGCTAGCACCTAAATAGAGCCTACTACATGTCATGCACTGCTCTGAGTGCTTTACACATATATTAAACTCATCTATCTAATCTTCACTACAACCCTACGTAGTAAATACTATTATTAGTCCCATTTTCTATGTGGAGAAAAGAAGGCACAAAAAAATTAAGTAACTCATTCAAGGTCACAAGGAATGTAAAACATAGATCTGTGCTATAAACCCACGCTCCAGAATCCTTTGCCTTCACCACTACTACTCTCTCTCCATTGCTTTTCATTTCAGTCTTGCCATTCATTTGTTCATTCATTCACTCATTCAATAAAACAAATATTTATTTAGCAACCATTCCATTATATGCCTACAGTTACCAGGAACAAGAATACAAAAATAAAAAGATACCAATTCTACACTCAACAATCTCACAGACTAGTGAGGAAAACTGACAAGTAAAGCGATAACCGCATAATGGTATGAAATGTCATAATACACATTTATAAAGGGGGCTATGGGAACTCAGAAAAAAGCAGTATGGGGTGGAGGCAGGGAGAGGTATTTTGGGAATTGGAAATCACAAGGGCAAATGCATGAAGAGAGAATGCGATGTGGCAATCATTCAGTGGTTCTATAAGTGGAATATAGGATAGGGGTGCCAAAAATGAGGCAAAATAGATAGGTAGGGATCAGAGCATAAAGGGCCTTGTTTGTCATGGTAAAGAGTTTGCTTTATGAATAATAACCACATAATCTCTATTAAATATTTAAGGAGCTCACCAATGTACAAAATATTTTATGTGTATTTTAAAAATTTATCCCTCCCAATAATCCCATGAAGAATGTACATTATCCTCATTTTTGGATAAGAAATTGAGGCTAAGAGATTCAGTAACTTGCTCATTTCAAATAAGGGAGAAACACAGTCAGATTTACACCTCACAAACAGTATCTTGGCAGCAATGTGGCTAATGGACCAGAAGGAATCAAAATGAAGCAGACAGACCAGTTAGGAGGCCATTAGAGCAGGTCCTAGACATTCTTAAGGAATGTATTAGAGACCTTCTCTTATTCCCAAGTTAGTAAATATGGAAATGCCTCTACAAGCTCAGACTTTTTCTCCAATCACATATTCCACAAAAAGTTACATGTTCTTTGGGAATATCTTTACCCAAGTTAACGCCTTTCCTACAACTCTAGGACAGCAACTGTTGTATTGTTCTGACTTAAGTAGTTTCAAAACCACTTTTTCGGGGCCAGCCCTGTGGCTAAGTGGTTAGGTTCACGGGCTCCACTTTGCTGGCCCAGGGTTTCACCGGTTCGGATCCTGGGCGCAGACATGGCACCACTCGTCAGGCCACGTTGAGGTGGTATCCCATATGCCAGAATTATAAGGACCCACAACTAAAAATATACAACTAGGTACCAGGGGGCTTTGGGGAGAAAAAGGAAAAATAAAATCTTTAAAAAGAAAAAACCAAAAACACTTTTTCTTATTCTTATGTGGTACAGTTTGTTACATAGATCTGAGCTAATACCAAATCTAACATTCATTTTTCAAGACAAAACATCAGTTTTATGAACAAAAAGTATAAATTTTGAAGATCTCCTCACTTTCTCTTTAGTTTTACCACCAGCGCTAACAGTGGGCTTTTTAAGGAGCATTTTTTTTCTACAAAGAACGAAAGTTTTAATGACTTCACAGTACTGTGATTACCGTAATCTATAGTCTCAATGCCCTCCTCCAATGCCTTCAGCTGAGCTCTCTCGACAGTAGCTATTCAAATTCCAGTCTCAAAAAAATTATGTATCATTACTTGTAACAAATTTCCACTGTTATCTAAGAATAGCTAAAACTTTCCATTTTAAATCCACCAACACCAAGACCTTTACAGCATAGTAATGCACTTGAAAAATGGTGAGACCGGAAAGATTACAGGCCCAGTGGGAACAGAAAACGGATAGATTCGAGGGATGTCAAGAAGGTAGAACTGATAAGAGTTGATGACTCAGTGGACATGGGTCATCGAGAAAGGATTCCCAAAGGCCTCTGGGTTCTAACTGGGTAAATGATGGCATCATTAATGAAAGCACAGGAGGAGCAGATTTGGACCAAAAAGATAACGAGCCTATCATAAAGTGTATCTCGCCAATCAGAAAAACATCTACATTCTTGTCTACTTTAACCAAGACAAATATATTCAGGTAAAATTTCTCCAACTGTACGACTACCACTACTTAAAAACATCTATTTATATAAACACTAAGAAAACCATGATATTTAACAAACAAGTGTGCCAAACTTGCTTTCAGAGCAGAAACTGCTCAATTAGTATAATAACATAAATCTATGCCTTCCTTGTTTATTCCAATTTTAAGGTTCCCAGCCTCTATCCAATTAGGTGATAAAAAGAGAAGCAGACCAAAAAACAAAGATTGATTACTATGTGAGATGTAAAATTGCCACTAACTAAGACATCTGCATTTACCCTGGGAAAGATTAGCCCTGGGCTGATCTTTACAGACATATTATCCTACAATCTAATTGTCTGAAAATGTTATAATTTTTAAGGTAAAAGACTTCTGGAGGCTTATAAATAAGGTTTAACTCTTACTGAATAAGAGAAATTAAACATCTTAAAATGAAATCATTGAGGGGCCAGCCCAGTGACATAGTGGTTAAGTTCACGTGCTACGCTTCGGCACCCCACAGTTCACGGGTTCGGATCCCGGGGGCAGACCTACACACCACTCATCAAGCCATGCTGTGGCAGCATCCCACATACAAAATAGAGGAAGACTGGCACAGATGTTAGATCAGCAATAATCTTCCTCAAGCAAAAAGAGCAAGACTGGCAACAGATATTAGCTCAAGGCCAATCTTCCTCATCAAAAAAAAAAGAAGAAGAAGTCATTGAACTAAAGACCCTATTCTAGATAGAATGTCAACTACTATGATTAATTTCAAAGTAGTGACTGTATCCTAAATAGTCTCATGGAGCTGTGCACTTGGAAATCAAGTTTCTTTGCCTCATTAGGGCAGTTATGTATACCAAAAACCAACGTTTTACATGGTTTTGAATTTTCTGATATAGTCCACATCCGAAATTTTTCATGCTGCTATGAGCCAAGGAGAATGGGGATTGTTCATTTTCTGTGCAAGGACTTAAGCCTAAAGCCTTATCATTTCATTTGAGTCCTTGAAGAGCCTGGCTTCTGCTTTCCTCTTGAGCTTGAGCTTTACCTTGTTACACATCCCCTACTTTGAACATTATCTCCCCACATCAAGAACCACTGAACTTCTCGTAGTTTACACAATAATAGTATGCATGATATTGTATTCTTTCTGTATCTCTGCTCATATTTTCTCCTTCCCTACTTCTTTACCTAGCTAACTCATACTCATCTTTCCAAACTCAGCTCAGAAATCACCTTCTCCAAGAAGCCTCTGTGGTTATGTTACGTGCTCTTTCCTAGGAGTACCAGTTATTATAATTAACTGATTGCCTATGTCAACCTACCAGACTATCCACTCTTTCAAAGACATAGACTATATACTATGCTCAGTGTTTGTCTACTTGATGAACATGTGGTCTAAAGACCACATGTAGTTCACTCAGTCACAGGTTTGTCCACTCAAGAACTGGAGTGGGGGAGTTTACCTCTTAGCTTCCAGCTTAGCTGGAACTAGTAAACCAGCAGGGCCTTAGCTGCACAACCGTAGCTCCCAGCGTGTAACTGGACTCTCAAAAGGAAGGGATCCGACATGGGCTTTAGATCATGAAGTGTAAATGAAGTGTCATTTACTATCTATGTGGCCTTGGACAATGCTAAGCCTTAGTTTTATTATTTATAAAATGAATAACATAGTATCTACCTCATGGAGTTTAAAAGGATTAAAAATTACTTGCAAAAAGTGAGCATGTATATGCACGTATGTATGTATAAATGCAGGTGTGCCTGTGTATAAGGAAGTGGGTGTGTATGTGTGTATGACGAAAAGTGTCTAGCTTAGTAGGCTAAGAACGCTATAAATAATAAGAATTATTATCAGTAAGTTTAGAGTATTAACTACTTTTGAAGTACAAACATAATTATTTATATAATTTTGAGCTGTTTGGATTTGAAATCACTGAAATTATAACACAAAGTACTTGACACGTTAGAGTCATCTGTCATTGAATTATTCCTCTGAAACACTACCCCCTACACACACATACAGACATGCAGCACACTGTAGATGCTCAGGAAAAGCTGAATGAAAGAATCTGATGAATGATTAGATTGCTCTGGATTTTAAAATATTTACAAATCAAAACAAAGCTTTAAAATGTGAATTTAAAAATAAAATCAATAACTGGCTTAACACTATATTTTATTACGGACAAGCAATATAATCTATAAACAGGAAATAATGAAACCATCCAGATTCCTTATTATCCCACGAAAATGCTTCACACAGGTTTTAGCAGTCACCTCATAAACGTTGTCATAGAACTAGGTTATCACTGGATCTGTGTCCAGTACAGTCAGGTCCAAAGTATTTAGCCAACGGTCATACCAAGATCAGCAAAGTTGGAGGCCCTCAAAAGGGAGGTGTCCAAAAAAGAATCTCAGATTTTCTTGCTGTGATGTTTATACAAATTTTTACAGATACTTATATCTATTTATATAGTATATATAACCGCCCCCACCATCCCACACAGTATTTTACAATTTATTAACATTTTCATAGACAGTATCTCATTTGAGCATCATGACAACCCTGTGAGGTAAACATGAGAGATATTACCCACTTAACAGATGAGGAAACTAAGATCAAGTGACATGTCCAAGATAACACAGCTATAAAATAAGGCTGAGTATTGGACCAACACCCTTTCTTCTGTAAGACAGTCTATCTCTGAAAAGTTAAAATTTGTTTACAAATGAACTGAGTCCCTAAAGGCAAAACAGTAGGAAAGTACCATGCTAAAAGTCAGGAGATTAGTATCTGAAGCCAGGCTACAACTTTCTATTTGTATAAGTTAGATAATTTACTTAAGTTCTCAGAGCCTCAGTTTTCTCACCAGCAAAACGGGAATAACAGCATCTATCTTGAAGGGTTACTGTGAAGAGTAAATGAGATAACGCAAAGGGCCTCATAGCAAAGTATCTAGGCTATAAGAGGTGCTTAGTAAATGGTAGCAACCAGGCCTTGGCTGTCTCATATGCCAGTAAATTTAAATAGGATTATCTTTAAGTTTTTTCTAGTTCTAAAAGACTACTTCTCCACGGGAAGGAAGCCACCTCTTTCTGTTTTAAGAAATACTAGAGCTTCTAAAAATGAGTTAAACCTGTCCCTATCTATAGTTTCTCAAAATGTTGTAGAAGTGTAATAGGAAAAGTTTTGATTAAATAAAGTATAACTTACCAATAACTTTGCAGCTTGAACTCGAACCACCCAGGAGCCATCACTGACCATGTGACAAATTTTTCCAAATGCATCATCAACTAAGCGAATTTCTTCATTAGAAGAAGGAATGGGGACAATGCTAAATTAAAAGAAACCACAAATGACAAAATATAGGCCTAATGCTGCCAGTTCAAAAAACTGAGAATGACCAAGGAAAATAGGCACAAATTGAAACAATTAAATAATTCAAATCCTAGAATGACAAAATACATTTCATATTAAACAAATCACTACGGTAGCACGAACCAACCCTTTTAGTTGCACTGCAAATATTCAGTGTCTTGAATAAAAGTGTTTAACCTACGAAAGGTTCAAAGATTTATGAAGATACCAAAAACCTGCCACCAGACAGTATTTTGTATCTTAAAGTTTATTCTCTCCTATAGTTACATTGCTGTCAATATAGTAGATTTCAGAATAAATCAATATAAAACGTACTTGTAAATTCGCTCCTAAAAGGAGAAACAATTTCCAATTAGTCTTTTTTTTTTTGGTGTCTATAGGTTTATCAACTCATTCTGGTTTTCCAATTTCAGCAGGCAGTTTAATGAAGAGGAAAAAACAGTTCTTTTTCCTATAGAAAGAACTCTTCTATAACATAGAGTAATATTCATCTCTCCATCTTAAAAAATCACTGTGAAAATAAATGATTTAATTACTGTGAAAATATTTTTAGCCAGGAAAACACTACACAGGTGATCATTATTATCAAAGTCACCTGGTATCTTTATCTGGCATTTGTATTTATTAAACGAGCCCCAAACAATTTTAAAGATTAAGGCGGGGGGTGTGAGTGGCTGGAAAGGACTTGAGAAAGATAGTCCAATCTCTTCATTTATAGATGAGGTGGTTGGGACTCATAGAGGTGAAGTATCTTTCCCAGGGTACATAGAAAGTTCATGACAGAGCTGAAAAACAAGGACCAGGCATCCTAATTTTCAGGGTCTGTGCTTTTTCCCTCTTCCACACTGCCATCCAAAAATCTAACCAACATTGCTTTTCTGGAGGTGGGCTTTTTGCATGGTGGGAGGAGAGAAAAATGGCTTGGCAATGAACAAAAGCTGGTTTACACCCACACTGACCTTTCAGGATAGAGCTGACTGACAACCCAGATAAGCTGGACTGCAGCACTGCGCACTTGTTCATAGTCATCAGAGAGCAATTTACAGGCCTGCAAACAAGGATTCCAGAAGTCTGTTAGTTCTCTGTCCTTCCAGGTGATGTCTAAACTCTTCAAAATGAAGATAGGGCGGTTGGATAAGGATGCCAATCAAAATAACTTGTAGGTGGTTTTAACTTCTTCAGTCTTTGCCCAACAAAGAATTCTTGGCCTCTATCAGCTGCTCTGGCTGTGTTCTGAATGTGCACCCTCCCACCCCATGTCTGAAAGCAGAACCACAGACTGACAGACAGCACGAAAGCCATCTAGAATAGCATCAATCCTAGCAAAGCCTGCTGGGAGCCCACAGTGCTGCTCTTACAGCCTCAAACCCAAAGATGGGTTTTTTCCCCTATCTGTAAAATCAAAGCACAAATTTCTGACTGACAATCCATCTGAAAACTCAAGCACTCCAAATAAATGTACAATTTTAATGCTAAGCTGCCAAAAGAGGCCAGATTTTTCTGTCTTACTTTGGTCTGAAATGGAATATCCATAGTCCATCTATAGTCATGGCAACACCCTAGACTTCAACAACACCCAGAACTACTCCATTTCTGAAATTTAAAAATCCTATATTCATGCTCTGACCATAACATGCTACTCCACCAGCTCTTCCAAGTCCATGTCTTAACCATCACACCTGCTTTTCAATCCCACTTAACCTACCTATCCATTTAACCAGCATTTCTCAACCTTGGCACTACTGACATTTTGGACTAGCCAATTCTTTGTTGCGAGGGGCTGTCCTATAGATTGTAACATGTTAAGCAGCACCCCTGGCCTCTACCCTGGAGATGGTTGTAGCACTGCACCCTCTCTCTCCCAGTAGTTGCAATAATCCAAAATATCTCCAGACACTGCCAATGTGCCTGGGGAGCAAAATCACCCTGGTTGAGAGCCACTACTTTAATCCCATCCTTTTTCTCCAAATGAACCACCTTCTCTTTGCTCCATACCCTTCCATTACTCCAGTCTCCTGACAGCACTGTCAGCATCATCATACACAACGCCCTCAGGATTTCTGCTACAGCTGCTCTACAAACCCAAGACCTTCTCTACTCCTCACAAGGGCTGCAGAGCACTGGCAAAGATGACCACACTCTCCAGGGGATGGGTGGCTCATCATCACTAACCTTATTGACCCTACTCTGAAATCTTTTACACCCCTGCTTTCCACTTCCATTTCTCAAGACAGCTTTTATTAACCTCCTCCTCAGGACCCCTGTCCCACTACCAGCATAAGGTGACTTGCCTATGTGAGAAAAATCAAGGTTCTCAGGCATAAACTCTCTCAACTATTCCATAACAGTCATAAATTCATTTATACTTGTATTCTCCCACATCTTGTTTCCTCAATATCTGAGGAAGAAGTGTACTTTCTAGTTTCTAAACCTTCTACTTTTGCTATGGATCCCTTCATTTCCTCACACAGGCCTCCCTTTACCATCCTCCAAAATACCTCTTCTTTGTGATTGTCTATGATAGCACCTATTTATTTACTTCACAATACTACTCATATGCTATAATTATTGTATTTATTTGTTAATTGCCTGTCTTACCCATGAGAATCTAGAGGACATGGATCTTATCTAACATGCTTGGCAATGCACAACCAGCCTTAGATATTCACTCATGTTTGCTGGATGAGTCAGCTCATGAATCTGATTTTCTACCTCAAGGAACTTATTCCACCATTTATTCCCCCTGTCTCTTCTACCATCAACTTCTCCCAAAACACTGGCTCTCCCTTCAACATATAAACACACTTAGCAACTACATTTAAAATACAAAAACTCTCTCTTAATCCTATGCCCCCTTCTACCATCTTCCATCCTGCTTTCCTATCATAGCCAAGTTTCTTTATAGTTGATAATCACTGTTAAACCACCTCACCTCAACTGACTCTAATCTGGTTTACATTCCTGCTAAAACTGTTCTCTTCAAACTCACTAACGGCCACTTTGTTGCTAAATCCAAAGGGTAGATTTCAGTCCTATCCTAATTGACTTCTCACCAGCATTTGACACTGCTGACTATGAGAACTCCCTCTTGCCTTTTCTGGAATATATTTTTCTTCCTCTTCCATCTGGCTGCTCTCAGTTCCATTCTAGGGCTCCTTTCTTCTGTTCACCTCTTCAATGTTGGACCTTACCCATGGCTCCATCCTTGGTCTCTTCCAATTTTTTTACTCTCCTTAGGTATACGTATGCACCTTAGACATTGATAAGTCCAAATATCCACCTCCAGCTCTGATCTCTCCTGTGCGCCAGACCTTCACAACTATCCACTTGCCTAGAATTCTCCTCATGGGTGTCCCACCAACCCTTTAAATGCAACATAACCAAGACAACTCATTATGGTACCTAATCCTACCTTATATCTCAAATCTTCCACCACCATTCCACTGTCATTCCCTTGAGGCCCTCACCATTGCCAGCCTAGTTAACTGACACAGTCTTATGCTACTAAACCTCTAAATCATCTGACTAACTCTTCTTCCTCTGAGTCCTTACTTTTCAAGCTTCTTTTAACTATTTGGCTTCCCATTACTTTTCCTTTAGGAAGAGAAGGTGCTGGTCACATCAACATAACCGTTCTGAACTCATTCTACTTCATTTTGTAAAAGAATAAATTTGGTTTACACATCAGTCACAGGGGCTTGGCTAGTTATCATCTTCCTCTAAAAGACAAAACCACTCTTGGTAATCTGGTTTCTGAGCATGAATTCAGATTGCTTGTCTCTAAATTCATGCAATTATTCTATAAGAGAACTACTACCTTATAAGGCCTTTTGGTTAGGGAATCAATCAGCTTCTCCTAGTGATACTATAACTTCATTGTGCCTTTCTTTACCAATATAACAATCACATGGTATCTTTTTTATCCTATGATATCATGGTCTTGGTCATCCTTCTCCAGAAATATTCTAGTTTGTTAAGTGTGGTGCCCAGAACTGCTTCATGTTTGGACCAACCAACCAACCAAAGATCAGCAAGATTACCACTTTCCTTATGCTGAACACTACACTTCTCTTTGTGTACTCTGGTATTTATACTGAGCTACCTAAATCCTCCTAAAAGTCCTTTTCACATATACTAGTGTTATTCAGTTACATATCCTCCATTCTCTTCTTAGAATGTTTTGGATACAACTTCACATTCATCCCAATTAATGCTGCCACTGTCAGCCAGCTGAAGCTCTATGTTCTCAAATTCTGACAACCAGTGTGCCATCCTCCTGGTTTAGTGATGCCTCCTCCCCTTCCAGACAGCAGTCATGTGAGGTACCTGATTATAAATTGTTTGGTGTAATTTCAGTCCTCTTTCATGGAGCTGCAACTAGATAACAGAGATAGATTTTAAGTATTTGGAAAAAAAGATTAATATTTCCAATGTCTCTCCACAATCTCACATATTTTCCCCCATTATATCAGATTAACATGGTTCCCTTTAGCCAAAATTAGTGCTATATAAATAAGAAACCTGGTCAAAGACTTTTTAGTAGAAGCACTCAAACACTTAATAAATCTAACCCACGGACTGTTTCCCAAGGGGATATTAGAAAAATATGAAATAATGATAAGAAGGCTAAGGAAGAAATAGTTAACACCATTTCCCCCTGAAAAAACACCTCCCTTGTAACTTTCACCTGTATTTCCGAAACATGAAAGGTACAACCTGTACCTATTGTAATACAATACCAAGTAACATCCCTCCCACTGACGTGGAGAAGGGACATGACTAGTACCATATTACAACAGGTACAGGTTGTACCCTCTGTGTTTCAGAAATACAGATGAAAGCTATCAGAGAAGCTCAAAGAAAAGCACACCCGTTATAGAGGAACGTGTGCCTTTGAGTTCTGTGATGCCACCAACACCTTCGTGAAAGTGTACATAAGGTGCATTCTGGGAGGACTCAAAATGTATCCAAGACAGCATTAGCCATGAACTTTGAAAAACAAACAAACAAAACTGTCTCCACTTAGTTTCCATGATTATGTTTACCATGGCTTTTATAGCTGCTGTTCTGACACGTGGGTCTTGATCATTGAAGTAATCCCCTATAATCTTCTGGACATCTCTGACAGCTAGACTTTCTGCATCTTTTGTGACACTTTTCTCCAAAGAGCCAAGATTGCCAAGTAATTGCAGGCACTTATTTCTTACACCATGGGAGGTATCTGTCAGGTGCTATTAAAAAGAAAAGAGAACAAAAGGACATGATTAAGATATCTTAAAAATAAGCGTAAAAAAAAACAGAAACAAAAGCTTTGCATCAACTTTAGGGATGACTTCAAAACTACATTCTTAGTAGTCTGTCTGGTAGCATGTCACTTGAGTATGTGTCTTCCAAAAAGAATCAAGATTCCTTAGAAAATAAGACTCCTGTTTGTTCATCATTGAATTCCCAGCAGCTAGCAGTTTGCCTTGTAAAGAGTAAGTACTTTAAAGAGAGACAGAAAAAAAAAAGAGTAAGTACTTTAAAAATGGCCCCTAAATTGAAATTTATCTGCTACCAAATCTAAAAACACAAATTATAAATTTTCAAAACTTTTAGTATCCATACAGTAATACACGTCTTAAGTGTACCACTCAATTATTTTTCACAAAATGAATACACACATATAACAAGCACCCAGAAAAAGAAACAGAACATGACCAACACTCGAGAAACTCTCTTCATGCCCCCTCCCAATAACTACTCTACCACCCTCAAAAATAGCTACTATCTTGACTTCTAATACATAGATTTATTTTG
This sequence comes from Equus asinus, assembly GCF_041296235.1. Lineage (NCBI taxonomy): Eukaryota > Metazoa > Chordata > Mammalia > Perissodactyla > Equidae > Equus > Equus asinus. The sequence continues at coordinate 80,221,720 of NC_091809.1, read as the reverse complement.
CCTATTTTAGTACTGTGTAAAATCACATAGTGTCTGGCTTCTTTTGCTTAATATTTTGTGAGATCAGAGATTATAGTAGGGCATATAGCAATGGTTCATTCATTTTCATTACTGTATAGTATTCCCTTTGTGAATACACCACAATCCATTTCTCCTTTCTACTGTTGACAGATATTTGGGTTATTTCCAGTTTTGGGCTATTCTGAATAACACTTCTATGATTATTGAGTGTGGTTTTTGGTGTACACATTCACATTTCTGTTAGATGTATACCTAGGGGTAGAACTGCTGGATCAAAGGACATGTGTGTGTCCATCTTAAGAAGACACTACCAAATAACTCTCCAAAGCAGTAAAAAGTGAGAGGAGATAATAGAGTAAAACAACTGCAAAGTACAAATAATTGTCAAATTTATACTCAAAATTGAAAAGAATAGCAAATTTGAAATTTTCCATAATATAAAGTATATGTATAAAATATAAAAGTACTAACTTCAAATTTCAGCTCTTACTTACTATACATTTAACACTGGTCAAGTCACTGGACCTCTCAGAGTCTCAGCGTCCTCATCTACGAAGAAGGAACAATAATACTTGCCTTACCTAACTCACAGGTTTATCATGAGGCTTAAATATATATATAAATATATGCATGTATAATATAAATACATGTATATATTTATAATATAAATGTAAAAAATGTATATACTATAAAGCATAAAATGACTATTAGCTATTGTTACTATAATCTAAAACAGTAAAGAAGGTATATGGTCACAGATAAAGCATCTATATGGTTTCACTGGGAGATAAGTACCTACATAATTGTCAATAGAAAACAAGTTATCTTTAGTTATTCCCTTCCAGTTCAAATTCTCCAGGATTTTCTATCTATAAAATCTATCTATCTATAAATAAAATCATTGATTTGAAATCACACAACTAGTTTCTTTCTCTCTTGCTCACTCTAACATTGGAAATTACAGTCTCTGGAAGTACCCTCCACAATCACCTCTCTCTCTCCTCCAGCCTAAATGTGCCAATCCCCTATTTTACAGGACCATAAGGATTAAGTGACATGTCTAATAACACACATATAACTTAGCGGAAGAGCTAATCCTGGAATCCACATCTCCTGGCACTCACTCGATCCAGAGCTCTTTTCCCCACTCAGATGCATAAACAGTTTCATGATTTTGAAAACTTTGCTCACTATGTTCAGTATTGGGCATTTGAACCTTAAATACTCAAAAAGCTCTATAATACCTAACTGTTCTCTTTACATATATTTATACTGTTACTCTCAAGTATCACTATTCTCTTCTTCCATTAAGAATCACTCAGGTTTCTAATTACTGCCTGATAAATATAGTGATACTAAATTAATAACCAATTCTTATGATTAGCTAACTAGGTTGCCAACACCTGGTGTAAGTAACACAGAGACACAAAACTGAACAAACAGGAAGATGTATCAAATAAGTAAATATATTAAGGATAATATTGTCTAAGAAGAAAGTTACAAACAACAGAAAAAACTAGAATGAACACTGTAGTGTTGAGTTTGAATTACAAATAGAGATGATAATACAATTTTCATTAAATACAGATAAAGAAATAAACACAGACGTAAACGTGTAGTTTATAATGTACCTATATCCTCTAGCTCTGTCCACTGAGAGGGCCCAAAAGCAGCAAGACCCTAACAGCAATGAGCACACTCAGAGCCCAGATCTTGGTTTCAAAATACAGTTCTCCGCGGGCTGGCCCGGTGGTGCAGCGGTTAAGTTTGCACGTTCTGCTTCTCGGCGGCCCGGGGTTCGCCGGTTCAGATCCCAGGTGTGGACATGGCACCGCTTGGAAAAGCCAATGCTGTGGTAGGCGTCCCACATATAAAGTAGAGGAAGATGGGCATGGATGTAGCTCAGGGCCAGTCTTCCTCAGCAAAAAGAGGAAGATTGGCAGTAGTTAGCTCAGGGCTACTCTTCTTCTTCTTCAAAAAAAAACAAATAAATAATACAGTTCTCCACTAAGAGGAACTAGGGATTCTTGGAGAACCACTGATACCAGGGCTAGAGCAGAGAAAGTACAAGATGAGCCTGGAATATTTTATGCCAGAAAGAAACGAAGTATTCAAAGAATAATAAAGAGAAGTCAAAGGGACATATAAGCCAGCATGAAGGGGCTCCCACTTGGCCATATCAGGGAATTTGAACATCAAGATGAATAATGATAGTAACAGATTATGATCCACTGAATAAACAAGAAATCTATGAGTCCATAACTGATATTAATAAATTGAAAGTCTGAGGACAGACTATTTACACAGTTTCAAAGCACTGCTCCACAAAATATTTATTCATTTCAAAAGGAAAGAGTAACTTTACAGTAAAGAAGTCCACCAGACACTACCTTCACCAAGTGATCAAAGTAAACGTGATCATTAATGGGACAAATCAAAACGGTATATGCATCATAGGATGCAAAGAGAAGAGAACAGCATAACATCTGTGATACTCTTGCTAAAGGGAGATAACTTGAATCTAATTATGAGAAAAAAATCAGACAAACCCAAATTCAGGGAGGTTCTAAAAAATAACCGTCCTATAATTTTGGAAAGTGTCAAGGTCATAAAATCAAGGAAAGGCTCAGGAATTATTTCAGATTGAAGGAGACTGATGAGATATGGCGACTAAAATATAATGTAATTCTGAACTGGAGCATTTTCCTATAAAGGACATTATTGGAACAAATAGTGAAATTTGAATGAGGTTTGAGGATTAAATGGTAGTAATGTGTTGATGTTAATGTCCTGATTTTTTTTTTAATTTTTCTTTTTGAGGAAGATTAGCCCTGAGCTAACATCTGCCACCAATCCTCTTCTTTTTGCTGAGAAGACTAGCCCTGAGCTAACATCCGTGCCCATCTTCCTCTATTTTATATGTGGACTGCCTGCCACAGCATGGCTTGATAAGCAGTGCCATGTCCACACCTGGGATATGAACCCGTGAACTGTGGGCCCCCAAAGCAGAACGTGTGAACTTAACTGCTGCGCCACCGGGCCGGCTCCTTAATGTCCTGATTTTGATGGTTGTATTGAGGCTATGTAGGAGAATATCTTTGTTTATAGGAAACACACACTGAAGTATTCAAGAATAATGGGGCAACACATTAGCAACTTACTCAAAATGGTTCACAAGAAAGTTTATTACTGTCCTTGCAATTTTTCTGCATGTTTGAGATTTTTAAAAAATTAAACAGCCTAAATGCACACAAAAAAGAAAATAACCATACTTTTCATAAACATTAGAAAAATATTACATTATCCATAAGAATGAGAGTCCTTTAAGATCATAAAAAGAAAGGAGCAGCTACAGCAGAACCACACCCACGCAGGTGTAAGAATGCCTCCGGGAGGTGTAGGAGGCTTTGCAGAGAAAGTAGATTTCACAAACTGATTCACCTCCTGTTTGAGAGGCAAAGTAGCAGAGTGGAAGGAGCACAGACTTGCTGGCCCCGCCACTTAGTATCTACGTGATCTTCACTAAGCCTCTTAAGTTTTTAGAAATCTTTACTTAGTAAAAATAGGAATAATATATCCTACTATGAATTTTATGGTTAGTGGATTAAATGAATTCATTTAATAATTACTGTATGTAAAATCAGCTAACAGTGTCTGGGACATAACAGACATTCAGCAAGCACAAGCGTCTAGCATAGTGCCTGGCACTTAGCATGTACTTAAAAAAACAAAAACTATTTAAGAAGAGAAGGAAAATTGATGGCAAAAAAAAACAGAAAATGGAAAGGATCAGAGGTAAGAGTAGACCACCCGGACGAAATAGTTCCGCCATTCTGGCAGACACGAGCATGAACTTTCCAGTGACGGTTGTCAAACAACAGGGCAGCTGACAGGAAAGACAGTGAGCATTGGTTAATGGTTCACATCAGAACACTCCAGGGGAAGATGCCTCAACTAAATGGGAAGCTACACTTTGGGGGAGAAGCTATGTCTTCTGTGAAGGTGGGGTGGGCAGGTAGGGTTACTTGGAGGAGAGAACAAAGGAAACCTGGGAGGAAAGCTCCCACACAGAGGGTGGGGTTCTCAGAGAGGGAACTTAAAATGGTTCAAACACTTTAGCTCAGAGTTAATTCCTGCCTCCCAGTTATTTAGGCTAAAGAAAACATACACTTCTATGTCCTCACAATGCCTTATATATATAGTAAGGGCTCAAAATTATCCATCAAAATAAGACACCAAGAAGTTAAGAGAAACTTCCAGATACAAAGCTGACAATGACTGTCACAGTTAATAGAACAGGGTAGTTTGTTTGTTTAATAAACTATTTATATTTAGTACAGAAGCATCATTTCTCATAACCAAACTGTTGACTCAACCACCAGCCCCTGGAAGGCTGCTACCACTGTTACAAATACTTTATTTGATTTTCAAACAACAAACTAAAACCTTCTAGCTTCTATTAAGGTAACCAAGCAACACTGACGCATAACCTGCCTATTACTGCGCACTGAACGTTAGCCGTAAGAGAGCGGAAGTCTAAATCACACCCTCAGGGCAGCTATTACAGTTTTATGATGTCCTTCCCCTACAGGTCACTTCTTGCATCACGGCCATCAACAGTAATAGCTGCCTAGTGTCAGCTCTGCAGATGATGCTATTTTGGTGTTACACTCAGGCCATTAAAGAGCCATCATTTTTATATTAATGGAGTGAGTATGCAAACCACATTCCCAATAAGAGCAAACCATCTCAAAAATAAAACAAGCTAAACCAACCAGTTTAATACTCTTGCTATAGAAAAAAAAATCAACAGTTACATAATCAAGAAAATCTGAGAATGAAGTTAAATAAGACAAAAATAACACTGACTAATTTAGTTTCAATATGGATCAATTTTAAGCACAGATAAAAATTCAGAGTACTTTATATGCAAATGATTCTAACAGATACCCTCTCCTAACAAACCACACATCATATTTCTTTGAGGAGTATATAAATGTTAAAATGCTATATGGTTCTATCTGTTGCCTTAAAAGCTTAATGTACTTTTCCCATAGAATAAAGGAACAGAAAAGAAACAGACTGGAATAGAAAGCAAGATGGAGACAGAGAAACAAAGAAGAATTAAACTAGGCTCTAAGGAGCCCTTATAAGTAAAATAACAAGATATTTAGTCTCCCAGAAAAATCTTCACAGATATGAAAGCAAGCAGAAGACCTCCAATTTCAGTTGTGCAGATGCTACACAAGAACTGAATATTAATTTCTTGGCAAAATCTGTGAACTAAATCTCTTCATCTCTCAAATGAGGATTAGGTGTACAATGAACCTCAAAGGATTACTGACAGGATAAAATGAGATGAACTTGAAAAAGTTGAGAGTACGCAAAAGCATGACTTTCTTCCTACTGTGAAACAAGGAATATGGGAAATTCACACCTTTTATTTAAAATACACATAAAGGAACAATTTGAACTTCAAGAAATAATAACGATAATAGTTTACAATTTATTGAATAAAATGACAGGAAGGAAGGGAAAGCTTTCTTTACAGTAGAATGCCAACTAATAAACACAGAAGGAATAATAGAGTTAGAAAACCACCATTTTGTAATGATCAGAGCAATAACTGACTTGGCAAGATTTACTAATAGTTGCTAAAATAGTGAGCAAAAGTTTGATGTGGCAGAAGATATTTATATAACCTCAAAGTATCTCCCCACAAATTACTTATTAATCACAAGGGAAAATAGTAACTCTATGACAAAAACCTGGTAGACCCCACCTTAACGAAGTATGAAAGGTAAAAACATCAATAATGAGTCAAACTTCATCTGTATCTCAAGATATGATGCACTGAGAAGGATACAATATTATTCATGTGGTATTCTTGCCAAAATGCATAACCTGAATCTAAACAGAAGAAATATCATAAATCCAGACGGCAAGACAGTCTATAAAATAAGTGGCCCATACTCTGCAAAAATGTCAAGGTCATGAAAGACAAGGACAAGCTGAAGGACCTTTCCAGATTAAAGAAGACAAGAGACATGAAGACTAAAGGCAATATGTGATCCCAGACCAGAAAAGAAAAATTTTTATTATTTTTTTTGGTGAGGAAAATTGGCCCTGAGCTAACATCTGTTGCCAATCCTCCTCTTTTTGTTTGAGGAAGACTGTTACTGAGCTAACATCTGCACAAATCTTCCTCTATTTTTCTGTATATGGGACGCTGCCAGAGGATGGCTTGATGAGTGGTGTATAAGTCTGCGCCCAGGATCCAAAGCCACAAGCTCTGGGCCACCAAAGCAGAGCGCATGAACTTAACCACTACACCATCGGGCCAGCCCCCAGAAAACAAAAATTTATAGAAAGGATAATATTAAGATGATAGGTAGAACTTAAAGTCTACAGATTAGTATTAGTATTGTATCAAAGTTAAATTTCCTGAATTTGAGAATTGTACTGTTGTTATAAAAATGATATCCTTCTTCTTGTGTGAAATACACACAAGTATTTACTATAGTGCAAAAGGGGCACGATGTCTGCAATTCACTCTTAAATGGTTCAAGAAAGAACAACAGAGAGAGAGAATGATAAAGCAAATATAGGAAACTTAACTTCTGGTGAATCAGGGAGAAGGATATATGAAAATTCCTTATATTTCTGTAACATTTTTTGGTAAGTTTGAAATTGCTGGGGTGCGTGGATTTGTCCCAGACCCAACCACTGCTTTCTCAGTGAAAGGCACCACCATCTAATCTGGCACATAAACCAGAAAGCTAGGAATCAGCCTCAACAATTCCTTCATCCTCACCCTGTGGTCAGTCAGTTACTAAGTCCTATCAATCTTACTTTGTAAATATTTCTCAAATCTATCCATATCTTTCCATATGTCTATCATTTTAATCCAAACTACTGTCATCTCTCACGTAGGCTACTACAATGACGTTCTGACTGGTCTCTCCACAGCTATACTGCCTCTTCTCCAATCAGTTCTCTGAAACACAAGAACAGTCTTTATGAAATGCAAATCTGATGTCACCTCTCTACCCGTCATCTATCCAAAACAATTCAATGGCTTCTCAACAAGACCTACAAGGCCCTGCACCTAGCCTAATGGCTCTTAAATCGTTTTTGGTCTCAGGATACCTTTACATTCTTAAAAACTAATCAGAACTCCCAAAAACCTTTTGTTTATGTGGGTAATGTCTATCAATATTAACTGTATTAGAAATTAAGCCAGAAATTTTAAAAACATTTCTTTATTAATTCCTTTAGAATAATGACTCATATCTGCTTCTACGGTCAATCTGCAACAAAACAATGTTGTTTTGTCTGAAGTATATGAAGAAAACATAGTCTCTTAGAAATAAGTAGCTGAAAAAGGAGGACCACAAAGACCCCCTCAAAGAGTTCCTGAGAACCCAAGGGCTCCTAGACCTCAGACCGCACTGAGAACCATAGCTTTAGCCTGACTGCCATCTTTTAAGTCTTCTAACATAGTGTGCTCCTTTCTACCACAGGATCTTTGCTGTTCCCTTTGCCTAGAATACTCTTCCCACCAACTTCTTCCATTCCTTTTGCTTAATTACCTCTTACCATGCCTTAAGATCTTAAAGTCTAAACTCAACTGTCTTTTCCTCTAGAAAACCCTCTCAATTCCCTAAACAGGTTAAGCCCCAGCCCGACACTATATCCTTCTTTTGGAACAATTAAAACAATTTTAATTAAGAAACTCTGCATGGACAAAGAAAACAATTCAGTGGTTACCAGGGGAAGGAGGGTGATGGCTGGGCACAGGGGGTGAAGGGGAGCACTTACATGGTGACAGACAAGAAATAATGGACAACTGAAACTGAAATCTCACATTGATGTAAACTATTATGAACTCAATAAAAAAATTTTTTTAATTTTAAAAAACAACCAAAAAACTCTGGGGCTGGCCCATGGCCGAGTGGTTAAGTTCATGCACTCGCTTCAGAGGCCCAGTGTTTTGCTGGTTCGGATCCTGGATGGGGACATGGCACCGCTCATCCAGCCATGCTGAGGCAGCAATCTACATAGCACAACCAGAAGGACCCACAACTAGAGTATACAACTATGTACTGGGGGGGTTGGGGAGACAAAGAAGGAAAAAAAAGAAGAAGACTGACAACAGACATTAGCTCAGTTGCCAATCTTTAAAAAAAAAAAAAATCATTAAAAAAAAACAACTCTGCCCTAATCTTACCTGTTTCACAAACTATTGATCTTTCAAATCCCAAGTGAGACAACATCCAAAATGCTCTCCTTAATACTTCTCTACCCCAAAGACTTTTTTTCACTCCTTCACCTGAGCAACTTTTATACCTCATAGTTACTTGTTATTGTGAAAAACATATTATAATACATTGTGTATCTTTTATAAGCCTGAATGTTGGTTCGTGAGTTCCTTAAAGGTTGGAATCTCATTTTTCCAAGATATATAGGTGGCAAATAAGCACAAGAAAGGATGCTTAACATCATTAATCACTAATCATTACAGAAAAGTAAATCGAAACCACATTGAGATACCACTTCATACCCATTAGGACAGCTACTGTCCAAAAAAAAGAAAGAAAAGAAAAAAATGTAGGCAGGGATATGGAGAAAGTGAACCCTTGTACGTTGCTGGTGATAATGTAAAATGGTACAGCCACTGTGGAAAACAGTGCATCAGTTCCTCAAAAAATTAAAAATAGAGGGGCTGGCCCAGTGGTGCAGTGGTTAAGTTCATACATTCCGCTTTGGCAGCCTGGGGTTCACTGGTTGGGATCCCAGGTATGGACCTACGTACCACTTGGCATGCCATGCTGTGGCAGGCATCCCACATATAAAGTAGAGGACGATGGGCACAGGTGTTAGCTCAGGGCCAGTCTTCCTCAGCAAAAAAGAGGAGGACTGGCAGCAGATGTTAGCTCAGGGCTAATCTTCCTCAAAAAAAAAAATAATTAAAAAACAGAATTACCATATGACCCAGGAAGTCCACAACTGGGCATACATCTGCATTAGTCTGCATGGGCTGCCGTAACAAAATACCACAGGCTGATGGCATAACAAGAGAAACTTTTCTCACAGTTCTGGAGACCAGAAGTCCAAAATGAAAGTGCCAGCAAATTAGGTTCCTAGTGTGGACCCCCTTCCTGACTTGTAGGAAGCCACCTTCTTGCCGTATCCTCACCCGCCCTTCCCTATGCGCACACAGAGAGAGAGAACTCTGGTCTCTCTTCCTCTTCTTATAAGGACACCAGTCCTGTTGGATTAGGGTCCACCTTTATGGACTCATCTCAGCTTAACTAACTCCTTAAAGGGCCCCATCTCCAAATCAATCACATTGGGGTTAGGGCTTCAACATACAAATTTGAGGGGACACAACTCAGTCCACAACAATACCAAAAAGAATCAAAAGCATGGACTCAAAAAGATATTTGTACACCCACATTAATAGCAGCCTTATTTACAATAGCCAAAAGGTGGAAGTAACCCAAGTGTCCATCAATGGATGAATGGATAAACAAAATGTGGTATATACATATAATGGAATATTATTTAGCTTTAAAAAAGGAATGAAATTCTGACACAAGTTACAACATGGGTGAATTCTGAGGACATGCTATAGACTGAATGTTTGTGTTCTCCCAAAATTCGTATGTTGAAACGTAATCTCCAACCCACAAGAGAACTTTCAAAATTGGGGTCACCCCTCTCAAACCCTGCCACTGCTTTATCAACTAAGTGTATGTCATATTCTAAACCCTTTGTTGTCATTTCAACAACCTTCACAGCATCCTAGCCAGGAGTAGATTCCATATCAAGACTTGATCGACACAGGGTGGCCACAAAACTTCAATGTGCAAAAAATGCAATTTCTGCGAAGTGCAATAATGAGGTATGGCTGTATATTGACATTGTATCCTGAAACCTTGCTGAACTCATTTATTACTTCTAATAGTTTTTTAGTGAATTCCTTAGGACTTCTTATATACCAAGTCAGGTCAGGAGAATAGACAGGGATAGTTTTAGTTCTTCCTTTCCAATATGGATGCCTTTTATTCCTTTTTTTTTTTTTTTTTGCCTAATTGCACTGGCTAGAACCTCCAGTACAATGTTGAATCAAGTAGAAAGGGACACAAGGACATACTTGTTTTGTTTCTGATCTTATGTGGGGAAAGCAGGCAGTCTTTCACTATTAGTAAGAGGTCAGCTGTCAGTTTTTCACAGATGCCCTTTATCAGGTTGAGGAAGTCCCATTCTATTCCCAGGTTTTTTTAGTGTTTTTACAATGAAACGGTGTTGGATTTTGTCAAATGCTTTTTCCACATCTAATGAGATGATCATATGGTTTTTGTCCTTTATTTTTATGGTGTATATATTAATTTATTTTCACATGTTGAAACAAACTTGCATTTCTGGGATAAATCCCACCTGATCACGTTGTATAATCCTATTTACATATTGCTGGATCTGATTTGCTAGTATTTTGTTAAGGATTTTTGCATCCATATTCATAAGAGACACTGATCTATAGTTTGCTTTTCTTGTGATGTCTTTGTCTGGTTTTGCTATTAGGGTTATACTGGCTTCATAGAATGAGTTGAGAAATGTTCCCTCCTCTTCTATTTTTGGGGAAAGTTTATAAAGAATTGCTATTAATTCTTATTTAAACGTTTGATTCGAAGCCATCTGGGCCTGAGCTTTTCTTTATGGGTAGATTTTGTTTTGTTTTTTCATTACTAACTCAATTTCTTTGATTGTTATGGGTCTATTCAGATTGTCTACTTCTTCCTGAGTCAGTTTGTGTCTTTGTAGGAATTGGTCCACTTCATCTAAGTTACCTAATTTACTGGCATACAATTGTTCTTGGTATTCTTTTATAATCCTCTTCCCTTCTGTCAGGTTGGTAGTAACATCCTCTCTTTCATTTCTGATTCTAGTAATCTGAGTCTTCTCTCTTTTTTTCCTAGTCAATATAACTAAAGGTTTGTCAATTTTGTTGATTTTTACAAAGAACAAGCTTTCAGTTTCACTGATTTTCTCTATTTTTCTACCACTATTTCATTAATTTCTTCTCTAACCTTTATTTCCTTCCTTCTGCATGCTTTATATTTAGTGTGCTCTTCTTTTTCCAGTGTCTTAAGATGGAAGGTTAAGTTACTGATTTGAGATCTTTCTTATTTTTTACAATAGGCTTTTAGCTACAAATTTCCCTGTAAGCACAGTTTAGCTGCATCCTACAAGTTTTGGTATGTCATGTCTTCATTTTCATTCATCTCAAAGTATTTTCTAACGTCCCATCTGATATCGTCTTTGGCCCCCTGGTTATACAAGAGCATGTGGTTTAATTTCCACATATTTATGGTTTCCCAAATTTCTTTCTGTGACTCATTTCTAATTTCATTCCATTGTGGTTGGACAACATACTTTGTAGTATTCTATCAAAAGGGTGAAAGTTTTACGTGAATTACATCTCAGGGCACAATGTATGACAAAATCACAGGCAAAATGACATTAGGCAATAGAAATAATAACTATAGCTATGAATCATAGATAGTCTTTATTTACTTGAGTCTGCAAAAGCTTTTGACAAAACTCCCATCTCCAAATGGGTCAAATTTTTACCCTATTAGAACCTCTACAAACAGTAAAGAAACACACAAAAACCACATATGAGAAACTGGCAAAGAACATAAAAAGTTCATTTTCAAGAAAGGAAATACAAATGAAGATTAAATATGAAGGCTCACTAGTAATCTTTTAAAAAGGAAATTTTTAAAAATGAAACACCATTTTCCTCCTACCAAATTAACAGGTTTATCTTCTGTTCTTAAACATTAATATCTAATGCTAGAACACTGGTGGGCATATAAACTGGAACACTTGGGCATATAATTTGGCAAAAAGTGTCAACAGCCTTAAAAAAAAAACCTAAATGCTTTCAACTAATAATTCTACTTGTAACAATCTATGTTTAGGAAATAACCCTAAATACAAAAAACATTAGACTAACAATATTCACTGCAGTATTATTTATAATTTAAAAAACAGGTACAATATAAATGTCCAATAATAGGAGAATGATGGCGTAAACTATGGTTTAACAATTGGATGAAATATCATGCATTCATTAAAAATCTTTAAGAAATATTTCCAATATAATGAATATATTTCTGTTAAAATGTTAGTGAGGGGCCGGCCCCGTGGCCAAGTGGTTAAGTTCACACACTCTGCTTCCATGGCCCAGGGTTTCGCCGGTTCGGATCCTGGGCACGGATGTGGCACCGCTCATCAGGCCATGCTGAGGCGGGGTCCCACATGCCATAACTAGAAGGACCCACAACTAAAAAATATACAACTATGTACTGGGGGGGGATATGGGGAGAAAAAGCAGAAAAAAAAAAAAGACTGGCAACAATTGTTAGCTCAGGTGCTAATCTTTAAAAAAAAATGTTAGTGAAAAAGAAAAATTGTATATAGAATATAATTACAGCTATCTGTCTAAAAAAGTAGCTAACAATCTGTGTACAGGAAAAAAACCAAAAGCAATACATCAAATTTAAGAAATTTAAGAAACTGTTACTTCAAGTAACAATCTACTTAGTACAAAGCTTCTCACATATATATATTCTTTCACACGGGAGATCGACTTACTCTCACAAACATATAATCCCTAGTTTTTTCCACTTAGGCTTTTAATATTGTACTTGTCAAAGTGTTTGGGCTTTGTTTGTTGCCTTTGTTATTGTTTACTAAGATAAATAAGACACCTGCTCCTGGAGCTCAGAAATAGTTTTCTAATCCATGCATATAATACTCTTCCACAATTCAAACATATCTTTCTTATAGTCTCAAAATAAATTTATCAAAAAGATTAAAAGCAAAACCAATTCTACAAGGTTTAGGAGCTGTTGTTATGCACAAAAGGTAGCTAATTAAAAGCTCCAAATTAAATCAAAGGCACAGCTAATGTACATGTATTTCTTTCATAATTAGAAAAAACAAAGTTAAAAAAAATTTTCCCAAACACTTGTTTGGTCTGTTTACTGAGGCAACAAAGCATAATAGAAAGAACATAGGCATTGCAATCAGAGACACCAGAGTTTATATCCTGATTCTGAAACTCCCTAACTGTGAAAACTTGGGCAAGTTAGACTCCCTAAACCTCAATTACCACCTTTGTAAAACAGGGTTAACAGTACTTACCTAAAGGACTGTGAGGAACAAATGAAAAACTGGACACAAAGTACCATAATTAGCAGAGTGCATATACTAGGCACAGTATACATGGCAGCTACTATAATTATTTTCATTTCTTTGGGGAGGATGAGGAAGTGCTTTTTAAAACAATTACTCAACTTTGCTCCTAATCCAACATCAAGAAACAAAAATCTGAGGCAGCTCTTAAAAACCATTAAGAGTCCTTGGCAATTCTCAGTTACGGATTTAGGACAAAGCTAAGCCGATCTTACAGTTCTTATCATCTCTCCAGATATTGCAAAACTGTTCAGAAGTAACCGTGTGTCTAACAGTCATACTCTTACCTTGCATGCTACATCAACTAATCGCATCTGGATAGCTTGATTCTCTGGGAGTTTGGTGCCAATTGCAAGCAAAGTGTCCAAGAGCTGAGCTAGGACTTGATGAGATTCTAGAAAGGAAGACAAAGTTGGGTTGTAGAATTTCAAAAGGAGATCACTGTAGAAACTAAATGTATTTGGGTCAAAAAATGTAGATTTTTGTCAGCTAGGTTCTACTATTTGATCCTGGATTCCCCTCAACTAAAAGCTAAGCTCCTAAAGGGATCATGTCTAAAAAATTGAGTCCTCCAAAGCACTGGAAATAGTGCTCCAAAAATGTTTTATGCTTGACTAAGGGCTTTTCATCACCTTCAAGATAAAGTGCAAACTCCTCAGCAGGGCACGCATCCTAAAACATTAATATAATAAGAGTAAAGAAATTAAAAGGTATAAACCTACAAAGACCAAGAAAACAGAGAATAAGGTAGGTAGATGAGAAAAATCAACAAATTTTTTAGAGATGGAAAGCAAAGAAAAGCTCTTTGGCAAAACTGAGAAATCTAACATAAAATGCCTACTGAGGAGGATGTCACTTCAAAGCAAATAAATTCTAGATTCAGGAACTGGAGATTTAAACAAGCAAACAAAAAAACTCCAAAAAACAAGGATAAGGTGGGCCAGCCCGGTGGCACAGCAGTTAAGTTCGTACGTTCCACTTTGGTGGCCCAGGTTCACCAGTTCAGATCCCAGGTGTGGCCCTACACATCGCTTGTCAAGCCATGCTGTGGCAGGGATCCCACACATAAAGTAGAGGAAGATGGGCACAGATGTTAGCTCAGGGCCAGTCTTCTTCAGCAAAAAGAGGAGGATTGGCAGCAGATGTTAGCTCAGAGCTAATCTTCCTCAAAAAAATAAAATAAAAAAAACAGGGATAAGGCAGGGACTTGTTTGAGGTCTTTGTAAGAAGAATTGGACCCCTCCTTCCCAATCCTACACAGCCAAGTGACCACTGAAATAGGAGGTTTATTTTATATAGAAATTGGACCAGAAAGGATCCAATGTTGGGGATATCAGGTGAGGACAAGGAGGAAGTACAGTGAAGAAGAGGAGATTAAGAGAGAGTCATAAGTACTGATAATGAGACACTCCCTCCCTCTCCCTAGCCACCTTCAACTGCTTTGGCTCTAAAAAGAAGGCAGCCAGGCATTTCTCTGTCTTCCTAGAAGGGGAGTCATGAACTGATAACTGGAAAAATTGATGGGCCCCACAAAAAACACACCAAAAGATACTAACATTTAAAAGTCCTCCAAAGACATAGAGGATCATCCTAGAGTGGAGGCTACTAGTTGACAAGCCCCATCCATTCACACACAAGTACCAATCAGCTTTTTAGTGCCGAGTCTTAAATTTACATGCAAGGCCAAGGATCATCAAGAAAAGTCTCCAATATGAAAGACGTGACATACGAAGAGAAAAGAAGGTACTTAGAGAAAACAGAAAAGTGGTGAAAATCTCCACCACCACCACACCACTCTACAATGTATTTCTTCAAAAAGATGATTCTGCCTAACATCCATGAAAAGCTAGATAAATCTTTTTAAAACTTAACTCTTGCCTCTGATAAATCATAAATCTAATCTAAATCTCAAACCCTAGTCCCTCTCCTGAGTTCCAGACCTACATTACAACTACAGGTTGGATGGACATCTCCACATGGACAATAAATGAATCCTCAACATGTCTTCTCTAAACCACCTAGTTCATCAAACCAAATTCCTCAGAGCCACCAAATTATCTTTCTAAATCCAGACTTGATCATTTCATCCCTTGCTCAAAAAACCTTTACATGGTTTCCCCTGTCTACAAAATAACATTCAAAATCCTCAGTGCTCAAGACCACCTACCCTTGGGCTTGAACACATTTTACCATTGTTTTTCCTCCTAAAGCCCTTACTCTCTGCTGATCTCTCAAAAACAATCCAGTTCTTCAAGTATCTCTTGTACTTTCCCAGTTCTCTACCTTTTATCATAAGGTTCCTTTTTCTTGGCACTACTCTTCCCCACCTCTGATGTTCCAAGCCCCCTCTTCACTGAGCCTTTCTAGATCCCACCAGTCAGCACTGACCTCGCTCTCTCCTCTGCTCCCTCAGTATTATGATTATACCTCCTCTAAAGCAAGCTCTGCATTATCATTAGTGATCTAATACGTACTAGAGAAGCAGATATAAAGTGCCGTGCCCAGTGCTTGCCAAGGAGTTACAGAACTCACACACCTGACGAATTGAAAGGAAAGACTTCGGGGCCAGAGCGTTGACCATGTTCTTGGGATTTGAAAATGCACACAAGACTGATAACTGGGAGACTCTCAATTCTAAGTCTGTGGCTTAATTCTAAGTCAAAAATACAGAGTGACGTCAGCAGTCACTGTACCTCACTGGAGTTCATGTTCCTCAGCTATGAAATAAAGAGCTTGAACTAGATGATCTTTACGGTCCCTTTCAGTTCTATCTTCTGTGAATCTAGGTAGGCTAGCAACTGGAAACCAGGAAGAGACCCAGATCAAATCTCTTAGAGATAATTAAGTAAAAAACAGAATTAGAATGTTAACAAAAAGTAAAACAGCTATTTCCACGTACACTGCATAATTTGAGTCTCTTTCTTTTAAAGGCTAGGATGAGGTTTGCACCAAAATTAATTCTCTGGGGCCAGCTCCAGTGGCCTACGGGTTAAGTTTGGCACACTCTGCTTTAGTGGCCCAGGTTCGGTTCCCAGGCACAGACCTACGTCACTTGCCTGTCAGCTGCCATGCTGTTGCAGCAGCTCACACACAAAAAGAGGAAGATTGGCAGCAGATGTTAGCTCAGGGCAAATCTTCCTCAGCAAAAAAATTTAACTCTTATAATTTTTCTATTTTAGAGGTAAAGTGTTTCAGCTAAACCTGGGTCTGTAAGAAAAAGCACCGCATTAAGTTCTCAGTTCTGCTCCTATTTAGCTAAATGAATTCACCTCATCTCTCTGGGACTTTGTTTCTGTCATCTACAAAATGAAAAAATTAGACCAGATGATCTCTATAAGGCCATGTACAGCTCAAAAAGTCTATAGCTCTATGAATCTCCAATCTTAAAGTATGCGATTATTCCAGGTACATAGCTAGCACCTTCAAGAACTTTCCATGGCAAAAAAGGATACTTTGGTACTGAGGCAATGTAACTGTTTGGTGCTTTTAAAAGAAATTAATTTTTCTTGCTACTATCTACAGTAGCAAAACATTACAAACACTAGTGTACTTGTTGATATTTAATATATTATCAACACCATAATATTATGAAGGTAATGTAGAAACAGAAAAAATTATATGTAATGTTAAGTGAGCATAGTAAAACACAAAATAGTACTTTCACTATAAGTCAAACCATATAAAATGTATATAAGTAAAAGATAATTTGTAAAACATTGTTTTATGGAAATAGTAGGAATATTTTTTAAATTTTTGTTTAATGTTGTGATATTGGCATTTCAATAAAACCAACTCCTCTTGAAAAAAATTTAAAGATATTTTCATTGTTTCCTGTGAATTAAAAGTCTTGGGTAAAAATCCAATACAAGTAAAATTTTAATATGAAGTTGTTTCTAACAAAATTTTAAAAATTCTCAACTTCAGCCTATGGGTCACATACGTAAGATACTTTTTACCATTAAACAGTTGTACGATAAATGAATTTAGATTGTCTCTGAGTTCACAGGCCCTTTATTACTCTCATAACCTCAAGTTCATAGACTAAATGTTGTCCAATATTTAAATAGTGATATTTGTTGAAATATGTATACCCCAAAATAAAACAATTCTTTGAAACTATAACCAATTCATATAAAATTACAATATTTTTAAAAACAGCAACAAAAGGTTTCTATTTAATTTTAAAATAAATATTAAGGCAAGTGAGGCACTAACTCTATAAAAGAAATCTTGTACATAAATAAAACCAGATAATTAATTGAAAAAATTAAAAAGATGAAGCGATTTTCCATTTCACCTAAATGCTAAGAATAATTTTAGTGGGCATCAACAGGGAACAAATAGAAAAAGCAACAACATGTAAGACCTGGGAAATGTCATTTTTATAGGAACTAAGTTGTGAGGGACCACGTGAGGAGGACAGCACCTCTCATGATTTCTGAGTGAGCATAGCACAGTCAACAAAACATCAACTCTTGTCACATACTATGTAACCTTAAACACATTAGTTAACTTCTCTGAGCTTCAGTTTCCTCATGTATAAAATAAGGACAATAATACCTATCTTATAACTCATGTAAACTACCTTAAGTATATGGCATTTGGTAGAGGTCAATTAATGATAGCTATGAAGAGACAAAACTGTATTTTAACTCTAATGTAAATAAATGTATATACATGGTATGGTTTTATTGAATCATCCTCAAATTGCTTTTCAATAACAACCAACAACAAAATTTTGTTCTAAACTCTATATAAAAGGAACTAAAGGATTTCCGCTCTGATTAGACAGCTTTTAAATTGCAACTTACTTTCATTCTGCAGGATGTTAATGGCATCATCCATAATACAGTCTGGGGAAAATCCTGCGGTCTTTGACAATAAACCCAACAATGATGCAATTTTCAGTCTCACAGATGGATCATTCTCCTGGAACAAAAAAAGCTATTGTTACCTTGCCACTCTACTCTCAGCTAAACAATAAGCAAGAACAGGAGAAACTAACTTCTCAAAAGGGATTCAATGATCCAAGTATTCGAAGGCTTTATTTCTGAAAAATTAACTTTATATACTTCAGGGAAGAGAGCTTTCCTCACTCAGTATGTTACACCCAAACACTGCAAAGTGAATGGGAATTTTTTTACACCTTCCTGATGTCATTAACTTTTAGCCAGAAATGTACTTTGGGGATTAAAAACACCTTTCTTCCACTGTGCGATCATGTTAGACGCGAGCTGCAGCAACCTGCACCACCAACACTGGGCACCCAACGTTGCTGCCAGCACCACTGCTCTTGGAGCTCCTGGAAACTGGGTGTTGGCAGCTACTCAGGAGAGAGTATCATATGGCATACCACCAGCCCAGCACCTGAGCTAACATCTGTTGCCAATCATCTTCATCTTCTTCTTCTTCCTCCCCCTTCCCTCCCCCTCCCCTCCCCCTCCTCCTCCTCCCCAAAGTCCCCCAGTACATAGTTGTAATTCTGGTTGTAGGTCCTTCTGGTTGTGCAACCAAGATATTCTTAAAGAAGAGCAAGGTGGGAGAACTTATCCCACCAGATGTCAAGATTTATTATAATACTATCCTAAGACAGCATGGTATTGGCATAAGAATAGACAAACCAATGGAACAGAAGAGGAAAGCCCTGAAACATACTCACTCATACAGAAACACTTGATTTACCACAAAGGTGGTACTGCAAAGCAATGAAAAAAGGACATTATTTTCAATAAACGGTGCTGGAACATTTGGGTTTCCACATATCCAAGCAACATACAGTCGGCCTTCCATATCCACAGATTCCATATCCACAGATTCAACCAACCACAGATATGTATAAATCTTCCTTGTCTTATGATGGGGTTCCATGCTGATAAACCCATCATACATTGAAAATATCGTAAGTCAAACATGCATTTAATCTCCCTAACCTATGGAACATCATAGCTTAGCCTTGCCTACCTTAAACATGCTGAGAACACTTTACATTAGCCTACAGTTGGGCAAACTCATCTAACACAAAGCCTATTTCATAATAAAGTGGTGAATATCTCGTAATTTATTGAATACCGTACTGAAAGTGAAAAACAGAATGGTTGTGTGTCAGTTGTTTGCCCTCGAAATCACGTGGCTGACTGGGAGCTGCAGCTTGCTGCGTCTGCCGAGCATCAGGAGAGAGTATCATACGGCACACCCCCAGCCCAGGAAAACATCGAAATTCAAAACTCCAAGTACGGTTTCTACTGAATATGTATGACTTTCTTACCATGATATAGTCGAAAGATAGTAAGTCGAACCATCCTAAGTGGGGGACCATCTGTACTATGTTTACAATCCATGGTAGGTTTAATCCACAGACGCAGAACCCACGGATATGGAGAGCCAACCTAAGGAACTTGAACATCTGTAGATTTTGGTATCCTCAGGGATCCCGGAACCAATCCCTTACGGATACCAAGGGACAACAGTACACAACAATCAACTCCATGTGTGAAAAGCAAATAATAAAGCTCCTAGTAATAGTCTAGCAAAATGTCTTAATGAGCTCAGGGTAGGAAAAACCTTCTTACATCAGACAAGAAAAGTACAAAATATAAATGAAAAGATTGTCAAATTGGGCTATACTAAGAACTTCTTTTCATCAAAATACAACATTAAGGGGCCAGCCCAGTGGCATAGTGGTAGAGTTTGCACGCTCCACTTTGACAGCCCAGGGTTTGCAGGTTCAGATCCTGGGCGTGGACCTATGCACTGTGCATCAAGCCACGCTGTGGCAGTGTCCCACATACAAAATGGAGGAAGATTGGCATAGATGTTAGCTCAAGAACAATCTTCCTCAAGCAAAAAGAGGAAGACTAGCAACAGATCCTGGCTCAGGGCCAATCTTCTTCACCAAAAAACAAAACAAAACACCTCAGTGAAAATAGGCAAGAGAGATAAATAGGCATTACCCAAAAGGATATGCAAATGGCCAATTAAACACGCTAAAGTTGCTCCACTTCATTAGTAATCTGAGGAATGCAAGTTAAGGTCACAATGATATAGTACACATCCATAAGAAGTGTCAAAATGAAAAAGATTGATAATTCCTACTGTTGGCCAGTATGTGGAGCAACTGAAATTCTCACATACTGCTAATAGAAGTAGTACTAAATTGTACTAATTGTACAATTCAGGTAGTACTAAATTGGTACTACCATTTTGGAAACAGTAGGCTCAGGAATTCCACTCCAGAGTATATACTAAACAGAAATGCAAGCCATGCAAACCAACTTGTACAAAAATGTTCACGGCTGGGGCTGGCCCCGTGGCCGAGTGGTTAAGTTCGCGCACTCTGCTGCAAGCGGCCCAGTGTTTCGTTGGTTCAAATCCTGGGCGCGGACATGGCACTGCTCATCAAACCACGCTGAGGCAGCGTCCGACATGCCACAACTAGAAGGATCCACAACAAAGAATATACAACTATGTACCGGGGGGCTTTAGGGAGAAAAAGGAAAAAAACAAAATCTTTAAAAAAAAAAAAAAAACAAAAATGTTCACAGCAGTACTTCTTGTAATAGTTAAAAATTGGAGATAGCCTAAATGTCCATCAATAATAGAATCAATAGACAAATTATGGAATATTCATGCAATGAAATCTTATAATGTGGTAAAAATGAATGAACTATAGCTATAGGCAACAATATGATGAATCTCACAAATAGAATTTTGAGTAAAAACCACACATAAAAAGGTACATACTGTATTCCCTCATATGTGAAGTTGAAAAAGAGACAAAAATTAATTGTATTTAGGGGTGCGGGTTTAAATAGTAAAAAAATAAAAGAAAGGAAGTTACTACCCTAAAAGTCAGGATAGTGATGGTTACCTTTGGGAAAGAAAGGAGAAATAATTAGAAGGGAGTTTGAGGGGGCCTATGGGATACAGATATTTCATTTCCTGACTTGGATGGTGGTTACATACTGTGTTCATGTTGTGATAAATCAACAGGCTGTATGAAGTTATTCTATATACTCTTATGTGTTATATTTCATAGGTTTTATAAGTTTTAAAAATATGATAGTTACTTGGATTACTGAAGTAACAGTAGAAACAGAGGTAAACGGACTCATGAGATATTTAGAAGAAAAAATCAACAAGACTTGGTGAGGAAGGGAATATGACAAGAGGAAAGGGTGAAGGCGCTATAAAGGAACTTTCTCAGGTTTTAATTAAGGGTCTATATTGATGGTGGTACCATTTCCTGAGATAAAGTAGACTGGAGAATGAAGGAAGACACTGAATTCACTTTTGAATAGAAATAAAAGCCAATTCTTTTATGGGCTTCAACTCAATGAACTAACACCATAGAATTAAGTAATTGTCTTTCAGA
This sequence comes from Equus asinus, assembly GCF_041296235.1. Classification (NCBI taxonomy): domain Eukaryota; kingdom Metazoa; phylum Chordata; class Mammalia; order Perissodactyla; family Equidae; genus Equus; species Equus asinus. Next base: position 80,200,059 of record NC_091809.1, on the reverse strand, counting down.
GGCACTAGACTAGCCAAATACCCTAATTTTGTAGTGAGAGAGTATATGAGAACAACTATATAGCCTTTCAACAGTCTGGAATGGAGTCAGACCTCCAAACACAAGGGAACTGCACAGAAAGCAGAAGTACTAAGCCTAGCAGCTAAGAGAGAGGCAAGAAGGTAAGAATGGGACAAAAAGAATAAGAGAGTATCTGACCTAGTGACATTCTTTATCCATCCGGATCCTTTACTCAGAGTAGTTCTCCTACTTTCTGAAATAATCCCCTGGGACACCTGCTACTGAAACACATAAATCACCTCCTTCACTCCTAAGCTTAAAACAAACTGCCTCTGGGGAAGCCCTCTTCAATAACTGCTCTTCTCACCAGCAAAACTGTCCTGGTTCAGGCTTTCATGACAGTGCTGCAGACTTAACTCCTGGTTGATCACCCTAAGTCCTGTCTTGCCCTCATCCAATTCCTCCATATTGCCCCCACAGTGACATGTCTAAAACAAAACCCCACAAAGCAGAATGCAAGACTCTTCAGGATCAGACCCCTTTCAATCCTTCTAGTCTTACCTCTTAAAGGGCTCTCAACCTAAAATCTACACCAGCCAAACTACTTGCATTTCTTCTAATGTAACAGGCTAGTTCACATCTCCATGCCTTTGCTCACAATTGCTCCTTCTTTCTAAAATGCCTTTCCTCTGTTTTCCAAGAGGCCAAAATTTGTTTTTTGAAGACTCATCTGAAGCATCATTACTAGTATATAATGGCTTTCCAGACCCCTGCTCCCAAGTAGAACTGATTATCCTCTTCTTTGAGGTCACATCATAACCTGTCCCAGATTTCACAGCACCTATAACGTTGTATTCTTATTATCCATTTATTGTCTCATCTACCAACTAGACTCAGATCGGGGATCATATATTCATCTCTGTATCACCAACACGAAGCACAAGGCCTGGCAGAGTTAGTATTCAGAACATCTTGAGAGAATGAAAAAATCACCAAAGAATAACTTTAGTCCTTAATATCTAAATGCTACATATATTATTTGCTCTACCAACTATACTGTTAGCCCCTAAAGGACAAGGATCAGGTCTCAAAGTTCTCCTACATCCTACAGAGCAATGAGCACAGTGGTATAACTGAAGAATCCCTCATGTGAAATAAATTCAGGTACTGCTGCCTGACCACAGAAAGACTTGGACAAGAAAAGCAGAATCCAAAGTAGTTTATCTACTAAAATACCAGACACCACATTTCTGGATAAAACAGAAGAAAGGGTAAAAAACACTATGGTGGTTAATCTAGAACTGGCCCCATCTGGCATCCCTCCTCACTCCTTTGGGGTTAGAATCTGCTAGACTAACGCAAACAGCATGGTCTGGTTAAAGAGCCTGGGGTCTGACATCAGGACACCCGAGTCCAATTTTTCTTTTAGACATGAAAATGGAATTGTCACTATGTTTTCAAAAAGAATCTTTATTGTTTAGAAATATAAACCGAAATTTATGAATAAAATGATATGGTGCCAGGGAACTGTTTTCATAAGAATCTGGTAGAGAGGGTGAGGGTGGAGGAAGTAGAAGTGGACAGTGGGGTGGGAATGAAACAAGTTTGGCCGAGAAATGATAATTGTTGAAGCTGGGTAATGAGTACATGGGAATTAATTAAACCATTCTCTCTACTTGCAAATATATTTGAAATGTTCCACAACAAAAAGTTGAAAAACAAAAAACAACTCAGATTCAAACCTAACCCCTCCATTTACTAAGCTGAGTGAAACTGCTCTAAGCCTAGTTCCCTATCTGGATTACAGAGAGAACAATGGTGTTGTCACCAGGAATAAATAAAATATTACACGTGGAAAGAGCTTTATAAACTCCAACAAGCTATATAAATGTTAATTGCTCTTAGATGTATTATTATAGATGATTATTGACAACAGAGTTATATTATTATGTAATAATAATAATAGGTAGATATTGATAAGAAAAGTGATAACTAAAAATAGACCACTAAGAGACTGAAAACTTCTTGAGAACAAAAACTCTGATTTCATTCATATACAACATGAGGGAAACATTTATTAAGCCCTTACAGTGTTCCAGAGAACTTGCCCAACACTGGGACAGAAGTTATTAATAGATATGTAGTCTCTGAATTTAGGGGCTCAAAGTCTGAAGGAGATAGACACACATGACAAATAATGGCAATGCTAAGAGCTAACAAATGTGCTAACAGGACACTGTCCACCACCCAGAACAATGCCTGATATATAATAATCATTTGTTAACTGAGTAAAAAGTGTCACAAAGCATTCATTCATTCATTCAACAAATATTTACTTTACCCCACACTGTTCTTGGTGCTGCAGATACATCAACTTAAAAAACAAACAAAAATCTCTACTCAAGAGGAGCTTACATTCTAGCATGGGGAAATGGACAAGGAACAAAACAAATGAGAAAATCATATAGAATATTAGAAGATGGTAAATGCTATGGAGAAAATAAAATCAAAATGGGGCTACAAAGTGCTGGGGTAGGACAGGCAGTTTCAGTCTCGAATAGAGGGATAAAGGAAGGCGTCTGTGAAAAAGCCACATTTGAGCAAAGACTTGAAGGAAACACGGGAAGCAGTCATATGAACATCTGAGTGAAGTGTTCCAGAGAGAAAGACATGTAAGTGGAAAGACTCAGAGAAAGGAACACAGTTGGCAGAGAAAATGGCAGACCAGATCACAGGAGTGGGGTTCTAGGCTGAGGGAAAAGCATGTGAAAGAATACCAATTTCTGAAAACACACAGGTCTTTGGAAAACTACAAGCATTTTGATTAAGCTAGAACATTATATATGTAAATAGAAGGACCTTTATGGCATACATAAAAGCTCTAAATAAAGACAGTTTATAGAAAGAAGAGAAACTGAAGGGAAAAAGATGAGAAGCTTCTGCTAGGTGGGACTTCAAGACATTATGTGCATCCGACAGAAGCAACGTGAAGTACAAATCATCACCTACAAAGTATTCTTAAATTCTCAAAACTGTGCTTAACCTGAATCGAACAAAACCTACAGATCTAACTTCCAGTTCATGGTAAATACAGGGGACAGAGGAGCAAGTTAACCCCCAAGGAAGTAAATAAATTCAGAAGACAAGACATTTTACGAAACAAGTGACCAAGTTTCTTTAACAGATCAATGTCACCAAAATGATAAAAGCTGTTCTAGATTTAAGAAAGAGCAAATGTCATGTGTAGACATTGTTTGTACTTTGATGTGGACAAATCAACCATAAAAAGACATTTTTGAAACAACTAGGAAAATTTGAATATGGACTAGTTGTTAGATGACATTAAGGAATTATTTAGTTTTATTTGATGTGGTTATGTTTTAAAAAAAGATGTCCCTGTTTTAGAGATATTTTACTGAATCACTTAGGGAAAAACACTATGATACTGTAAAAATTTTCAGGAAAACAGAACAAATTTGGCAAAATGTCAATAACTGTTTAATTCCAGAGATGGGTACTTGGCAGTTCATTATAGTACCATCTCTGCTTTTCTATAAGCTTACTAATTTTCATACTAAAGTTTAAATTTTTAATTCATCTGTGATTCAAATATTTAAAAATCATTTCTGCTTTTACTTGAGATCTCACTTACACATAAAAACTGAAAAATAAACACATTTTGTGGATTTCATTTTCTGTTTAAACTATTTCCTATAGTTAATATGCATAAATTGATGTTTTCTTCTAATCCATTAAAATACATGAAGAAATAAAATGCCACTTAGCTTAAAAAAAGTTAAAAAAAAAAAAAAAAAGAGCTATTGCAATTAGAGATAAGCACCTTGAACTGGGGCAGTAACAGCAGGATGACAGGACTACATCCCAGAGACAAGCCCTGTTCAGAAGGGTCATGGTTGAAATGAACTCCTCCTCTGTGCTCCCACTGCACGCGGTACGTATTACACTCAGAGTGCCCCAGCAACGTGACGCACCTTATCCTTACCGTTCACCCCGTCTCCATCTCGATACTGTAAGCTTCTGAGGACAGGATGTGGATCTTTTTTTATCTCTGTATCCACAGTGCCTAGCACGTGGAAGACCCTCAGTAAAAGACTGCTGAATGAACACCTTCTTACTTACTTGGCAGTACTAACCCATTTTGCAGACATGACACCACTCTTACACATACTCCCATCAGGTCCTCAAGACTTTCATACCTTGTAGTAATGTTCCAAGAGAATCCTGACGACCCCCTCCACACTTTCTGCCTCCACAGGCTTCCTGGCAAACTGGAGTAGGTACTGCAAAGCATCTGCTGGGGAGGTAGCTTTACACAGATCAATGTGGAGTGCTGCAGATTTGCTTGGTTTTGTCAGTCGTAGTTTCTTAGTAGCAATTTCCTCCTGTTGTTGCTGCAAGGGGGGAGGGAAGATAAGACATGAAGACCTAACTGAAAACACAGGGTCTGCAAGTTTAACTTTGCCTCATTTAATGGAATTAACTTGTCCTTATACCAAATAATGAATGTAGGTAAGAGACCTAGTCTTAGGAAAACACAGTGCTATGAAGTGGAAAAAGAACACTGGATTGGAGATAAGGCTATGAGTCCCAGTTTTGCTTTTCACTAGCTCCTACGAACTTTGGGCAAGTTGTTTAGTTTCTCCAAGTCTCAGTTTTTTTCTCTGTAAAGTAGGTCCACTAACATTTTGTTCTGACTATCTCTTAGGATTGTTGTAACTTTAGGGTTAAGAGGACACACAAAGTATCTGCTCCATTCTTCATCAGAAAAGAAATCTCAATTGCACAAATATATTCAGACTGTGCTGAGGCACCTACCAGGTTCAGCTTCCCTCCTGAGAAAACTAGAACTGAGGGGAAACGTATGTAGCTTACAGTGAGGAGAAAAATCTTCCCCTCACTCCAGATGACTGTTTTCACCCAAATCATTCCACCTTTATTAGAAGAATGTTCAGGGTAGGGAAAAAACACACTGCCACATGCCTAGCAAACTGCTGTTGCTGTTGGTGGCATCGAGTTGATTTCGACTCCTAGCGATGCTGTGCAGAGTGGAACTCTGCCCAGTCTTTTTGTGCCGTCCTCTCACCTTCCAACACTATATCAGACAATGTTCCACTGCTATTCATAGGGTTTTCATGGACAATTTTTTCAGAAGTGGGGGGCCCAGTCCTTCTTCCTAGTCTGTCATAGTCTGGAAGCTCTGCTGAAATCTGTCCACCACGGATGACCCTGCTGGCATTTGAAATACCAGTGGCATAGCTTTCAGAATCACAGCAACAAGCAGCTGCCACAGTATGACAACCAACTAACGGGTGGGGTGGTTCCCTGGGTGGGAAACGAACCAGGGTCACTGCAGTGAGAGCCCTGAATCTTAACCACTAGGCACCGGGGCTGGCTCCAGCAAAGTGCGGCCACTTAATGAATGTTTACTGAATGATTGATTTAGAATTAGGAGTTGTCTCTGAATTCCAACTCTGCTGCTGTACTGTAAGTCAGTCATGATTATCACTTTTATCATCTGTAAAATGGGAAGGATGACACCAACCACCAGTCTTTCTCAACCAGGGATCCTCATCTGAGCACAAAACGTACAAAATTATTTGGGTGACTATCTTCTAAATTCTCCCAAGAACGGTGCATAACTAGAACCATCCTAGATGCATTTGTTACATATAATGGGTGCCAAAAAGTTCATGTAAAGGAGTACCTGTCACTCGGGGGCTTAAGTCAGGCCCTGGTGGGGTATAGAGAGGATCATAAGATAAATGTAATCAGTAACTTTCCTTAACACTTGATGCATCATTTTCACATCCTGAACAACCACCTCCTTACAAATTTATACTTCTACAGAGAAGAAATCAGAATTATTCTAGACAGGAACATAGTACGGCATGATAAAAAAACCAAGGGCTTTGAAGTCAGAGGAACTGGGGTTCAATAACCACTTACTAGCTAGGGGAGGCTTCTATAAAAAGCAATACAGTATCTGTATCGTAGGCATATCTGAGAAGTATAACATCTTTTTTTTTTTTTGCTGGGAAAGATTCACCCTGAGCTAACATGTTTTCAGTCTTCCTGGAGTTTTTTTTTCCCCTCCCCAAAGCCCCAGTACATAGTTGTATATTCTAGTCGTAAGTCCTTCTAGTTCTTTTATGGGAGCCACCACCACAGCATGGCTACTGACAGACAAGGGGTGTGGTTCCTGCCTGGGAACCGAACCCGGGATGCCGAAGTGGAGCACACCAAACCTTAACTGCTAGGCCAACAGGGCTGCCTCAAGAAGCATGTCTTTATTGTATAAGACACAACAAGCACCAGATACAAGTCAGTTCTCTCTCCCTCCTCATCTTCATAGCAAAGAAAAAAGAACAGAAGCACTAGAACTCATTTTATCACTCCACGGTAACCATTCATGCAGAATAAAGTGAAGAAATGAGCTGTTCTCTTAAAATCCTTATCCAGTTCCATCCTCTTCCAGACAAATTCAATCTTCAGTGTTATCTGGGCTGCAGTTAGATCAAAAGCTAGGAAATATTTGTTTTCCTAGAGAGTTTGTAAGGGGAAAGACAAACTGATACCTGCTATTATTGAATCATCAACATTTTTGTGAGCCAGGCCCTATGATCTACCTGGGGGACACAGATGAACCAGGCATTATCTCTGCCCTCAAGGAGCTCAGACTAGTGAGGAGAGATGTACACTGGTAATTATAGGCGCACTGAGTGATAAGGACAAACAGATGAGTAAGACAGAGTGCTACAGAAGCAAGGGAGGAAGACAGTGAACACTCGCTGAGGTTTCAGTTAGATCTTGAAGCAAAAATCGAAGTCCAACGGGTGGAGAACAAAAACAAAGGGAAGAAAGACATCCATTTTATGTAAAAGAGACAACAGGTACAAAAGTTTGGAGAGGTGCAAACATGTGGCATGCTGAAGGAAGAGTGAGTAGTCTTCGGAAGTGGGAACCACAGAATGTTGGGAAGAAAGGAAGTGACACTACACAACAATGTGAATGTACTTAATGCCACTGAACTATACACTTAAAAATGATTAAAATGGTAAATTTTCTTTTTATTTTATTGAGGACATAATAGTTTATAACATTGTGAAATTTCAGTTGTACTTTTTTTTTTTGAGGAAGACTAGCCCTGAGCTAACTGCCACCGATCCTCCTCTTTTTTTGCCGAGGAAGGCTGGCCCTAAGCTAACATCTGTGCTCATCTTGCTCTACTTTATATGTGGGAAGCCTACCACAGCATGGCTTGTCAAGTGGTGCCATGTCCGCACCCGGGATCCAAACCGGCGAACCCTGGGCCGCCAAAGCAAAATGTGTGCACTTAACTGCTGCACCACGGGGCCGGCCCCTCAGTTGTACAATATTAATTGTCAGTCACCATACAAATGTGCTCCTTCATCCCTTGTGCCCACACCCCAACCCCTTCCCCTCTGGTAACCACTAAACTGTTCTCTTTGTGTGTTTGTTTATCTTCCACATATGAGTGAAATCATACAGTATTTGTCTTTCTCTGTCTGGTTTATGCTGCTTAACGTAAAACCCTTAAGGTCCATCCATGTTGTTGCAAATAGGATGATTTTGTCTTTCTTTATGGCTGAGTAGTACTCCATGTGTATACCTATACCACATCTTTATCCAATCATCAGTCAGTGGGCACTTGGGTTGCTTCCACTTCTTGGCTATAGTGAGTAATGCTGCAATGAACGTAGAGGTGCCTAAGTCTCTTCAAACTATTGATTTCAAGTTCTTTGGATAAATACCCAGTAGTGGGATAGCTGGGCCATATGGAATTTCTATTCTAATTTTTTGAGAAATCTTCATTCTGTTTTCCCTAGAGGCTGCACCAGTTGATAGTTCACCAACAGTGTTTGAGGGTTCCCTTTCCTCCACATCCTTTCCAACACTTGTTATTTCTCGTCTTAGTGATTATAGCCATTCTGACGGGTGTAAGGTGATATCTTAGTGTAGTTTTGATTTGCATTTCCCTGATGATTAGTGATGTTGAACATCTTTTCATGTACCTATTGGCCATCTGGATACCTTCTTCGGAAAAACGTCTGTTCATATCCCCTGCCTATTTTTTCATCAGGTTGTTTTTTTGTTATTGAGTTGTGTGAGTTCTTCATATATTTGGAGATTAACCCCTTGTGGGATATATGATTTGCAAATATTTTCTCCCAGGTGGTGGGTTATCTTTTCGTTTTGTTCCTGGTTTCCTTTGCCTTGCAGAAGCTCTTCAGTCTGATGAAGTCACACTTGTTTATTTTTTCTTTTGTTTCCGTTGTCCGAGTAGACACGGTATTTGAAAAGATCCTTCTAAGACCAATGTCAAAGAGTGTACTGCCTATATTTTCTCCTGGGAGTTTTGTGGTTTCAGGTCTTACTTTCAAGTCTTTGATCCATTTTGAGTTAATTTTTGTGTATGGTGAAAGATAATGGTCTACCTTCATTCTTTTGCATGTGGCTGTCCAGTTTTCCCAACACCATTTTTTGAAGAGACTTTCCTTTCTCCATTTTATGTTCTTAGCTCATTTGTGGAAGATGAGCTGTCCATAGACGTGTGGTTTTATTTCTGGGCTTTCAATTCTGTTCCATTGATTTGCACGTCTGTTTTTGTACCAGTGCCATGCTGTTTTGATCACTGTGGCTTTGTAGTATATTTTGAAGTCAGGGATTGTGATGCCTCCAGCTTTGTTCTTTTTTATCAGGATTGTTTTAGCTATTCAGGGTCTCTTGTCACCCCATATGAATTTTAGGATTCCTTGTTCTATTTCCATGAAGAATGTCCTTGTGATTCTGATTGGGATTGCATTGAATCAGTAGATTGCTTTAGGTACCATGGACATTTTAACTACATTTATTCTTCCAATCCATGTGCATGGGCTATCTTTCCATTTCTTTATGTCATCATCGATTTCTCCCAATAATGTTTTATAGTTTTCATTGTCAAGGTCTTTCACTTCCTTGGTTAAACTCATTCCTAGATATTTTATTCTTATTGTTGCAACTGTAAATGGGATTATATTCTTGAGTTCTCTTTCTGTTAGTCTATTATTAGAGTATAGAAATGCAACTGATTGTTGAAGTTGATTTTGCACCATGCAACTTTGCTGTAGTTGTTGATTATTTCTAATAGTTTTCTGATGGATTCTTTAGGGTTTTCTATATATAAAATCATGCCATCTGCAAACAAGAAGAGTTTCACTTCTTCATTGCCTATTTGGATTCCTTTTATTTCTTTTTCCTGCCTAATTTCTCTGGCCAAAACCTCCAGTACTATGTTGAGTAAGAAAGGCAAGAGTGGGCACCCTTGTCTTACTCCTGTTCTCAGAGGGGTGGCTTTCAATTTTCCCCATTGAGTATGATGTTAGCTGTGGATTGGTCATACATGGCCTTTATTATGTTGAGGCAATTTCCTTATATCCCAATTTTGTTAAGAGTTTTTATCATAAATGGATGTTGGATCTTGTGAAATGCTTTCTCTGCATCTATCGGGATGATCATGTGATTTTTATTCCCTATTTTGTTAATGTGGTGTATCACACTGACTGATTTGCAGATGTTGAACCATTCCAGTGTCCCTGATATAAATCCCACTTGATCGTGGTGTACAACAATCTTTTTAAAGTAATGCTGTATTCGGTTTGCCAATATTTTGTTGAGGATTTCTGCATGTATGTTCATCAGCAATATTGGCCTGTAATTTTCCTTATTTGTGTTGTCCCTGTCTAGCTTTGGGACCAGGGTGATGTTGGCCTCATAAAATGTGTTAGGAAGTGTTCCATCTTCTTCAACTTTTTGGAATAGTTTGACAAGGATAGGTATTAAATCTTCTTTGAACATTTGGTAGAATTCTCCAAAGAAGCCTTCTGGTTCTAGACTTCTATTTTTGGAGAGATTTTTGATTACTGTTTCAATCTCTTTATTCATGATTGGCCTACTTAGATTCCCTATCATCTTGATTCAGTTTTGGGGGGGTTGCATGAGTCTAAGAATTTATCTATAAAATAGTAAAGTTTATGTTACATATATTGTACTCCAGAAAAAGAAAGACAAGAAAAGTGTGCATGGGAAACAGCCAGGAAATCGCAGAATGCAAGTCACAGAAGAGGGAGCTCTGTGAAGTTAGAAAAGGTTTCCTGAATCTTGGCTCATTCTAAAAGCTCAGGAAACCTAATTTCACATAAAAAGGAACAACAAAAAAGTGTCAAGGTTAAATCTCAATCAAAGTTAATTTAAGAAAAAACAAGAATAAGGAGCAGATTAACTTCCCTACAGACAAGGAGAATATGCTACAAAGATGTGTCTACAAAACAAAAGAGAAAGTGATACAGCTGGAAGGAATACTTGTCAAATCCCAAACGGCTAGGGAGTTTGTCTAGGGAGTTTTTTAAAAAAGGAGCTGCTGCAAAAGACGAAGACTTGATTTGTCAATGCAATTATGTCTCCGTACTATAATGACAGATTTGCTGTTCTCTCTCTCCCACTAGCCTGTGAGCTCCTAAAGGACAGGGACCCTAATGCATATTGGACTTTGTAGCTCAACGCCTTTCACCATACCTGATATATAGTAATCACTCATTTACCCAATAAACTCTTGTTGAAAGAATGAATGAAATGTTTAAGGATCAGTTTCCTGCTGGATGGTCTAAGTCTTGCTATTCTACAAGTCTAAGGACCTAAGGGTGATCTACAGATCTAAGGATGCTGCTGATCCACTAGGATCGATTGGGGGCTTGTCAAATGCAGATTACTGGCTCACCTCCCCTGCCCGATTTACAGAGTAGAATTTACATTTTAACAAGATCTCCAGCTGATTCGTATACACGTAAAGTCTGAGAAGCACGACACAAGGGATGACTTGGAATCAACCTCTACTTTAGCGACATTTTTGAGGAGACACATGGAGAATCTCTGACTGCTCTGACACCAGTCCTTAAACAACTCTAAAGGAGTTCCTAGTTCTAAAGGTGTCCTTCCTAGGTGAGCTGTTCCACCAACGGAGAGTTCTACCCCTATGAAGCCTGTGACCCTTGCCTCCTTTGACTGGGTCTTGAGGATTTCTATAGACTCCTCTTCCAATCCCTTAGACCTTTGCATACAGCCAACTTGTCCCTGGGCTCTTTTTTTTGTAACGGGAGTTAGGAGGGTCTCTGCCACTAACTGGTTTTAAGTCCTCGTACCCCTCCAGAAGGCTCAAAGTTCACAGCTGTAAAATGAAGATGCTAATATAATCCGAACGAAATGAGATAACGGTATTTTCGTAAATTGTAAAGTGCTATTTGTTTCTTCTAACAGTTAAAAAAAGTGTCAGACTGCACATATTAGTTAATAATGATGGCAACAGTAGCGGCAAACGAACACACCCACTAAAATGTAGTCTCAGCCTATCAAAGTAGGCGGCAGTCAACCCAGATTTGTGGCGTCTGTTCTGGCAAAGCGCCGGGGACGTGGATAACCTCTCCCTACGCCAGGACAGATTTTGGGACCTTTCCTTTCGGAGCTTACCTGAACCACCTTAGTGAACTCCTCGTACACCCGCTTCTTAAGGTGCGCCGCCATGGCTGCCCGCAGACCCTCTCAGCTTCCGTACTCGACAGGAGGCGTGGCATAGGAACCCGGAAATCCCGCCCAAGCCGGAGGAACCTGCCACGGTCCCACAAGGCAGTGGGCCTCCGGGAAAGAGAGGCCTCTTCTTGCTGCTCGACTGCCCTGCCGCAGCACAACCAAGTTTGGGCGCCTCCGCCTCTTGCGGCCGGGGAACGAAAACTAGAGCGTAGCCCGGAGGGGGCGGGACCTCTGGCGGGAGGAGACGGGACTGACAGGGCAGACGAGCCAATGGGAGCTTTCGGGAGTTTGCTGCTCGTCTCAAAGTGTTCTGGCGTGGAACAGAGCAGAGGGAGGGAGGGAGTACCGAGTAAAGGGCAGAGTCGGGGCGGTTCAGAGCTAGAGGCAAAACTTGGACTTGCGTAAGGATTTTGACTCTCGAGATAACGGGAAGACGCCGAGTAGGAGTTTCGTCGTCCTTTGCTCTTCGCAGTGTTTACTGCTTGCAGCGTCCCTGAGCTTTCCTTTTGATCAAGCCTTGCGTCATCCCTCTCCTGACCTGGGATGCTTTTTCCTGCTCGCTCACTCCAATTGTTCAAAAGCTACCCATTCTTTAAGGAATCAATCCCTCCTCTGATACGTGGGGTAGAGTGGAAAGAATCTTGAGACCGAGGGTCGAGCAACAAAGCTTCAGGCTCCGCCTGGCACTTAATGAACAAGCAGCCTCAACTACAAATGCGCTGATAACACCTAACCTGACAAAGATGTAATGACAATGGGATACAAGAATGCAGAAATATTTCGCACACTGTAAAGTGTAGTTCACGTGTTAGTGTTAATAAATCCAAGGTCGGTTTTACATCCTACCTTAAACTTTGGCTATTCATTGTTTGGTTCTTTCAAAAGAGTTAACATGGGATGCTTAGAAAAAGCGGCAGGCTGTGGTAGGTACAGAAGACTCCACAATGCATAAAAGATGGTCATTACCCTCAAGGTCCTACAGTCTAACTGGGAAGAGAGACACCCAAACTGATCATTAGAGGGCAACCAAAGTGTGCTGGGTAACAGAGGAATGTGGTTCAAACAGAGCTAACTTTTTCAAGATGCCTCAGGGAGGTTTTACAGAGGAAATGATTTTTAATCTGGCTTCAGAACAGTGAATGGTCCAGAAAGAAAGGAATCCCAGACCACAGAGTCTACCGCATATATAAATATGTCAAGTGGAATGAAAAGCGCTTAGTAAAGTTACTTAGCCTTCAATAAATGCTAGCAGTTATTATTGTTATGATTACCATATTCTATCAAATATAAGCTGCCATTCTCCCAAGAAAGGGTTCCCATACTCAACCAAGGTTAGAGTTAGGTACTTCCCTTCAACCGGAGCCCGGATTGGGACTTTCCCATGGTTCAGAGTTTGGTCAGGAGCCATAAGGAGGAATGCCAATCCAGCCTTAGGAAAAGAAACCTGGCACGGGAGTCTTGGAGATTGGTGACTGTGCTAATGACTTAAGTGGTTGACTTGCACCCATGTAATATTTGTATGTTACAGACAGGATTAGGAAGGAATGGCTTAATTCATTCTTCATCACCCTCAGGCTTAAGGTACTGATTCTCTTCAGGCTAAATGCCAAGATTTGCCCCGTAGAGTAGCCATGGGCAGCAAACTTAGATTCATACAGCTGTCCAAGAAGGTTCCTGATGGAGAAGTGAACTTAGATCCATCCTTGAAAAAGAGGAAGACACAAGGAAGAAAAGGGCACTTACCGGAGTTTAAGTTCACAAGCCAATGAAGCAAGATCCCGGTACAGGCCACCAGAAGAAATGCTGCGGGCTCGGCGAGACAAAGAGTCAAAAGAAAGATTTCTTGGACTCTCAAAGTCTGGTAGTAGTGCTCCATTATTCAGAGAATAGCACAAAACAGCATGGGGACAGGACCCATGGGCAGTGAACAGCTGTAGGCATGGGGACAGAACCCACGGGCAGTAAAGGGCTGTAGGCATAGGGACAGGACCCATGGGCAGTGAAGGGCTGCAATGTGTTGAGGATTAGGGCTAAATTTATAAGGCAGGGGTACGTGACTTATTTTCTACTAGACAAAGGAAAGATGATGTGAAAAATCATTAAATGGTATCAGTGCACGTGGGGTCTGGTTACTGTGTGGTCGTATAACTTTAGATATGAATTGGGTCATATAGATTAGCATGTAGGCCAGAACGCCTTGGGCTTCTCTCCCTGGGGCAGCCTTGATCCACATCAATATTATTAGATACATGGCTGCAGGAAGGAGTTTGGTGCACTCAGAAAACCAAAGGAAATTCAGTACATATTGAAAGTAAAGTGCATACAGGGAACAGGAATGAGCCATAGAAATAAAATTAAGAAGCTGGGGGCAGACTAGTACATAAACAAGAATATTCCATTATCTAATTTTGAAATGAAAAACTGTCTTTACTGAATTGATAACATTTGCCTTTGACTTTCATTATTGCATGAGAATGCAGTGAGGTGCCCCAGTGAATCCCTTAGGCTTCAAATAGAGTCTTCCTTTCCCCAATTGCATAACAGCAACCCAACTTCTCCTTGGAAATCTGGGTCACTCAGACTGGTATAGTAACTCCTTCTCTGCCTCTTGCCTAAGCAAGAACAGCCCCAAGTGACCAGGGGCAGTCTCATTACATGTGCCAGTGTAATGGAACAACTCTGTTCTTCTGTGGAACTGTTCCTCCCTTGGAGACTAAGTACTCCCAACCCACTGGACCCAAAAATTCATAAATGAGTTATTTGGTGTAAAAATGACAAGAACCACTCCTAACTCCACCCCTTAGTTCCAAGACCCATGTATTCTAACTGTGGGGGGAACAGTGCTATATTTTAGCTGTTGGTAAAAGGCATATACCACAAACCTGTAAGACAGCACTTCAAACTCACAATGTGTTGTCTCTCAGCTAGCACCATAACTGAGTCTGCAAAAAGTCACTATGCTGTTTTTGTCAGAGCGGCTGCATCAAAGTGTTGGGGTGCCTAGCAAGACCAACGAATTTCTTTACTATAATTTTTTCACCGTAACGTAAGCTCCTTAGTCAGAGGCAATGTGTGAAATACATGAAAATGAATAAGGTATCCATGAATGGTAGGGCTGGCAGAAACACCACAGTTACATGTATTAGTCAGGGTTCTCCAGGAAAACAGAACCAATAGGCTATATATAGATATTAGGCTACTATAACAGAATTCCAAAGACTGAGTGGCTTATAAACAACAGAAATGTATTTCTCACAGTTTTGGAGGCTGGGAAGTCCAAGATCAAGGTGCAGGCAGATTCAGTGTCTGGTGAGAGCTCATTTCGTGGTTTCTAGAGAGCTGTCTTCTCACTGTGTCCTCACATGGCAGAAGTAAGGGAGCTATCTGGGATCTCTGTTATAAGGGCACTAACTCCTTTCACGAAGGCTTCACCCTCATGACCTAATCACCCCCCAAAGGCCCCACCTCCTAATACCATCACATTGAGGGTTAGGATTTTAAGAAAGGAATTGGGGGGGGGGGGGAATGCAAAGATTCAGTCTAAAGAAGTAAAAAAGTCAAATCTGAATCTGGAATATGTATCTATTCCTGTAAGGATAAATCACCACTCCCTCCCTGACGGAAGGATCCAGTGTGCAGTAGAATGATTGCAAACATGGCCCCAATTCTCCTCTCCTCTCCTCGAAATGTAGCTTTGAAGTTACTTCCTGTAAGAGATGTAATGTAGGGCCAGCACCGGTGGCCTAGTGGTTAAGTTTGGCATGCTCCACTTCGGCAGCCCAGGTTCAGTTCCTGGGCATGGACCTACATCACTCTGTTAGCTGCCATGCTGTGCTCATGGCCCACATACTGAAGAAAAGAAATAGAGGAAGATTGGCATGGATGTTAGCTCAGGGCAAATCTTCCTCAGCAAAAAACAGACAAGAGATATATGAGCTATATCCCCACCCTTTGAATTGGGCTAGCCTTGTGCCTGGCCAGAAGAATGTAGCAGAAGTGACAGTGTGCTAGTTTTGAGCCTGGGCCTCAATGTCTATCCACATACCAATTCCCCAGGCCTTTTGCTTTATTTTGGAATCCTACCATTGCCACGAGAATAAGTCCAACCTAGTCTGCTGAAGAGTGAGTGGCCACATGGAACAAAGCTAGGTTGACCCAACTGAGGACAGCTTAGGCTGATCCACCATGTGACTACAGATGCATGAGTGAGCCCAGCTAAGACCAGAAGAACTGCCCAATCTATAAGTTTATGAGAAATAATTAATGGTTAATTAAGTTTTAGGATCAGGGTGTTGTCATGTAGTCAGACAGTCCCTCAGCTACTAGGGTGACTTGCCACACTTCCATGGATTCAGCTGGTAAGGAGACAACCCAAAATGGATTTAGACAGTTTACTATTCACAGCATAGCAGGTGGCATGAACTTCCTGTTTGTATTGGTTCTCCTGCCCCCCACCCCCCAAAAGCGCATCGCAGGTGATGCAGGTGAATGCCATGCACACAATAGATCTGCAACACAGATGAAGAACACTGACTTTAGGAAACCCTCGATCTTAAAAGAAGAACACTAACAACCCTACCCTCTGGAGAGAGACTTTATCTTTATTATACCAGTTAGGAAACAAATCTGCCTTCCAACCCAGTGGGAGACATTTTTTACCATCCTGAAATGTCTCAAGCTTTATTACCCTGTAATGTAAGTAAATCTACTTCCTACCCCGAAGCAGCTTTGCAAACATCCTGAAACAAAGCTGTCAATGCCATTTGCTTAGAAACGCCAGCATTTCTCCCAACAGTTTGTTACAGAACAGTATAGCTAACTGATCTGCAGTGCAATCAACCTACCACTAAGAAGCGTCTAGTCCCGTCCCCCCCCCGCCCCCCGGCAATAATACCATATCAAATGCTTAGTGTCGGTCTCTACTCTTGGACATCCTTCAGTGGCCAGATCAGCTCTGGTGAGAGGAAGTCTGTACTGTAGAGGCCGTGCATAGCCTCCATCCCTGCCATCATGGCCACCTTTTTCATGACTCCATTGAGCAAGCAATGGGGAAAGACGCTGACTGACGTCTACAGGTTGGATCATTGTGCCCATTTATTTTTTGAGAGCCTCTTCTAGAATGGATGCCCTCTGGTGGGCATTCATAAGAAACACAAATATTTTCAGCCTTCCAAGAGGTCCAGCTACATGCCAACTCCCCAGGCCTTCTTGTCACCAGTCTTTCACTCTTGTACTTTCCAAGTCTTTAGCCAATCAGGAAAGGGACTGGGCCTGCAGTACCTAGGGATCCGCCTTCCAGGACACTGAGCACAGCAGAAAAGAGAAGAGAATGTTTGGGGAGGGGGGTGGGGAAGGACAGGGAAAATAAGTAGAGAATTAAAAAAAAAAGTTACTCTAGGAGAATTATGTAGACCTGAAAACTGGCAGAGTGCTATAAACTAGGGTGTCTCCATGAGGGCAATCTCAAAGGTTTTACTCTTTGTGTTTTTCCTTTGGATTATAATGACGGTTATATTTAGCATTCCATTTTAAGTTTTCCTCCTGTGACTCTATAATTTTCTTTAGTAAATCTCAACAGTTCTGAAAAGTCTTATATGCCCCCACAAATGAACAGATATAGTATTTTGAACATTATGTATATGCCTTACTATTTTGCCTTTTCTGTTAGGAAAAAGTAAGGGAAGAGATAGTATATTGGATAGGCAACCAAGAATGTCCACTTGATTTCTGTATTTCTAATTTACATCTTTTTGGATACGTCTTTTTTTCATAGCCTTGTAAGCCTCACCATCTTAAGTCCTTTTTGAAGTAAAGATGTAATTAAATTGCATTGAATTAAAGGAGCATTCTCCTCCCCAATAATTTTAAGCCCTCTATAAATGTAATTTTAATTGCTGCATAACATGGCATTATATACATGTACCATAACTAATGTGACTGATTTCCAATTGTTTTGCTATTTTAAGTGGGATAAAAAGTCATACGTTATTGGAGCCAGCCCTGTGGCCAAGTGGTTAAGTTCATGCACTCCACTTTGGCAGCCCAGGGTTTCATGGGTTTGGATCCTGGGCGCGGACATGGCACCACTCATCAGGCCATGCTGGGGTGCCGCCCCACATAGCACAACCAGAAGGAGCTACAACTAGAATATACAACCATGTACCACAGGGCTTTGTGGAGGGAAAGAAGAAAAAAAGAAGATTGGCAACAGATATTAGCTCAGGTGCCAATTTTCAAAAAACAAAAAAAAAAAGAAAAAAGTAGTATGTTATCTTAAGTGTATTATGGATTGGAAGTTGGGGGTAGATATTGGAATTGCCTTTGTTTAATAAAATAGTTTGGTAAATTGCTTAGGAAGAGTCAGCTCCTAAAGGACACAGGCTAGAGCCAAAGCAACGAAAGAGCTAAACTGAAACATCGTCTTCTCCTGGCAAATGACAAGAACACAAGAGGGCTGGTGGAAACTTGGCATGCCTCTAAAGCTTCAGTTTGGAACTGGCACACTGTCACTTCCACACATACTCCATTGGCCAGATTAAGTCATGAGGCCAACCCCCATCAGTGGAGTGGGAAAGATTATTCCCAACTACAGAGAAGCATGGCAAGAACAGAGGGGGAAGAAAGAATAGGAACAAATACAATCTACCAATGAAAAGCCCTAGCGATGGGAGTTACTGACACACTTTTAAGAATAGATATGTCCAATATTCAATTTGAAGTTATTTTCACTTGTGTTGTAAATTCCCTCCCGTTAATTAGCCTGTATTTTCCAGTCTGCTATGTGAGAAATAGCTCACGGGAATGTTATTTGCAAAAATTAAGAAAAAGATCTGAGCATTAAATCTGGGTGAGATTTTGTATACCAGAAACAACAGGTTCCAGATAGCTACATGATCCCTATGCTGAATGAATCCAGCAGGAGCAGAAACCCAGAGCTGACCACAGAGGACAGGCCCTCTGGGAATGTGCAGAAATATCGGGGACGACACTGACCTTTCCATAATTCAAGAAACTGAAATTTTAAGCAATCCTATTTAGATCTCAAGGAGCTGTCTCCTTGAAATCTAATCTCCTAAGTGTAATTATTGATCAAAAGGTATGAACTTTTTTTCCATGCCCTTGATAATGTTGAATTGCTTCGTGATAAAAAGTTCAAATAGACATTCGAGATTTTTCCACTTTAAATTGCCAGCCACATTAAATACCAAAAAAGGAAAATAGAACAAGCTTTGAAAATAAGAAAAAATATACAAGCAGATGCGGTTACTGAATTATAATGCTTGTTGAAAAATGACTATGTTCTGAGCAATTTTATGTTTAAGTTTGAAACTCCCTGAGTCAGCATTAATTCCTTAAAGCTTAACAGTTAAATGGACCTTCAGTCCCGGGGAACCCAGGATGGCTGCTCACCCTACTAGGCAGGGAAGGGGGTCACCTTTCCCAGACATGGACTTGGAGAAGGATAAATGTCTACATGTGTCCTCCTTAGAGTTACAGAATGTCTTAGGTTGTGAAGCAGAACCTGAAACAGGATCTCCTGTGTAAGCGGTTTATTGAGGATGTGCCCTCAGGCAAGGGGAGTCAGGGAAGCAGGCTAGAGCAGAGGAGGAATCCTAACCAAGATTGTGGTGTCAGATGAAGACTGGCTTCAGCCGGATCCCACAAGGAGCTCTGGAACCGAGTTGGTTCCTCCTTGTAGTAAGGGGTCAGTCTTCCGTACCTCCACACAAGCAAGATGGCAATTTTTTTTCTAGAGCAGGTCTCAAAATTAGAGTGCATCAGGATCACAGGAAGGACTTGTTAAAACAGACTGCCAGGCCAACCCCCAGAGTTTCTGATTCAGTAGGTCTGAGGTGGAGGCCAGAGAATTTGTATTACTAACAAGTTCTCAGGTGTTGCTGATGCTGCTGGTCCAGGGACCACACCTTGAGGACCACTGCTCTAGAGAAGGTGACAGCTGTGAGGCTCTAGCAGCCAACACTCACAGCACCTGGGAGAGGAGATCTGAGCAGCATCTAGTAAAGGTACTAACCTGGCATATTCCTCATGAAGCACACACCAGGGTTAGAGGATTGGACCACAAGCTGAAGCTGGGTAGGCTACATTTTTAGGTCAGACTATCTAGATTCATGATATCCTGTTCTTTTCCTGTTGTCATCCTGCATCCCCAGCCAAAGCATTGTTGAACTATTCCAGTTCATCTCAGCCTTGCCATCGGACTTTGACGGAAGGGTCTGGCAGGTACATGAGGCCTTAAACAGGGAGCAGCCGCACCTCACTAGGCAAGCACAGTGGAGTCAGGTGCAATGACTGGAAAGTCCTCAAGGGGGAGATAAATATCTGGGGGCAAGCCTCGGTAGACCACCTCGGAAGCTGTTTGATGTTTGTTTTTGAAATTAAAGGAAGATGGCGTTTCAAGGCAACTTTTAATTTCGTAAGCCCCAACAGAGCCCATAACACACAGCCCCTGCCCCCGGGGATCACCACCAGGTGAAGAGGAAAGTATAGAAGTAATCGGAGTGAGCAAATGAAAATGCCTTCTCATTATGGCTTTTATAGTCCACCTGGTACCCCTGGGCCATAATGTCCATCTTCACACAGTCCAGGAGGTCCTTGACGTCCGGAGCCGCCTTCCAAGGCCCGAACTTGATGACCGACCTCTTGTCCGCCTCCAGGACGCGGAGGGCATCCGCGCAAAATGAGGCGTTCTCTTCTGTGGGTACCACGCACACCAGCACTCCGGAGCTGCGCGCCGCCACAGCCTCGGCCCGCGCCAGGCGCACCATGAGCTCCAGGTTCTCGCTGTAGCCTGGCACCCGCAGCAAGAACTGCTTCCGAGCCACCTGCTCACCGAAGATCTGTGGCGTGTCCTCCAGGAGCTTGACCAAAGGCTTGATTTCATAGAACTGAGCTTCACGGTACACCTCGAAGATGTGCTGCGTGGGCAGCTGCCCGCTGCGCAGGTAGTCCAGGATGGGTCCGAAATAGGTGCCGGGGCGATCGATGAAGAAGCGGCCCTCCGCATCTATGCAGGCCTTGGCTGAGCTGGAGAACATCTCTGCCAGCTTTGAACCTGGGAGTTTTCTCAGGGTGCCCACGGTGGTGGTGTAGAACTCGCCCCCCACGTTCAGCTCTACGACGGGAGATAGCTGAGGGCACAAGAGGCAGAGTGAATCAACAGTGCCACCTCCAGGGAGCTCATGACCTTTTCATCCAAAGAACAACCCAGCACGGAATCTAGGGGAGGCGTGATGACTGGCTTCAGCTATTGGAGGGCCCATCTTAGCAAGGGGGTTATATTTATGCTGTAGAGCTCCAGAGTGTGCGCATTTTAAGGAAAAAAAGATTTCAGTTTGATATAAGAATACCCATTCAAGCATTTTAACGGTCTTGTTTAAGTCACAGAATATTAGTAGAGGGGGCTGCTGTGGAAGCAATTCTCAGCAAGAATACTCCCAAACTCCAAACTCTGTGGCCTTTGGCAAGGCTTTTCCCCTCCCTGGGCTTCAGTTTCCTCATTTATAAAAAGGGTATATGGAGGTGTTGTGAAGTCAGAATTTCCCAATAGTGGGATGCTCAGATCTAAGATCTAAGATACAGCTTAAAAAAAAAAAAGGGTGCAAACCTTTCTCAACCTTTCAGAAAGGCTAAATTCATTCAGGAAGCATTTCTTGGCTACTTACCGTGTGTCAACATCCTGTGCTGGAAGTTGGGGATACAAATTCTTATTTCATAGAGATCAGAAGTTCTGATTAGCAATTGGCATGACTTTGATTAATTAACAAATGGAATTTGTTTGATGGATGTTTTTCAAAATATGGGCCTATGGGGATTAAATAACAGGAATATCCTTGGTGGTGAAAAGGCCAATAACACCAGATACAATGGATATAAAACTGCCTCATAAACTGTAAAGTGCGGTGCCAATGTAAGTTAGGTGTAGCTGTTCAACAGAATTTTTAGAGGCCTCTTCTCTATGCTGGACCTTGGGCTGAGCACCAAGGATGTGGGTGACACCCATGTGGTGCCTGCCTGCAGAGGCCCACAGGCCAGTGTGGGGAGGGACGTGGAAACAGACCGAGAGTTGGGCTGCAGTCACTAAGTACTGCCAAAAATACCAGCAGACCATCTAGCGATCATTACATATGAGCTGAGACCCCAGATGTTATCCTTAGAAACCAGCTTCCTAGACAATTTTCACTATTTAAAATTCACTCATTCAATAAAATGTGTATGTGCCTACTTTGTGCCAGGTCCCTGGTGCACAGTGAGGAACAAGCAGGACACAGTCCCTCCTCTCACAGTCTAGCACTTGTGCAAAGCTCTGTACATACAGTCTCTAACTCAATCCTCACAGCAATCCTTTTGAAGAATGCATTAAATCCCCATTTTACAGATGAAGAAACTAAGGCTTAAGGAGCTGAAGTTGCCCCAGATTGACCAGCTATTAAGTGATGGTATCAGTATTTGAACTCAGGTGCAATTTACCCCGAAGCTTGCCCTCTGAGTCATCACATAAATTAGTTTTCAATCTTCAAATACCTCCATTCTTCATTCCCTTAGTTACTCATTAATTCAACCAAATGTAGAGGGGCCTATTTCATTCAAGCCGCCTCCTAAGCAGACGAATAGGACACAGTCTTTGCCCTCCAGGAGCTCACAGGGGAGAGAAGGAAACAGATGGCTGCAAGATGTAGGTGCTGAGAGGGAAAACTCAAAGGAAGAGGGGTCGGCTCTTTTGTGGATGTGCTGGAGGTTGCCAGAGAAGGTTTCCTAGGGGGTGTGATAGCTGCAGCAGCAGCAAAGATCTATGCAGTGTTAGAGAGAAGGCTGCATTTTCAACCTGGAGACTTTATCAAAGGTCATTGCAGGGCCAGGGCTCAGGACTACCCTTCAGTCTGATTTAGGTGTGACCTCATTCTCAGCTTGTCTGTGGGCTCTACCTCTAAGATTAAAGTACTGGAATGAACAGAGCCAAAGGCAGCCAGACTGCTGGGGAGAACTGAGTTGCCATGGCAACAGCTCCTACCAGGGGATAGTTTTACAGGCTGGAGTGAAGAAGGGAGACAAGAGGATGCATTCTGACAGCAGCCAAACAATACAGCCAGGAGAAAAATAATCCCAGAACCTATGATTCCCTCTCTCTCCCACAAACCTCAAAGCCCCTTTGCAGGGCTGTTTGGTTAACCCCAAGGTGGCCCTGTAAAGCAGGCAGTTAAATGCAAAGCTGCAGACTTTAATCCTTGAATGGATCGATGTGCTCTCATCACTCCTGTACCACTGAGAGCTCACAGGCGCTCTTAATCTCCCCACATTACAGGTGAGGAAAGCTCAGAAAGAAGGGACACATAACTCAGAAGTGATGAAGTTGGAGCTGGGATCAAACCCATATCAGTCTGACTCCAGCACAGCATGGGTGCCCTACCCCTCTCAACGTCCAGTCCCACTGCGCCAGTAATTAGCGATGTGTCTGGGGCAGCTCACTTCCTTCTCTGGGCCTAAGCTTAGTCATCTATGAAATAGGGAGGCAAAATGGACAAAGAGAACTCTAAGTTTCTCCAGCTCTGAAAGCCTAATGAATCCAGGCACTTCAAGTGCCATTTCTGAAGCTCATTTCCAGATACTTACCAAAATAGCTTCCAGCCCTGACATCCTCAACCCCATTTCTTTATCAAATAAGACCTTGGCCCTGTTCCCAAGCTTCTTAACTCTGTCCCGCTTTTCCCCCCCCTCCTTTTTTCCCAAAACTCCCAATCTCTTTGGGAATCAGACCTCCTACAGCATCCATGAATACTACACTATGTATTTCTAGTAGATAAAGACTTCTCTTCTACCCCTCTTCCGAACCACCTGCCCTTCCTGGTGGCCCCTCTTCCCCAGCTTTTCTACCAGTCACCCTGCCAAAGCATTCCTGGATGGGAAAGCCTGTCCCACACCCTGTGTGCATAGGTTGGGGAAACGTGGTCTCTAGGAGCACCTGCAGGGTGCCAGGCCAGTGCTGGCCACGAAGACACAAGGATGAATCAGACAGGCCAGCTCTCACCCAGTTCCAGTCTAAAGGGTTCCTACACATCTGCAACTCCCATGCCAAACATTCATACCTTTCTTTTGGTCACCTTTAGTCGGGTCAATGGAGAGACATCTCCATTCATATGTCCTCTAGGCCCCTAAAGATCTCTCCCCACTCCAGAACCCTGACCTTTTCCTTTGTTCCCTATCTCAGTCGTCTGAGCCAGAAACCCAGGCTGTAATCTTGCATTCTACTCCTGTCCTCAACCTCCCCCAACCCAGGTCATCAATCACCAAGTCCTGGCAATTCTAAATGCCTGGTTAGTTCCGTGGCTCCCTGCCCCCTTGAGTGCCCTCCCCCAATCCTATCTTTACACTGAAACCAGAGCAGTTTTTCTGAAGTGCAAATCTGATCTGGTCACTCCCTGCATTAAACACTTCAGTGACCCTACATTTCCTTCCAGATAAACTCTAGACTCCTTAACAAGGTTTACAAGGCCCTTTGCAACCCTAGCAATCAACTACCAGAAGCCTGCCTCCCATTCCCCCACCCCCACCATCTAGGTCAGGCTGGGCCCCCATGCCTCCAGGACTTCACTCACTTACCGCCCCACTCCCTTCACTTTGCCCACTCATCCTTCCAGTTAATTCCTCCAGGAATGTTTCTGGATGGGTTGTCTCCTCGTGATCCCAGAGGGCCCTGTGCTTCCACTGTCATGGTGGTTACCTCTCTTGTAATTCTGTTTGTTCATCTGTATCCCCCATTAGACTGTGAGGTTCCTAAGGGAAAACTATCCCTGATTCATCTCTATGTCACCAGTACCTACTACAGGGCTTAGCACAGCAAGGATGCTCAATAAGGTTCTGTTGAATCAGCTGGAGCTTACCCACAACACTGATTTACAGGAGTGCCTGGTATTCTGATGAGGGCCAGTCTTGCTCTACTTGGCATCAGGCACCCTCTTGGCTCCCTCCTTGCCCAGTAATGCCTTCAGACATTTATTGAGCACCTAGGGCAGCCCTGCCTCTGAGCAGGCGACTCTGTCAATTGCCAGCAACAATGACGTTATCATTGTCCTATTGGAAAGAGCCACAGTCCCGCACTACTGGATCTGCTTTCCTTTCCTACAAGTCTTCAGGATAGCACCTAGCCAGGAGAGGTTAGAATGTTCTGCTCCTAGAGTGCTCTGAGCCTTTGCCTGGTCCTCCCCTCAAACTCCTTTCACCCAAGCCCTGGGAGTGGGCAGGCGGATTCAGGACCCAACCAGAGGGCTGGGGCAGGCAGGAAAGGGTAGGGGTTTGCGGCGTGAGGGAATGATACTCCGGCCAGCCTTTAGTTGGGGCTGCCTCTCCCACCGCCAGGAGACAGGGTGGGGGCAGAGGAGGGGGAGGGACGGCGGAAGAGCGGACAGGACAGGGGACCAAGCGAGGAAGCACAAAGAGGACAGCTAAAACAAAGACCGAGAAGAGAGGAAGGAGACAAACAAAGGCAGCCAAGCAGGAAAGAGGCCAAAGAGGAGAGGCTGCACTGAGCCGGACTGGAGATGGTGGCGCGGAAGGAGAGAGATCAAAACGGCAGGAACAGCCAAAGAGAAAGAGAGAGCCCGGCCAGAGGCGGAGACTGCGCGCCAGACGCAGGGAGTCAGAGCAGGGCAAGGAGCGGACAAGGGACCCTTGAAGGAGGGAGAGGCGCGGGGGCCGGGGTGGGCCCCCGTGCGTCCCGGGCTGTGCACTCACCCCCGGCGGGCCCGCAGGGGACACGGCCCTGGCTGGCCGCACAGAGCGGGGCGCCGCGGTCAGGTTCATCGTCTGGTCCCACAGGCAGCTGGCACTGTGCAGCCCGTCGCCGCTGACGCGTCCCGCCCAAGCCCGCCACATGCAGGTACTTGGGGCGGGCGGAAGTGCACCTAGCTCCCCGCCCCGGGGTGGGGCGGCTGGGCCCAGGGTGTGGTTAGAGCCCGGACTGGCCTGGAGTCGGCGGGCTTGCGGTGAGACCCTAGGCTAGTCCGTGCTCCCTTCTCGCCCCGGAGTTCCCCGACAGCCAAATGGGGGAGGGAACAGACACTGATGACAAGAGTTTCTACTGGCTACAGTCCTGAAAGTGAAGGATCAGCAACACCTATTTTACAGATGAGAAGAGTGAGGATCCAGGAGACAGCAGATGTGGACTATTTATACAGCTCCGATCAGCTGTTAAAAGTGCAAAGCATGACCAGTGATGAAAAGCGCTCGATGCCTGTTGTGTGGGTTATTTTGCTTGTTAAAACATAACCCTAGGGGCTGGCCCCGTGGCCGAGTGGTTAAGTTCGCGCGCTCCGCTGCAGGCGGCCCAGTGTTTCGTTAGCCCGAATCCTGGGCGCGGACATGGCACTGCTCATCAGACCACGCTGAGGCAGCGTCCCACATGCCACAACTAGAAGAACCCACAACGAGGAATACACAACTATGTACCGGGGGGCTTTGGGGAGAAAAAGGAAAAAATAAAATCTTTAAAAAAAAATAATAATAACCCTAAAGAGGGTGAGCATAACTCTCCATTCCCAAACTACCGGCTGTGCTTAGTGACTTTCTTCCAAAGAGGACAGTATGGAAAGGGGGGGAAAGAAGAACAACTTCATGGTGGAGAAACTGACGCTCTTCTTCAGCCAGGTGATCAAGGTCAACATCAAGAGTCATAAAATCATGATGATAGTGTGTACCCTTGATGTGATGTGATGAAAATGGTGCTTTACCTCCGTGTTCTTCCTCCCCATGTCCCATAACCCCAGTCTAATCTTGAGGAAAACATCAAATTCCAGTAGGGGGCATCCTACAATATACCTGACCAGTAAACTGTCAACGTCATCAAAAACACGGAAAATCTGAGAAACTCTCACAGCCAAGAGTAGCTTAAAGGGACATGACAACTGAATGCAATTTAATGTGGGATCCTGGAACAGGAAGTGGACATTAGGTGAAAACTAAGGAAATATGAATAAGCTGTTGACTTTAGTTAATAATTGGGTATCAATATTGATTCATTAATTGTAACAAATGTACCATACTAATGTGATGTGATAAGAATAAGAGACACTGAGGGTGGTGTATGTGGCAACTCTGTACTATTTTCTCAATTTCTCTGTAAATCTAGAACTGTTCTGAAGAATAAAATCTAAAAAAACTGACAACACAACTGCCATGGAAAATACTATGGAGGTTAGTAAAAAAATTAAAAATAGAACTACTGTATGATCCAGCAATTCCACTTCTGCATGTATATCCAAAAGAATTAAAAGCAGGATCTCAAAGATGTATTTGCAGATCCATTTTCATAGTAGCATTATTCACAATAGCCAAGGGGTGGAAGCAACCCAAATGTCCATCAATGGATGAATGGATAAACAAAATGTGATATATACGTACAATGAAATATTATTCAGCCTTAAAAAGGAAGGAAATCCTGTCACATGTTATATTATGGATGAACCATAAGGACATTATGTTAAATGAAATAAGCCTGTAACAAAAAGATGAGTACTGTATGATTCCGCTTATATGAGGTATCTGAAGTAGTCAATAGAAACAGAAAGTAGAATGGTGGTTACCAGGGGAAGAGAGGAATTGTTTAATGGATACAGAGTTTCAGTTTTGCAAGGTGAAAAAGATCTAGAGGTCTGTTTTACAACAATGTGAATATATTTAACATTACTGAACTGTACACTCAAGAATGGTTAAAATGTAAATTAATGTGGTTTTTACCACAATAAAAAAAAAAGATGACTCTTGGTCATAAACTAATGGTTCAGAAACTTGGGAAAAAATAATAATAATGAATCAGTATCTGGTGAAAAAAGATAAAGCTTTGGAGTGAGATAACTGGGAATGGAGCCCCGGACCTGCCATTTACCGGCTGTGTGACCATCATCACTTCCCCTCTCTGAACCCAAAGTGCCTCTTTTGTAAAATACATGCGAGTACTTACTTCACTGGATTTTTGTGAGAATTAAATTAAGTGACATAATCTGTTGTGTTTCCCAAACTTTTCTGTTGCTAAGACTCACCTAAAGCTCTTGTTAAACCATTCTGGGCCCCAACTTCACGATACCAAAACCAAATCGCCAAGGAAGCACCTAGGAATCCGTACATTTAACAAGCATCTTGTCATCATGGAAATTTGGGAGACACTAGAGTGATGCATTTATGGGCCTTTCCTAGCGTGGGCTCAGTGACCGTCAGTGCCCCCAGACTCCCTGGCACTAGCCATCCAGCATCACTCCATCCAGCCATGGCTACCTGTCCAATCCCTTCTTCTCCCTCCTTCGAAGTTGGTTGTGGGTTGTCACTTCATTTATTCAACCATGCGTTCCTGATACCGACCTTGGCTAAGGGTTGGGGGCTGGGGACACAGGTGCCAGAGACGTGTCTCTGTCCTAAAGATATGAGCAAAATAACTTTAATGAAAGAGTACATGAGCATAGGAAAACATACTGGGCCTCTGTTTCCAGTAATGTGGAAGACTAGATAGTCTCAAAACCTCCTGCTACAAAGCATCTCAAAACTGAGATGGAAAATATTGAATATTGATGTGTATATCTTTATGTTTGAGCTGGCAAGAAAGTCAAGGAAATGCTCTGAGGTGCTCTGAGGTGATTCGGCACTGACTCCAGGGCCTTCCCTGAGGTCATCTCCAACCCTGAGTGACCTAGAACTTTTATTTTAAGGAGAGAGAGAGAGAGTAGGAGACAAAGTCTGGGCCACTCACAACGTCGTAGGATGTCAGAACAGAGACTATAAAAGTATAAATGATAAAAAATCCGCTACTGAAAGGCGAATGCTGTGGAAACTTACCCGTCTCATTCCTTGGTTCTGGGTTGAGAAAAGTCTCCCCTGAGAATTTTTGGCTACAGGCTAGAGCTCAGATAGATCTGGGGCCCAAATACTTTTCTCATGGTCAACAATAACAACAACAACCAGGGATTTAATTTAAAATGGACTTAGGTTGGCAGTGCCCCCAGATGCCTGACAAAGAAAATGAAAACCCTTCCTGGAGGAAAGCACATGGTCAAACCAACCCTCAGGGAATCCACACAGATATCGGGCTGACAAATGCAAGCTCACGATCAAAAGTCACAAACCACAAAAGGAAACAAGGTACTGTGAGCAAGAGTCAACAGAAACTGGTCCACCAGTGCCTCAGATATTGCGATTCTTGGACACAGAATATAAAACAAGTGTTTAGGGCCGGCCCCGTGGCCAAGTGGTGAAGTTCATGCATTCTGCTTCTGTGGCCCAGAGTTTCGGTGGTTCGAATCCTGAGCACAGACATGGCACTGCTTGCCAGGACATGCTGAGGTGGCATCCCACATAGCACAATCAGAGGCACTCACAACTAGAATATACAACTATGTACTGGGGGGCTTTGGGGAGAAGAAAAAAAAAAGATTGGCAACAGTTGTTAGCTCAGGTGCCAATCTTTGAAAAATAAAACCAAAAACCCCACAAGTGCTTAAATAAATATAAGGGTTCATTTAAAACAGGAATGAAGAGCAAGAAGATATCATCAAAAATGACCAGGCAGATTTGAAAAAAGCCAAATAGAACTTCTAGAAATGAAAAATAAAATAACTAAAATGAAAAGTTATTGAAACTTAGTAGGGGTAGAGGAGATGCAATCAAAGGAGCGATGTTGTACCATTTTCATTCATCATTTTGGCCAATACTGAGAAGAATAACAATATGCCAGAGCTGATGAGGATGCAGGAAAATAGCTCCTCAAACTTTGCTGATTGGAATGTGACCTGCTGTGACCTTTTTGGAAGGTACTATGGCCATGTCTACTGGGAGGAAAAAATACAGATACCACTTGACCCAATATTCCCACTTTTGAGAGTCTATCCAATAGAAGTAAAGGTACTACTATGAAAGGATTTATGAACAAATATGTTTATCACTGTTTTGTTTGTGGTGGCAAAAATTAGATCTATAGGAGTATGGTTGAATAAATCATGATTTGTCCATGCCTTGGAATACTACGCAGCTATTAAAAAGAATGAGGTACATCTATATCTATTCATTCATCCATGATTTATTAAGCAATTAAAAATAAATATCAGAGCAGTGTATACAGTGGGAATCCATTTGTGTAAAACCATAAAGGTAACAAACCTCCTCTTATATAAACTAATATCTGTTTATGTTAGCATATAATCAGAAAGGTGTAGAATGATACGTACCAGGGGTTAACGTTGGTTATTCAGTAGGGTGGGGGTTGAAAGGGAGAGAGGAAATTATTGATTTTTTTCTTAATATATCTTTGTATTAGGTCACTAGTTGCAGGGAACATGAAAAAATATAAAAGAGAAAAATTTTTAAAAAGTAAAGGTAACATAAGACAAGAACAAGGCAGGCATGCCAGGAGGAAGTTGGCTTTTCAATTTGGGAGATCTGGGAAGGCTTTGTGGAAGAGGTGGCATGTAAGGTGAGTCTTGGAGGGAGAGGTTTGTTGAGAGAAGCCTGCGAGGGATTCTTCCCAGCAGAGGGGTCAGCTGTGCCAAGTGAAGGAGGGAAAGGAAAGGAAAATGATCATGTGCTGAGCACCTGCACTGAACACAGACACTTGTCTCAATCCTTCCAAGTAGGTAAACTTACTCTACAGATGAGGGAACCAAGGCTTGGAGATATTAAGTGAACAGCTTGAAGGCCACACGGCTGGTAACTGGCAGAGCCAAGCTTGGACTCCATGTCATTCTTACTCCAAAATTCTCTTTCTCTAACTGTGAAGAATTGTTTTGTATCGGGGTGCTAGGGTCTGTATGTTTGCATCCCCCACAAATTTCATATGTTGAAACCTAATCCCCAATGTGATGGTATTAGGAGGCGGGGCCTTTGGGAGGTGAGCAGGTCATGAGGGTAGAGCCTTCATGAATGGGATTAGTACTCTTTTAAAAGATACGCCGAGAGAGCTTGCTAGCCCCTTCCTTCCACTGTCTGAGAACATAGCAAGAAGATGGTCTATGAACCAGGAAGCAGGCTCCCACCAGACACCGGACCTGCCTGAGTCATCATCTTGCACTTGCTAGCCTCCAGAATGTGAAAAATAAATGTTTGTTGTTTATAAGCCATCCAGTTTATGGTATTTTTGTTAAAACAGCCTGAATAGACTAAGACACTGGGCAAAGTATGGGCCTTGAACATCGTGACTCTGCAAATAGGACCAAGCCGTGGTGATACCGACCCTGATATCAGTTTCACCACATTAAACCCAGCATATATGGGGTTAAAACCAAAGCACTCATTCCCTGCATACTCTCTGGCTTCCTGGCTCCAGAATCCACTATCCTCCATGGAGAAAGACACTGTCAAGGACAAGCACCTGGATTATCTCCTCCCCGCAAAGAGATACAGGCTGGTGGGAAAGCTGCAGACCAGCAAGGTCACAGGCTTCCTCCTCTCTGCAAGTAGTCTCAAGGTCAAAGACAGGCTGGTGGGAAAGCTCCGACGAGCAAGGCCATGTTCTCTCCCTCCCCTACCTAAAACCCCAAAGAAAAACCCTTCCTTTTAGCTTTTCAGGGAGTTTGGGATTTCAGCGTTAGCTGCCCTCTCTCCTTGCTCAGCACTGTGCAAAAATAAAATTCCTACTTTCTTCCACCACACCCAGTGTCAGAGATTGGCTTACTGCACAACTGGTGATCAAACTCACTTCAGGTTTGCTATCAGTGGGGAGGCAGCTGTGACCTCCCCACTGCAGGCTTTCCTGCCCTCCCACAGGCTCTGCACAGCACAGGTGCCCATTTCCCCTTGTGTAGCCCTACTCCCCACAGAAGGCTGATGGCTGCATTGGCCAGGATGGTTTCACCAGGAGGCTGAGTCTTGAAGGGTCCTCACCCCAGAAAGGAGGGCTGGACACTCAGAAGGACAGTGGGCACTTCTGACAGCATCAAGCAGCCTATCTTTTAGCTCCTCTTCCTGTTTCTCCTCCAGCCCCAGCTACTCTGAATCACAACCTGTACTTCCACACCTTCCTACCTTTGTTTGTGCTGTTCTCTCTGCTCAGAATGCCTTTCTCCACTAGCTCATTCTCTCTGGAAAACTCCTACGCAGCTTTTGAGGCCCCACTCAAATGGTCCTCCTCTTCCTTTTAATTCCATTAGCACGTTTCACCCTCACCATTCAAAATAGGAATGAGCATCTTCATTTTATGTGGGAGGACCCTCAAGCCTCCCAGAGATGAAGTGCCTCTCTCTTTTTTTTTAAAGATTTTATTTTTCCTTTTTCTCCCCAAAGACCCCGGGTACGTAGTTGTGTGTTCTTTTAGTTGTGGGTCCTTCTAGTTGTGGCATGTGGGACACCGCCTCAACATGGCCTGATGAATGTTGCCATGTCCGTGCCCAGGATCCAAACCGGCAAAACCCTGGGCCACCGAAGTGGAGCGCACAAACTTAACCACTCGTCCTCCGGGGCTCGGCCCCCAGTGCCTCTTTCTGAGTCATCAGCACCGGGAGATAAGAGACCAGGGTTCTAGCTATGGCTCTGCCATTCATGTGTCACCTTGGGCAAGTCCCTGCCCCTCTCTGGGCCTCAGTTCTCCACCCATAACGTGGTGGGGGATGTTGTCTGAGATGGTCCCTGCAATCCCGTCTTGCTTGATGCTATGGCAAGAAAAGCATTCAGACAGCCCTTGGTGCTGCCTATGGCTGGATCTTGTTTCCCTTTGGCCTGGTTCCAGGAGTGAGCATGCTTCCCTCCGCCCTCCTCCAGCCCACCCGAGTCTTTGTTCTTCTTCCTGAGACAAAGCCGCCAGCCCCTCTCCCCTCCAGGCAGCTGGGCTTTGGGCCAGCCAGCCAAGTGGCAGCTGGGACTCAGATGAAAGGGCCCTCAGAGGGCTGCCTGTGGCAGAGTGCCCAGACCAGGCCTGGCAGTCCTGCGCCCAGCTGTCCCACGAGGCCTCCTTCCACTGCTCCCATATAAGGCTCCCTTTGTGAGTCCCGCAGTGGAGACCCCTGCCAACCCACAGGACCCTCTTCCCTTCCCTCTGCTCCACACCCACTTGAGAAATATCCAGGTCTTTAGAGAGTGGTCCAGGACTGGACCAGTGCCTTTGGGCCAGGCACTTTGGAGAGCTTTGCCCCCATTTCGTCTTCAGAACAACACTGGTAGCAGGTAGTGCTCTTCCCCTTACGGAGAGGAGGGACACAGATATCTGAGGGCCTACTATGTGTCAATCATGGCACCAGGCACTGGGAAAAGAGTAGTGAACCAGGGGATAAGAGCTGGCCTCATGGAGCTCACTGTCAGTGGGGACACAGACTAACTGAATAACCACACAAATAAATAACTGGTTATACCGCGTGATCGGTGCTCTGAGAGGGAAGAGCAGGAAACTAGGCGAGCGTACAGATAATGGTGGGCTCATTCGTGGGGCGTAAGGGCAGTGAAGCCTTCCTGGGGTGAGGTCTGAAGGGTGAGGAGAAGCAGAGTGGGGTAGGGAGGAGTACACAGGGCTCCGAGGCAGCAGGGAGGTGCTGAGTGAGAAGAGGAAGGGAAAGAAGGAGGTCTGTGACAGGAGCAATGAGGGGTGTCCCCTTTTGATCTTCTTCAGCTGAGGCAGCCTCTGGATGGAAAGACCACAGTATAAACTCCAGAGAATGCAGTGCCTCAATGGACCAACTTCATAATCAATCACTGTGTGCTCTTTGCCCCGGGAAGTCCCCCCACTCTGCCCAGGGGAAGTCTTTATTTAGAAGCAAGTCCCTTTAACTCAGGGAACCTCACATTCTTCAGCTCAGAAATGGCAGTTGTAATGCCCCTACAGAGTCTCTGAAAGGAATGTGTACAGTCAGTGCCAGGCACAGGGCAGGCGCGGGGGCCCATCCCTGGAGACCCATATCGGGAGAGAACATGGCTGGGCTTCTGTTTGAAGCCCTCCCCCCGATCTGGCCCCAGACCCAGCAAGCTCCTCTCTGGAGGCAGGAGGCAGCCAGAGCTTCCCAGCTGAGGTTAGAACTTGCTCTGCTTGGCCTTGACTACAGGGAGACAGACCAAGGCTGGAGGCCAAGTGTGCCCTGAGTTCACCAGCGCATGGGCCTTTTAACCCCAAGAATGCCCCTTTCGAGGAGTTGGAGTCAAGATGCCTAGAGACAGGATGGCAATAAAAGGTAAATTATCTCATTTATCTTCACTGCGATCCTATCAGGAAGATTCAAATCATCCCCCTTTTCCAGGTGAGGAAATCGGAGCTGAGAAAGGCTGTTTTTCTAAGTCGGGATTCAAATCCAGGCAACCTGGCTCCAGAGCCTGCTGCATTGGCTACTCCCTGTGCCACCAGACCAGGGCACAAAGCCAGCACTGCCGGCCTCCCGGCTGGTCCTTCTAGGTTTCATCCCCAGGCTCCAGGCCCTCTGTCTTCCACCTGCGTTTGGCCAACGGGAGGCCTAGCAGGAGATCAGAGGGCAAGGGGAGGCTGAGGTCAGAGTAATTATTCCTTCGGCCCCCGCCTTGCCCAGTCTCTGTAAGTCAGCTGGCTCCCTCTCCGGAAGGTCCCAGCTCCTGTCAGGCGCCCTCTGCACACAGCTATTCTCTCGGGTTCTGGCAACTTTTCCTCGCCTCCACCAGGCCCCCACTCTTACTAGCCCTGTTGCTCTCCCCAAACCCTGCAGACCTCTGTAAAGAGTCCTTTTACTCAAATCTCCTCGAATATCCAGCTTGAGTAAGCCATCTATGTCCCGATTGTGTGTTCTTGAATGTGTGTGTGTGTGTGCATGGTGCATGTAGACGTGTGTGTGTACATGTGTGCCTGCATTGTCTCCGAGTCAGCTACTCGACAATTCCTCATGAGTTGGGCCAGGAGGGGAACTGATTTTACTGAGTACTTGCCGTGTGCCAGACTCCATGCAGGGCCCCCTTTATACACGATTCGGTTTCATCCTCACAATTCTGTAAAGTAGGTATTTTTAGCCATATTTTACAGAAGGTAAAACTGATGCCCAGATTGGCAAAGAGCCTCATGTAAACTCTCACAGCTGAGTAAGCAGTGAACCAGGTTTTGAAACCCGTATACATCTGGATGTATAACCCATGCCTGTTAGCCCCTCAGGGTACTGCTTTCCCAAATACTGGGTTCATTCTCATCCTTTTGGTCTCAGCTTAAATGTCACCTTCCCCCGGAGGTCTTCTCTGACCACTCTATTTAAAGGAAGACACCACTGAGATTCTTTTTCATAAGACATTGTGCTTTTTTCCCCTCACGATGTGTGTTTGTTTATTGATTGAATGTCTGTCCCACTCGTGAGATTCTAAGCTCCATGAGGGCAGCCAGTCTCCATATCTGTTTTGTTCGCCACTCTCTTCCCAGTGCCTAGCACAGTTGCCTGCTACATACTAGGCCCCAGATAAATATTCGCTAACTGAAAATGTGACAAAGGAAAGGAACAAACATTTACTAAGTTCCCGCCCAATGTCAGGCATTTTACATGGATTATCTCATTTCTTCTTCGCAACAATCTTATGAGGTACATGTTGTTGTCCCATTTTGCTGATGAGGAAACGGAGGTCAGAGAGGGAATGTGACCTTCCCAAAGTCACACAGCCTAGAGCTGGAGTTCAAATGCAGGTCTCCCTGATGTCACGGCTGTGCTTGTTCCACGATGCTCTTCTGTCCCCCACACAGGTGTCCAGAGTCAGGGAAAAGGAGGAGGCGCTGATCTGTGGAACTCATGTGAATCATTTCTGGACAAATAGAAACTTCAGGGAGCAAATACTGTCTGCTGCAGCCACTCCCCTGGGACTGGCTACTCCCAGACCCTCGTGAGCACACACCCTCCAGCCCAGCCAGGAAGCCATCCTCTTCCCTGTTTGCCTTCATGCTCTTGGCCCAGCCCTACCTGGTCTGTGAAACACCCTGTTCCTTGTCTTTCTTTGCAGGGCTGCCCAGGGCTAATAACCTGCTCACCAAGTTCCCAAGGGCAAACCCTGAACACCAGATGTGTGGTGTGTCCCTGAGAGCCTCATGCAGGCCAGTTCACCAGCTGCTGCTAATAAAGCAGGGGGCCCTCCTGACCAAAAATCAGCCCAGGTTGGTACCTGAGAGGATCTTTTCCTTCTTTCCTCCTTTGCTCTCAGACCCTGCCCACTACCCTCTTTAAAATCATTGCCACCCAAATGGGGGGCTTCTGAGATGCTGGTAATGTTCTTTGTCTTGGGCTGGGTGATAGTCACACAGGTGTGTTTAGTTTTTGTGAAAATTACTTGGGTGCATTCCTCTGTGTATATGCTATGTGTCAATAAAAAGTTCACACAGGAAAAATCATTGCTGGGGCCAGCCCTGTGGCATAGTAGTTGAAGTTAGGCACGCTCCGCTTCAGCAGCCCGGGTTCATGGGTTTGGATCCTGGGCACGGACGTACACCACTTGTCAGCCATGCTGTGGAGGCGACCCACATACAAAATAGAGGAAGGTTGGCACAGATGTTAGCTCAGGGCTAATTTTCCTCAAGTAAAAAAAGAGGAGGGCCAGGTGGTAGGAGCCCGACCAGGATCACACTGGAGAACTGGATGGCTTCCACTGCTATGGTCACAGGCGGGCCCCTGGCTATACCAGGGGCAGGCAAAAAAGAATCCAATCGCTTGGGCTTCTGTGATGGAAGCAGAGATGAGGAATTACCCCCCTGGCAAGACTTTAATGGGCATTCCCCCAAAAGAGAGAGCATGGAGCTAGTAGGGAAGGGGGAGGGTCTGCACTTGGAATCGTCACAAAAACCTACTACCTGTTAGCGCAGAGCTAAACAGAGCTGAACTTTGAGAAGACTGGGCTGGGGTGTGCCACCCCCACTACACACATATCCATTAACAAAATTTGAATCATACCATTTTAAAGATTGGTTTAAACATTTATGCACTTATCTTTTTTTTAATCTGGTATCGTCAGGACGTCCCCCACATTATCAAGTTCTTCTCTACAACATTTGTAATGACTACAAAGCACTGTGTTGTATAAATACATCATAAATCCATTAAGCCACATTTCATTTCTTCGTTCCTTCTTTCCTTTTTCTCCTTTACTATAAATAGGAAATAGCACTGCAGTGTGCAGCCTTTATAGCTAAGACACTGTGCAAGGATTATGCACCTTTTTTGAGGATCTTATTCCTTGTTGCCAAATAATTAGGAAAGCTGTGCCCACCCCCCGGACACAGAGGGTGGGGCGGCCCCGAGTATGTTTTTGCCCCGTGTTCAGAGTCTGTCGCCTCCCCCCCGCAACCCGGCGGGCTGCTGGGACTGCAGGCAAGGGCTGAAAACACCAGCTGGGCTATAGGCAGGCCTTCACCACCTCTGTCTTGGCATCTGAAGCACGAGCACTCTTTTCTGGACTGAGCCAAAATATCAGCTAGGGAACTCACCCTACCTCCTGCTCCATCTTTTCTTTCCTTTCTCCTGTCTTCTCTTTCTTCTGGCTTCCCCATCCCTTTTCTCCCTCTTTTGCCTTTCTATTTTATCCTTCTCCTTCCACTTGTCCTTTCCGTGTCTCCCCTCTGACTCTCGTCTTCTCTCTCTTGGCCTCTTTTTTCTCTGTGTGTCTCTCTGCATTCTCTTCCTCTCTACTCTTTTTCCTCCACCTTTTAATTTTTCCCTCTGACTCTATCCTTGTTTCTGTCTCTTTTCTCTTTCTCCTCGGGGGCTTTCTGTCCTCCACCCACCACTCCAGCAGGTGAGTCACAATTTCCCCAGGGAGATAAGGCTTGGTAGGCCTTGATTCAATGAGTAATGAATTTGCCTCAAAGAGTAAAGCTAAGAGATCACAGAATTGGGATCTACCTGGTCAACTGGGGTGACTCAGGGCTTCCTGTTAGACTTTTAAATGCACACACCCTCGGTCCCAGCTGCCCCACTCCTGGGCCTTCTACCAAAATATTC
Source organism: Equus asinus (assembly GCF_041296235.1). Taxonomy (NCBI): domain Eukaryota; kingdom Metazoa; phylum Chordata; class Mammalia; order Perissodactyla; family Equidae; genus Equus; species Equus asinus. Next base: position 80,162,563 of record NC_091809.1, on the reverse strand, counting down.
CCACATGTATTATGCATGAGGGTATTTGTTGCAGCATTGTTTGAATTATCAAAAAATTGGGAACACTCTGAACGTCCATTAGTAGAGAATGGTTAAATAAATGTTGCTGTCTCCTTCTGTGGAATGATATTCAGCCATTAGAAAAGGATGAGGCATTCACAGAGACAGAAAGCAGATTAGAGGTTACCAGGAGTTGTGGCGAGGGTGGGGGAGAGAGAACAGGGAGCTATTGCTTAATGGGTACAGAGGTTCTGTTTGGGGTGATGAAATGGTTTGGAAATAGTGGTGATGGTTGCACAATATTGTGAATGTAATTAATGCAACTGAATTGTATACTTAAAAATGGTTAAAATGGCAAATTTTATGTTTTATATATATATATATATATACATAATTTAAAAAAAAGAATGAGGTAGAATCATATGCACTAACATGCAAAATGCCCAAGATAGACTGTTAAGTGAAAATGGAAATTACAGACCAAGACATATAGTAAGAATTATAAAATTGTGTGTGTGTGCGCGCACCAGGAAAAGGCAGTGAGGAAGCATACCACCCTCTTAAGTAGAAGTGGTTGTCACTGGAGGTAGGATTGGCAGGACAGGTAGGAGAAGGAAGGCTTTTTGTCCTTTCTGTGATATCAAAAAGAAGTGGTAGGGTTATGAGCGATTTTGACTTTCTTTTTGGTGTTTTTCACAAAAAAACTTAAACACAGTCAACAAAACAAATACCATCCTTGCCCTCAAAGAGCTCAGAATCTAGTGAGAAGATAGGTATAGTTGGTGATAATTCCAACAAAACACTATTTGTGACAAGGCCTGTGAGAGCACAGTGGAGGGGGGTGTCAGGGAAGCCTTCCTGAAGGAGGTGACATTTTGACTCTGGTCTTCAAAGACCACAAGGCCTCAGCCAAGCGGAGAAGCAGAGCTAAAACTCTTCTGGTGGCAGCAAAGGCAAAAGTGCGAGAGAAAGCATCACAGGCCGTGTCTGTAAAGCCCAGGAGCTGACATGCAGCACGCCCACCGGAGAGGCTGGAGAGTGAAAGGGTTTCCACAGGGGAGGGACCGTCAGATTTGTGTTTTGGAAGGATACGCTGACGAGGTCTCTTCTGCGCTGAGGTTAGAGACACTGCTCTCTGACAAAGTCTGGAAACTAATAAGATGTAAACAAAGACTTTTCCAGTCACCTCAGAATTTCAGCTGAGGCCTCAACGGCAGAAACAACGCCAGAGTTGCTGCCTCTAAGGGGAGAGACTGGACCACCTGTGCAGGACCCGGAGGGAGAGAGGGCCGGCAGGGCTAAGACCCGCCTTCCTACCCACCTGCCAGCCCCGGAGAGAAAGCTGAAATCCCCCCAGACGGTGGGAGTAGCCGCTCCTCGGAGAGAACTGTCAGAGAACTCACTCTGGGGTCCTGCAACCCTCACCTCACCAGGGAGCAGAGGGGCTGCCCTTGCCCTCCTCACACCAGGCAGGAGAGGCTTTCAGAGAACAATGTGGGGAGCACTTGGCCGGGAGGCTCTGGGGTCTGGAGTCTGGAGTCTGGCGAGAGCTGGCGAGTGGAGGGGCTCTCGGCAGGGGCTGCACTTCCAGTTGTGAGTGTTTCCTGTGGGGCACATTTAGACCCCGCAGAAAGCAGAAGGGAGGCCTTCTTGAAAAGGACCCCGTGGAAGAGGGCTTCCACTTATGGGTGAGGGGACCAGAGGCGTCAGGAGGGATGCAGAAGCTGAGGGGTCGTAAGCAGCCCGAAGGAGACACCCCCTTTTTTAGGGCTACTGCAGGTGAACGGGGTGGAGGGTCTCCAAGGAGCCATCAACGTGCTCCTGAGAGACAGTGCCAGCATCTGGCGCCTGCCGCGTCCAGAGAGAGGGCTCTAGTGTCGTTAGACCTAGCTAGCTGTGACTTCGCCTCCTCCCCGCCAAGCCCTGGAGCAGAGGCCGCCGGGAGAGGCCGGAGGAGCCGAGGAGCGGGGCGGGAAGGAGCGGGGCTGCCCGTCCCCTCCCCGGCCAGCAGGTGTCCCAGCAGAGATGGCCGCCACTGCGAGAGTTTTGCTGGAACACTGGCCTGCGCTTAGATCCCTGACAATAAACAGGAGACTCCCAAAAAAGCTAGGGGGCCTGCCGCGATTTCATCCAGGAACAGCAAAGAAGCAGTCCACGGAACCCATCCGACTGGGCAGTGATGGGGAAGAGAAACCGGCCGTGTGTTTCACCGAGTCAAGCCCCCTTAATATGCAGCTACGAAATACTCGTGACGCCCGTCTGCGGCGTGGGGTCTCCGAACGAGGAGAGGATTTTCCGCCCACTCTCTCCGCCATCGGCCAACCCTTTTCTATGAAGACGAGGCGGACAATCATCGCCTGGAAACCCGTGTGCTCCCGCGGGCGGGGGGGTCCAGAGCCTCGGTCCTCGCCTGCCCCGCAGCGCCCCCTGCTGGCCAGAGCCGCAGCGGCCGGCGCCCGCTCCGAGCCAGGCGCTGGGGCTGGACCCGGCTCAGCCTTCCTGGAGTCTGTGGCCTCTGGGGCGAGGCATACGTTCAGGAATTGAAACATCAGACGAGAGGTGTGCTCTTGCAAATGGGATGAGAGCCCACCCTCTAGGGGAAGGGGCTGATCTGGTCAGAAAGGTCAGCCGCGGGGGCTGAGGCTGGACCTAACGGGGTGAAGTGGGAAGATGGGGAGCAAAGACTTGGAAAAGTTACTGTGGAGTTTGGGAAAGTGTGGGCGTGCTGAGGAAGCCATCAGTGGTCTTGCCATTTCATGTCTCTGGGCTTTTGCTCAAGCTGGTACTTCTACCTGGAAAACACTTCCCACTTTTCCTTTATTTATTTATTTTTTGTTATAAGTACCTAATGTATTAAAAAATATTAGAGAATAAATATATAAATGTCCATGTACCCATCACTCTGCTTGAGAAATAAGACCTAAAAAATATAAAGTAGCCATGTCCTTCTCCCTTTTGCCCTCCCTCTTCCCAGAGATGGCTCTTCAAATTCGTGTTTTCATTCCCATGTAAGTTTTTATTTACTGTATATGTATGTATGCACAAATCATGTATAGATGCATGAAATCAGAACGATTGTAATAGACATATCTTTTATTCTATATATACTGTATACTATTAGAGTATATATGCTATATATTTTTAATATATAAATATATATTTTTATATACTATATATACTAGAGTCTTATATAGTATTTATACATATATGTATGTACCTTGTGTATAGTGAGTGAATATATATACAAAGAGAGAGAGAAACTTTCCCCTTACCATCCTGTATTTAAGATTATTTCTACCTTTCTCCACCTTGCTAACTCCACAGGTTGCTACTCCTTCAGGAAGCTTCCCCAAGCCCCTCTCCTCTCTGCTCCCTGGGCTCTTGTGATACTTACCCGGCGAGGTTGAAGTGGCCTGCTTAGTTGTCTGTCCTCCTCCCGCATCAGGCTCTGAGCTCCCTGGGGGCCAAGACTGTGCCTCCAGGTGTCCCTCCTGCCCAGCTCAGAGCCTGGCCCACAGGTGGAGCTCAGGTTTGATGACCTGCTGGCAGAGAAGAAGGCCTGGAGGCTAGTTGAGGCCTCGAATGCCAGGACGAGGCTTTGCACTTCACCTTGGCTGGCTGTGTTGCAGCTGTACTCTGCGGAGTCTCTCGGGTTCTCTGGCGCTAAACCTGAGGGCTAATGAAAGATAGTCAAGAGGATGCAGCTATCGCCTCCCTCACCCTCCTGCGGCCAGATCAGTTTCTTCTCAATTTGTTTTATTCATTGGGCTTCTGTGCAAAATTTCATTGAAAGAAATATCATGGTATGTAAAAACCAAATTGAAAGGGATAAGGAGTGTGGGGGACCCAATTATGGCTACCAAAGATGTCAAGGTCCTAATCACTGGCACCTGTGAATGCGTTAGGTTACATGGCGAAAGGGAGTTAAGGATGCAGATGGAATTAAGATTGCTATCCAACTGACCTTGAGATGGGGAGATTATCCAGGTGGGCCTAAAATAATGACGAAAGTCCTCATAACGGGAAGAGGGACAACCAGGGAGATGGCAGTATGAGAAGGATTGCTGGCTTTGAAGAGGGAGGAAGGGGCTATGAGCCAAGGAATGCAGCCAGCCTCTAGAATCTGGAAAAGACAGGAGAACAGATTCTCCTCTGAAGCCTCCAGGAAGGAACACAGCCCTGCTGACACCTTGATTTTAGGCCAGTGAGACCCATTTTGGACTTCTGACCTCTACGACTGCGATATGGTAAATTTGTGTTGGTTTAAGTCACCAAGTTTGTGGTGATTTGTTACAGCAGCCATAGGAATTTAACACGAGGAACCATGGAAGGTATTTGAGCTGGGGAGGGGCGGGTCCTTCTTGCACTGCAGGAAGATTGACTGTGCAGGGAAGAATCATGGAGCAGCCAGAGCACGTGAACCCCAGGCTGGAAAGGGTAGGAGGCCCCCAAAAGATGGCTGGAGATGGATTGAGACCTGGGAGACCTGAGAAGGCCCGGAAGAAGGGTTCATGGGCTGAGTTTTGTGTATGAACTCATGGCTCTTAGTCAGTGTTTCCACCTTCTGCAACCAAGCTGCCTCCCAACAGCTGTCCAGAGTGGAGAGGTGTGGGAAGCATTCCCCCAATCTAGCTGCCATTGTATTGTGACAAGGTCTGGCAATGGAAGGAGAATCATGCAAGGCACTTCTCCAGGGAACATAATTCTTTAAGCAGAGTCCTTTGTCCTCCTTTCTAAAGCCTATTACTGATTAACGTCTTCCCTCTGTCCTGGAAGCCTTGTAAAAACAGGCAGAACTAGCAATAAACATATCTCAAAGAACAAACAGCAGCCCCCAAGGATGAGGGGGTCTATATTCCGTTAATTATATACTCGCTGTCCTCCTAACTTCTTTGAAGACCCTGAAACTATGTAACCTCTTCCTGAACAATCGATATGTATGCTGCACATCTGGTATGTAGATAACCACCTTTGATTGTTACCTTTAGTCACGCACTGCCCCTCATCTATTGTTCCCATGACGACAATAGTTAGACAACCTCGTGTGATTTTTTTCCTATATAAGTGTACCCTGTCCCCGAAATAAATTGGACTTGCTTGCAACTGCTTCGAGTCTCACATCTAGCACTTATACGTTTGCCAACGCCATGTCTCCCGCGGGAACCTGGACTCTGCCGAGGCTGGACCCCGGCAGAGAGGGGATCCTCAGTCACTTCTGGACTCTGACCTGGCTCCCAGCCTGAGGGCCAGCCCTGTGGACAGAGTAAGAACTCCTCTCAGCGAGGGTGACTCGTGGAGCATCTCTGTCGGGGACTGGCCATTTCAGAAGGAGGCAGGTGAGCCAAGGCCCCATCACCATGGAGCTCTCTGGAGTCCTGGGGCTGGCGTTGGCAGCCTCCCCACTGAGTGCCTTCTGTAGCCAGCGCTTCCCCGGGGGCGGGGCAGGGAGGATCTTGGGAAAAGTGTGTTGAATGAAAAAAACGGAGGAAGGAATGAAGAAGTACCTGGGAAGCATGCCAAGGGCAGACAGATCTCTGCAGTTTTCATTCATTCATCTTTTCAGTCTTCAAACTAAGGATACTTTCCTGAGCTCCTGGGGTCATGGGCAAGAGTCAGACCTGTTTCTTGGCCCAGGTAGAGGACATATAGACGTGTTTTCTGTGTGAGTGACTAGTCTTGTCTGGTCACAGAATTTTAAAATATCATAGCCTTATAGTAAGTGACGTGTATGGCCTGGTGAAGTCCTTCCAGGGGAGTGAACAGAACATGATGGGAAATTTAAGTTGGAGTCTCAGTGTCTTCATCAACGAAGGGGAGGTTGGGTTGCAGGGTCACTGGAGCGTGTCCAGCTCTGATAATCCAGACCTTTGCAATTGACTGACTTGGGAGCATTTTATTGGCATGCCAGCCACTCTGTCTACTACTCAGCAAGCCCAGAAGCCCTTAGGCTGTCCTGGAGCTAGCTGTATCGGCCTGAGGAAGGACTGGGTCTTCCCAGAACCGGGGAAGAGGTGTGACAGGGAGGAAGTTGGGAATGGAGGCTGGATGGGCAGTCCTGCCAGCTTCCTGGGTCTACTCCGGTCAGCCATTCACGCGGAGCCTTTGTAATGGGGTGGTTCCCCGAACAGCAGAGATACCAATATTCTTGAGTGTGAGAAAAGGCCTGGGCCTCTTGAGGTGACCTGAGGACTCCAGGGCCTCCCTGCTCCCTCCAATAGCTCTTTCTTAGCTGGCCATTTGACTCTTCATGCCTCAAAATCCTCTATTCAGAGGATTGTATATATATTTTTAGCTTGAAAGAGCCTCTATTTAGTCCAACTCCTCAATTTTCCAGTTGGGAAACTGAGGCCTAGAGAGGTGGAATGACTTGTGTAAGGTTACCCAGCGAGTTAGCTGTGCCTTTAATGAGAATAGGCATTCTTTTTTTTTTTTTTTTGAGGAAGATTAGCCTTGAGCTAACTGTTGCCAAGCTTCATCTTTTTTGCTGAGGAAGACTGGCCCTGAGCTCACATCCGTGCCCATCTTCCTCTACTTTATATGTGGGACGCCTACCACAGCATGGCTTGATGAGCAGTGCCATGTCCGCACCTGGGATCCAAACCGGTGAACCCTGGGCCACCAAAGCGGATTGTGCTCACTTAACCACTGCACCACCAGGCCGGCACCACTTAAGGAGCATATTTTATGATGAAGGGCACTGGCTGTTCTCTGTGCCTCGAATATGGAGCTCCAGAAGTTGAGACCATTCAGGTCTCAATACAGAGGCCTCCTTTTCCCTGGGGATAGTAACCGTGTTTGGAGTGAATTCCTGACCCCCTGACCACAGGCACGCCCTGGGGATCTTGTTGAAATGCAGTTTCCCATTCAGCAGGTCTGGGCAGGGCCTGAGAATCTGCATTTCTGATGAGCTCCCTGGAAGTCATTTGTGGCCGCTCTGCAGACCACACTTGTAGTAGCCAGGCTCTACCTCCTTATTTTGTTGTATTTTCTTCTTAGCCCATGTCACAATGTGATATTATCACATTTATCTGTGCCTGTGTTCACTGTGGCTCTCTTCCCAGTGGCTAAAAACTGCCTGGTCCGCCTCATGCCCTGTTATACCCGCAGGCCCAGCGCAGTGTAAACACGCAGTAGGCTCTCAGTACTGAGGTCCCCTGACAACAGCGAGAATCAGGTTCTGGAGGGGAGGGACCATGTCCTGTTTTCTCCTGCCTTCTGATGGAACAGCAAGGGTAGGAGCACACAGCAGGTGCTCAGTGACTAGAGGTAATGGGTGGAGCAGCACCTGACTCTTGACCCCATATGTCCCCTTATAGGTCAGGACTGGAATGACAATGAGAAGAAAAACAGCGAGAGGTCCATAGACATCAGGTGATCTGTATGTGTATAAAAATCTTTTTTTTTTTTTTTTTTTTGCTGAGGAAGATTCGCCCTGAGCTAACATATGTATTAATCTTCCTCTACTTTATATGTGGGTCGCCACCACAGCATGGCTGACAGGTGGTGTAGGTCCACGCCCTGGATCAAGGCCCGTAAACCTGGGCTGCTGAAGTAGAGCACGCTGAATTTAGCCACTATGCCATGGGGCCGGCCCCTTAAAATCCTTTTTAAAACTAGAAAACTTGTTGCAACCTTAGTCTGAGTCCATTCTGTAGCTGCCTGGGCTCAAACCCAGCTAGGGTTACTTGGAGTCAGGCAACCCCAGGGCATGACTTGATCATCTTACTCCCTGTACTGCGTTCACGTGGTGTTCTTGGCCTGGCCCTTAGGGGCCTTGACCCCAGTCCATCTGGAGCCAGTTTAGTTTGTCCAGACTGGGTCATTCAGATACAGTGAGGGTGAGATCACAGGCAGCTCTGGTCAGGCCATTCCAGTAAAGTGCCCCACTCAGCCTCAGTTTCCCTATCTGAGGGCAGGAGGTGACACTTGAGGTCTAGTCCAGCTTCTGCTGCTTCCGTCCTCTTTGTTGCCAGGATTCCCCTCCTGCAGTGACCCAGCTGGACCAGATAACCTCCCAACCCTGGAACACGGCATCTTGTGAGCAGGGACACCTGAGTTCAGAGGGCCCTGCTGAACCAAGGGTCGCCTCTCCTGCTCCCTGAGAAGATCCCACATCCCTTCTTTCCTCCTTCCTCTTATCCCTGCTCCTCAAACTACTCTGAGTCTGGCCTATCCCCTTAGATCCCTGTCCTCTGTTCTCTCTCAGAGAAGGCTGGCAACTGCTGATTCAGGAACATTCTTTTGCTGAGGAAGATTAGCCCTGAGCTAACATCTGTGCCGGTCTTCCTCCACTTTATGTGGGTCACCACCACAGCATGGCTGATGAGTGGTGTATATCCACACCCATGAATCCAGCTCCCGAAATGGAGCAGGCCACACTCACCACCGCACCATGGGGCTGGCCCCTCAGCAACATTTTATCCAGGGCATTCCATCTGCCAGGGGGACCTGGAGGCAGAGTTGGTCTGGAGCCTACTGGTTGGATGACCTCGGCCATGCGGACCCTCCTTCCCCACCTTCCCAGTGCTCCTTGTGTGTTCTGTGCTCATTCACTCACAAGGCTCATTTATTCCCCCAGTTACCAGTTTGCTCACTCTCTCCCTTTTCCACAAACACACGCATTTACTCACTCACTCATTCATGGGGCACTCCCTTCATCCCTCTGGGCCAGTCCAGGAGCACATCTGGGACTAGACTGGCCTGAGATGGGATTAGGATGCACACACAGAGGCAGAATGACACAGCGGGGGACAGGGGCCATGTGCTCGGGGGGAGTTCCCCAGAGTCTGAGCTGGAGAGGCCCTGACAAAGGCCCCTCATTGAGTAGATGGGCCAGGGAGGCCCAGGGCAGCCCCAGGTCACTGGGGAAAAGAAGAAGGAGGCCATGGCTTGCAGGGCACTCCTGGCCTGACTGCCACATCAGGACCAGCTCTCCCAGCCCTGTCCGCAGGTAGGACATCATTGTTTCCAGTTCCAGGTCAGTGACCTTGGGTGAAAACCACAAGAACTAGGGTAGGGTAATGTCCTCAGGGACCTGGACTATGGATTTAGAAGGAGTTACACAACCAGGGCTGGAAGGGCTTCCCTTCAGAGTTCTCCAAACTCCTTGCTTTACAGCGTGGACACTGGAGCCCAGGGGGCCTGCTCATAAGTGGGCCTGGCAGAACCCCAAACCCAAACCGCAACGGTCAGCATCGTGGTGTTTGGCTATGCCTACTGCTCAGCCATCCTGGATGTTCACGTATAAGGGAAGCCCCGTTTTCCTGAGGAGATGACATTTAAGAATGTTTCAGAATGTTTTCTCCAGTAAAAGTCAAAAGCAAACAAACTAAAGAAATAATTTAGGGATGGAAACGAATTAAGCAAACGTTTACTTAAGTAATCTGCTAAGATTAAATTCTTTCACTTAATTTATTAATTTAGAAAACTTGCTCTTTTCCACTCATAGTTTAGGAAACAATTTCAGGAAAATTCTTCATGCTGCTGACTGGTGGAGGTATTATTGAGCGAATGTGTCTTGTCACCAGTTTTGTTTTCAGTAAAGTACTAGGGAAGCACCCTGTATCATGACGACTGTCAGGACAGGAGCACAGCACACCCTCCGTCTCTGAGAAGTCATGCTGGAAAAGAGCCTCACCTCAGAGTCAGGTCCGTGAGGTTGCACGCAGCTCCTGGGTGGCCATGTGTGGCTGTAGTGCTTGGGCTCCCTCATCCACAGGGACCTCCCTACTGCCCCCCACCATCACCAAGGCAGGGGACCCTGTTTTTTCCAGGTGACTGGACATTATGACCAAAGACCCTAGAATGTATCAAGAAGTGAATCTATTGGCCATCATTCGGCCAGTATTTACCGAGCATTTGCAGTCCTGGGCCCTGGGATGGGTACAAAGCAAACTGGAATGTGTGTAGCCAGTCCTAGAATGGAGGACTAAATGAGGAACTGGGGGAGCATACGGCAGGAGAGGGGAAGCGGTCAGGAGGCAATGCACAGGTGTCGAGGTCTTGCAATATACTAGTATTCCACGCACATCCTCTCTAGTCCTCATAACTACCCGTGGTTGGGAGTTATTACCCATTCTGACTCCTCCCTGCCTAAGAACTAATAGTGTTCTCAGGCCAGCTACTTTACCTTCCTAGGCCTCAAGTTTCTCCTCTGCAAATGGGGACTCCTGCCACATATGATTATTGGGAGCATTGAGTTCTGTTTTAAGTGCTGGGCATAAATTAGTTTAGCATAGCAAGCCCTCAGTCAATGTTTGCTCTTATTACTATACCATAGGAGGAAGCTGAGGCTCAGAGAGGAGGAGTGACTAGCCCAGGGCCATACAGCCGGCGGGAGGAAGAGCTCTCCCATGCTCTCTGTTCTACTCTGTGACCTGCAGTACAGGAAGATTTAAAGTGGAAGCTGGACCCTTCACAGCAGGCCAGTGGCCTGGACTTGGCTGCCCTCTCTGTCCTGGAGATGCAATGTCAACTGTCTGGCCCACAGCCAGCTCACGAAGGGGACTTGGAGAGAGGCAAGACCTCCGCTTTCCTCTGAGGCCTGGAGAGCTGGGCTGAGCCTCCTTCCTGTCATGTCTGAGACCCTGGGCAAGTGCCTCCCCTTTTTGAGTCTCAGTTTCCTCATCTGAAAAGGGTGGTGCTGATGTTTTTCTGCCACATAAGGCTCCTGTGGGGATCGAGTGAGTTAAAGGCTGGGAAATGGTTTTTCACACTACCCTGTTGTGCTAATATAAGCATAGTTTAGGCCGGTGACTTTGAGGTGAGGCAGATATGACAATTTAATGGGGAGAGGCTAAAGGGAGGTAGAATTCAGTTCAATGTAAGGAGGAACTTTCTCATAGCTCTGGCCATAGGAGTGGGAGGGAGTAGGGGAGAGGATGGCTGTCAGTCAGGAGGGTGCAGAGGGGGCTCCCGCCCTGGGGTGGGGGTGAAGGTGGCTTAGGTGAGATAAGATCGTCTCCCTGTGCTCCCCTCCTTCTCTCTCCACCCTCGCTGGGACGGAAGGTACCTAGCAGATCTTTCCACCCGAGGTGGTGTTGTGAGCAGGTGCCTGAACCAGAATGTAGAAGGTCTTGTTCACTCGACTTGGCCAGTAACTTGCTGTGCACTTTGAGCCTCTCCCTGGGCCTCATTTTCCTAGTTATCTCATAAATAAATATAGCGAGTTTGCCAACTGTGATAATGTGGCTCTGCAAAGGATTATTATCTTCTGAGACTGTTGGTCAAAGGACTAGGTCAGGGCTGAGTGGTTGAGTTGGTACGCTCGACTTCAGAGGCCCAGCTGGTTTGGATCCTGGGCGCGGACATAGAACCGTTCATCCAGCCATGCTGAGGCAGCACCCCACATGCCACAACTAGAGGGAGCCACAGCTAGAATGTGCAACTATGTACTGCGGGGATTTGGGGAGAAAGCGCAGGAAAAAAAAAAAAGAGAGAAAGGATTGGCAACAGTTGTTAGCTCAGGTGCCAATCTTTAAAAAAAAAAAAAAGGACTAGGTCAGTGGTAAAGAGGAAACATTGTAACTTGTGGAATTACAGGCTAGAGTTGAGAGGGACCTCAGCATTGTTCTCGAATCCACATAGATAAAACGTCTGGGGATGGTGCCTTGTGGTTTACAAAGCATTTTCTTCAGCTTTGTCTTGTTTGATGCCGCCCAACACCACCTCAAGTTTACAGACAAGGGCATGGGCACGGTTAACTTGTATGATTTATGCAACATCACACATCAGTCTAGGTTACTGAGCAGAGGTGGGAGAGAGGTAGTCCTGGGCTGGAATCCCAGTTCCAACGTGACCATGGGCAAGTTACTTTAGCTGTCTGCACCTCAGTTTCCTCACTGGTGAAACAGGAATATTAACACATTCATCATAGGGTGGTGGTGAAGATTCAGTGGGATAACCCCTGAGAGAGCTTAGGGCAGAACTTGACGCAAAGTAGGTGCTCAATAAGTGCTAGCCAGCAAACAACCAAAAACACAGCTAGGAAATTGCAGAACTGGGCTTCTGACCCCTGCTTCAGTGCTCTTTGCCCCACACAAAGCTATTTCATTTCATGACCCTCCTCCCTTGTTCATTTCACAGCCGAGTTACCCCAAGTCAAAGGGAGCTGCGCAATAGGAAGCTGGCAGAGAAGAGGCTGCTTGGTCTCAAGTGATCTGAAAAATTAATTGCTGCTCTGGGGTCGAGTGGACCAGTTGCCAAAGTGAAAAGCTTCCCTCTAACTGGCCCTGTAAGCTGGAGGAGGAGGGGCCAGGATCTTGCTGAGCCAGAGTGCTGAAATGACAGACAGAAGTCTGGCAGTTCTGTTCCTGGGCAGATGGATCACCTGATGTAGATGTTAGGGCTCAAGCCCTGGGATTGGCCTAAAACAGGGCTTTGTTGACCTTGGCATCCTGTCAAGCTGCGGTCACATCCACACGTAATACTAACAGCCTAGAAATAGTGCTGCGGTAGTCTGCCTGACTCAGCGTGAACAAGGAAGCCGCCATGCAGGTGCTAACCCAGCGCTACCCTAAGAACTGCCTGCTGACCGTCATGGACCGGTACTCGGCCGTGGTGCGCAACATGGAGCAAGTGGTGATGATCCCCAGCCTACTGCAGGACGTGCAGCTGAGTGCACACGGGCTCCAGGCCCAGCCTGGGACCCCTGATCTCTACAACTGCTTCACCATGCTCAAGGCCATCCGTGTGGATGTGGACCATGGGCTGCTGCCCCGGGAGGAGTGGCAGGCCAAGGTGGCAGGTGGCAAAGCCAGTAAGGCTGAGGATGAAGCTGCAGAGACAGAGGAGGCCGAGGAGGAGAGGGTCGCGGGACAGCTGGACCTAGAAGCCCAGTTCCACCTGCACTTCTCCAGTCTTCATCACGTCCTCACCCATCTTACCCTGAAAGCCGAGGAGGTGACAAGGAAATACCAGGAGATGATGGGAGAGGCCATGTAGTCCTTGGACTCTATGGAAGGTAATGGTAGGCATGCTAGTAGATGTCAGGATCCTCCAAGGGACATTCCAGGGGAGGAATGGGAGCAGTGGTGGAACCCAGGGGAGAGGGAGAGCCCAGTTCTCAAACAGAGCCACCCTCACTGCAGGGTGTTGGGACCAGGACCTCGGAGGGCCCAAGGCCAGACCTGCCTTACTCTCCTTTTGACCCAGAATTGGTGGGTAATGGCCGTCAACTGTCATGGAGACAGAAGGGAAAGTGGCCTGCGAGTGCATACCTTATGTGCACATTTACGTGTTTATGCATGTATGCATTTACTAGTAAGTATGCAAATGCTTGAAACTGTGTGAACTGGATGAGAACATTCTCACCGTCAACTTCGTTAAGAGTCTGATTAAGCTATGCACTCTCTCCCCAGAGTCCAGGTATATAGACATGTAACTATACATATGATTTCAGGGGATGTGCTATTCACCAAGGCCCACCCACAAATCCTAAAATAAGAATCCCTAGGAGCCGGCCCGGTGGTGTAGTGGTTAAATGCACGCTCCATTTCGGTGGCCTGCGTTCGTGGGTTTGGATCCTGGGCACGGACATACACACCACTCATCAAGCCATGCTGTGGTGGTGTCCCACATACAAAATAGAGGAAGATTGGCACAGATGTTAGCTCAGGGCCAATCTTCCTCACCAAAAAAAAAAAAAAAAAACCCCAACCCTAATGTCATATATTAATAAGAGCTTCCATTTTAGCACATAGTAAGTGCCAGCACAGCCCTTAAGGGCTTGACATAGATTATCTCATTTAAGCATCATAATTCTATGAAGATAGATTTTTATTATTTCATTTTACAAATAAAAAAAACTTACTTAAGACACGTGTATTTACTCAGGTGGTGTCCATCGTGAATTCTACTTGTGTGTGGCAGTGCTTTCCAACATCTTTTCAAGTCACAGAACATGGAAAATTATATTTATATGGCATCTGGGGGTACATCGGTGAGGCTGCTCACAGTATTCCTGCAATGGGCCAGGGTACTCTGGCCATCCTAGGTTGCAGCCAGCCAAATGGAAAGCCAAAAGACTGCTCTCTTGGCACTCTAATCCATTCCAGGCACGCCAGCGTGGAGGCACGCCCATTGGGAGGCCCCATTGTGAGGACATATGCATATGTGTTGGAGTCTGAGCCCACATGTCTATGCACAGAAGGGCTGGGGTTGTGAGTGTGGATGAGCAGCAAGCTAGACAAGCAGGTGGTGGGACCTGGAACAGTCATGGGTGGGTCACTCACGGGCAAAGATCGGGAGACATTTGGCCACGGCACCTGCTAGTTTTGATCCTGTGCTGCTCCCACAGACTGGCTTCATCAGTGATAAACCACATCCATGTCCGTAGGAATCTCAAACCCACCTGAGCTAGGTATGTGGGGCAGGATTTTTAGCCCCATTTTACTAGTAAGGAAATTAAAGCCAGAGGATTGAAGTGACTCACCCAAAGTCACCTAGTAAAAGGACAAAAGCAAGAAAGGCCCCAGCTTTGAGCTGGCTGTCCTCTCCTTCACACCCGCTCTCTGCCGTATTGTGCTATCTTCACAATCTACCCGCAGGCCGCTCTGTCATGACGGGGAATGAACACGGACCCTGAACACACAGCCTACAGAGAGCTCTGCTCTGGTCTTTCTCGCAGCCATTCTTCCCTCCTCAACCTCAAACCTACACCCAAACTGCCAACTTCAACCCTGCTTCCCTCTCCTCTTGAGGCTCCCTGGGTGCGTTTCAGAGGTTCTTCTTGAATATGAGTGGGCTGGGTCAACAGCTATGGGTTCAAGTCCTGGTTCTACCACTAAAGAGCTGTGAGGCCTTGGATTAGCCAGCTCAATTCTCTGGGTTTCAGTTTCTTCACTGAATAATATCAGTAGGAGTAAAAAATAACAACTGGCACTTGAATAGTTTTATAGTTTAAAATCACTTCCATATCAATTATCTAATGAAATTATCATCCCCTTTTCCAGATGAAAAAACCAAAGGCCTGAGAAGTAAAGTGAGTCCATGGTTACTCAGGAAATGGCAGAGCCAAGATGTGAATGAACCCCGGCCTAACTCACATCTAATTCCTTTCCTCTACACTAGTGCATTTCCTTAGCGCCTTAGAATTCTGCAGCCTGGCTGGAGGTGGGAATTGGGAGTGGCAGAGTGAATAGAAACCCTACTCCTTGACCAACCAAACGGCTTCAAAGACGAGAGCAAATCGACACCATAATGCTTCAACACTCCCAACCTGATTTTCGTGGAGGCTGTATGGTTATAGCAGAGTTTAAAAATCTGGGTTCTTGTCCTGGTTCTGCCACTGACCTCTGTATGACCCTGGACAACGTATTCACCTTTCTGCCTCGCATTTTCCCTGTTAGTGAAATGTAGAGGTGAGACTAGAAGAGTTGTTGCAGCTCTGATAACCTGATTCTTCTTACAGTGCCAGGACACTGCCAGAGCTGTCCTACAGCAACACCATTGAGCCTTTTCATTAGTCTTCCTACTTCAGTAGGCATGTGATAGTATCTCAGCGGCATGAATTTGTACTCACTTGGTTCTTTACGTTTCTGCACTCCACAGATCACTCTATGTGATAGCAGGCAGACTCTGTGAGGAGGACATGGAGCTGTTCACTAGCCCTGATGCGACCAGAAAGGCCTGGACCTGCAGCTGGAAGCGAAGGCGACTTGGTCCTCTGGGAAGCTTCCTTCCCTCCCTCTGAGCACCAATTCATGGCCTCTCCACCGGGTCACTTTAGGGATGCTTGTTGCTATCCACAACTCCCCTCCTTCCTCTGACAAGCTTGGGTGGTGGCCAGTGGTTCACGAGGGAACAGATGTTACCTGACCAGTGTGTGGTCTGGTAGAAATGGCATGGGTTTTAGCATCTGCCCAACCAAAGTTCCCATCCCTCCTCTTGGCAGTCATTCAGTATGTGATCCTGGGCAAGTTACTTAATCCACTGGAATCTAAATTTCCTCATCTATGACGTGGGGATAGTATTACCTACCCCACAGAGAGGTTATGAAAATTAAACAAGATGATGAATCAAAAGCACCTGGCACCTGAGCGCTCTTATTCTAGCCTGTTTTCTTCTCAGCTCACCTTGCCTTTGCTCCAGCTGTTGATTTTACTCTCCAGAACCAAGGGAGAGCAGAATGCCTTGGGATGAGTGGTTCACTCTTGTACCTGCCGAGCACAGGTGAACTATAAACCTGTTTATTGCAGTAGCAATAAAAAAATAATACATTTGTACATATCTTTATTAACTTCTAAGGTACTTTCTCACATAACGCTTTCATTTTTAACAAGTGGGACACAAGAAAATAGAGATGGAACTCATCTGACTTTCCCCAGAAACCATATGCTGATATTCATACTGCCCCTAATTTGAAATCACATATAAACAGAGAAACAATTTTATTAATCTCCAGAAACTAATCTGATGATAAAATCTGAGCTTGGAAACAAAAATCTCTTTGGACAAGCATTTGGATTTGATAGGCCATAGAGAGTAACCTCATTTTAGTCAGGTGAGATCTCTTACTTCTAACTGCGCCGGCTCCCCTGCAGACAGTTGGCCGGCCGCTTTCCCAGGGTGATGCTCTAAGGGCAACGGCCCCTTTGCAGTATTAGACTTCTGCCCTCCTGGTCTTGAGTCTCTTCCTTCTAAGCCATCCTCTGCGTTGTTGCAGGAGCTCAGAGATACAAACCTGACCATGTCATTACCATTTAAAACCCTTTAGTGACTTCCTACTACCTATAGGATCAAATCAAAATTATTCTGCATGATTCACAAAGCCCTCCATCATCTGGCTCACTTTGTTTCACTCAGCACTAGAATGGAGCAGGCGGAACTTTCCTGTAAAGGGCCACATATTAAATATTTTAGACTTTGCAAGCCAGAGGGTCCCTGTCACAATCACTCAATTCTGCTGTTGTAGCATGGAAGCTGCCGTAAGCAAAACATAAAAAACGAGCATGGCTGTGTACCAACAGAACTCTATCGGCAGGGGGCAGATTTGGCCCACCAGCTACAGCGTGCCGACTCCAACTGGAACTAAGCTCCATTTTAACCTCTGTCCGATGTCGTCTTAAAACTGGGTGAATGGAAACCAACCGTTCTCTGATGAACTATTTTTCTTATGACAAAAAGGAGTCAGAGTGCTCATGATGATCATTTTAATCACAAGGTGTTAACATACAGATTAACATAAACTTTAGATGTTACAGAAACAAGTTCCACGAAATTCAGAAAAAACCAGTATCAGTGAAACTGGAGCAAGCATTTTGGAAACTTCAACGCACTGGATGGAACTCTTCAAGAATTTCACGATAAGTTTTCTTATCTATAAAATGAAAAGTCACAAAAGATTTATTTTTAAAATTATGTTTAAAAAATCCTATTTCCTAAAGTAAAATTAACACTTAATATTCTTATAGATAGAAACCAGTAAGAATTTCCTTATTTTCTAGTCCTCAACCACGGCTTGGCAATCACTGAGACATTTTGTTTCACTGAATGAAGAAAAACTTTGCAAGAATCTGTGGTGACATCCAGATGGCTGCTTGGAGCAGCAGAGTGCTGCCAGGGGGACCCTGGCTGAAGAGGCGATGGAAGGAATGAACAGGGAGGGGCACAGATCAGCTGGGAGGGGCCAGGAGGTGGTGGTCAAACTCTCCAGGCTCATGCTGTCAGCGCATGAGGCTCTTGGCACACCTGCCAGTAATCTGCTCAGAGCAGAATGACGGAGGAAGCTAGGGGAGATGTGGAGGCGAAGAGCGGGAGGCCTGGAACTGAGGACTGCTCTACCACTGGGGTCTCATTCTTAGGAATCAGTATTCCCAAAATTCCTTCCAGCTCTAACATCCAGCAGTTCTGCATATTCCCCAACTCTGATACATCCACTATTCATGTTTGTACTAGTCTTTGAGCTCTTCACTGGCAAAAAAAAAAGGCTGTACCTTTTTTCTTTTTGCTTGAGATTAGCCCTGAGCTAACATCCGTGCCAATATTCTTCTACATTATATGTGGGTCACCACCACAGCATGGCTGATGAGTGGTGGAGGTCCGTACCCTGGATCCAAACCCATGAACCTAGGCCACCAAAGTGGAACATGCTGAACTTAACCACTAGGCCATGGGGCTGGCCCCCAAAAAGCTGTTCCTTTTTGAACGAGCATAAACACCACCGATGTGATTGAAGGCTATGGGAATATAAACAGAGTAGTAAAATCTCAGCGCTAAGTAGGATCTCAGAGATCATCATTCAGTCTAATGAAATTTAAACACTTAATATTAAACATTTACATAAATAGGAATATCTATTTAAAAATCTACATATTTACAAGTTCAAAATTTTCCTGTACTCATTCATTCATTCACGTGCATGCACACCAGTAATGTGTAAAATACACACAAGAAAATAGTTCTATTACAATTATATTCATAGTTGCACAGATATAAGCAGAGTGTGCTGAGAAAATTCCTGTCTGCAACTGGGTGAAGTCTTTTTTTCTTTTTTGCTTGAGGAAGATTCACCCTGAGCTAACATCTGTGCCAATCTTCCTCCTCTTTATACGTGGGTCACTGAGATAGCATGGCTGACGAGTGGTGTAGGTCCGCACCTTGGATCTGAACCCACGAACCCAGGCCACCAAAGCAGAGTGTGTGTGAACTTAACCACTATGCCACATGGCCAGGCCCTAGGTGAAGTCTTCATTGAGGTGATGGATCCTGAGCAGGAATTTGCTAGGTGTACTGGGTGGAAATGGGGCAAGGGAGCATCAAGAAGGTACAGCATGTACAAAATGATATAGGGCAGGTCCAGGACACAGCATTTCACAAGGCAGAAGAGTGATGGGAGATGAGGCAGGGTTCTGTGTAGTTCAGGGCAGCTATTATTTATTAAGTGCCTGCTATGTATAGGCTCTGTGCTAGAGGCTGGGGAAACAAAGATGAAGCTGTATTCCAATGAGGGACACAGACACGTGACAGTAATGTGGTTGATCAAAGGTATGGGCAAAGTGTTTCTACCAGGCAATTGGCTCAGCCTGGGGAAATCAGCCATCCTCTGAGTCTGGATTTTATTCTATAGGCAATGGATAGCTATTTTAAACATATCCATATTTATCCAGAGAGACATGACATGGAGGCAAGTGCAACAGTCCAAGCAAGAGATTATCCGGGCCTGAACCAGGCAGTGGCAGTGGGAAAGAGAGGAGAGTTCAGGGCTGAGGAATATTTAGGAAGTAGAACTGGCAAGATTTGATGACTACTGGGAAGTGAAAGAGAAAGACCTGAAGATGATTCCCAGGCTTCTGGCTGGAGTACCCAGGTGGACAGTAGTGCCACTCACTGGAGCAGGACACAGAAGAACAGGAGATCCGGGCAGGCAGAGGGGACATGAGTTCTGCTCCCTGTCCAAGGGACACAGAGATACTCAGCCAGAAACTGGATATGTGAATTCAAGAGGATTCTGGTCTATAGACAAAAATGTGGGAGTCAACAGAATATAAAGGGCACCTGAAGCCACAGGCATGGATAAGATAACCAGGGAAAATGATACAGAGTAAGAAAGAGGTTTTCTACAATTAACTGGAAATACCTTTTTCAGGAAAATCCTCCGGATGTGATTTTACATAGGAAAACATATCACGGTCCCTCAACGCATACATATAGTCTTGACGTTTTAAAAGATAATATCCAATAAAAACAAAGGAAGTGACATATAGAAGCTGGCGATGCAAACCTGAAATTCAAACGACAAATCCCAAAGAAAGTAAAAATCAGTCAATGTATATTTAAAATTACATTTTTACATTTCAGATATATAATTTATTATTTCTTTCAACATTCTTTTAAAAAAAGGCTTTTCTATATAGCTATTGTGAATTAATAGCCTTGACCTTGAGATATCGTCTAAAGAAATCTGGCAATTATGAAAAACAACATTATGTCTACAGACATAACTATCGATAGAACCCAAGATTTTTTAAATTCAGGTTTTATAAATGTTTTCATGGAAAAAGGCAGCTAAGTACAAAATCCTGAATGCTAGACTGAGAACAGAAAAAAATTGTCCTTTCCTTTTCAACAGGTTAACTTTAGACCTAAACTAACTTGTATCCCAGGACCTGTTCAGGATGTGGTGAGACAGAGGCAGTCCTCTAGGAACAATCGAAACCAATTTGGTTTGTCTCCATACACCAACTCATATTTGCATATTTACTGGTTACTAAAACAGCCAGCTACACCACAAATCTATTTCAATTGTCTTTTGTACCTTTTAAACTGTGTACCATGTGCATGTATTACCTATTCAAAAACTCTATTTTAAAAATCATCCTATTATAATGAGACTGGAGAGGATCTAATTATATGATCTAGGGAAAGCCAAAACTTAAGGTCTGAGGGGGAGATCCAAAGGTATGAACTTTACGGAAACGTTTTTTGCAAAAGGCTAACTGCCGGTGTGATTTTCTAGCTATGCTCTAGAATTCTATCCCCAGCCCTCTTATCCTACACATTCTCCTCTGGAGAACTCATTTATTTCTATAGTTTTATCTACTGTTCATGTGCTGGTGACCCATTAAGTATGCCCAACTCAGACACCCACGCTGAATAGCTCTATCAAAATGTTTGAGAGCTGTGTTCACCTGAATGCCCCCAAATGAACCTGTTTCCTTCATATTCATATCTCTAACCTGGAGAATGATAAGATCAGAAATCCAAGCCCTGGGTAATACACACAGTAGTTATCCCTTTTCCTACCCTCTTCCCTCACATCCAGTCACTGAATCCTGTCAATTTCACCTTGTAAATATTTCCTTTCCTCACTTCAAGGAACTTCTCTCATTTGCACTAACTTGTCTCCGTTTCATCTCATTTTCCACTCCACACTGATCCCAGCTTTTACTCTCTCACTAGAGGAATTTTTAGTAAAATACAAACCTAGCCTGTAAGCCCCTTCTCCTTCAATTACACCAAACAGGAGTCTAAAGTCCCGCAGGTGGCCTCCCAGGCCCCTCTCGAGCTGACTCTTCCAGCTTCATCCTCTGACACTCCCTGAGGCGCGTCCTGTGCTTTGGCAGTACTGAACAGCTCCTAATCCCTCACACAGACAGAGAATCCCTCACCCTCTTTCATGCTTCCGTATACCATGCAATGGTTGTTTCCCTGCCCAGGGACTTCCTTATCCTTCAAGAGTCAACTCAGACATCACTTCTGCTAACAAGTCTTCCCAGAACTTTCCTGGAGTTATAAGGGTGAACTCATTTCTATTAATATGTAAATTACTTTAGAAATTATTTGTCTCTACTACCATGCAAAAGCAATGTCTGATTCATCTTTGTATACCAGCATACAGACAACACTTAACAAATGCATGTATTTAATAAATGGATGAATGGCCCTGGGCAAGTCAATTTCCTACCTCTAAAACAAACATAATACCTATCCTCTCTTTCTCACAGTAGTATTATAAAACCAAAAGAAAATGCATGTAAAAGTATTTTGGAAAAATGTGTAAAACAATAAAAATGCAAAATATTACTATGATCTGGGACTGGACAGGACCCAGGTTCCTCTGCATTCTCCCTTACTCCAAACAGCCCTGTTTCCCCTAATGCGCCACCTGCAATATGGCAAACCAAAGTGTGCTGGGTTCTCCGATGTACCACTGAACTATGTACACAGATACAAAGACCCAGATTCTATGCTTACCCGTATCCCTCACAGAAAAAGACTCCATAAATGTTTTCGATGATGATATCAGTGTCCTAACCCTAAAGGTATGGCTCGGCCTCTTACCAAGTCCCCACTCCCCTAAGCTCTCCTCTCTCTCTCAGTGCAGTCTCCCTCTCACTACATATACAACCCCTCCACGATCGCTTTTCCTTTCCTTTACTCAATCAATCTAAACTTGGAAGCCATGGTGCTCTTTGCAGAACACCATAAATTACCGCTATATTAAATAGAAATCACTAAATATTTAATTTTGTGGACTACACTTAGATATCAACTAACTAAATTTAGGGCAAGTAAGTGGTAACCAGCAACAAAGGTTTAAAAACAGGTGATGGGAGAAAAGCTTAAGAAATAATCTATTTAAAATTTTCTGCTAACTTGAAAAAAGATCTGCACAATTTGATTTCATTGGTAGAATATTCCAGTACTACTCACAGAATGCTAGGTACTCTCCAGGGCCATAGTTTGAAAATCCACCCTCTCTCTCTCCTTCCCCACTGCTCCGACTGTCACACCTGTTACCCTATGTGCATAAACTTGTACCACAATTTGTCTTTTTAATGGATATGCTCACCTGGTTTGTAAATCTTTGGAGGGTTGGGACCATGTTTTATATTTCCTTGTACTCTACACATACTTATTCATTCAATAACTACTTACTGAGCATTACTATATGCCAGACATTGAACTAGACAAACAATATGCATTCAGTAAATGCTGCTGAGGATAACCATTTCAGTAAAGTTCTCAAGACCTAAATTTTCCAAAGCAACTTAGAGAAACGCAGGGAACTCAGGAATTCTAATGTCTAGCCCTAGCTAAGCACTTTACATACATCATCTCATAGTTCTCACAGCCGCACAAAGACAGAGATATTATCCCTATTTCATAGATGGCAAAACTAAAGCTCACAGAGATTAGTAACGTCCCCAGAATCAAACGGCCAGTAGCGTGGAGGTGGTGTCAAACCCAAAAGGTTAAGTGCTCTTAACCACCATGCTTCTGTCTCCTAGAAAAGGCACAAAACACTGTTTGACAACAACGAGGCAAGATTAAGCGGTACACACTTCACATTTCAGCCAATCTTTACTTCCTCCGACTTGTACCTCCTTTGTGCTCCCAAAGTGTTCTCTGCTCACCCACCTCTTAGCAAAACACATACCTGTCACATCTAGTCTCGTAATGGGCTATTTACTTATCTCCCTGACCCGACCAGGAGCTCCTCAAGGGCAGGGACAGTATTCCTCATATACCCAGTATGTAACACTGCCTGGCACGGAGAAAGAGCTCAGTAAATGTTGAACAAATATATGGTAGACTGTTTGCATAACAAGGGCTAAGGAAACGGAACTCTGTCCAGCACCTTCTATGTACCAGGCATTTTACCTAAAGAATCTCAGTTAATTGTCAAAAGAAACATACAGATTAATTATTCTCATTTTACAGATAAGGAAATTTAGGCCTGACCAAGTAACTTGCCCAAAGTGACACAGCTGAGATGCAGTGGAGCAAAAAGTGGAGCTCTCTCCATCACACCAAGCAACAGCCTTGGGCAAACGTACAGTGGCGATGGAAATGGAGAAAACCCCATCTCCCCAGAGGCAGAAACGGACAGAGACGACTCCTTTGACGACTCCTGTGGAATCACATCCAAGGGAGCCGGGATTTCAATATGCTTTGAACACTGGAAATGCTGGGATTCGGTGGACTGGGAGCTGACCTTCAGGCATGACATACAGCTGAAAGAAGGCCAAAGAGGCACAAGTGAGGTGACTCCCGGTCCCCTGAACCATGGTGTTAGCCTTCTTCCTAACTGGGCTCCTTGGCTCCAAGCAGTGCTTCACATTGCTGACAAAGCTGACCTAAAACACGGGTCTCATTACTGTAGCTCCCTCTCCCACTGTCCCCCAGCGACCGAAAGCTAAAAAGCTTCCTGTCCCCTACAGAATAAACTGCCACGTTCTATCTAAACCTCCTTTGTACGCTTATCACCCTACCCTGCACACTCGCTCAAGCATCGAGCGGTCCCCCATTTAGAGGCCCTGGCCTCCATTTACTCCCCCAGCTCCAATGGCTCGCTGCTAGAATCTGCCTGATAAATCAAAGCTAAGTTCCAACACACCTCTTCCGCAGTTTCCCTCCTCTTGTCCCGTTGGGGACCCACAGCCCTCAGCGCGGCTACTGTGTCACCTATTATCAGAGTCAGACTCTGAGAGGAGGCCACTGACACCCACCAGGAAACACAGTCCAGCCGCTTAGAGCCTCCTACTCCAAGTGGGGTCCCCAAGCCGCAGCATCAGCAGCACCTGGGAGTTTGTTACTATCAGGCCTCTCTCTCCGGACCTAATGAATCAGAATCCCCATTTGAACAAGATCCCGGGTTATTAGTTTGAGAAACACTGGTTTCAAACGTAGCCTTTGAGGTCTAACAACAGGCTCTGCCACTACTAGCCCCGTGACCTTGGGCGAGCTGCCGTAACCTCTCGAGGCTCTGTCCCCTCCCCCTGGCTGCTCCTCCCCCGCAGGTGTTCTGAGGATTAACCGCTATCATGCGCGGCGTGCAAGGCACGCTCATTTTTGCACACACCGCGCCGCGCGCTGAAGGGGAGCAGGCAGCCCCCCAGCCTTCACAGGCTCCCTGCGGGTGAGGGCTGCGCCTCAGTTTCCCCAAGTGCCAACGGGCCCTCTGGCTCTGCCCGACTCGGAGGAGCCACCCGGGCGCGGGAGTCCCGGGGAGTCTAGGGGGGGCCTGCTGGGCCAAAAGGCCCAGAAAGGCCGAGGCACCCCAGGCGGCTTGGGGAGAGCCTGCCCGCGGCCCCGCGACCCCCTCCTCCCGGCCGATCCCGCGCGCAGGCCTCACCGGCCGCCACCACCGGCCTCCGCCGGATCGCGTTATCGATCAGGCCGGAGCAGTAGCCCAAGAAGCCGACGTAGACGAGCCGCGGGTCGGTCAGTTTGGGCGGGGGCAGGCTCCGGGCCTCATCCGGCAGGAACCTTAAGGGCGCCCGGCCCGGCCGTCCGCTCATCATGGTGACGCCGTTCCCCCTTGAGGCCCGGCCTCAGCCCGCCAACCAGAAGGAAAAGCGCCGCGACCACTGCCGGGGCCCACGCCGCGGGCTTTCTCCTCCCCGCGCAGCGCTGAAGGGCAGGGCGCACCGCGGTGCAGCGCCCAAACGCGTCCCCGCGCGCGCTGCTGCCGGGACCCCGCACGCGGCGTTCCGGGCTACTAATGGCCCACGCCGCTCGCCAGCCCGCGCCGGTTCAGCTGGTGGGGTTTGGGGGCTGGAAGCACAGGGTCGAGGAGCACACGACGCGAGCCAGACTGGGAGAAGGCTAGGTAAGGCTACTTTTTTTCGCCTGAACTCCTCCATCTGGAATTGCCTCTCCCTTCCCCGCCCCAGAATGTTCCTTCAGCAAGAATTTATCTTTGCATCCAACACCCACAAGTGGGCTTAATGGATAGTTTTAAGAAACAGAATTAATTGAAATCTCATAAAAGCTAGTTTTCATTTTCTGAGTTTCCAGTCGTTCATTAGCACAAGCACACCCTCTAAAACCTAAAATTAAGGGCCAGGCAGCAACAAAGAATATAGAGAACCCCAGCACCAGATCATTTAGCCAAACTCTTGAAATTCAGCCTGGGTCCCAGCACCCTAAAATTTTTCACCTCTGGGTCTTCGGGTGCTTGCACGTGGCCGAGGGAAGAGGTGTTCCCTAAAGGTTTGAGGAATGAAGGGAAGAAGGAATCTATAACGTTCTGCCCTTTAATTGTCCAGTCTCTGCTCACCTACCTCCGATCCTGCAGAGCTTCTGTTTTTGAACAGTCCTTTCTTTAGAAGCTTTTCCTGATAGGGAGCTAAAATATATTCTTTTTGTGTCCGTTCATTAGTGAGAGCAACATTTTATCTAGACAAATGCTGATTAAACCAGAGGTTAATGCAAAGATATATGCATCAAAAATATTGATCTCCAAAGTGGAAGAGTTAAATATCACTTAGGGGTGATTAAGTGACAGATGGACGTTTTATGTCTATAAAAAGCGCTCCCAGATCTGTAATATTTCAAGTTAGGGTTTTCCAAAGGAACGTATATTGGAGCAGTTTCCTGGAAGCGGCAAATGTTTCAAAGGTTCACACTCTTTGACCCAGTAATTACGTGTCTGGGAATCTGCCCTATAGAAATGATATGACATAGGAAAAAGCTTTTTTGCACAGTTTTTTTTTTTTACCATAGTGTTTCTTTTAAAATAATATCAAAAGAAAGAAAACCACCAAAAATCTTCCACAGTAGGACTATGTAAGTTTTGAATACTTGATGAACTTAAATGTTTAAATGATGTTTACACATTCTTCTGGGTCCAATCTGGGACTTGTTTTTTTTTTTTAAAGAAACTTAAAAGTTACAGAAACATACAAAGAAAAATACAGTCAAATGCTCATATTCTACCACCTAGAATTAACGTGTTAATATTTTGTCATTTATTTCTACCGTTCTTTTCAAGGAAATGAAACACTGTAGATAAAGCTAAAGTCCCTTCTTCTCCGGAAGCAACCACTATCGTGAGTTTAGTGGGTATACTTCCAGTATACATGTATTTAGTATTGTGTTATATGTGCTTTTAATTTTTTTTACCTAAATAGTGTGATTTATTTTTCCTGTTGTTCTCTTGCTTTTATCATTTCATATAATATTTTTGAGATCCATGATGATACAGAAAGATCAAGTTCATTCCTTTTGACTGCTGTATAATATTCCATCACATAAAGATGTCACATTTTATTCATCCGTTACCCTTTTGATGGATATTTTGGTTGTTTTCAATTTCTTTTTCACGTGCCTAAGTCTATACGCTAGATTTTAGAGTCTAGAGAAACTTCTGCACATGTGTACCAGGACTAAGAGATGTGAAAGATTATTCACAGGAATAATAGCCATTTATAATACCCACGAACTGGAAACATTCTAAATGTCCATTTAGAATAGAAAATAAACTGTGGTGTTTTCATACACAGTAATATCCATGCATCAGTTTGATGAATCTCAAGAAATCTGTGTTAAAAAAGAGAATAGGAGATAAGAGAAAAAAGATGTTACAGGAGAATATATGATTTTATTATTTTTAACTTTACATATGCATTTTCCACACTTTTGGGTTTATAATATGTTTTATGCAATAATAAATTTTTTACTAAATTAAAATTTTAACTTTTTTATTGTGATAAAAAACACGTAACTTTAAATTTACCATCATAATCATTTTTAAGTGTATAGTCCAATAGTGTTAAGTATATTCACATTGTGAATGAAACTCTATACCCATTAAATACTTATTCCCTCTCCTTCCTCCCCCTAGCCCTTGGCAACCACCTTTCTACTTTCTGTTTCCATGATTCTGACTACTTTAGATACTTCACATGAGTGGAATTATATAATATTTGTCCTTTTGCGGCTGGCTTATTTCACTTAGCATAATATTCTTGAGGTTCTTTTATGTTGTTGTATATGACAAAATGCCCTTCCTTTTTAGAGCTGCATAATATTCCACCAGGAAATGTATATACTACATTTTCTTTATCCATCCATCTATTGATGTCCCTTAGGGTTGCTTCCACCTCTTAGTTATCGTGGATAATGCTGCAATGAATATAGGTGTGCAAGCATCTCTTCAAGATCCTGCTTTGAATTCTTTTGGATATATACCCAGAAGTGGTATTGCTGGATCATACGGTAATTCATTTTTTTTCTTTTTTTTTTTTTGAGGAAGCTCTATAGCATTTTCCATGACGGTGGCACCATTTTACATTCCCACAGTGCTTAAGGGTTCTGGTTTCTCCACATTCTTGCCAACAGTTATTTTCTGTTCTTTCAATAGTGGCCATCCTAATGAGTGTGAGATATGGTTTTGATTTGCATTTCTCTTATGATTAGTGATGTTGAGCATCTTTTCATGTGCTTCTTGGCCATTTGTATATCTTCTCTGGAGAATTGTCTATTCAAGTCCTTTGCCCATTTTTAAATCAGGTTATTTGATTCTTTTTGTTGTTGAGTCATAGAAGTTCCTTAAACATTCTAGATATTAATCTCTTGTTAGATATATGATTTGCAAATATTTTCTCGTATTCCATAGTTGCCTTTTCACTCTGTTGTTTCCTTTGATGTGCAAAAGTTTTAAACTTTGATGTAGTCTCATTTGTCTAATTCTGCTTTTGTCACTTATGCTTTCAGTGTCATATCCAAGAAAATCATCTCCAAATCTAATGTCCTGAAGCATTTCCCTTCTGTTTTCTTCTAGGAGTTTTATAGTTTTAGGTCTTATGTTTAGGTGTTTAATCCATTTTAAGTTAATTTTTGTATATGTATTCTATTACATGTGAATGCCCAGTTTTCCCAACACATTTGTTGAAGAGACTGTCCTTTCCCCAGTGTGAGGTCTTGGCACCCTTGTCAAAGATCATTTGGCCATGTAAGCAAGGGTTTATTTCTGGGTTCTCTGTTCTGTCCTGTTGATCTACATATCTGTCTGTTTGCCAGTATCATACTGGCTTGATTACTGTTGCTTTGTAGTATGTTTTGAAATCAGGAAGTGTGAGGTCTCCAACTTTTTTCTTCTTTTTCAAGATTTTTTTGGCTATTCAGGGTCAGTAATACATTTTTAAAACGAAAATAATGTCTCTTTTTTTCATTAAGGTTATGAAAGTTAATGTCCTTGTGAAATTACAGTTGTACATCATTATTAGTCATGTTGTAGGTACACCACTTCACCCCTAGTGCCCTCCCCCCACCACTCTTTCCCCTGGCAACCACCGATCAGTTCTCTTTGTCCGTATGTTATCTACCACCTATGAGTGGAGTCATACAGAGTTCGTCTTTCTTTGTCTGGCTTATTTCACTCAACATAATACCCTCAAGGTCTATCCATGTTGTTGTGAATGGGACGACTTTGTCCTTTTTTAGGGCTGAGTAGTATTCCATTGTATATATATACCACATCTTCTTTATCCAATCATCAGTTGCTGGGCAGTTAGGTTGGTTCCACGTCTTGGCTATTGTGAATAATGCTGCAATGAACATAGGGGTGCATGGGACTTTTGGAATTGCTGATTTCAGGTTCTTAGGATAGATACCCAGTAGTGGGATGGCTGGGTCATAAGGAATTTCTATTCTTAACTTTTTGAGGAATCTCCATACTGTTTTCCATAGTGGCTGCACCAGTTTGCATTCCCACCAACAGTGTATGAGGGTTCCCTTTTCTCCACAGCCTCTCCAACATTTGTCACTCTTGGTTTTGGATATTTTTGCCATTCTAACAGGTGTAAGGTGATATCTTAGTGTAGTTTTGATTTGCATTTCCCTGATGATTAGTGATGATGAGCATCTTTTCATGTGTCTGTTGGCCATCGTATATCTTCTTTGGAGAAATGTCTGTTCATGTCCCCTGCCCATTTTGTAATTGGGTTGTTTGATTTTTTTATTGTTGAGTTGTGTGAGTTCTTTGTATATTATGGAGATTAACCCTTTGTCAGATAAATAACTTGTGAATATTTTTTCCCAATTAGTGGGCTGTTTTTTTGTTTCAATCCTGTTTTCATTTGCCTTGAGGAAGCTCTTTAGTCTGATGAAGTCCCATTTGTTTATTCTTTCTATTGTTTCCCTCATGTGAGGGGTTATGGTGTCCGAAAAGATTCTTTTGAAGCTGATGTCAAAGAGTGTACTGCTGATATTCTCTTCTAGAAGACTTATTGTTTCAGGCCTAATCTTTAGGTCTTTGATCCCTTTTGAGTTTATTTTAGTAAATGGTGGAAAAGAATGGTTGATTTTCATTCTTTTACATGTGGCTGTCCAGTTTTCCCAGCATCGTTTGTTGAAGAGACTTTCTTTCCTCCATTGTAGGCCCTCAGCTCCTTTGTCAAAGATTAGCTGTCCGTAGATGTGTGGTTTTATTTCTGGGCTTTCAATTCTGTTCCATTGATCTGTGGACCTGTTTTTGTACCAGTACCATGCTGTTTTGATTACTGTAGCTTTGTAGTATGTTTTGAAGTCAGGGATTGTGATGCCTCCAGCTTTGTTCTTCTTTCTCAGGATTGCTTTAGCAATTTGGGGTCTTTTGTTGCCCTATATGAATTTTAGGATTCTTTGTTCAATTTCTGTAAAGAATGACATTGGAATTCTGATTGGGATAGCGTTGAATCTGTAGATTGCTTTGGGTAGTATGGACATTTTAACTGTTTATTCTTCCAATCCATGTGCATGGAATGTCTTTCCATCTCTTTATGTCATCGTTGATTTCCTTCAAGAAGATCTTGTAGTTTTCGTTGTATAGATCTTTCACTTCCTTGGTTAAATGTATCCCAAGGTATTTTATCTTTTTGTTGCGATCGTGAATGGGATTGAGTTCTTGAGATCTTTTTCTGTTAGTTCATTGTTAGCATATAGAAATGCTACTGATTTATGTATGTTGATTTTATACCCTGCAACTTTGCTGTAGTTGTTGATTGTTTCTAATAGTTTTTCTATGGATTCTTTGGGGTTTTCTATATATAAGATCATGTCGTCTGCAAACAGCAAGAGTTTTACTTCTTCGTTGCCTATTTGGATTCCTTTTATTTCTTTTTCCTGCCGAATTGCTCTGGCCAGCACCTCCAGTACTATGTTGAATAGGAGTGGTGAAAGTGGGCACCCTTGTCTTGTTCCTGTCCTCAGAGGGATGGGTTTCAGTTTTTGTCCGTTGAGTATGATGTTGGCTGTGGGTTTGTCATACATGGCCTTTATTATGTTGAGGTACTTTCCTTCTATACCTATTTTATCATAAATGGATGTTGGATCTTGTCGAATGCTTTCTCTGCATCTATTGAGATGATCATGTGGTTTTTGTTTCTCATTTTGTTAATGTAGTGAATCACGTTGATTGACTTGTGGATGTTGAACCATCCCTGTGTCCCTGGTATAAATCCCACTTGATCATGGTGCATAATCTTTTTGATATATTGCTGTATTCAGTTTGCCAAAATTTTGTTGAGGATTTTTGCATCTATGTTCATCAGTGATATTGGCCTGTAGTTTTCCTTCTTTGTGTTGTCCTTGTCAGGTTTGGGGATCAGGGTGATGTTGGCTTCATAGAATGTATTAGGGAGTGCTCCATCTTCCTCTATTTTCTGGAATAGTTTGAGAAGGATAGGTATTAAATCTTCTTTGAATGTTTGGTAGAATTCTCCAGAGAAGCCGTCTGGTCCTGGACTCTTATTTTTGGGGAGCTTTTTGATTACTGTTTCTATTTCTTTACTTGTGATTGGTCTATTCAGATTCTCTATTTCTTCTTGATTCAGTTTGGGTAGGTTGTATGAGTCTAGGAATTTATCCATTTCTTCTAGGTTGTTCAATTTGTTGGCATATAGTTTTTCATAGTATTCTCTTATGATCCTTTGTATTTCTTCAGTATCTGTTGTGATTTCTCCTCTCTTGTTTCTAATTTTATTTATTTGAGACTTCTCTCTTGTTTTTTTAGTGAGTCTGGCTAAGGGTTTGTTGATTTTGTTGATTTTCTCGAAGAACCAACTCTTTGTTTCATTGATCCTTTCTACTGTCTTTTTTGATTCAATATCATTTATTTCTGCTCTAATTTTTATTATTTCCCTCCTTCTACTGACTTTGGGCTTTGTTTGTTCTTCTTTTTCTAATTCTGTTAGGTGTCGTTTGAGATTGTTTATGTAAGATTTTTCTTGCTTATTGAGGTGAGCCTGTATTGCAATGAATTTCCCTCTTAGGACTGCCTTTGCTGCGTCCCAAATCAGTTGGTATGGTGTGTTTTCATTTTCATTTGTCTCCAGATAATGTTTGATTTCTTCTTTAATTTCCTCAATAATCCATTGTTTGTTCAGTAGCATGTTGTTTAGTCTCCACATTTTTGTCCCTTTCCCAGCTTTATTCTTGTAGTTGATTTCTAGTTTCATAGCATTATGATCAGATAAGATGCTTGATATTATTTCAACCCTCTTGAACTTATTGATGCTTGCTTTGTTTCCCAAGATATGGTCTATCCTTGAGAATGTTCCATGCGCGCTTGAGAAGAATGTGTAACCTGCTGTTTTTGGATGAAGTGTCCTATATATATCTATTAGGTCCATCTGATCTAATTTTTCATTTAATTCTATAATTTCCTTATTGATTTTCTGTCTGGATGATCTGTCCATTGGTGTTAATGGGGTGTTGAGGTCCCCTACTATTATTGTATTGCTGTTGATGTCTCCTTTTAGTTTTGTTAATAGTTCCTTTACGAATTTTGGTGCTCCTGTGTTAGGTGCGTATATATTTATAAGTGTTATGTCATCCTGGTGGAGCATCCCTTTTATCATTATATACTGCCCCTCTTTGTCTTTCTTTATCTGTTTTGCTTTGAAGTCTACTTTGTCTGATATAAGTATGGCAACACCTGCTTTCTTTTGTTCATTTTGAGTCGTGTTTGTCTTTGGGGCTGAGGTGTGTTTCCTGGAGGCAACATATTGTTGGATCTTGTTCTTTGATCCAGCCTGCCACTCTGTGCCTTTTGATTGGAGAGTTCAATCCATTCACGTTTAGAGTGATTATTGAAACGTGGGGGCCTACCGTTGCCATTTTATCACTTGTTTTCCGGTTCTTTTGCATTTTGTCCTGATGGAGAGCAGTTACTTTGTGTTATTGTCCTTCTGCTTATCTTCTTTGTTCTGGATTTTATAACCCCTTTCCTTTTTTTGATTTTTCAGGAATGAGGTTCTTCCTGAGCATTTCTTGAAGAGGAGGTTTTGTGACGATGAACTCCCTTAACTTTTGTTTATCTGGGAAAGTTTTTATTTCTCCATCGTATTTGAAGGATATTTTTGCTGGGTAGAGTATTCTTGGCTGCAGGTTTTTGTCCCTCAGAGTTTTGAATATTTCATTCCAATCTCTTCTAGCCTGTAAGGTCTCTCCTGAGAAATCTGCTGATAGCCTTATGGGGTTTCCTTTGTAAGTTATTTTCTTCTGCCTGGCTGCCCTTAGTATTTTCTCTTTGTTGTGGACTTTTGCTAGTTTCACTACTATATGCCTTGGGGTTGGTCTTCTTGCGTTAATAAAGTTTGGAGATCTATTGGCTTCTGTCACATGAAGTTCCATCTCTCTTCCCAAGTTTGTAAAGTTCTCAGCTATTATTTCTTTGAACAGGCCTTCTGCCCCCTTCTCCTTCTCTTCTCCTTCTGGTATACCTATAATCCTTATGTTGCATCTCCTAATTGAGTCGGATAATTCTCGGAGAGTTTCTTCATTTCTTTTTAGTCTTAGTTCTCTCTCCTCCTCTGTCTGCAGCATTTCTATATTCCTATCCTCCAAATTGCTAATTCTGTCCTCCATATTATCGACCCTACTGTTCAGAGAGTCCAGATTTTTCTTAATCTCCTCCATTGTGTTCTTCATCTCCAGTATTTATAATTGGTTCTTCTTTATAGTGTCAAGCTCTTTTGTGACATAGCTCCTGAACTCATTGAGTTGTCTATCTGAATTCTCTTTTAACTCCTTGAGTTTTTTAATCATGGCAGTTTTGAAATCATCATCATTAGGTTATAGATTTCATTGTCTTTGGGATTGTTTTCTGGGTGCTTATCATTTTCCTTCTGTTCTGGAGATTTAATATATTTTTTCATACTGCTTGATGGTGTGGATCTGTGCCTCCGCATAGAGATAGAGTTTAGTCGCTGCTTCCACTTATTGCGACTAGTGTGTGTGTGGGGGGCAGCTGTTTGGACTGCACCAACCAGGAACCCTGTCAGCTGTTACTGACTGGACCTGGACCCCTCCTCGTCGTCACAGTGGTCCTGTGGGGTCCCTGGTCGGTTGTGGGGTCAATCGCAAGTGGGCCTCAGGCTCCTGGTGCCTACTGTTGCAGCCCACTTCGATGTGCTCCCTCCTTGTGGTCTGCAGTGGTGTTGTGGGCTGTCCAAGCAGCCAGGAGCAGGATCACCTATAATCACCACTTTGTCCCTAACAGAGCCCACAAGATCACACTTGTCCACTATAGGTCCCAGCAGAGCTATGGGTATCTTCTGCAGTCTGTCATTAGCTCACCTAGCTGTGCTACTTTTGCCCCAGGGTCTTCCCGCCTTGTGATTGCCAGTCGGGACCTCTCCACTAGTGCTGTGTAGAGGCTTTCACTGAGGCTGCTGTAGGAACCTGGAGTTCCCCCTTGGGCTACATAGCCATTTCACCAGAGCTCCACTCTGCCCCATTCCATTCTCACAGGATCTCTGGGAGTCCCTTGCCTTGTCTGGGACACGGCCAGAGTCCGTTGGCCTGGTGGTGGCTTATAAGCTGCTGCCTTGTGGGGAATTCTGCTCTAGGGAACTTCCTGGTGTTCTGAATGCTGGGTGGGGCCTCCCTGCCAATGGCGAGCAGAGGCCCTCCCTGCTGGGGGGGGTTGCGGGACCCTGGAGCATCCCCCCGGGCCACAGAGTCAGGTGTTGGAGCTCCACCCAGTCCCCAAGCACATCCACGGGAAGTCCGGGCACCCCCTGCACCGACCTGTGTGCCGGAGACCATGGGCCCAGGAGCAGCTTGAGGTCTGGTGCCATGCCAGGTAATCTGCCCGCCGGGAGCTTCCCTTTGTCCTGGATTCTGGGCGTGGCCTCCCTGCTAATGGTGAGCAGAGGCTTTCCCTGCCGGGGAGGTGTGGGACCCCGGAGCTTCCCCCCGGGCTGCAGAGCCGGGTGCTGGACCTCCAACCGTGTCCCCAAGCACGTCCATGGGAAGTCCGGACGCCCCCTGCACCAACCTGTGTGCCAGAGACCGTGGGCCCTGCAGCAGCTTGCGGTCTGGTGCCATGCCAGGGAATCCGCCCGCTGGGAGCTTCCCTTTGTTCTGGATTCTTGGCGGGGCCTCCCTGCTAATGGCGAGCAGAGGCCTTCCCTGCTGGTGGGTGCGGGACCCTGGAGATTCCCCCTGGGCTTAGGTGTAATCATGGGGGGCTTGAGTAGGGCTGTTGTCACCTGTTTCCACTGTCACTTCGCTGGTGAGTGCACACTCCCACCCTTGGTGTGTGGTGATGCTATGGGGGCGTCCACTGGACGAGAGCCTCCTGCAGGAACTAGGCTGTCTGGGGGTCGGGAGTCGGGGGTTGGAGAGTTTTCACCTATTTCCACCTCCTCCCCGGGGGAAGTCCGTCTACCTTCTGATGTATAGTAGTACGAGACTCTTAGGTGTCTTGAGATGCTATCTAGATATCCTTTGTTAATCGGTGAATGTCCAATTAGTTGTAGATTCAACAGGGGAGAGACGAAGACCACTCACTCCGCCATCTCGGTCCCACCTATTAGCACACTCTTATTGCAATTGTCCTCTATTGAATTGGTACCCAGACCCAGTGTAGCTGGTTGCTAGCCTCAGGGGCGTACAGTTGTGAGGCCACTGCACCACTGGGCCGGCCCCTAGGGCTCCTATTCTTAATCACTAGGCTGTACTACCTTTATATTCACAGATATGGTAGCAGTTAAGTTAATCTTGAAGAAGTACATACAATCAGATTACAGGGTAGAAAAGTCAGTAGAGAGAGAAAAGAGAAAGCAGCATGAATGAAAGGAAGCAGAGGTGCAAAACAGCATGGCACACTAGGAAATTTAAGTTGTTAGGACAGCTGTAACACAGGGTGCAAGGGGGACTGGTGAGGAAAAGAGGCTAGAGAGGCTATGCTCCCCTCCCCCTTTGGCAAAATCTCCTTCTTCATCTCTGCAATGAGACTCAAAACAAGTCTGGGAAAAATTGAGTGAATTTAAGAGATGGGATAGCTGGATTAGCATCCTAGGATGCCATTGACCTAGACTCTCTGATCTTAGGGAAAAATGGGTAAATAAAATGTGTGAAAGTTTCTAGTATTGGCTAGATAAATGCTGGCTGAATTTGAATGTGCAGCAGATATTAGGTAAACTGGGCTCCTGGATAAAAAGTGTGTATGAATCCTCTTAAGGAAGGGAGAGGACAAGACCAGGCTGCAAAAACCACTTAAGTTTGTTCATGTGAGGAAAGTTTAAGTGGCAGCCTTATCAAAATTGCAGTGCTTGCATTAGAATAAATGAACTCTAAGACATGTCCTG
Source organism: Equus asinus (assembly GCF_041296235.1). Lineage (NCBI taxonomy): Eukaryota > Metazoa > Chordata > Mammalia > Perissodactyla > Equidae > Equus > Equus asinus. Next base: position 80,126,759 of record NC_091809.1, on the reverse strand, counting down.
ACCTCAGTGCGAGAGTAGACATGCTTTATAGTCTCTGCTGACTGGCCAAACCAGTTCATTAAATACTCCCTGTGGCTTTGTGAGCACTGCCATTGTATATAATTTCAATGAAAAAAAAATCTCCTGGAACAAGGTGTACAGAATGGGGACAGTATACCATCTGCTTGTGTGCACGCCAACAGGAAAATGTAGGAGCTGGTAATAAGCCAAACAATTTTTGTGCAGAAATAAAAAATAGTATTTTATTTATATTTCCCTTAGCACATGATTCTAATTATTTTTTACAGCCTGGCAATGGTTATCATAGGCTACAAATAATCATGCTGTTGATCAGACTCCCTGCTTGCCTTAAGCAAGTGCAGGAGTCTGAATCTCAGACAATTTTAGCAGGAGAAAGTGAGATCTGTTTCACTGCTTATGGAGGACAAGCGGCCTCTCACCATGGTGACAATCAGGTTGCTAGGCCGGGCAAAGCCAAGTTTGGAAGAATGGTCCTCCAAACAGATCTACTGAAATGAATGGTTCATGCCACCAGCAACTTTCTTCAAGTTCTGATTAATTTCCCATGAAATAATTGCTTGGAATACATCCAAGCAGTTCCTTTATTCACTGCTTCTTTGTCTTGCCGACAGGAGGGTCAGTGAATACTGAAACATACAGTTTGAACCAAGCATATGTGATGCCCACTGCACAATACACCGAGGTCAGTAACAAAGGGATAAAGGGGTACTTCAGCTTCCAGGAGGTGAAAGGGAATACAAATTCACAGAAGACTTCCAGAGGGCCCAGGCCAAGGAGGTAGAAAGTTTCCATCCAATTAAAAAGAGGTTTTTCTTTCCTGAAGAAAAAAGGAGAGAAAAGGCTCATTTTAGATGGGTCATTCTGGTTTAGCAAACATTTCGCAGCTAACGCTTCCCACCTGCACTGTGCTGACGTGAAGTACAGCCAAAGCTAGAGTCAAAGTGCATTAAATTCCACATGGGAAGAAAATGACAATGATACACCGTTACGATACCTCAACAATCCAAATCTACCCAATCGTCTTCTACCTATGCTGTCACTTAGCTGAAGCTGCTGAGAGAGAATTACCTATGCATTTGGAAGAGGAAAGGGAGCTGGATAGTGTGATACTGGCTTAAGACTATGGTAGACAATATATAATTGAGGGTTTTAAAAATGTTTTTTATTTTGGTAAAATAACATAAAATTTGCTATTTTAACCATTATTAAGTATACCATTCAGTAGCATTAAGTATATTCACAATGTTGTATAACCATTACCACTGTCCACTTTCAAAACCTTTTCCTCACCCCAAAGAGAATCTCTGGAAACATTAAGCAATAATACCACCCCCCTGCAGTAACCTCTGATCTACTTTCTTCTCTATGAATCTGCCTATTCTAGATACTTTATATAATAGACTCATACAGTATTTGCCCTTTTGTGTCTGGCTTATTTCACTTAGTCTAGGTTTTCTAGGTTCATCCATGTTGTAGCACATATGAAAACCCCATTCCTTTTTCTGGCTGAATACTGTTCCATTGTATGTATAGCCATTTTGTTGATCTATTCATTTGTTGATGGACACTTGGGTTACTTCCACCTTTTGGCTACTGTGAATAAAGCTGCAATGAACACTGGTGTACAAGTATCTGTTTGAGTCTCTGTTTTCAACTCTTTTGGGTATACACTTAAGAGTGGAACTGCTGGGTCACATGATTATAATCGAGTTTCAATATAATTAAATATAGGAGATTTTATGGACACAATCAGATATGAACCATAAGGAAGCTTTTAAAAATTACACAGATAGCATTACATAAAGCTTAGAAGAGAAAAAAATTCCACGCATAATTCTATAACAAGAATTTTTACATATCTTTTAGTTTTATGCATCTGTATTTAAGTGGTTATATTCATAATGCATATCTTACATTTCATCTTTTAGTTTTCATATAAAGTTTTAATTTAAGCTAGGCAGTCCCTCTTTAAATATTTCCCCAACACTAAAGACACGACCTATGTTGTCATGCCAGGCTGGTAGGATTATGGGGAATTTCTCTATTTGCCAATTTTTTGTAATGTTTTTATATTACTGTTATAACTTAAAAATAAACTTTAAAAGGCTTATCTGACCATTTAGGAGTAAACATTTCATAGGAGTAAATATAACTTTAAATGTGCTTTTTTGGATTACCTGAATAGAGTCTTCAATGAGGAAATACTGTAGATGGTAAATAGTAACATAAGTAAGATTTTAATGGGAAGTTCTGTTAAAAAATAAAAAAAAATACAGATGATAATTTAGTTGATAAGAGAAAGGTTTATGATACTTAAGGCAATATAAGCACTGACACAGCTATATAGTACTAATAATGCTTTTTGAGCTTAACTATGCATTTTTGTGATGTCTAAAGATACTGAGTATTAGGGACAAATTGGAGGTTTTATTAAAGACAATGGATGAGCTCTCCTTCCAAGAGACTTTCAGGTTGTTTAAATCAGATAGTATTGATCTCTAGGCCCTGATAAAAAGGGCATGGCAATCAAATACATCTTTCTAAAAAGCAGCTGTTTACCTGGTGCAGTGAAGAGCAGAGGGAAGAGGGAATAATGTCCTGTTGTGGTCAGAATCAGAAAAATCGAAGCATCGCCTGCTTTTCCCACAGACAAAAGGCTAAAAATAAAAATCCTCATCATAATTCCTTTAAACAAAACTGAAACTTACAATTGCAAATAGCTTAAATAAACTGAATCTATTATTATTTCCAGAACTGGCTTAAGCATAAAATAACATACTGATCTTTGCTACAAGCCCAATGCAATTGAGAAGATTAATTTCTCACTGGGAAACTTTAAGCAATCAATAGAAGAATCTACCACACTGAATCTTGTCTCCCTGAGTAACTGCTTTCTCCAAAGACAGGGATGATGTGGGATTGGGAGCTGCCTAGTGGTGGCAGCCAGGGAAACAGGTCTGGGGAGTTTAATTCCGACCCTATAGCTCTTCTCTTGGACAATGCCCTGCACCTGCTGGTGTTTGGTATGAATTCTAATTAAAAATATTAAAAGTTTTGCTCAATTTTTTAATTTGGAAACTCCAAGTTGCCAAATGAACCTAGACAAGCCATATATACTAACCCAAGAAATGTGCTAAATGTTCCTTCAGAGCTTACATGATTTCTCTCAGGATTTAAGAAAAAAATCTCAAGCAAAATGGCTAATTCTATTACTATGTATCTATTGGGTCTCATTTATACATAAAATGGACACTACTGCATTTAAAATGGTTTTTTTAGCATGTCTCAGTGAAAAGATCATAAGATTCAGGTTTAAGTCCTAACTCTGCTACTTGCCAGCCGTGCGACTTTGGATAAGTCACAAACTCTCTGAGCGCCAGTTTCTGTGGATGTTAAGACAGGGGATGATGATATCTATATATCTTAAAAATTGTTGCGAGGCTCAAGAGAAAGAAAGAAACAAACAAAACACCAACCAAAATAACAGTTCTGGAAAATTGAAGTGCTGTACAAATGTTAGGTATTATTCCATACTGGACTGAATCCTCACTTTGACTGATAACAATTTACAAGGAACTGTGGGACCTTATTTTCACAGATGTGATGACACCAAAGCCCATGCTTTTCCATACTATGCTGCCATTCAATATCTAGTTCTGACAGCCTTGCCTCATGGTTCTTAACCACTACAGTACCCCTTACCAAAAAATGCAGGAACAACACATGCCATTTTGCATACCTCAGAACCTGCACAGGCGCAAAGATCCCAAGTTAAGCATCCCTGTCCTGTCCTCGTATAAAGCTGTCCCTGTATGTCTTTTCTTTTGCCTATCCCAATGAACATATCAAGGAGGGACAGATCAAATGGGAAACAACAGGATCATTGTGAAACATGCCAGAAATGCTGATCGGCTTACCTCATTGGGAGAATTGCTAGAAGTATGGCTTTTTCATGGACATGCCACCCAAACATGAAGGAGCTCAAGGCACAAAGAATTAGACATCGGAGAAAACCTCTGGGCCCTTGGGGTTTAAACCAAAGACAGAAAATAGAAGGCTAGAAACAATAGGCAAAGATAAAACTTCAGTATCATTTAAAATAGACTTTCCAGAAACATTGTTCAAGTGAATACAATTTGTATCATCTCTAAAACACAGTAGATCTTAAGACAACGCTCCATTAAACTGGGATAATTCATCACTTTGTGAATAGCGCACCAAAAGTTAACATAAAAACAACTACTCAGAAAAAAAAGGCGTTCTAAAATATATATTTAACTCATTAAAATTAATTCTATTCATCAAAATAAATGATGATTAAGTTCTAGGATATCTAATATAACCCTTTATTATATCTTCAAATTAGTTAATTGTCACCGAACTTATTAGGTCAAACTACAAAAGTTCATAGATATTTTGGGGCTAATGATAAATTAGATTTTACCATATTAATAAACAAAAACCTAGCTTTGTTGGATGGAGTGTAATTTATAATAAAACTATGGCCTTCTATATGCAGCATACAAGGCTAAGGTTTTAGAAAAAAGTTTCTACCTCAGAACATGTGAACAAGTAGGCCCACAGAGCTTAACTACCTACCAGTACTGCCATGTAATTAAGTGGGGTCAGGTGTCTTTCTAGTAGGCTTGAACATTTAGAAACCAAAATTAAATCTGAGAGTAATTATAGACAGGATTGAGTTATTTATATTGAATTCTACGAAAATTATATCATGAAATTGAGGGCATCATGATCACTAAGAAATAAAAACAACTCTGAAGGAAGCCTCTAATAGCATCTGACTCAGATTCTCATCTGATGCTCAAACAGCTATTGCTGACTCTCATCTCATTGTCATCAAGACAAAATATCCATGCAGTCTGGACAAATTTGGATTTCTGATCAGTCAGCCACGGATGAAAACAGTAACAACAACAAAACACCTGAACGTCCCTACTACAACACTTTCTTCTTTCTCCATAGTGTGGTCCACGCCCCTCCTCCCTGGGCTTTTCTTTCTTCCTCGCCAGAGGGTGAACAGCTCGTCTATCAGTCTCTGGTGAGAGCCTCTCACAGAGGCTTTACCAGTAATGCCTCCCTCTGGTGTTCAAAGTTACTCTAAGAGCTGCTGGGAAATGCCTCAACCTGCAGCAGGACTACAGCCATGGAATTTATCCTACGGTCAGAAAAAGCTGAAATTCAACCAGCCACACAAAATAAAGGTAGAGAAAACTCAAGAAATGAGCCCCATGTGTGAATTCTTACCAATATGGCAATCAGGGTGCAGATGAGGGTGACCAAGGGAGTCACCGAGGGAAGGACTGTGTGTTGGAACTGCTGAACCAAACCACTTGTCATTGAGGCCTTGGGAATCTTCTTGGGATCAAGAAGTTTCAACTGTAAACCTATAGAGTAAGTAGACATTCTATTTTGTTTTGTTTTTATTAATGGCACACCATATTTTATCAATCAATATCTTAAGGAAAAAAAACCTACTGAATCTTATGACGGCTTCAAGGTCAAGATTTCATCAACTCAATTCTGCACTTTTCTACCTAAAATGCCACTGGTCTTGAGATTATACTATGTAAAGCAGATGTCTGCATTGGAATAGGGAATTTGTGCCACTTTACAGGAAGCTTGCTTGCAGACAGCATAAACAGCAATTGGCTCTCACCCCTAAAATGAGGCAAGCTTTCTAAACACAGGTCTGACCACGTCAGAACCCAGCTTTGGATCCTTCATTGCCTCCAGGATAAAGTCTATATTCCTAAGCATGGCATGTGGTGTCTTCCATGATCTAGCCCCTTCCTACCTCTCCAGCCTCATCTCTTCCACTTTGTTAAATGTGGCTTGGCTACAATGAGCTGACATACCACTCTCAACACCTGTGTCCCTTTGCACAGGCTATCCCTTTGCTTAGAGTGGCCTACTCACCTTGTGAAGTTAACTCCTAATTCACTCACTCACTTGAGAAAGCTCCTAAAGCAAGAAGTAGAGCTGATTTTCTTGTGGGCCAGGAATACCGAACATGTCTCTATCTAGTGTTTACCACACTGTACTATGTCTGTTTACATACTCATTTCCTCTGCTATACTGGGTTCCTTAAAGGCAGGAATGATTAATTCACTTCTATCCCTAGCACATAGGAGTTTAAGAAATACTTATTAAATGAACCAAATCTGAGGACGATGCTAACAGGATAGTCAGGGGCAGTCTGAGCACCTACATGGCCCTACCTAATGCCACTGAAAATCAGTGAAATGTGGGAAAGGTACAGACTACCAAAATATTTTCTATCCATTCACCTCTTCCCTTTTCCCTTCAGCCTGCTAATTATCTCTTAAAGCTAACAACTGTCTCCCTGCCACTGACTTTCCAGGTAAGACATCTTTGATGAGACAGATATACAAAGTAAGGTGCAGCATAGTTAGCAGTTTCCTGACTCAGACAAGGCAAGTGGCCCTGGTACCTCACAATATACTGGTTGTTTAAAGCTTTTTTGAAATATAAATGTTATGAAATCACTTTATAAGAATGCCTGTACATCAAGACCAGATTGGTGAGGGATAATATCAAATTATGATTTCCTACAAGTATACATCAAAAACAGTAATAGCAGCCACTGTGCATTAAGCATCTACCATGTGCCAAGGGCTTTGCAGCCATTACTTTTAGCCCCCTGAGGCAGGGAAAGATGGAGTAACTTGCCCAAAGTCACAGAACTAATAGGTGGTGGAAGTGAATCCAGTTCTGCCTGGTTCCAAAGGCCCTGCTACTGACAACTAGCCCTTCTTTATTGTTGCATCTGTTGTTCACAATGTGCTACACGGGAACAGGCACAGTACCATTATCTCCTTATTACAGTGAGGAAGGCAAGACTAGAGGATCAAATGACTTGCTCAATGCCACACTGTCAGCAATTTATGCAGGTGGGCCTCCAACCAAGGCATCACACTCTAGATCAGAAGTTGGCAAACTCTAGGTCAAGGGCCAAATCTAGCCTATGATCTGTTTTTGTATGACCCTGAAGCTATGAATGGTTTTCACTGTTTTTTTTGGGTAAGGAAGATTGTTGCTGAGCTCACATCTGTGCCAGTATTCCTCTATTTTGTATGTGGGACACTGCCACAGCCTGGCTTGATGAGCAGTGTGTAGGTCTGCACCCGGGATCCAAACCCACAAAACCCAGGCTGCTGAAGCTGCACCTGTGAACTTAACCACCACACCACTGGGCCATCCTGGCTTTTACATTTTTAAAGGTTATAAACAACTTTTGTGGCCTGCAAAGCCTAAAATATACTATCTGGCCTATTAACAGAAAAAGTTTGTCTACCATTCTCTTGATCCTGCCATTTCCCATCAAACTAGGCTGTAATCATAAATGAGACACTTTTAAGTTATTCCAAAATGAGTTACTTTCCATAGAAATCACCTCAAGGTATAAATTATTTTTCATTACAACTCAAACTTAAAAGCATAGCCTAAGTTTTCCATTTCTTTTCATCTCATGCTAAAATGCATGACTATCATGTTCCTTATTGGTTTAATACCCAGACTCACAACAGACATGTTCTTCTTTCTTGCTTCTTCACAAATTTAAGTTTAAAAGTTTAAAACTGCTGAATAACGTTTTACTTAAGGCAAAAACTACCTTTTAAAAATGTCTAAATATTTTATTTTTTTTCCAAGGAAAAGCTCAACAGCCTCAAGGCCACAATGAGCTTTTATAGGACTACAGTCTGTTTGCTGCACTGAAGCCTCAGTCCCTAGAACCGCTCCTCCGTTCATTCTGCTGAAATGCAGGGCTGGAGAACAAACAGTTCAGCCACATTCAAAACACAAAGCAGGTTGTCCCATTTCTCAACGCGACCAATCCCTTCAATATTCATAGTCTAAGTAAGAAGGTTTGCTACTATACCGATGACGGAGAGCACTTTGTCCAAAGCATTGTACAAAGCCCAGAAGTTTGGAGCCCAATATGCATGACAGAGGCCCCTCTTGAAAGGGAAGAGTCGGGAAAAGACTTGAGGCAGCTGGTTCTGTTGAAAAGAGATTAAGGGGTGATCAGTGTTTTCCAAATTCAAAAAGGGAACTCGGAAACTATCTACACCACAGCACGCAGAGTTACGAGGTCTGAGTGCCAGTCTTTGTTCCTTCAAGTAAGTACAGTCGTGTGATCCTGAGCAGTTCACAGAGCCTCTTTCTGTCTGCCCTTCTCATCTGTCGAGTGGGGCAAGACGCACACAAGTACTCTGAACAGCAGTCCAGTACTAGCACGAGGTCAGTAGAATCAGGGAAGAACTTACAAGGTGCAAAGGCCACAGACTGCAGCTTATCCAAGTCTACTGAAGAGGCGGCAGCAGCAGGAAGACTTCATAAAAGGTGCAGTGCTTCTCAGTTTCAGCAGGAATTAAAATGAATTAGTTGAATTCAGGGTGAGGGAAGAAGGGGAAAAAATATCTGTTGAACATCCTGGGCACTTTAGAATGTTTGCTGTCAGCGGATGACTGTGAAAGCACCCTGAGTACTGATTTGAGGCTTACAGATAAATTAGAGCAAGTAGGCAAATTAGCAAATAGGGAAATTTGTGAGTAATGACTATCAACTCTGTGTGAGTATGTGTCTGAGACACATGGTTAAACCTACAAATACATACACATACATATTTGAATATGCACAAAAATGTCTGAGAGAGTACCATCCCCTCTTTGGGGAGTCACACTGGAGAGGAGTAAGAAAGGAGTAGTTTTGCTTATTTTATACATTCTTGGCATTATTATTTTTTCTAAACAACAAAAAACATGTATTACTTTATTAAACATAAAAGGCTTACCAAGGCCAGGAAAGGACCCAGTGAAAGAGCAGAAACTAGAAAAACAGTCAGTCCCAGGGAAATAAGACGAACAAAGCTGAAGGTGTTCCATCGGATGGACCCATCTACAGAAAAGAAACGTTATCATTAACCGGGAGCGTGGAAAGCCATAACTCATACCACACGCTAAAACCAGAAGTATCCCGATAGTACACCAATCTTTATGATGTGACAAGAGCAGAGAAAACTCAAAATGGGTAAAGGAGTCTATAGTATAGGCTCAATAGCTGAGAAGTATGTGTTGTGCCTCATAAAATTCTTTCAAGAAGCAAGCTACCAAGTCAAGGAAAAATAAAATAACGACGGTTTTGCTATTATCACTAAAACTTGCCTGGTTTATTTGCAGTGAAACAGTAGGACCGCAGCAGATATATACCATAAGCTGGTGCTACGTAGAGGTAGATGTGCTTGAAATGCAGAAGAACAGCAAAGAGAAACGCGCCTTCCATATGCCTTTTCTAGGAGATTTAAAAGGGAAATACCACTTTAAAATCCAGAGGAAACTAAATGCAGTAATGTAGTATCCTGGATTGGATCCTGGAACAGAAAAAGGACATTAGCGGAAAAAGTGGTAAAAATCTGAAGGTACCAATGTTGGTTTCTTAGTCTTGCTGAACGTACCATAGTGATACAAGACGGCAACATTAGGGGAAAATGGGTGAGGGGTACATGAACTTTCTGTACTATCTATGTGACTTTTCTGTCTAAAATAATCTAAAGTTATTTTTAAAAAGAGTTTATTAAAAAATAAAAAACCACCGGAGACTGGTTGCACAACATGAATATACTTAACACTACTGAACTGTTCACCTGCAAATGGTTAGATGGTAAATTTCATGTTATTTTATCACAATTAAAAAATACATATTTTAAAAGATATATTCTGAAATACTTAATGAATAAAACAAGAGTCTGGGATGTGTTTCAAAATAATCCTTTGAGTGTGTGTAGATCACTGTACTATTTTCTCTACTTTTGTATATGATTTAAATTTTCTGTAATAAGTTTTAAAAATTCAGGCAAATATTCTACACGCAATATAAAGAAAACACAGGCAAGTGATTTCAGCTAGCTTTTATACTGAGCCTAGTGGGTTCATAAATTCATTATTTCAACAAATATTTATTAAGCACTAAGCTTGATGCTGAGGTACAGGATACATCCTCATAACACACTATAAATTCCCTATGGATCGAAAGCCCAGAGAATTCAATTACTCTCACTCCCTTACAGTTTTACAATAACTAAAGTTGATTTCCAGAGAGGAGCTGGGAATGAGTATGAATGCATACATACGATGTTATGCTACCCAAGAACCTTTTAAATCTTACAGATCAGGGAACACAAAGTACAGTCAGGCTGAAGGCACCCAGCGTAGTACTCGATCTTAACAAACTACCTAGGAGAACTAAAGGTATTCTGATTCAAAACAGAAACAAAAACCCCGAGTTGACTATAACTAAAGAAGTCTGAATTCTACCTACCTCATAGGAATTTTGGAAGGATTAAATGAGATAATGTTCCTAGGATTCAGCAAGGAAACTGCCAAAGGGATCCTGAAAGGCCAGGTTCCTTCTCTCACTGTCTCATCAGGTGTGGTCTAGAATGGACGAGTTAGGAATGATAAGGAAAAAGAATGAGATGCTTCCAGATGTCTCTTCACCAATTTCATAATTTATTTAAGATTCAAAGAAGGTCTAGCTGGTTCTATAGCTAAACTTTAGCATATTTGTTCAACAACCATACAACAATCATTCATTGAACACTAATCATGTTCTAAGTACTACGTGGCTTTTTCTGATGAAAAGAAAAGAACTTATCCAGACATTTACAGTTGACAAGAACTTTAAAACATTATCAAATTTGATCTTTCCAAAGTCTCTGAGAGGTAGGTAGCCCCAGTTTACAAATAAGAATGCAACAAGGGGTAAATTTCTTTTTATAGATGAGAAAAGTGAGGCTGAGAGGGTTAAATGATTTGCCTTGGGTTAACGGTTCTCAAACCTGAGAGTGTATCAAAATTCCCTAGAGATTCCTGAACCCTAATCCCAGAGATTCTGATTCAGGGTACAGAGGGGTGGCCCAGAAATCTGAATTTCTGATTTCTTCCTCTATAAAAAGGAGGATAATAATTACAATAACTTCACGGAATAGTTGCAAGGTTCACTCAAGATTATATATAATGTACCGAACGTGAAGCAGCCAACGAATTTGAGTAATCCGTCTAAGTCACACAGTTTATTAGAGGTGGTCAGGATTTCAAGGTCTTCTGATTCCAAATCCCATACTGTTCATTACATTGTGCTACACGCGTCTGATGGTAAAGCTCCAACATCACAGTTAATATATTATAAAAACTGCTGAAGATTTCATTCCTAGATAAATGATCCCAACCAAATATAGAAACTCAAGTTTATTTCAGGCCTGCCGCACTTATTTAGAGTATAATTTTCTCATGTGTAAAATGAAGAAAATTTTGTTAAGAGAGAAGATGGAATTTGTGAGAAATACTCAATAACAGTGTCTATACGACTTGACAACTTAAAACAGTTGGTCAAATAAGTTCTCCAGTCACCTACTACACTGTTGCCTTTACAAGCTAAAAACCAAACTTGAGGGGGAAAAATCTAATTATCCTATTTTGTGTTTACCTGAAATAATCGTGCAATGGAGAGTAGCATTAATCCAAATAAAAAACCATTGTACTGGAAATGAATATCTGGACTTAGGTCAAGGAAAGACAACAGAGGACACCAAATTCACAATGAACTGTGCCAGCAGACTGAATATAAAAATTGCAAATGCTTTCATTGTTTTTTGGTGAGGAAGACTGTCACTGAGCTAACATCTGTGCCAATCTTCCTCTATTTTGTATGTGGGACACCTCCACAGCATGGCTTGATAAGTGGTGCACAGGCCTTGCCCAGGATCTGAACCCATGAAGCCTGAGCCACCAAAGCAGAACATGCAAACTTAACCACTACGCCACCAGGCAAGCCCTGCAAATGCTTTCTTTCTTTTTTAAAGATTTTATTATTTCCTTTTTCTCTCCAAAGCCCCCCGGTACATAGTTGTATATTCTTCGCTGTGGATTCTTCTAGTTGTGGCATGTGGGACGCCGCCCCAGCGTGGCCTGACGAGCAGTGCCATGTCCACGCCCAGGACCTGAACCAATGAAACACTGGGCCGCCTGCAGCGGAGCGCGCGAACTTAACCACTCGGCCACTGGGCCAGCCCCCCTGCAAATGCTTTCTTAATGGGTAAAAATATTATATTATTTTGGACTTTTCATAAATATGTTTTCTATAAAGAGTCAAATCCTGGACAAACTCTTTAATTAAAATTTATATAGTGCCAAGGATTATCACAGGGTATAAAAAAATTTATGTTTAAGAAGAAAACCAGGAAACTTTCCCATGTTTTTTCTACCTTAAAGACCCAGCAGCTAAAGTGCAAGAAGTTTTTTGTTTTGTTGTTTTTTAGCATTAGGGATGAGAAACAAAATGACTTAACTAGCATGAAGCTACTGGTATACAGCACCCTGCTGTTCATAGTACATACAGAATCTTACTTATTCAGCTTCACAATGAACCTGTGGGGCAGTTAGAGCTCAGAGACATTAATCTACTTATGGCCCAATCTACTTATGGCAATGACATAACTAAGTGTTGAGTCCAGGTCAGACTTAAACCAAAGTTGGAGTATTTTCCTCCACACCAGGCTAGTTTTATGAAAACTACAAAATATTAGGCTTCCATCATTAGAATTTTAGTTATAGTCAGACCCTTTGGATATAAGAACTTTGCCTATTAATATGTGGTAAGCCAAGATGATAAAAAAGCAAAAAGGACTGTCTGCTTCCATATGCAACATTGTGATATGCCCTTTCCTATAAAGGTATTTAGAATAATGTGTTATAAAACTGTTTAAGATATACATATTAGATGAATCTAAAGACAGTTAGCAAATATCAGTATCTTGCTTTACTGGAGGTTTAACTGGTTTTCGAATATCACCACAAACTTTTCAGGGACAAAGTGCTCTAACAATCAGAGTCCACTAAAGTGAGCAGAGACCAGTTTTGGGGACCCATTAACCCACTCCACACCCACTTTCAAAAGAGCTTACGTTTCAGAACCATCATTATAGAAAGAATTAACCTCATACTTAGTATAATCAGAATAAGTAAGGGAATAGTACATAAGATGTCAAGGATACGGTCCACAATTAACAACCCGAAGTTCCACAGCAGTAACACGGATAGAATAAACTTCGGCTTCTCTGTGAGTTCTTTACATGCTTTTTTCCCATCAACACATTTGCAGCACCTACATTGACACATCAGGAAAGAATCAGAAATAACTCTGATCTTCGTTAGAACATCACTTCTAAAGAGGACACCATGATATACTGATACCTTTAATTAGCCATTCCTGATAAAGTGTCCTTGCCATTTTCTGCTTAAAAAGGTGGCAGTAGAAATAAAGATCTCAGGGCCAGTTCCAAGTCTCTTTCTCAGTGATGCCAATTAGAAACAAAGTGTTCATTTAATAAAAATAAAAATAAAAAACAGCCACCAAAAAGTCAAAAGTAAGGATTTTGAAAATTGAGAGGGCACACACTATTTCAGTCCTTAAGAGTAAAAAATGCAGGCCAGGATGAGATATAAAATATATATCCCATCAACCAAATTAAGAATTGAGCCATGAATTTGTAGTTCCTATCTCCAAATAATTTTAAAAACTATTACGTAATCATTATGTAAAAATGTATGTCATTTAAAGGTTGAGATATGTTATTAAGTGATAACAGCAGATAACAAAACAGTATGATCCTATTTTTATTTTATAAAAATTATATTCAGACACAGAAGAGAGGCTGAAATAATATGCACCAAAATGCTGACAGTGATAGCTCTAAGTAGAGGAGAATGGGTCATTTTTACTGTGTGCGTGTGTGATTTTCTGTTTTCCAAAATTTTGGCAATAAGGATGTATTATTTTATAAAAAGATTTTAAAAAATGTGTTTGACTTGAATATTGGCAAATTCTGAAAACAAAGAAATCTAAAGCAAAATATAGACACAATAAAGATGTAATTAAAGAGGGGCTAGGAAAGCATGTCCCGCTCTTACCCCAAGGAGCCTCAGTTTCCTCACAAACAGAGAGAGTAACCCCACAGGGTAACTGAGAAAATTAATTAAGTTACTAATCCATAAACAGTACCTGGTTCTGGGAACTGACACACAGATTTCAACAATCTGTATCTTACTTAACTGCTCCTTCTACACTGCAGATGGAAATGAATTCTACTCTCTCTCTCTGCCTGTACACACTTTCCTTGTGAGCTTGAATTAAAACTTTTCGAGTTTAAAGGAGTGTATTACAAATCACCTTCCCCTCCAATTCTTGCCAGGTCATAAACAGATTGAAAGTTGTGTCAAACAGGAGTGACTCTATGAGGATGAGCAGGGGTTAAAACATCCCTAAGGGACTCTTTCCTGAATGGGATGAGGATTCAGTCTGGAGGGCCTCACAAAGAGAAATGATCCATTTATGACAAGGGTCACTGAAGGGACACCAGTTACTGCTCTGTCACAATCATACCAGCAGGCTTAAGTATGAGGACAGAATAGAAACCAACATTAACTGAGAACTTACTACTTGCAAGTCTCTGTGCAAGACATTCTATAAAAGTTCATTCAACTAAAAATTAATTTATAAATAAAAGATGCAAAACATAAACATATGAAATATGAATATAACTTAAAATTAGTGAAGAAGCTTCAGCAAGGAAAGAATTCAGAAACAAGCACCAAAATCACTGTCAGATTTCTTGAGTTTACTAGAATGGAAATGCCATTTGGTGGTTAGCACAATGCACATGTGTGCATGACTGTACATGCGCTGTAGGCATGTGTGGGTATCCCAAAGTATAGGGCAGGTCATGGAAGCCTCTGGGGGCCTGCTACAAGGAAAGAAAGAAAAGCATACGAGCCATCTTGGGTGGGAAAAATGGTCCTGGAACTACTTTTCACAACATTCACAATCTCTTGTCTACCTATGCCTTGTAACCCCACCTTATCCCCCATTTTCTTCCCTAAGATTCGGCTAGACTGCTTAGTGAAATTACTCACTGTGCAGTTTAAAACACAGGAACACAGTTTGGGACTGTTCTAATATTTGCTATTATATGAACTTTGTTTCCTCAAATCAGGAGCAAGTTGATACTATTTAATACTATAATATTTCCGCAACACCTTCCACACAAAATGACCTTCTCAGACTTACTCGTGGACAGCATACACAAAGAGTGCATCTGTAAAGATAACGGAAAATCTCTGGAAAAGTAAGGTCCTTGAGCTGGAGTAATTCAGATTATGAACATTCAGCATCTCCTGATCAAAATATTTGGCAACATGTGACAGGGCATACTCAAACCATGCAAAAAAGGGCGGGTAATCCAAGGTCCACTCTGAAGTTGCCTGTGGTAAAAATTGAAGATAAAACAATTCCTAAGTAACGGAATAAACAAAGAGAGTGCAAAGATTGAAATTTTTCATTCTCTGGTCTTTAAAAAAGCACATGAAATAAAACTGCATTTAAAATATGCCATAAAAAGAGCAACTCCTATGTGAGACTGAGACAACACCAAAAACTGTTTCCTAAGTTATTCCATATGGTCATCAATTTCCTTAAATAGAGTCAACTGTACTTTAAAGGAAATTAGCCTGCAACTTTGTTATAATAAACTTGGTTATGACGTGGTTCTACTTATCTAAATATAAGGAAGCTATGGCATAACAAATGATTCACTAGCCTGGGTTCAAGTTCTATCTCAGAGACTCACCTTCTCTATTTGTAAAATGAGGTACTGTAAGCATTAAATTAGATAGTACATATGAAATATATTTATAAATGATAAAATGCAACATGAATGCTACTTATCTTTTGTTCTACTAGGTATGAGATCCTTGAGAACAGAAATCACTGTCATTTCTGTATCCTGAGCATTTAGTAAGTGCCTGATATATTAAGTATTAAATAATCACTAGTTAAATGAACAGTCACTAATGAGTAAATGAAAATATAGACCATATGAAAAATATATAAACTTTAGCATATTATATTTTGTTAGATTTCTCTAAGTCTTGGTTTCCACATCTACACAACAGGGATAGTAGTACTTACCTCATGGCTTATTGTATTAAATTTTACATATACCTATAAAATACTACATATATAGTATTGAACCAGATACAAACTAAGTATCAATACATATTATTTATCCTTTTAAAAATTATTACTATTGAGGCCAGCCTGGTGGCACAGTGGTTAGGTTTGCATGTTCTGCTTCAGCGGGCAAGGTTTACCGGTTTGGGTCCCGGGTATGGACATACGCACCGCTTGTCAAGCCATGCTGTGGTAGGCGTCCCACATATAGAGTAGTGGAAGATGGGCACGGATGTTAGCTCAGGGCCAGTATTCCTCGGCACAAAAAAAAACAAAAAGAAGGGGATTGGCGGCAGATGTTAGCTCAGGGCTAATCTTCCTCAAAAAAAAAAAAAAATTATTACTATCTCTGTAGGATGTCCCTAAAACTAAACCTAGATCTTGCACCCAGAAAAGCTGAGATGGTAATAATCACCTCCCTACCCTGAATTTGTTGTTCTTTTCAATGGAAAACTCCTCTCCATCTGAAAGTGCATTAAGGGTTCCCTGGATACTAACTGGGTGCCCACAGGGACTACTATTTGGGGTCTCTCTGTAGTATAAAATGAGGCAAGAGAGACTCAGACAAATCACTTGTTAGCTCTTTGTTCATGATAAGGATGAATGACAACTTTAGGTCCTGACAAGAAGTAGCCTGTTTATCCCCTTGTAGGCATAAAATGCAGAAACCCCAGACTTGAGGCAAACCCAGAGGCTCTGTCTTAAGGCACTCAGGTCAGGAACCCCCCACACTGAGCTCTCCTTTATGAAAAGTTCCTTCTCTAATCCCAAGTCTCCAATGTGGGGTGTAAACAAGATGAGCCACTGAACTGTGAAAACAAAAATTAGAAATAACATTTTTTAATCTCATCTTAATTTCTTTTTTTTTTGTGCTGAGGAAGATTCACTCTGAGCTAACATCTGTTGCCAATCTTCCTCTTTTTGCTTGAGAAAGATTCACCCTAAGCTAACATCTGCGCCAATCTTCCTCTATTTTTGTATGTGGGTCGCCAACACAGCATGGCCACCAATGAGTGGCGTAGTTCTATGCCCAGGAAGTGAACCCAGGCCACCAAAGTGGAACATGCTGAACTCAACCACTAGGCCACAGGGCCAGCCCCTTAATTTCTCTCTTTTTTTTTAGGAAGATTAGCCCTGAGCTAACTATTGCCAATCCTCCTCTTTTTTTTGCTGAGGAAGACCAGCCCTGAGCTAACATCCATGCCCATCTTCTCCCACTTTATACATGGGACGCCTACCACAGCATGGCTTTTGCCAAGTGGTGCCATGTCTGCACCCAGGATCTGAACTGGCGAACTCCGGGCTGCCGAGAAGCGGAACATGCAAACTTAACCACTGCGCGACCGGGCCAGCCCCACTTTAATTGCTATTTTTAAAAGCATTATTAATAGAGCAGTACCTTTGTAACGTATAAATAAAGATACATTGCGTAGTGAATGCTCAAAAATGTTTTCTTGCTAGGGTATGGATATTAAAAAAAAGTTTACAAAATTACTGTTCCACATAATTCCAAAAAATTCAACATCGATTTAGACTTTATTAACATCTGCAATTTCCAGCTACAGTTTCTATGTCAGAGATCACTCTAACCTTAAAGGGCCATTTATCTTATTGGAAGTCTAAAAGTTTTTCCTACTTTATTTTATTGACATTTATTACTTTAAATAAAATGAGGAAGAGGAAGCATTAAAAGAATTGGGAGGAGGAACAGGTTCTGCCTGAGAGGTGGCCATTTCTCCAAAACAAATTGTGCTTGTCCTTCCTTTGCTATCCCCAATCCCACACCACTCTGAGGCTCTCTATATGCTGCCCCAACTCCCCACAAAGACTTCCCAAACCCAGCCCACCCAGAAGGCCCTCTTGACCTCAGGGATTTCCATCTGGGGCCATCTTCTTCCCCAATAGCTTTCGGGAAGCCAGTGAAACTACTAGCTAATATTTCCTCCCAAGTGAACAGTTTCGTCACTTAACTAACACATGGTAGAGCTGGGATTCAAATCTGGGTCTTCTGACTCCAAACCCACTGCTCAGGAAGCTGCTACAAAAGAGCTATTTCTTCAAATATAGAAACATCCAACCTCTACATATGAAGATTCAAAACAATTGTGATCGTTCTACAAATGTTTATTATGGGTCTTTTTGGTGTCTTTCCCAACCAGTTGACCAATCAATTTAACTTGAGGCCAGAGCAGAAATGTAGGTTAGAAGTCACAGCTAAGGAGACTACAAAGCAATCCACTGCTCACACGCCCACTCTCTTTAGTATGAAAGACCCTTTCTTTAGAAAGACTCTTCTGGACATGACCCCACTGGCCCCTCCAGCCTTATCTCCAACTGTGAGCCTCCTTCCATGTATAGTTACCTCACTGACAACTGAATTTTGCTCCTTGTTGGTTTTTGTTGTTATCTTCAAGGAGGGCAGGAAGAACAAAGAGGTATACCATAACTAGAATCTCTTTTATATAAACTTCTATCTAAAATAAACTGATGTGGAAACAGGTCTGGTCTAAACATAGTTTCAGGAGTCCTAAGCCAATAGGTAGTAATGAAAGTTACAGGAGGGGGTGGGCGAAAGAGGTAAAGGGGCACATGTGTACAGTGATGGATAAAAATTAGACTACTGGTGGTGAGCATGATGCGGTCTACACAGAAACTGATAAACAATAATGTACACCTGAAATTACACAATGTTATAAACGACCATGACCACAATAAAATAATTGAAAAAAGAGAAAAAAGAAAGAAGAGAAAATGAAGGAGAATAATAATAAAAATAAAAAGAAAGAAAGTTATAGGAGTAAATGAGAGAACATCCAGAAAGAATTAGAGAAGTAAAAGAAAAAAAGGACCACAAAGAGAACCCCAGAGGGTACCAGCTTTCTAAGGGGTCTGCGGACAAAGAGAGAGCACAGGAGACTAGCAAGGAAGGGTCAGAGAGAAAGGAGGAAATGGCACGACAGGGCTGACCTTTCATTTATAGGCTGAGGGTCATTATATTAATAATGCTAATTATCACTAACCCTTAATAATGTTTACTGAGCACTTTTGTTCCAAGTACTATGCTAAGTGCTTCACACACATTTTATTCATTTCATCCTAATACTTATTTATTATCATTTAATAGTTGGGGATGCTGAGGCTTTGAGAGGTCAAGCAGTTTGCCCATGGTTACCCAGCACAGGTACTAAATGGAAGAGCTGAAGTCAAACCCAGGCAGTCTGAAACCACAGCCCAATCCTTGGCCACTAGGCCACACTTAGGCTCCTAAGTGGTACGCACATGTGCAAACGGAAGTACCTCACACTAAAGGAATGACTTAAAGTTCCTCAGTGTCACCATGCAACAAGGAACTTGGTCACTTAGGTCAGCTGTTCTTAAGCTTTTTCAGTACAAAGGACTATTCTGGCCTGACCCAAAAACCTGAAAAGGAACAACCCACAGAAAACTTTACAAGTTGTCTTAAAAAATCTCCCCAACAGTGCAGAGCTGCTTTTGATTAAGACATTTCTGAGCTGATTTCTGTTTTTCATGAAGTATCATAGGCAACTTAGTAGTGCATACCAGAAATAAAGAGAGACATGATTTTTATAAATAATAATAGAAAAGAATAGTTTGTACGTTACCAGATCCCTACACATCACATTTGATTATTCCTTTCCCCATAAATCACAAAATATTAGAGACAGACAGGATCTTAGAAACGATTCATTCCATATCCTCATGTGCCAGATGAGAAACTAAGGCCCAGAGAGAGGAAGTGTCTTTTCTATGTTGTGGCAGAGCCAGACCTAGAATCCAATTTTTCCTCTTTCCCAATCCCATGTTCTTTCAATAGAAGTGTGGCAGATATTATAACTCCCAATTTATAGTTTGAGAAACTCATTTTGAAGTAAGGAAATTCCCTAATAGTGCCAGAAGACAGAACTGAGAAAAGAACACAATTTTTATAAAGATTAATTAGACCTGTGATCACACAGAAAACTGTTTTAATATCAGTAACACTTATATGATTTCACATATCATCTTAGAAAAAAACAAGCAACCAAAAAGGTGAAAATTAAAACCTACCTCATAATACCACTGTGATATTGGCAAACTGTGAGTGATAGCAAGCCAGTTTCGGTGTACTTCAAAATCTGTGGAATGGCTAGCCAAAACAATCAGATGAATAAAATGAGATTTTGAAACATTTATCAACTTCACATTTCTAACTTATGCTTTTAAATGGACCAGCACCCCCTACACAGTCACAGCTCACTATCCTATAAAGACACTAAAAGGCATTACATAATCCTGAAATGCCTCACTTATCTGGAGGTCAGCCCTCCTCTGGAAAAGTTGGGATCCACAAGTAAGTGAAAAGGGTCTCAGAGTTATCTAAAAGCCCATACTTTTTCTTAAGGGAGGCCCTCAGGCCATTGCTCAGAGCTGACTTATTCCGACAAGATTCATGATCTGGAAAAGGCCTCACATGAAAGCTGGATCTTCAAGGATGAGTAGGAGTTCATCAACCAGAGAAGGTGGAAAAGGTCCCTGCCCTGGCCTTCCCATGTCTCCAAATTTTCTCTGTTCCCTGTTTTCTCCCTTACTATATATAAATATATCCAAGCACCTCCCCCAAAGGGAGAAAAAATTTTTCCTTCTACCCTTCTAGGTTCTATGACTGGTCGAAGAATTAAATTGACATAAGACAGATTAACAGGAGGAAAAAAGCCAATCATGTACATAGGGAGCCCCAAAAGATATGAGACGGATATGAGACTCAAAGGCAGGCAGATGATTGCAGCTTATACACCATCCTGAGCTAAGGAAAAAGACAGGGACCTGGGGCTTCAATGGGGTGCATGGGGGAAGGCAATTCAGGGGAAGGTGAGAAGAAACGTTTGGTCAACAAAGGTTGCCCTGCCACGCAGACAAGTCTCTCAGGTAAAGTTCTCTCTGGTCATAGCTCCCTTCCTGGTACAGGCCCCCTTTCTAATGTCAATTTCCTGTATGAAAGGGTAACTTTTACTGTTTTCAGAGCTTCTCCAGTGTCTGCACTTTCTCAAAATAATCAGCCCCAAACAATAATCCCTATGCCAAAGAGGCATATTTTGGGGTGGCATATTCCGCTACCCTTCTCCCCTCTTTAGTAGAAAAGTCTTTTCTGTCTGTCCAGTGCTGTACCTCCCCTCCACATCTCGAGCGGCACCTGAGACGCGGATAGGATCAATCCCTTCTTGGTGAATTAACCAGTCACCAAAGTCAACAATGAGTTCCACAGCACAACCCGATTTGCACTTCCCAGTGTTTTACACCACCTTTCCACACCGACAACTCTCTCCTGAGTTTCCTAGCCCACCCCTCCTGTGTCTCATTCATGGCTCTCCATTCCAATATTCCTCAAGTAAATGTTGCTGTTTCCCTAGGTTCAGTTCTTGGTCCTCTTTTTATGCAACTTACTCTGCTGTGGACAATCTTGTTCACACTTACTGCTTCCACTGTCACCTGTATAAGGATGACTCCTAAACCACAATATACAACCTTGCCGTCTTTCCTGAGTTCTAGAGACAGGCATCTCCAACTTCCTGCTGACAATGTCACCTGAATTTCCTACAGATTCCTCAAAATCACAATTCAAAACTGATCTGATGACCTAGCAATTCCATTTCTAGGTATATACTCAATAGAGATATATACACATGTTCATCAAAAGACATGTAGTTAGTGTGTCCAATTATATGTCAGGCCTCTGGCTATATGTTAGATCCTCAGAGACTTTCCCTTACACCCAATCTAAAGTAAGTCCCCTTATGTAAGAAAAGAGAAAATAAAAGAGACGTTTTCTTAAAGAAAAAAAATAAATACATAAAGTCAGTCCCCCTTGTTAGCCCCGTTACAGGATCCCATTCTTTTCCTTTATGACACTTAACATAAGTGTAGTTATATAATTATATATTTGTGTAGATTTATTTCTGGAACTGTTACCCTTACTAAACTACATCCTTTATAGGATCAAGGGCCATATCCACTTTGTTCTCCCCTCTACTGCCCAGCCACAGTGCCCTGTATATAAAAAAGCAGTTTAGTAAACATTTTGTTGAATATCTTTGCATTTATCCTGTAGCTTTCCTCTCACATCCCGGGGGGGTTTCCAGTTTGAGAGGCAGAGCGTTAACTAGAACTACACGCATTCATTCTTAACCGTGGACCAAGAGTAGTGTTCAAAATAATAACTGAAGACACATTTCTAGGCTGAAGTAACCAAAGCAAGAAACATCACCTTATATGCACAGTCCTACAGTTAAAAAAAATTCCTTTTCACTCTTGATTTGAAAGGAATTTCCTACATTTTAGAAATATTTTCCCAACTTGTTTTTAAAATGAAAAAAAAAAATGTTTCTTACTTCCTTTCAGTTATGCAGAAAGTTCAACTGACTAACCCCTTCTTTTCCCAAGTCCCTGGAAGTCATTTTGCTGAACCCGCATATACACTTCATCGCCTAGCTAAGGACAGACACGCAGCAGTATGGAGGTACATTCTACACGTTCAGCTTTCATACCCAATAAAAGGTCACAAAAACTTGAACTAAACCACACCAATAAACCAAATTCTAAACTTGGAAGGGAGATAGGGAGCCCTGGAGGGAAGGGAGAAAACGTATAAGGAAAAAGTCGAAGGAGAAGAGTCAGCAAGGATGAAAAGAAGGGGGAAACTAATATTAATAAATATTGAGTACCCACTGTGTACACAGAGGGAAACTAATATTCATAAATATTGAGTACCCACTTGTACACATTACCACTCGGTTATTGCTTCCCAGCTGGTTTCCATGCTTTCAGCCTAGGCCATTTGTGATCCGGCCACTGCCTACCTCACCCTGTGTTATTCTCCTCCTCCCTTACTGCTCTCTAGCCACGGTGGCCACTTTCTGTTCCTAGAATGCTGAGTTCTTAACTACCACAGGGCCTTTGCACTTACTCTTTCCTATACCTGAACTGCTTTTCACATTGCTTATTTTTTTTCATCCTTGGGATTTTAACTCAAATATCATCTCCTAAAAGAGGAGTAAAGCCTTGTCCCGTAGTCTACTCTATTTCTTTTACAGATGTTATCACACTCAGAAACTTTCGCGTTTGTCTCTCTGCCCCCACCAACTCCACCGAAGGCAAGGAGCAGAAATGTGCTCCTCGCCACTGCATCTCCAGGACTTACAGTAGTACCCAGCACAGCAGGCAGCTGATACACAGCGGCTGAATGAATGGTGGAGGTGAGTGCTGCTCGTCTGCATACTAAGGATGAGGACCCTGGGGCTCAGGAACATTCAAGTCAGACAGCACAGGCCTGACCCCTGCCATCCAGGGCTATGATTTAGTTCTCAGGTCAAAAAACAAGCAGGGCGGGGGGGAGCGGGATGCATAGCAAAGGCGGAGCGGCGACCACACGACTTCATCGTCCCTCTCCTCCTCACACCCGGGGCATCCACGCTTCTCTTTCCCGCCCTAGTCGACCGCGGGGCCTCCCCGCCCAGCCCCTGGCCGTGCGGGCCCCTTACTAGGTGGGAATGAGAAGACATTTGAGGAGAGTCACTCCGAGCGCGAGAGCCAAGAACCAGCTGCCACCACCCGTCATTACGCTGAGCGCCGCCATTACGCTGAGCGCCGCGCACTCAACCCACTTGATCCGCATCCGGGCTCCCGCGCATGCGGAGAAGGACGGCTGAGGCGGCGCCCGTGAGCCGCGCGCATGCGCCCAGCTGCTCCGCCTGCGGGAGCCCAGAGCTTCAGGATTTAAACCTCCCGCTCGCCGCCCTTCCGCCGTCCCGCCTCCCTGCCCGGCCGGGAGGGCTTCACTGCGTCTGCGCGCGTCTCTAGGGCGACAGGTTAAGTCTCATTGGCTACTTCATACTGCTTGTTGAAATAGTGCAGGGCGTCTGCCCTGGGTGTTGATTTTTGCCTGGCATTAGGGTACCTGGGCGAGAAAGAAGTGTCTCTCGCCCTAGACACGTTCACATGCTGGTGGAGGAGCCAGAATTGTAATCGGAGAGTTCCAGTAGATAAAAGTACCTAAGGGTCCTGGAGGCACCTTAATCCGGACAGCTGAGCCGGAATATTAGCTCCAGGTAGAGAAGGGGAACTGAGACGAAAACCATTCTGTGCTTCTCGAACTCTGAACTAGGCTCTTGGTGCAGCCCCTGCCTGGGTGAAACCCATTCTGGAGACACGCTACAGTCTAGTGCTTCTCACACTTAATGTACAAATAATTTAGGGATCTTGTTAAAATTCAGCTTCTGATTTGAATCTAACAAACTAGATCATGGCAATACTGCTGGTACCTGGGCCGTATGGCCGAGGCACAGGGAATGGAGTTAGTCTTGTCTTTCTCATGTACTGTCTGATCTTGGACAAATGACTGATCTCTAAAGCTCGTTGTCCTTTTTTGTAAATAGGAAATAAAAATGGATCTACCTCATAAAGTGGTTTTGAGAAAGCGTGTAAATTGCTTGATATGATGCCGGGACAGAATAAATAATGTTTCAGAGAAGTACCTTGCTGAAAGATGCACAGCAAGTAGGTGACAGTGTCACTCTCCTCATATGAGCTTATGCCTTCCCACAGCTTCAAATGCCACCCATGTGAATATGACACTCAAATTCATATCTCAAGCCCAGCCCTCTTCTCTCACTTCCAGACCCTTGTATCCAAATGCCTGGCTGACATCTCTTAGATGTTTTGAAGGTGGCTTGCATTAGTTTCCTATCGCTGCTATAACAAATTACCACAAACTTTAAGCACAGTCTTAACACAAATTTTTTCTCTTACAGTTCTGGAGATCAGAAGTCTAGAATCAGTCTCACTAGGCTACAGTCAAGATGTCATCAGGGTTGGTTCCTTCTGGAGGCTCTGAGGGGAGAATCTGTTTTCTTTTTCAGTTTTTAGAAGTTGCCTGCATTCCTTGGTCCCTTCCTTACATCACTCTAACCTCTTGCTTCTATTGTCATGTCTATCACTTTTCTGGAGTCAAATCTCCCTTTGCTTCCCTCTTATAAGGACACTTCTGATTCTATCTAGGGCCCACCGGGATAGTCCACAATGATCTCCCCATCGCAAAACATTTAACTTAATCCCATCTGCAAAGTCCCTTTTGCCATATAAGGTAATATTCACAGGTTCCAGGGTTCAGGACACAGATATTTTTGAAGGCCATTATTCAGTTTACCACACCCCTCAAACTCAGTGCATCCAAAACAGAACTCATGATCTTTCAATATTATCCACTCAGAGAATGACACCAGCCATCCAGTTGTCCCCCTCTCCTGCCCTGCCCCTGCAAACTCACTGTGCGTTCCACACCCGTTCCCAATCCCCTTCTCTCTTTTCTGTTTCTTCCAAAGAATCTAGAAAAGTTAAACAGTCGATCTTCCACCTTTCCTGGCAGCTAGGAGTGGCCTGATGACACAGTTCTGTCTAGTGAGACTTAAGCAGAAATCTTCTGGGAGTTTCTGGGAAAGGTTTTCCTTTCCTGATAAGACAGTTGTCACAAATTTACCCCCTTTCTCATTCTTCCTGCCTTGGACTTCGTCATGAGGCATGGAGCTGGACTCAGCTGTGAGGAAAAAGTGCTTCATGCTGACATCATTGAGCCTCTAAACAAATCCCTCCTACCTCCAGAATTCTTGTTATCTAAGGAAAATTCTTATTATCTGAGGAAATGCACACACACACCAGGCTTAGGTGTTTAAGCCACTGTTGGTCAGGTTGTCTGCTCCTTCCAGCTAAAGCATTTCTAACTGTCATTGCCAAGTCCTGTCTGTTTGACCTCCTTGGTTTCTCGCACATTCATCCACTCCTCTCCACACCCTATTCTCTTTACTTTAGCTTCACTGGCCTGCCTTCAGCCTTGGGTACATGCCATGTTCCCTCCTATCACTGCAACTTTATGCATTCTGTTCCTTCTATCTGGAATGTTTTTCCTTCTCCCCATTAAAAAACAAAATTCAACTGAGTAAATTTTAAAGATCTTATTGGCTTTATTCAAAGATTCATGAACTGGGCAGCATCCAGTCTAGCAGGTAGAAAGGAGCTCCAAAGAGCTGTACAAAGTGAAAGACTTTATAGGCCAAAGGGGACAGGAACAAGAAAGCTCTACTAGGCAAAAAAGCAGGTTGGTTATTGCAAAGTTACTTTCCTTTAGAGGATGGTAGGGGTCTATCAGGCAGACTACCTAACTTATGATGATGAGGCAATTCTTGGTTGACTGGTTTAAGATTCCTTTTTTGGGAGAGCCAGAGCTATAATTAAGTTAACTCTTGGTTTGGTGACATGGGGCTTAGCATAAGTGACTCCATTTTAAGCTGTTGTCTTGTTTTTAACACCTCTTTAGGCTATTTAACTCACCATCCTTTAACTCTCAAATCAAATACTTCTTCCCCAGGGAAAACTTCCCTGGCCTCTCCTTATCCTACCTTGTGCACCTGTCGGCTGAGTGCAATTTTACTTTTATTTGTGTGATTATATAATTTCCCCACTAGGTATTCACTCCGTGAGGGTGGGGACCTAGTCTGTTTTTACTCATTATTGTAGCTGCAGCAGCTAGCACAATATTATGCACTTAATATTTGTTGAATGGCATGAATATCTGAAACAGGATTCCACCGCAAGGCTCTCCTACCCCTGAGCCCCTGCTTTTTCCCCATGGTACACCACCCAGATGAGTAGATCTGGGACATGGGGAGAAATTGCAGAAAAGGGCCAATGTCAGTGTTATATATAGGGTCTTCAGGCTGGAAAACATGAGCAGATAGAACAACACACAACTCGGTGAAGAAGTTTTTCATAAACCCCTTGACCTGGCCTCTCCTTTCTAAAGAGTTAATCCATTCTGCTCTCAGTTCTGGTGCATTGCTGGTGACTGGAAGCTCTCCTGACCACTACAACAAGCTTCTTTCTAAGAGGGATGGTGCTCGGATTTTTGTTATCCCACAGACCACAGTAGCTCTGTGGGTTCTGAGTACCTAGAGATTTGTTTTTATTTTTTATTTTTTTTGAGGAAGATTAGCCCTGAGCTAACATCTGCCTCCAATCCTCCTCCTTTTGCTGAGGAAGACTGGCCCTGAGCTAACATCCATGCCCATCTTCCTCTACTTTATATGTGGGACGCCTACCACAGCATGGCTTGATAAGCAGTGCCATGTCTACACCCGGGATCTGAACCGGCAAACCCGGGCCACCGAAGCAGAACATGTGCACTTAACCGCTGCGCCACCGGGCTGGCTTTTTATTTTTAATTCTTATATTTCTTGGAACCTGAGCCAAAGATTAAGATTAATCCAATAAGTTATATATTTTTAGACTTCAGGAGACTGTTCATAATGTCCCTTGGAGGATAATTAAAGTCAGAAAGAAACAGTCTGATTCCAAGTTTAAAAATAAAAACGAACCATGTTGCATTGAGATATAGGATCAGTTCTCTATTGCTGCATAACAAATTACCCTAAAACTTAGTGGCTTAAAACAAGAAACGTTTATCATCTCATTGCTTCTGGGGTCAGGAATTCAAGAGTGGCTTAGTTGGGTGGTTCCGGCTCAGGGTCTCCCATGAGGTGGCAGTCGGGGTAACATCAGGGGCTGCAGTCAGCTGAAGGCTTGACTGGAGCTGGAGAATCCACTTCAGCAGGCCTCAGTTCCTCGCCACATGGGCCTTTCCTCGGGCTGTGTGAGTGCCCTTAGGACATGGCAACTGGCCACTTCCAGAGTGAATGATCCAAGAGCCAGCAAGGAGCAAGTGCCTTTTATTACCCAGTCTCTGAAGGTGCACATCATGACTTCTGCTTCGTTCTTTTTTTTAGAAGCTACCTCCTGAGTCCGGTCCACATTCAAGCAGAGGGCAGTTAGACTCCACCTCCATAAGAGAGGAATATCAAAGAATTTGTTGACAGATTTTAAAAGGACCATAGATGTCTCAGCCACGTTCTTAGGATATCAGAAACATGATTGTATCTGGGTGAAAAAAAGCCCAAACAGACTCTTGTTGTGGGAGGGCCCTCCATTGATCACGTCTAGTTTATCCTCATGTCAACAGTCTTTTTCCCGTGTTATGTCTCCCTTCAAGATGCGCAGACCCTGTGTTAGGCTGCGGGAATTCAAGGGTGAGTAAGAACAAGAGCTGCTTTCCCTGAGGACTGATGTATGCTGGCACCATGCTGAGCACTTCTGTTCTTTTATCTTCACAGGCATCCTTTGAGAAAGGTATTATGATTATCCTAATGTTTGCAGATGAGGAAACTGAATTTCAGGGGGGTTAAATAACTTGCCCAAGGACACTGAGTAAGTTGATGAGGTAGGATTTGCATTCAGAACTGTCTAATACTACATTATCCTGCTGCCTTCATGGTTCTGGCCTTCCTGGAGCTCAGCATCTCCCACGGCACATGACCTATAATCAATTGCTGATGGAATGTGATGGTTGCAGCAATTAGAGGTCTGCAGGAGGCATAAAGGGGCATAAAGGAAGGAATGATCAAATCCTAGGCCTGCTGCTGCACCCCTGCCAGAGTCATCCTCTGCAGCGTGGGTCTTCGTCCTGTTTGCAGGGAAGAGTGGAAGCTGTCATTCAGGCCCTTCCTGACATGGCCCCTGCTAGCTTCTCCATCTCCACCCCATCCTGCTTCCTCCACTAAACTTATCCTATGCACATGGAACTTCCCACTCTTCTCTGAAAACACCTTGTTCATTATACATCTGTGCCTCGCATGGCCATCCTCGCTTCCACGGGCAAGTCACTCTTCCTCTGTATCTTGGCTGTAAAATGAGAAGGCGGCTCCCAGTTATTCCTTTCTGTTCTGCTAACCACACTTTGTTCTAATCCCCACCTGATATACGATGCTTCACAGTGGGGATCTGGTTGGCCTGCTGGGTAGCTTATTATTAAAACCCCCCTGCCTGGTTAGGAAGTGCTTTCAAAGCAGAGGACCAACCTAGAATTGTTCTGGCCGTGGTTCTTATTCAACATCATCAGATTTTACCACCTGCATGTTCCTCACCCTCCTCTAACGCCTTACTAAAGCTGGATGTTGAATGAACTCCCTTTCATCCCTCCCCAGCTTTTCGTATTAAATCTCATCAGGGGATGGCCCATGGCTGAGTGGTTAAGTTTGCACGCTCCACTTCTGTGGCCTGGGGTTCACCAGTTCGGATGCTGGGCATGGACCTGGTGCAGCTCATCAAGCCATGCTGAGGTGGCCTCCCACATAGAAGAACTAGAAGGACCTACAACTAAATTATACAACTATGTACTGGGGGGCTGTGGGGAGCAGAAAACAAAAAAGAAAGAGGAAGATTGGCAATAGATGTTAGCTCAGGGCCAATCTTAAGAAAAATCAAAGATAAATCCCATCAGTCTTTTCCTAAACCCGATCCTCAAGCATGAGGGCTGTGTGGGGCCTGCATGCGTGTGTACACACCCACTTTCTTAACCAAGTTTATTGTCTCTGGAATTTCCGGAAACTTTCTATGGGATTTCTGAAGGAAGTAGGGACCCTGTGATATTGTGATTTATAGGAAATATATATTCGGTCATCTGAATGACCAAATTCATATTTGGTCAAATTCATTCAGATGCCCAAGTATATATGAGAAATATGTATCGTTTTTGAAATATATGTTGTCTTTGTTCACAGTTCCTGGCTCACAGATCTCCAGACCCTTTGGAATTTCTGAAGTGTCAACAGTGATAAAGGTGTCTTTTGTTATGTTAATGAGGTAACTTTGGGGGCCCCCACCCAAGGGTGGGGGCTGGTTGTCAGGACAACCAGCCTTGTGATCAGAGGATTGGAACTCTCAGTTTCATCCTCTGATTTCCAGGGAGGGGTGGGGGCCTTGAGATTGAATCAGTTGCCAATGGTGAATGACTTGGTCAATCATAATTACATAATGAACCCTCCATAAAAACCCAAAAAGGACAGCTCGTTGGCCTCTTTTTCAGAGGACATGTCCCCATGCCACTGTGCCAGGCCCCAAACTCTGCATGGGCAACAGCTCCTTTGTTCAGAGCCTTGCCCTATGTATCTCTTCATCTGGCTGTTGACTGGTATCCTTACATCCTTTGTAATAAATCAGTAATCTAGTGAGTAAATGGGAAATGGATTTTCTTGAGTTCTTTGAGCCGTTTTAGCAAATTAATCCAAACTTGAGGAGGGGATCCTGGGAACCTCTGATTTATAGCCAGTTGGTCAGAAGTACAGGTAACAACCTTGGCTTGCAACCGGCGGCTGAAGTGGAGGGCTGTCTTGTGGGACTGAGGCCTTTACCTGTGGAATCTGATTCTGTCTCTGGGTAGATAGTGTCAGAATTGAGTTGAATTCTCAAACACCCTGCAGGCATCTGAGAATTGCTTGTTACTGGTGTGGGAAAGCCTCTACACACACACACACACACACACAAATTGGGTTCAAGAACTCTTTTCAGACCCCATGTGATATTCTTGACAAATCTTTGGTTTTAGCTGCTTCTTCCCTGTTTGTGACCTTACAACTTGAGCTACCCATCATAAGTCCTCAGAGGCAAGAGTTTGCAAAAACTGACTGATCAGTTTTCATTCATTCCTAGCTCAGCGATATCACTAAGCCACTGTGCCAGCAACTAATATTTTAATTTGAGTGCCAAAGAGAATCCAACATCTCCTTTCCTATAATATATTTCCTTACTGGTACCAGGACTCCTATTTCAATAATCTTTGCTCTCAGGGCAAAAACAAGTATAACACACAGAACCTTAGAAGATTTGATTGGTACTTTGATTATACAAGGATAAGATCTTGAGTTGGCTTCCATTAAGGGCAACTGGTTGCTCAAATATGTGAGACTGTCTAAGAATCTGTATGAAATGCATTTAAGGACTCTGTTGCTCACGGGAAGAAGGGGAAATGTTTATCCATCAGCTTCTATCTCCCATTGGTCAAGAGTAGCCCTAGGGAATATTTAGGTTTCATGTAAATGAGTGTTAAGTAGACTCCCACAGTCATCCCATGTAGCAGCACAAAGAGGCTGGGAGGCTGGGAATGAGAGGCATGTGGCAGACCTGAGGCCAGGCACTGTGAGGTTGCATCTGCATGGAGGGTAGACATTGTACACAATGGCTGGAATGAAAGGTGAGACCGACAGGACTTGAAGTGGGAAATGGGAGGTATTTGACATAGTTCTCCGCTTGCACCATTCACGTCCACTTACGCCCTCCTCTAAGTCCAGTTGGTCATAGAGTCCTCTTCAGTGTGGCTGCTGGCTGCAATCTCTGCAGACGCTTAATAATCCAAGAGAATTAGTGAAACAAGTTACAATTCCTGCTGCTGCAGTTGGTCCCAAAGTGATAAATTGATATTCATCATTGCTTTCCTCTACCATCCAACCTAAATTTTCCTTACTCTCAGCCAGCACTTTGGCTGGTCTGGGTTTTTTGCTGGGTGGGGAGGACTATGGCCTTCATTCCTGAAGTTGCCTTACCCTTGACAGATCCTAGTTACTATAATTGCCTGTTCATTATTACCATTGGGTTTATTGCTGAGCTGGCACTTAACTGAGTTTTACCAAAACATTTCACCATTCTGGTAATAATCCTGGGTGATGAGGTATACAATATGATCAGTGCATCCTGTAATGAGCACCTCCTTTGCTGAAAGTAGGTCCCTTGATCTGAGTTCTTGTCATGTGGGCTCCAGGCACTTGGAAGCTCTCAGATGTGGTTCTGGTATGTGCACTGAGGACAGGAAAGGCAAAATCATATTCAGGGTAGGCATCATTTCACTGCTCCCTCCAGGACTGAAGGGGTCCAATGTAATCAACCTGCCACCAAAAGGCTGATTGGTTTCCTTGAGGATTGGTGTTATGCTGAGAGCTCAGCATTGGTCTCTGCCATGGCTGTTTAGGCATTTAGCAAAGGCAATAACTAGATCAACTTTGATAAGAGGGAGCCCATCCTGTTGAACCCATGCATAGCCTCCATCTTTGTCATCATAGCCACTCAACACATAAGCCCATTGTGCTAGCACTGGGGTAGCTGAGGAGAGAGGCTGACTGACATCCACAAGACAACTCATCCTCTCCCCTGTTGTTGAGCACCTTCTCTATGGTGGATGCTCTCTTGTGGGCATTAACTTGGGCTACAGAGACCTACACACTAACTCCCATAGGTCCATCCACATGCCTCTTACCCAGATTTCCTTAATCTAATCTTCCAATATTGTTTCTTTCAAGTCTCTGACCACCCACTTCAAGCCATTCATCATTGCTCAGGAGACCACGTAGAACTGTATCTCAGGCCACTTTCTCTCCTCATAAAGTGACGAACCAAGAGTACTGATTGTAGCTCTGTCCAATGGGAGGATTTCCCTTAACCACTATCCTTTATAGCCACCTCTGAGTCATGAAGTAGCTGCCCATTTTTGACCACTACCAACAAATTGCATCAACCAATCTCTGAAGTGGGTTTGCGTTTTCTACTTCTCTGTCAGTTGATTATGTGAGTCACTTCCCTCTCCCTCTGACGGCCATAGGCACGAGTTGAGGAAGAGGTGTCAGTGCTACAGAAATAGGTGACATGGGATTTGGGGCTTATTGTACTTGTGCTTTCTGGACCTGCTTGGGCCCAATACAAAATGTACCATTTCCAACCTACTATGTATTGCTGCTGTGATCATTATGGCTTGGTGGATCTGATAATACTCAATCTTGATGGGAAGCTCCAGTTCTATAGTAACTTAGTGTATTAGTTTCCTGTGGCTGTTGTAACCAATTACCACAGACTTAAAACTAGCTTAAAACAATGGATAATTGTCTCAGTTCTGGAGGCTAGAAGTTCAAAATCAGTATCACTGGGCTGAAATCAAGGTGTCAGGAGGGCTATGCTCTCTCTGGAAGCTCAAGAGGAGAATCTGTCCCCTGCGTCTTCTAGCTTCTGGTGCTTGCCAGCATTCCTTGGCTGTGGATGCGTCACTTCCAAGCTCTGCCTCCATGGTCATATTGCCTTTTCCTCCTGTGTGTGTGTCAAATCTCCCTCTGCTTTCCTCTCATGAGGATGCATGTAATTGCACTTAGGGCCCACTCGAATAATCCAGGATAATCTCCTCATCTCAAGATTCATAACTTACATCTGCAAAGTCCTTTTTGCCATGTAAGGTAGAATTCACAGGTCCCAAGGATTAGGACATGGATATCTTTTGGGGGTCCACTATTCAGCCCTCCACATATGGTATCCCAAGGTCAAGCAATTACTCTCTGCTAGGACCCTGTGGCATGCCAGGATCTGGTTTTCAAATGATGAGTGTTTCCTTGCCACAGAAGGCATGTTCTTGCTCCAGAACTTTAAGACCGCAACTTGCCTTGTAGAGTTTTCCAGAGATGCCACACAACATCCTTATGCCCCGTGGATCTTCTGGGTCATATGCCGGAGTGTCAAGGTAACTTGCACTGCAGAGTGAATCTGCTGCAGAAGCCTCTCTGGCCCTGAGCCCCAAGCAAAACTGGCAGCTTCCAAGCCATCAGATAAGTGGACCAGAGCAGCATGTGTAGTCTAGTATATGCTGCCTCCAAAATCCACCAAGCACTGTGCCTCTTTCTTACTGATAGGAGTAC
The DNA here is from genome assembly GCF_041296235.1 of Equus asinus. Lineage (NCBI taxonomy): Eukaryota > Metazoa > Chordata > Mammalia > Perissodactyla > Equidae > Equus > Equus asinus. The sequence continues at coordinate 80,093,028 of NC_091809.1, read as the reverse complement.
TAGTGCAAAAACTTGTCCTTTACCTTACATGGGATGTTCTACATACCCTAAACCATTGAACCACTAAAAGCTTCTCCAACATGGCAAGCCTCTGAATCTTCATGGGGTCTATCTCCCACCCTTTGGAACAATTATGTCTTATTGGAGGATCTAAACTACTTTCCTTTTCCTGCTCACCAGGACCGCTAGTGTGGTACCATCATTCTAGTAGACCAACATTGATGTTCTCTGCAATGAGCTGATGATCAAGAAGTCTATAGACCACTCTGTGATACAGCAAGAGAGTTGACATAGACTTGGAGCAAGACGGTAAATGTGGACTATTATCCTTTCCAGATAAAGGTGAACTGCTTTTGATCCTCTTTACCAATAGGGATTGAGAAGAACATGTTTGTCGGGTCAATAGTCACATTTCAAGTGCCAGATGCTGTGTACGGTAAAGATACCACATTCAGCATGGCTGCTATCATTAAGGTTACAGTTGGTTAAGTTTATAATAGCCCACCATCATCTGCCAGGGTCTATCTGCTTTTTACAGAGGCCAGAAAGGTGACTTAAATAGGGGTATAATGGGGATGAACACTCTTGAATCCTTTAAGTCTTTTATGATGGTGCTAATTTCTGCAATTTCTTCTGCATGCAGTGTTGCTTCTAATTTACTCTCTTGGCTTGATAGAAGGAGTGGGCTGGCTGGGTAATATCAAGGGCTTCCACTTGGCCCCTTCTGCTATAAAGAGCTCTTACTCCTCAGGTCAGGAAACCAATGCAAGTATTCTGATATCTGCTAAATATATCTCTACTAATCTCTGCTCTCAGAAACTGGAAGATTAATCACAGGGTGGGTCTATGAATGCATCTCACCATTGTGAAGTGAACTTGGACTAGAAGTCCTTTTATCACTTGGCTTCCATAATTCCCTACTCTAACCAGAGGACCATAGCGGTGTTTTGGGTCTGCTGGTAAAATCAATGTCAACTCATACTCCATATACAACAATCCTGAAAAGTCTTTTCTCCCCTATCCAACCTTGTGTTTCATTCTCCTGAGTCATACCTTCAAGATCCATCCCCACACATGTTCACTTGGTTCCTTCCAGTACGTATCAGACAGGGCCTGCAATATCTTTGGTGTGTAAGGCATCTCCTTCCAAAGCAGGGATTATTTTCTCCAATCCAGGCTGAGACCTGGCCCTGGTTATTAGCTTGGCAACAGGTGGGGTGAAAGGATCAGATACTGAGGAAGACAAGTGTCGTCAAGTTCCTGCCTTAGTTAGGACTTTTGTAGCATCTCGCGAGAAGGAGAGACTGCTTTCTTCTGGCAAGAGGGAAGGCACTGCTTCTGCTGGAACAGGGAAGTCAGGAGAATCTGAGACTTCAAGATTCTAAGCTTTCTCTGCCAAAATGTCCTCATCTCAGGTGTAAGGATTTCATTATTTTTCTACCAGGACTCTGACATTGAAGAAGGAGAGAGTAATTCAGTTGAGGGCATCCACTAGAGTTTTCTGGAGAAGTTATTGTTTGAGATAGTCTTAAGGAGAAGGTAACTTCTTTAGGAGGGAGGATGGGAAGGAATGGCATTCTAGTCAGAGAAAATAGCAGGAGAAAGGCATAGAGGAAGGGGAGTTTGTAGTGTGTTCAAAGAATGGCACACATCTGGGTAAAGCTGGAGCATATAGGTTGTATGGGATGTGAGAAGAAGTGGGGCAAGGGCCAGGGGATGTCCAACCTTGGGTACCACCGAAGTGGACATTTTGGACTGCTTAACATTCATTCATCTACTTCCAGTAACCCTTAATTTTTGTTCAAAGATTTACTCCCTGATATTCTCAGTCTATGTTGGTTGGGCAGGACAGGCCCCACCCTCACACACAGTCTAGACCCAGACCGACAGATGCTTGGTACATTGCTGCTAGCAGTGACGTGTCCACATCAGACAAATCAGAGCCCCCAAGGCTCAATTTTTCCTACAACTTATACTTGAGATACGGGAGAAATTGGTTCCCTCTTTCCCTAGGACTGGATCTTGAAATGTGCAGGCTGGAGCTATGGCAGCCATATTGCCACCATGAAGAGACAACAAGACCAAGAAAGAGATTATGAATAAAAAAAAAAAGGGAAAGCAAAACTGAGAGACGGAGAGAGAGAAACTAACTAGTCCTGGAGAAACCAGCACTTCCTCTTAATTTCTCCAGTATGTGTGCCAATAAATCCACCCCTCTCCCCTTATTTTTTCTTACACCAGTTTGAGTTGCATCTTTTATTACTTGCAACCAAAAGAGATTTGACGAACACAGTCATGCTAGGAATTTTTATTTTATCCCATAGGTGATGGAGTCAATGAAGAGAATCATGTGGGCTAGTAACATGAATCCATTTGTGTTTTGTCAAGCTCTCTAGGATATCTCGTAGGGAGACAAATACTCTGAAGCCGGTTAGAGCTAGATTTGAATCCCATCTGTGTCATTCATTAGCCCTGTGATCTCAGGAAGTGTATCAGTCAAGATGCTACCAGAGAAACAGGATCTGTAGGACATTATACAGAAGGGGAGAGAGAGAGAGAGAGGTTGAGAGACAGATTTATTGCAAGGAATTGGCTTTTGGGGTTGTGGGGGCTGGCTAGGCAAGTCTGGAATCTGTAGGGCAGGCCAGCAGGCTGCAAACTGTCAGGTAGGAGCTGAAGCATCAGTCCACAGTTGAATTTCTTCCTCCTCCAGGAAACCTCAGTTTTGCTCTTAAGGCCTTTTTAACTCATTTGAGGAGGCCCAACCAGATCATCAAGGATAATCTCCTTTATCTAAAAGTTAACCACATCTACCAAATACCTTGACAGCAACATTTAGGTTTGATTTAGTGTTTAATTAAATAACTGGGTACTGTAATCTATCCAAGCTGGCAGGTAAAACTAACCATCCCAGGAAGTTACTTAATTTCTTAGTCTTAGTTTCCTTAGCTATAAAACGGAGATCCTGAGCCTTCCTCATCTCGTACATGAAAGTGTACGTAAAGCAGAACTTTCCATGAAGCAGAGCCCTGTGCTTGACACAGCGGCAGCTCAGGTTACGGGAATCTGTTGAGGAGGCTTTGGCGAAAGTTTAGAAGAGCAGGGTTTGGTTTGGATAAGAACTTTTTTTTTCCAACCTGCATACTTTTTAAATAAAAATAATATAAGAACATAGGGAAGAAAATCAAACTAGTTCAAATCGGTAATCACCAAAAAGTTCGTCTCTTTCCTATTCCAGAATCTCAGGCCCTTTACTCAGAAAGAAATCATTGTTGATAGTTTCCTACTGTCTTTCTAGAATTTTGTTCTATATGTACAGACACACATACTCACCTGCCTTTTCTCACATCCGGTTTCTCCCCCGACCCCCGATTTGCTTTTTTAATTTAACAGTACATTTTGGAGAATGTTCCATTTCAGCACATACAAATCTACTTTTTAAAAAAAATGGCTGCAAAGTGTTCCATTGTGTGGTTAAACAATAATTTATTTACTAAGTCCCCAACTGATGGTCATTTAGATTACTGACATTTTTTGCTATTATAAATAATATAAGAGTAAACATCTTTGTACATGCATCTTTGCATTATGTATAAGAATAGCTAGAAAATAAATGTCTAGAACTGGCAGTGCTGCGTTGAAGGGTTTGCACATTTGAAATGTCAATAAATAGTAGCAACTTGTCCTTCAAAGAGATGGCATTAGTTTACGCCCCACCAATAGTATATGAGGGTGCTTGTTTCCCTACCCTCTTATGGACCCTGTCACCCTGGATTTGAACCTACTTTTTTTCCTTTAAAGTACCAAAATACGCATTTCAAAAACAGACATCATAGCAATCTTTTCTCTGGGCAAGAGCTACAGCTTTGTTTGAGTTTTTCTTCCTGATAGCCCAGCTGGGCCATCTGTCCTGTCCTGTGTTCTCCACTCTGAAGGGTTCTGGCAGATGACCTGACCACAGAATAGCTCCAGGTCACCAGGCAAAAGGGTGGGCCAGACCCCAAGCCTGTGCCCTGCCTGATGATGGAAATGCAAACAGGCCCAGTTCTATAATAGAACACAGAGCCATTGTCGGGAAACCACAAATTGCTGACTCTTTCCTGCAAACAATCGATATCCAGAAGCTGAGTCCAGGAATTCTAAAGCTGCACCCTGCATAAAGGGCTGAGTGGGGGAGGATGCTTTTTCAGAAAAGAGTCCAGTAACAGAAGTGCTGGCCATACTTCCTCAAGAGTCACCAAGAAGGTGCTGTGTCCCCTTCACCACTCCCTCTGATGATCCCAGAACCCTAGGGTGTCAGAGCTGGAGTGGGTCAGGGAATTATCCTGCCCTAAGAGAGTCCAGATAAAGAGCCAGGGCAGTTCCAAGAAGTAAGTGCTCACTTCCAGTGGGAGAGTGCAGTGCAGTGGTTAGTGGCTACACCTGTGCTCAACTCCTGACTCAGTCACTCACCTGCTCTCTGACCTTGGGCACATCACTTCACCTCTTTCAGCTTCAGTTTCCTCATCTATAGAATGGAGATAACACTAATCTCAGAAGGTCATTGTGAGGATTCGGTTGACTGATTTACGTTTGTAAATAACAGCATGGGGTGCTTGGCTCTTTGTAAGGGCTTAATGAATTACTATTATTATTTGTTGTTATTGTTAATAATAACAATAGGAGCTTAGGAGGGGGAACTAAGGAAAGCTTCCTGGAGGAGGGGCTATTTGAACTAGATCTTAAAGAATTGGGTAGATTTGGCACATTGGGACAAATAAAGAGAATGAATGAAGTTCATGTGCAAAGGCTCTCTTAGAGCTTCCCAGGCCTGACCAGGAGAGATGCAGAGGTCTCAGTGGTAGGCCAACGTGGAGAGAAGGGTGAGGCACAGATGAGGGTGCAGTCCCACTGTGGAACATGCCCAGTAGTCCTGGCTTGAATAGGACCTACATGGCACTGGCATCTGGAGTCCAGTTTGGAGTATGGGGCTGGGCACAGTTGTAGGAGTCTCTGTAGCAGAAATGTTTTCCCTCACTGAGAGCCCCTTTTGAGAAGACATGAGCCTTGGGGTCTTGAGGATAATATGAGGAAGTACTAGATATTGTACTGGGCTCATGCTACTTAAGCATCACAGGAACAAGCTCTGGACATCTCCCACTGAGCTCAGTGGGGTATATTTTGATCAAACTGTGTATGTCTCTAGTATCCCATCTTCCTTTGCAACATGACACAGTCCTCTCCCAATGGCCAACTCCCAGCCCTACATTGCCATGACAACCCACATCTCGTCATAGGCGTCTTGTGAGGAGCATGGAGGCCAGAGCTTGTTAATGCTACCTCTGCCCCAGCCCCTTTGGAGATGATTGTTATCGCACCTTCTCCCGTGAGCCCTTGGCATCTTATGCCCCTTTCTGTGAAGTTCATGATCACTGAAAGTTCCCAGAGGGATCTAGGCCGCACCAGACATCATGGGAAGAGTGAGGATGAACACCATGATTACATAAATCCTGACTGTAAGCTAGGGGACTCATGAGGACCAATCTGAGACTTCTGGTTATCCAACTGTTTAATGCAGGTGGAAAATGCAGGGAACAGAGGCTGAACTGCCTCATGACAGATTTGCCAGAAGAGCTTGGACTCTTTAGGCACTACTCCAGTGAGGCATGTCAAAGAGTTTGCCCAATTCCTACTGAAAATGCCTCACCTGCAAGGTCCATACCCTAACAGGTGGCAGGAAGCATCTTTGACCCTGGGAAGTTGTCCTTATGAAGCAGAGCCTCAACCTCCAACTGGGGAGATGAGTCCAGGGGCCAGAGTGCAGATAGAGAGATTGCCAGAGCTGGACAGGTTTCTGGACCCAGGCAAGGGACCTGGGGTTCAGGACAAAGCTTTGGCCCTTGGCAGAGGAACTCAGCCAACCCAGGGATCAGGGGAAAGCTGGAGCATCAGAGTGCCTTCTAGGCTCACTGGACCCCAGGCTCAGGGCAGAAAGACCAATTTCAGAAAGGGGCTCTTGACACATAGGTGGGCTTGGGGTAAAACAATCCCCCTGCTCTTAACATATTTCCCTTGTATAGATAAGGTGAAAGTATTTGTTTTGATTAGGTTTGGCTACAAGTGAAAATAACCTAACAGTGGCTTAAATAAGGCTGACATTTATTCTCTCTCTCATAGAAAAGTGTTGAGGTAGTAAGTCCAGGGCTGGTACAGCACTCCACGATGTCAGTGACCCAGGTTCCTTCTCTACTGTAGCTCCACCATCCTCAGCATGTGGCCTTCATGTCATGGTCCATGATGGTTGTTCCTGCCACATGTGTGCCATTCCAGCAAGTAGAAAACCGGAAGGGACGAAGAGGGGCACATTCCCTCCCTTCAGGGACATGTCTTACAAGTTACCCACACCACTTCTCCTCACCTCCTGTTGGTCAGATTTTAGTCATATGGCCATACCTAGCTGCAAGGGAGGCTGGGAAATATGGTCTTTCTTCTTAGTGGCCAAGTCCCTGGCTAAAATTCATGAGTTCTATTAGAGAGAGAAGTAGGGGAAAATGGGTACTGAGGGACAACCAGCAGCCTCTGCTACAATCCGTTTACCATCTAGTTTTCTAAGGGACTGGCTATCCTGAGGCCAGAGGGTAAGGTCCTGTCCTCGTGGGAGGATTAGTCTCTCCTTTAAGCAGGTGATGATTCTTTGCAACAATTGTGAGAGAACAGTTAAGCACAAGAGAGAAACTCATTGTGAAGGATATGCCTGAGATGGGCAAGTGAGAGACTAGCTGTCTCTCCAGGTCTCCTTCTAGGGGTTGGAACTCAGAGCCATCTACACAGGCTGATTAGGACCTTTGGGTGGGATTGGCAAATGGCCTCTGATACACACGCAGCATGAGGCCTCCCATGGGGCACTCCATGCTGAAGGGGAATAGACCTGACCTTCTGACGGTGATCTAGCTCATGTTGTTCTTAATGTTTGTTTTCAATTTGCCATCCCCTGAGCCCCAGGGAAAGTCTTGTTCACTGCTCATGTCTGGTCACAGCTGTGCCACGTGGAATTGTGAGAAGAGGGTATCTGCATCTTTGAATGCGGGCTCCGCCAGCACAGGTCCCTTTTCTTTTGCGTAGTTGCTGCATGATGATGAAAGGCACATACCCGAATGGATTGCGTCCACTACATTCACCTTTGCTTCTGCCCTCCCTCAACACCGCCTGGCAGCCCTTCTCTGTGGCGATGACTTAGAGGCAGGTATGTCTCTTATTGAGCACTGCATCCCCAGTGCCAGATAAACAGGAAATACTCAGGGATTGAACTGAATGAACCTAACACACAAAACCTTCATAATCTGATCCCAGAGTACACTTTGGCCTATTCCCTTAGCCTAGACTCTAGCTAGTCTCTAGCCTTGAGTAATTACACAGAATAACAGCAATATTGATAATTATCATTCAATGAGTGTGTAATAGGTGCCAGGTGTTGTTCTAAGTGTTTTACATGTATCAACTCATCTAATCCTTACAGAACCCTATCCAGTGAGTATATTATCATCCTCAATTGTCTGATGAGGAAATCAGGCTAAGGGGGTGAAGTACCTTGCTGGAGGTCACATAGCCAGCAAGTGGTAGAGCCAGGACTTGAAGCCAGGCAGTCTTCCCAGACCCTCAACTGTTCCCAGCCACCCTCCCCCGACCCCGCCCAGTGCCTCTGTTTCAGAGCAGGTCGTGCTCTTTCCAGTCTTGGAGTCCGCGCTCTGCTGGAATGCTCTGCCCCAGTTTCTGGCTCTAGCAAACTTTACTTGCCCTTTAAAGTCCAGCCCAGATGTCATGTCCCTGACCCCACTTGCCTCTTCAACCAGGGAGGGAGGCTGCCCCTCTCTGCTCTTTGCTCCCTTTGCTAGTTTCTCCCAACCCTGGACTAAGAGCTCTCCTGAAATAGGGACCATGTCTCATGCCTCGGTATCCCCAGCCCTCAGCACAGTGCCGGTATGTGGAAGGTCCTTTGTTCCTGATTGTTGAATGAGTGACTGACCCCACTGTTTCACACACAAGGAAACAAATCCAGAAAGGTAGAGGGACCTGTCTATATCACAAAGTGAGTGAGAGAAAGAGCCAAAGGCCAGATCCCAGGACTCCCATACACCAACCCTCCTGTCTGTTCATGGAACGTTTGGAAAAGTCTTCATGCATCTTTGAGGCTTTCTGAATTCTGTCTTACATCTCACCCCAAAGAGGACTTCTTTGAGAGTGCCAGTGGGAGAGTGAGTTTTGGCAAGTCTTCTCTGGGAGTCATGAGGCAACAGGGAAAAATAGACAAGCAAGCCTGGGATGTATTTTGCTGACCCAGTCCTCGAGAACAGCAGAACAAAACACTCCAAACTCAAGCCGGGGCCTCTGGCCAGCAGGGCACCAAGTCTACTAGGATGGAATTCACTAAATGGGTCCTCCTTCCTTTTTCTTAAAATGGTGGGGCCTTTGGAGAGGAAATGTTTTCTGGTTTGTCTGGATTTTTCTCTAAGGCAAAGCAAAAGAAATTGAAAATTTCACAAGGCCCCAGAAGCTTCCAGATGTAAACAAGCTCTGGGCACATCCTCTCTTGCCCCATCTCACTGCCAAATGAGTCCACTGTGTCGTAGGACGTGAAACTCCCCTCACCCTCTGCTCAGAAAGGGCTGAAGAAAGAGCTGATCACCATTAGTCACAGCTGGAAAAATCAGCGAAATTATTAAGGAAACATTAAAGTTCTGTTATCAACTTTCAACTCCAGGCTTCTGTACAATGACGGTAACATGTTAGTGGTGAGAACATAGGCTTTTGAGACAACAGATCAGGGTTGGAATCCTGGTCCTACCACTTACCAGCTGTGTGACTTTGAGCAAGTTACCCTCTCTGAGCCTCAGTTTTGTCAACTATGAAACTGATTGTAGTACCTGTTGCATACGGTTGTTGTGAGGGCAGAATGAGATAATGCAAGTATAGTGCTCAGCCTCATGCCTCATACATGAGTGCTTAATCAACATTAGCTATTATTATTTGCACATGATGTCCTTTATGACCAAAATGCCCTTCCTTGCCTTGTTTGCCTAGGAAACTTCTACTCATCCTTCAGTACCCATCATAAGGGTGTCCTCCTTGGTGAGGCATCTTTGACTGTTTCCTCTCCAACATGGTCCCTAGTTCTCTCAGCTCTCCCTGAGCCCTCTCACCTTTGCCCTTCTAACAGAGCAGTGAGTTCACAGTGTGGAAATCATTTGTTTACTTGCCTATCTCCCTCCATGGGCAATGCCAGCCAGGAGGGCGGCCTCGGGTCTCTGCCCTCAGGCCTAACAGTACCTGCCCCAGAAGTGGCTCAGGAAATGGCACCTATATCCTTAGATTGGAAAGACTAGGAGGGTGGGAAAAAGGGAGGCTTGTGGGGTGGGAGGCTGCACAATTCTAAGGAGAAGCAGTCATATTGTATTCTATTATTTTATATGAATAGAGCCCCCTGGAGTTGTGCAACTTGGTGGCTCTGGGCTTCTGCCTCAGAGAGTCTTGGTCTCAAATCTCAGCTCTGCCACTTTCTGGCTTTATTCCCTTGGGCCATTTAATCTATGTGGGCCTGAGTGTCTTCACTTGAAAATGGGTGTTATAACAGTTATGATTGTCTCAGATTGTTGTTGAGATTAAATGAGATCATATACGTTACTCCTGATGGTGCCTGGCCAGTGGTAGTTGTTACTTGGCACTGGATTTTTTTTGTTTTATTTTGGTGAGGAAGACAGCCCTGAGCTAATATCTGCCACCAATCCTCTTCCTTTTGCTGAGGAAGACTGGCCTTGAGCTAACATCCGTGCCCATCTTCCTCTACTTTATATGTGGGATGCCTGCCACAGTATGGCTTGATAAGCAGTGCGTAGGTCCACACTTGGGATCTGAGCTGGCGATCCCCGGGCCACCAAAGCGGAGTGAGCAAACTTAACCACTACGCCACCAGGCTGGCCCCAGTTTGTGCTGGATTTTGTTTGTTTGTTTGTTTGTTTGAGGAAGATTAGCCCTGAGCTAACTACTGCCAATCCTCCTCTTTTTGCTGAGGAAGACTGGCGCTGAGCTAACATCCATGGCCATTTTCCTCTACTTTATACGTGGGACGCCTGCCACAGCATGGCTTTTGCCAAGCAGTGCCATGACCACACCCAGGATCCGAACCGGTGAACCCAGGGGCTGCCGAGAAGTGGAACGTGTGAACTTAACCGCTATGCGACCGGGCCGGCCCCTTCCTCTGGATTTTTAATGACAAGATTCACACCAGAGTTGAACATCAGACTGTTTGCCTTCTTGATGTAATTCTAAGGCAGTGTGAAGAGGCAGAAAGAACTGTGCTCTAGGAGACAAGAACCCTGTGAACAAGGGGTATGTGAGTGTGTGTGTGTGTGTGTGTTCTGTTCTCAACCCCACCATTGTGGTCCATCTTCTTTGCCCCAGGCCCATCCCAGTTTTCCACACCACACTCGGCTGGAGGAATCCCAGGCAGAGATGCCGCCAGAAGCCCGTCCAGGCTGCCTGGAGGCTGAGAAGCAGGAGCAGCCTCGGGCACGGGCTCTGCTTTGGGCTGGAGCTGCGATGCCTTCCCAGCGGTGGAGGCGGTGGTTCGGAGCAGGGCTTGTGGAGCCGACTGCCTGAGTGCAGAGTCCTCCCTCAGCCTCTTGCTGGCTGTTTTATTTCTCTGTGGCTCAGCTTTCTCGCTGTCCTGGTCAGCTTGGGCTGCCATAACAAAGTACCACAGACTGGGTGCCTTCAACAGCAGACATTTATTTTGTTTCAGTTCTGGAGGTTAGAAATCCAAAATCAAAGTGTCAGTAGGGTTGGACTCTTCTGAGGCCTCCCTCCTTGGCCTGCAGGTGACTGACTTCTCCCGGTGTCTTCACGTGGCCTTCCCTGTTTTTGTCTGTCTGTGTCCACATCTCCTCTTCTTATAAGGGCACCAGTCATACTGGATTAGGGCCCACCCATATGACCTCATTTAACTTAATTACCTTTTTAAAGACTCTATCTCCAAATACAGTTACATTCTGAGGTACTAGGGATGAGAACCTCAACTTATAAATTGGGGGGACACAATTCAGCCTATAACACTAACCTATAAAATGGGGACAGTAAATTGTTCCTATCTCACAGGGCTCTGGTGAGGATTAAAACTGTTAATAAAGTACTTAGAATGTGGCTGGCTCATTAGTGCTCACAAGTGTTAGCTATTATCGTTGTTGATCTTATTACTCAGCGTGGCAGAGTGAGGGCCCCTTGCTGGGTGCTGGGGAGGGAGGTGGGGAGGAGCAGGTCCAGGCCACAGGACGTTGACCCGGCTCTGCCACTGACTGGCTTCGTGGCCCTGGCATTTTTCTTATCTGTGAAATAAGGATGCTGGGCTGGGGGCAACAAGCTCAGAAGAAGTGAGCCTCCAGAGTCTAAACAGCCGAGGGCCACAGTGCACAGACCTGCAGTGACACCGCAAGCTGGTTCATGCTGGATTTCATCTAATTTAAGACAATTTCAAGACACAAATTTATTTTATGTTCCACCACAAAGGAATAAATGCTGTCACTGCTAACTGTAAGATACTGTCAATTGTTAGGCCTCATCCTAATTTCAGAGATGCTGGAATTTCAAAAAATACATGTCTTAGAATTGATGAATGAGAGCATGTCCTGTTTCTTTGCTTTTGACAACAAGAGGAGCAGGCAAGGCCATTTGGCCTTCCGCCTCAGATTTTGGCTGTTGTTCAATGTCCGACTTAGGCAGGGAAGTAGGCTGGTAAGGCATTATCCCAACTAAGGCTGCTCACTTGCAGAACTAGCTAAACCCATGGCTGGGAAACAGGTCCAAAAAGCTGCTTAGGCCCCACTTGAGTTTTTGGTGGGCCTCGTAAAATGAGCTCATGGCTTTGGTGCCCAAAAGACCTGCCTTCTGGTTCTAAGGCTGCTACTCACCAACCAAGAAGTTGAAAGAAGAAAAGCTCCAATATGCAAAGAGGGCTTTGCTGAACGTTGCATGCACCAGTAGTGTATGGGAGAGAGAGGACTGGGGCTCAGAGCTCCTGGGGTCCTCCCTGGCTGTGTAACTAGGGCACAAGTCCCTCCACCACTCTGGACCTGTTTCCTCATGGGTAAAGCAGTGGAGTTTGGTCATTCATTCAACAAATGTGAACTGAGGAGCTTCCCTTGCAGGCAGTATGCTGAAGGCTGGGGATACAGAGGCAGGAGAGGTGGTCCCTGCTTTAGGAGAGAGCCCCGTCCAGTGTGGAGAGCAAAAAGGAGGGAGCTAGGTGCTCTCCGTGCATTTTCTCACTTAGTCCTTATCATCACTGAATGAAGTAGGTAATGCAGGTATTTTTATCCCCACTTCCTAGATGAGGTCATTGAGACTGAGAAAGACGAGGGTGCTTGCCAAGGTCACATGGCAGAGGCAGGATTTAGACCTGGTCTGCTTGACTCCAAACCGGTTCTCTTTTCTCTTCACCTTTGATGGTCAGTCCTAAGTTTCCTCCTAGTACAAAATTCTCAGAGTCTATGCCAAAAAATGGCCAATGAATGTCACGTTCTGACAGTCCTCTCTCTTGGCGGCAAGTGAGGGAGCCTCTGTGCCTGCTCAGGAGGGGTGATGGGAGGGCTCGGCCTGTCTCATCCGCCTCCTCCTCTAAGGAGGTGGGGGCACCATGTTTCAGTGGAATGAGCCTCAGCCTCACAACGCTTTCTGACTTTGCTCAGGGGAGTGTCAGTTGTGTGACATGCCACCTGAGCGACTCCACTTTGCCTGGTCGTTGTAGCCCCAGCAGCACTTAATAGAGAAAATACAAAAATCCCAGGACTGCTCCATCGCCAAGTATGATGTTCACAGGATGAACGGCTGGGAGAAGACACGTGGGGCCGGGGCCGGGCCTGAACCCCAGGACAGCCCCGTCAGGGGATCTTCTGGTCTCTGCTCACACAGCTCCAGAGCGAGGAGGGTCATTCTTCCAACCAGCTGTGGCCAGAAGAGACTTTCAGCTGGTGGATGAGCTGAGCTCTACCTTGCTGCATTTTGCCAAGGAAGCTTTCAGGCCCAGGGTGGTGAAGTGCTTTGCCCAAGGTCACCTGGAACATCTGTGGGAAAGCCTGGCTCAGAATCCTGGCACTTGGAAACCTGCTTCTGTCCTGGGCCTCGCAGTTGAATGGAAATAATTCTGAAGAAGGATTCAGACTGGGTTCTCGCCTCAACTTGATCACTTAACTTGAATTAAATGACATTTACTTCAATTTCATAATTAGCTGAGGGCCTGCTATGTGCTAGACACTGTACTTACACACAGTGTGGTCACAGACAAGTCATTTTACCTCTCTGAACCTGTTTCCTCATCTCTGAAAAAAAGTCCCTCCTGTGCTGCTGTTCTCAGAGCCTTGTTGTGAGGATTAAATGAGAAAGAGGAAGTGAAGCATTTTGTAAGCTGTACAGTGGGGTGTACTCTGAGGCGTTATTGCTAATGCTGGCCATCCCATCTCTGAGGTCTACTCCACCTGGAGCCAACTTCCACCTTCGCACTGCCCACCATATTGGAATTCGTTCACCCGTCTCGCTCTCCCACCACACTCCTGAGGGAGGAATGTTCAGGGTTCATCTTTGATTTCCCACAGCCCAGCCCTGGGGTTGGCAGACGGCAGGTGCTTAACAGAGTATGTGAATAAACAGAACATGTAATGAGATCTGATTCTCAGACCCATGGAGATGCCAACCAGAAGGGCTCTGGAAGATTAGAGGAGGAAGGCCTATGTGAGAGAGCGGTGGAGGGTGAAAAGGGTGTTCACTGTGGATGGACAGGTTTTGGGTCACAGGAGAGGAGAGGGTAGGACGCTTCAAGCAGTGGGAGTGGCTTGGATAAAGGTCAGGAGGTGGAAATCTATGTATATTATGCAAGGGACACTGAGGGAGTGGGCAAATAAGATAGCAATGAAGGATGAGGACAGAAAATTATAATAATGATAATAAGTAATGTAGTAAGTATAGCACTTACTACACTCCAGGCACTGTTCAGAAAGCTATTGATTTATTCCTCATCAAACCCTTGCAACAACCCTATGAGGTGGGTACTATTACCTCCACTTTACAGACAAGGAAACAGAGGTTGAGTATCTCGCCCAAGGTCACCTAGCCCTTAAGTGGCAGAGCTGGGACTTGATTCCAGGCAGTCTGTCTCCAGAATCCGTGCTCTTAGAGGGGGTTGAAGCCTTTGGACTTTTTCTTGTGCTATAGAAAAAAGTTTGAGCAAGACGGAGTTTGACTAAGAGAGGACATCATGGGGGCAAAAATGTCTCATTCCACAGGTGGCAGAGGTCCCTCAAACAAACATTGAGCACCTTCTGTGTGCTAGGCACTGGTGATACAAAGAGAAGACAGAGCCCCTGCCCTGGCAAGCACGCAGTTCAGCGGGGGACATGGAGAGATGCTGGGGCAGCCTCACTCTGGCTCTCCGGAGCCCACCCTGTGCCTCTCTTCCTCGATGATCAGTGATATCACGGTGGTGACCTGAAATCCACCATGGTGAGAGTATTCACACAATGGAAATCGACCAGCGCTATAAATCAGGGCTTTTCCCTGAGAGGTGGTTGTTAAGTAATTACCAGCACAGCACTGCCTGTGAACAGCTGTAGAGTGGTGATCAAGCCCTCCCCAGGTATAGGGCCATATAAGGGGGGTTGGGACTAACTCTGCTTGATGAGCCAAAGGGCAAGGCTCATGCGGAGTGTTGAAGGATGAGCAAATGTTTGCTCTGAAGACAAAGTAGTTAAGGACAGCCCAGGCGGAGGTGTGGGATGGCACTGCCTGTGCATTCTATGGTTCCGTGAAAGGAAACTAGGAACTGGCACCTATGAGGTGCCAAACAACAGGGTGTTCATTAAGCAAATCCAATATTGGATTTATAAAGTGAACTAACTGGGATTGGGGAGGGAGTACTCATGTCACAACACATTAACCTTTGCCTTTAGGTGGCAGAATCTCTAAAGGATTTCAAATGTGACTCAACTGTGCCTTTACCCCACACCTTAGTCAAAGGGAACCTAGGCTTTGGGGAGGGACCTGGTGTAAGAATGAGCTGGAACACTCTAAGGCTGCTAGCTAACTGGGAAATGTTGACAAAGGCTTTGAAACGCCCTGTATATTGGGGAGGGAGTGTCAGGAAAGTCAGTGGGATACAGGACCGGGAGAGAGGGCAGTGAGGGTCAGACACACCCGGCTGGGGACATGCTTCTGCCCAGAAGTCAGAGCCAGACAGTGGCCCCGCAGAGCTTGTTTTGTTGTCCTTGGTGTCAGGTGGGGGTCCTGGGTGCTAAGGGTTACTCAGCGATCCTCTGGCTTCCCAGGCCAACTTTTGTCCTCAGGGCCCCTCTTGGTCCCTGTGCCCTAGACTAGGGTGAGCATGTCACCAGACTGTCTCCACAGCTCTCTGCTTGGTGCCACACTGTCCTGAAGGTTCTGAAGGAGAGGTGAGGTCACTGGGCTGTCCGGGCAGATGGAGCTGCCAGAGTCAGGACCCCATGGGGCCTGGATACAAGCCGGGGCCCCTCCCTTTGATGGTCCCGTTATCAAGATTGTCCTTCTCTGCAGACAATCATGGGGCCTCGTTTCCTTGCCAGGTGCCCCCATCATCCCTGAGCCCCGTGGGACTCAGGCATCGGCATGAAGAGAAAAGCAGTTCAGGAAAGGGATGGGCTGGTGCTCTGGCCACGTGAGCCAGGAGATTGGTCTAAGGCTGATCTTGGCCAAGCCCCCACTCACAGCTGCCTGTTTTAGGGGTAATTTGTAAAAAGAAAGCTGCAAGTTTGGGGTGATCACAGGGGCAGTTACAAAAGCGTTGATTTAGGCCGTACTGACGTTTACAAAGCAGAGCGACTGCACCCTGGCCTGCAGAGCTGTGTGGGGCATTGAGGTGTGGGCGGAGCGGGGAGTTGGGAACAACGGGATGGGACAATGGCCACCTCTGCGCAGGGAGCTGTGGCTCGAAGGCAGAATAGAGGGTCACAGGGTGGCCCTTCATAAAAGGGCAAAGGGCTTTAGGTGGTCCTGAGGGTGTGAGGTCACAGGGAGTGGCCCCTGAGATGGTGGCCACTGCTGGCCTTTGGGCATACAGGGGCCCTGTTTGGTGGCAGGCCTCACGAAGTGGTCACACCAGGGTGCCTTAGGGTTCCCTCAAGCACCCTTCCTGACGGTCCCTCTGCATGCCATGCCTGGCATCACACCTGGGGCAGGAACAGAGCTGACAAGCTCATGTGTGCCCGGCAGTGCCCTCCAGTTGGGACAAAGCTCTCAGCTGTGCAAAAGGCTGAATGAACTGAGTCTGGTCGACATCACTGACCTCCGTCGGGTCCTGTTGGGGCAGTGAGGGGCTCACAATAAGCAGCACATCCTTGCCTCCCAGTCCACACTAACTCCTACTCACACCCCTCTAGGCTGCTGCTGTCGGCACCGCTCAGGCTTCTCTTAATCACGGTTTGCCGAGCAGATGGCTGCACTCATCTCAGTGAGACGCGGGCCCCTGAGCGCGAGCAGTGCACCACCTGTCGCTCCCTGTGCTGTGGCTGTGTGTGGAGGCTCACCCTTCCTCGGTCACCCACCCTGCCTGGCTCCTGGGCCACTGCTCGTGCAGCTTCCTGGGCCCACCATGCCCTCATTAGCTCATTCTGTCACGGTCCCACTACCCTTATTGGCCCAGCTCGGCCATCTGTTACACCCTTACTGAGAACTGAGCTCTCTTTGCTCATTTTCCCACAACATGCTGTGTGAACCTCTAAGCTTTTTCTAGACTGAACTTATTTGTGGCTGTTCCTACCATCCTCAGGGCCCACAGCCCGAGTGCTCCCGGAGGGCTTGTTCGAGTGTCAGCTCGTGGTGTCCCCCACACATCAGTCCTTCAGTATTACCTCCTGAAAGTGCATTTATTGAGCTCACGTCTGCCAGGCCTAGCTAGGAATTTTCACATATACTCACTCATTTAAGTCACATAACCCTGGGAGATGGGGGTTGTTATCGATGAGGAAACAAATCAGAGAGGCCCAGTGACTTGTCCAAGGTCACACAGCGTGTGATGGAGTCAGAACTCAAACCCTGGTCAGGCAGACTCCAAGGCCAGAGTTTCTTCCCTTATAAGCAGACACAAAAGAATAAAAACCGTTTATCATTTATACTGTATTCTCACATACATCATTTCATTGGATCCTCACAACAGCCCTGTGAGGTAGGTAGGCTTATGTATTACTGTTACGCCCATTTCACAGATGAAGAAATGGAGGTGGCTCAGTGAGGTGAGTGACTTGCATAAAGTCACACAGCACATTAGTGGCTTCACAGGTCCTCTACTTTGTCTAAAGTCAAGCTGCTTAAATTAAGAAACACCAAAAAGAGGGAGAAAGGGAATTTTTATGGAGAAGAAAAAAGGAAATGGTGATTTACAAGATTTCTTCCTTAAACTGGTTTGTTGTGGTCACAGCTTCTGCTGTCTGGTTTAAACTGGGTTCTCCTAAGTGGCTTTCCCAAGTACCATTGGCCTGGTGGTCTGGGACAGCTGTCAAGGACTCCTGGGTCCTACCGTAGGGGGAAAAGGCCTTTACTACACAGCCCAGTGTACAAGCTCCCTATTCACAGGGTACAACTATGGAAGCCCCTTCCTCAGCCCATCTCCCGGTGCCACCAGTGTCACCAGGCTTCCCTGGCTTTGTCTGAGGGCCCCTGCCCAGTGGGGAAGACTCTAGGATGCCCAAGGCCATATTCACTCCAGGGATGAATTCATAATGTGCAGTTTCGAGGCCTGCACTGCTCATCACCCGCTGGGAAGTGGTGGCGCCAGGTGTCTTGCCCTGGATCTCACCCCAAGGAGGTCCATGGCTGGTTATGACCAGACACAGTACCACAGGGGAAGGCCACCTCCTTCAGGACAGTGTCTTAGGGGCTGGACACTTACTCCAAGGGTAGTGCTATGGTTCAGACCACTCCTGGGCTCCTCCCTGCACACAGTCTCTGAGACCCTGGTCTCCTTCCTCTGGCAGCACTTCTTCACCCTCCAACAGAAGATGGTCAATAGCTATGCAGAACCAGCCTTGGTGAGGAAGGTGGGTGAAATGGGGGATCACAAAGAAGTGAAGTCACAACAAAATGGGGTTGACTTACAGGGGATGGAAGGGGGCTAACCTTGGCTCTGAAGACAGATCTCAAAAAGGAATCCTAATAATATTTTCAGAGTGAGTGTCTGGCCTCTCAAGGTGACTACAGATCTTTCTTGACTTACGATGAGGTTACGTCCCAATAAACCCATCGTGAGTTGAAAATATCATTAAGTTGAAAATGCATTTCATACACCTAACCCACCTTAAACATGCTCAGAACATTTCTATTAGCGTACAGTTGGGCAAAATCATCTAAGACAAAGCCCATTTTATGATAAAGTGTTGACTATCTCATGTAATTTATTGAATTCTGTACTGAAAGTGAAAAACAGCATGGTTGTGCGGGTACAGAATGGGTGTAAGTGTGTGGGTCGTTTACCCTCGTGATCGTGTGGCTGACTGTGGTTCGCTGTCGCTGCCCTGAATCATGAGAGAGGATCGTGCCATGTATCGCTAGCCTGGGAAAAAGATCAAAATTTAAAACTCAAAGTACAGTTTCTACTGAATGCATATCACTTTGGCACCATGGTAAGGCTGAAAAATCTTAAGTCGAACCATCGTTAACTTGGGGACCGTCTGTATCTTGAAAGAGAAAATACATATTTGGGTGAGGAGGAATGTCTAGAACCAAGACAAGGAAATGGGAGTGGAAGGACAGATTTTGGCTCAATATAAGGAAGCACTTTTAACAGCCAGCACTGGCAGGGGCTGGCACCGGCAGGGGCTGCCTTGGGGATGAGGAGCTTTCCATCACTGGAGGTATGCAAGCAGAAATAGGTGATTGCTTGGAGATACTGGGGGGAGGGGGCTGGCGCTCAGCCCCAAATGCGCTAGGGTGTGCTGGGGCGGGGGGAGGACGAGGCAACCACTGAATCGATTTTCCAACCCTGAGAGTCCATAGGATATTTCTTTAAAATGACCTGTTTCAATGACACTTCAAATTCTTGGGGAAAGGATTACAAGAGTCAGGTAACAGGCCACATTATGAAGTGCCTTTCATTGCACTGGCTCCAGATTTTCAAACCTTCGCAGGGACAGTAACCTGTTTCTGAAGCCAGAAATCCCCAAATGCCTAGATTTGGCCCAGTCAAGAGAGATATCCCCATCTTCTGAACCTTGCCTGGAGGTTCACTCTTCTAGGCCATGCCACAGCTCAGATCTCTCCAGAAACACAGCTCTGAGAACACACTGCAGTTCCAAGCCAGACAGACATGGTCACCCCTGGGCAAACAAGTCCAAGGTCCTGGCGGCATCCTTGGACGGAGGTGCAGGCGGGATGGGAATCTCTGGGTACTTTCTGTCCTGGGAAACTGAGGGGAGGCTCTTGTTCTCAGCCCATCCCCTCCACCAGGGGTTCTTTTCACGGATGGCTAAGTGAGGCAGTGCCTAGTGGTACAGAGATGGAGCCCATGACAAAACCACTGCTCCTTTGTCCAGCCAAAAAGTCCTCCTGTGACCTCCTTTAGGACACATCAGCAGACTTTACTTGTCCTAACAAACTGCCCATCTCCAGCTCAAAATGGCAATAAAAAAGGTGGCTCTGTTGAGAGGACACATGGATTCCTATAGGTGGACTGCATCATGAGGGAATCAAGTCCTGTTACGTGATTAATACAGATTAGTATAGTGCCCTGCCTCACACCATCAGCGAGACACTCTCCACGGTCTTGGCCGACATGGAGCTTCTTGGGAGCCCCCCTCCAATGTGGCTTGGGTCCTTTTACCTGTACCGTATTAATCGAATAATCTTATTGTTCATAAAATCCAGAGCGTGTGGGTGAGAAGAATCGATGCAGAAGCCATCACTCAGAGCGATTTTCAGCACCTCCTCCACAAAGACCTGGAAGCTGTTGATCTGCTTGTTGGCTGGCACCACCCAGAGCCTCTTGAGGTTCTGCTTGGTGTACTCCTCCTCTGGCAGGCCCTCCACATTGGCCACCCAGTCCAGAGTCAGGTGGTTGGGGTCCTGCAAGTGGCTGGTGATGGAGGAGAGATTGCCATTGGAGCAGTAGAAGAGCTTGGAGCCGAGGAGCTTGAGGAAGAGGCAAGAGGTGCTGAAGATGTTGGCGTTGAAGACCTCCATGCTGGAGGAGGAGAGGCTGTAGATCTGGGGTGCCTCACGCACGGTGAAGTGGACCGTCTGCACACGCTGGTTCAGAGTGATGTTGAGCATGGCATTCTTCTCGGCCTTGGAGAGCTCCACCTCCTTCTCCTGCAGGGCCTCAATCAGGGGCTGCACCTGGTAGAAGTCGGCCTCCCTGCGGAGCAGGCCCATCTCCTGGAAGTCCTCAGGCAAGTCCAGGTGGGAGGTCCGCAGGAAGTTGAGGATATAGCGGAATACTTTGCCGTCACGGTCAATGAAGCAGTTGCCTTGGCTGTCCCTTTTGGTGGGCATCTTCCCACTGAACATGGCGCCCAGCATGGAGTCGGGGAAGCTGGTCAAGGTTGCCAGGGAGGTTGTGTAGAGCTTCCCCCCGACGTTCAGCGTGATGGGGTCAGACATGGCAGGAGGCTGGGTGCTGGGAAGTACCTAGAGAAGGAAAAAGGTGAGAAATGACCATTACCTGATCATATCTGATATCTTGGTCTGCTGAGCTGGTATAACACAATGCCATAGACTCGGTGGCTTAAGTAACACACATTTATTTCTCACTTACTTATTTAGTTCTCATTTACTTAGTTCTGGAGGCTGGGAAGTTCAAGGTCAAGGTGTGGGCAGATTTGGTGTCTGGTAAGGGCCATCATCTCACTGTGTCCTCACATGGCAGAAGGGGCAAGAAAGCTCTCTGGAGTCTCTTTTATAACGGCACTAATCCTGTTCATGAGGGCTCTACCCTCATGACCTAAGCATCTCCCTAAGGTCCTACCTCCTTATACCACCGCATTAGAGGTGAGGGTTTCAACATATGAATTCTGGGGGACACAAACATTCAGTCCCTAACATCTGGGTAGTCACAGTTCTTAAATCCTTATGGTAGATCAAGCCTACAGTCCTTGGGGTTGAAATGAATTAATACTTGATGAATAAATAGATGGCTGACAACTGCCACACTGTGTAAAGCATATTAGTTTCACTAGGGAGTTGAACAATAAGAAAAAAAAAAAAGAGCAAATGAAGCCTGGGTCCCACCCTCCAGAGGTTGTTTTATTTGGTCTCGAATGTGGCCCAAGCATTGGTGTTTCTAAAAAGCACCCTCGGTGATTCTATTTTTTTTTCTCTTCTCCCCAAAGCCCCCAGTACATATTTGTATATTCTAGTTGTAAGCCCTTCTAGTTCTGCTATGTGGGACGCCACCTCAGCATGGCTTGATGAGCACTGCCATGTCCGCGCCCGAGATCTGAACCAGTGAAACCCTGGGCTGCTGAAGCAGAGTGTGCAAATTTGACCACTCGGCTACAGGGCCGGCTCCTGATTCTAAATGTTCAGTTAGGACAGAGAACCACTGGACTAAGGAAGGAAAGACAATGTGCCTGGACTGACTGCTGTGTTACCCGCTCTTACATATGTCTGCTTACATAATGGGCATGCATAGCTTTTGACACAGACAGTACCACCATTCAGCCTTATGGTGCAGATGAGGAAAACTGCTGGGATTCATCCCCTGTACTCAGAGAGGTCAACGGCCCTGCCGGGATTCAAACCCAGGTCCCTTAGTATGAGAGAGAAAAACGTGTAAATGCTTTCTTGCCAAAGACTGGGTACACTCCAAGTACTTAAATGCTCTGAGATTTATGACTCTAAGCCCAGTGCTCCTTTTGTTGTACCAATATTGCTTCTGAATTTAATTACTTTTCTATCTCAAAGAATTTGCCACAAATGGCTGTGATTAGTGCCATTTCCATCTATCTCCCAGGCCCACAATGGGTCACTCGGCCCTCTAGACTCTCAATGACTCCTTTTTCTGGACACTCATCCTCCTGTAACAACTTGCCTTGCCATGAAGATGCTCTTGGTGGCCTGCCCTTTCCCACCATGATGGCTCTCCAGCCTCCTCTGAAACTTGCTTCGAGGTCAGTGCAAGTGTGGGACTCTGCCACTGAGCACCCTTCCTAAGGGCTCTTTATCCGTTCCTTAACAAAGCCTCCCCTCTCCCCCAATTCCCCCACTGATCTCACAGCCTCCAGTGTCTATGGCTGATGAGTCAGTTTCAACTGGAAGTCTTGGAGCCTAACTTCTCTTTAAGGTTCTAGACAGCAGGGGAGGTACGCTCTCAGCTTCCAACACGATACTGTCCTAAGAGCCAACCTGTGGAATGGATTCAGCAATCTTTTCCTGATGTTGGGTGTGGGGGCGCAGAGAAGAGTTGGCCCCAGTGCTGCCCTCGAGGAGCTCAGACTGGTGGGGGAGATCGAGACAAGAGGCAGTAAGGGTGCAGTGACAAGGGACATGTACCAAGAGCTGGGGGACTTGGTAATGAATGAATCCTGGCATTATTACTGTCCAGATGGGAAAACAGAGGTGTGAGGATGGACTTCTCCAAGTCACCCAGCAAGGGTGGCGAGCAGGCCAGAGTGCTTCTCACCACACGTCTGCCTCCTGAGGAGGCTGCCTACGTGGAAACACTCCCCAGAGGATGGAGGCCATGCTGGGTGGATGGAGGACATGCTCAGCTGCCCCACCCAACTCTCTGGAGGGGAGGGGTCCCCTCATGATTCCTTCTCCGTCTGATGGCGCACTTTAATATTGCAGAAAGGCATTAACCATCTGGAAGGTCTGAAGAGAAACAAGCCCATGATGAAGTTACAAAATCGTGAGCAGAAGCCTGGAGCAGATGGGCTGCGAGACAGTGGGGAGGTCCAAGAGAGAGGGGTGGGGCAAGGGGCCCGAGGAAACGGGGCCGCTGATGGGGAAGGTGCTCGGCCTCAGGGCTGAGTCTGGCCAGTTCTCTCTCCAGAGGGCCCAGGCAGGAGCTGGACCCAGGAGTGGGCCACCCCTTCCTCATTCCAGAATTTCCTTTTCTTTCTAGACAGTAATTTGCATATTCTAGTTTTCAGTCTCTTTCTCCTTGATTTAAGGCCCAGGCTCGGTGAAGTGGCTCAGCTCCACGGAAAGAGCAGGCTCAGGCGTTGGAGAGGCGGGGCTGTCTTTCCTGGGGGTTCTGTGGGCCACAGACGTCTTTATCTCCTCCGGAAGTTAGTGCTGAAGAGCTCAAGGCAGTGGGGGTGGGGGAGACAGGAGCGACAGGCATACCTGAGAGCCCTTGCGTGGGCACCCAAACTCCTATTTCTCTGCTTGCAAAAGCAGCAGAGCACCTGCCTTCCTGCCCCTTGCTCCCCAGCTGCACGGCTCCTGGTCTTTCGTCTGAGGAGAGCAGCAGAGAGAGCTGCAGGGTCAGCCGGGGTGGAGGCTGGTTAGAAGGCAGGTCTCCGGACCCCCAGTCTAGGGTGCTCTTGGTGGTATTTGCCCCATGCCCAAGAGTCACAGAGCTCAGTCCTCCAGGTGCTATGTTCTAGGGGCAGCACCATTGTGTCCATCGTCACAAATGCACAGACCCCATTGTGAAAGGCACAATGACACAAGGGGGCAGGAATTGGCACCTCTCGGGGGCTGAGGAGCTTCATGAGTGTGGCGGGGGGCTTGTGGTCGGGGGGATGAACTAACATCACTGAGCGACAGCCCCCAGTGTGTACCTGGCTGCCTCTTGGACATCTCAACCTGGATATCTCATGGGTACCAGAAGCCTAACACAGAATTCCTCTTTCCCTGAACCTGCTGTGAACTCTTCACACCCACCCAACTGCCTGAGCCCAAGACCCAGGAGGCAGCCCTGACTCCTCATCCCTAAAATTCTTCTAGACTTTGTCTCCTTGAGCCCATCTCCATAGCTACTCCTGGAGCTCTGGCCTCATCTCCCCTACATCCTCACTCGGCTCCCCGCCTTCCTTCTGTCCACCTTCCACTTTAGTCGGCAGACTGAGCTTCCCGAAGCACTACTGCCTGCCCAAACCGCCTTGCTTGTCCCCTCTCACCTCTAACCCTGCCCCTCCCACACTAAGCTCTGGCCCTCCAAACACCACCGCACACACTCTCACACTGGTACCTGTCCTGCCTTTGCTGTCCTTAGACCACCCTTGTCCACTTTCGCTGCTGTCAACCTTTAAGGCCCTGCCTATCTGTCACGGCCTCTGTAAGACTGTCCCCAAATCTCCACCAGGTTCACGGCTCTCCTCTTGGGCCTTCCTGGTCCCTTGCAGAGACCTCCCTGGCAGTGCCCACGGAGTGGTCATGCTATGATCTGCTTTGCACACGGCCCTCCTTCCTGGCTTTATCAAGATGCAGATCACTGCACATCCATATGCAAAAAAAGAACCTTGACCCATATCTTGCACCATACACAAAAAATTAACTCATAATAGATCACAGACCTAAATGTAAAATCTTTTTAAAACTACGAAAACTTCAAGGAGAAAATTTATGTGACTTTGGATTAGGCAAAGATTTCTTGGATAGGAACCAAAAGGAATAAACCATAAAATGACTGACTGACTAGACTTCATCCAAATGAAAAACTTCCCCTCTTCAAAGGACACTGTGAAGAAAATGAAAATAAGACACAGACTGGGAGAAAATATTTGCAAAATACATATCTGATAAAGGATTGTTAACCAGAATATATAAAGAACGCTCAAAACTCCCTAAGAAGTAAACAGACAACCCAAAGAAATATTGGGCACAAGATCTGAACAAACATTTCACCAAAGAAGATATAATGATCATAAATACTCATGTGGAAGGATGTTCAACATCATTAGTTCTTAGGGACATGACAGTGAAAACCACAACTGGATATTACTATCTACCTATTAAAATGGCTCAAATAAAAATCTGACAATACCAAATGCTAGTGAGTATACAGAACAACGGAGACTCTCAGACATTGCTGGTGAGGATGCAAAATGGTACAACCACGGTGGAAAGCAGTCTGGCATACAGTTTCAGCATGACCTAGCAATCCCCAGCAAGAAATAACTCCTAGTAATTTATCCCAGAGAAATAAAGACATACATCCATGCAAAAACCTGTAGGTGAATGATTACAGCAGCTTTATTCCTAATTGCCCAAGCCTGGAAACTAAAATGTAAATAGATAAACAAACTGTGGTACATCCATACAATGGAACATGACTCAGCAATATAAAGGAACTAGCTACTGACACACACACAGCATAGAAGAATCTCAAAAGCATTATGTTCAGTGAAAGCAGCCAGCCTCAAAGGGTTACACGGTGTGTGATCCTATTTACATAACATTCTGGAAAAGGCAAAACTATAGAGACAGAAGTCGGATCAGTGATTGCTAGGGGCTGGGCTGGGGAGAAGACTGGCTGCAAAGAGGCATGAGGGAATATTCTGGAGTGACGGAAAAAGTCTATGCCTTGATGTGGTGGTCAAATGACTGTATGGATTATAAAAATTCATATAACTTACACCTAAAAGGCGAATTTGACTGTATGTCAATTATGCCTTCATAAACTGAAAAATCAAGATCGTGATTATGATTGTGTCACGAAATCAATCCAGTGGGTTGTGACCAGTTATATTTTTGTTTGAAAGTTTTGTTTCAGTTGATTATGTGTGTGTGTGTGTACAGTGTGTATGAACTGGATTGTGAAATAAAGTGTATCTTCATACTGTGGGTTGTGATAAAAACTGTTTTTGAAAAGCACTGCCCAGTTTGTGATCCCGAGAGCAATGACACGTCTCGTGTTCCTGCATATTCACTGCCCAGCACACGGTGGGTGCCAGCGGCATTGGGGGTGAGAGGGAAGGAACGACCACTTACTGAGCATTTTACTATATCCAAGGTCTTTCCATTCATGAGCCCTTTTAATTCTTACAGCAGTCCTAAAAGGTAGGCATCATTCTTCCTGTTTGGCAGATGGGACCCTGAGACTCAGAAGGACTGGTGACTTGCCCAGGACACACAGCGAGAGAGCAGAATGCCCACTGCACAGGCTGCTAAGAGCTGTAACAGCAACAAAAGGCTGTAATAGCTCCACCAAATTCGAGAATCCCTGAAGCAGCCTTTTAAAACACCGCTCCGCAGCTTGCTTGGCAAACCAACAGCCACTACTTGCTGAGCACACACTTCTTGTTTCTGCAAGGTGAGGGGCTTCACGTAACACTTGGTGGCATTTTATTTTTAATAAAACCATACAGAAAAGTACAGAGAATGATACTATTGTGCTAAATGTTTTACATGCATTCTCTCATTCCTTGTCTTCATAAGCACCCTGAGAGATGGATACTATTATTATCTCCATTTTACAGATGAGGAAACTGAGGCTCAGAAAGGTTAAGAGTCAGTGGAGAAGCTGGGGTCTGAACTTGGGTCTGTAGGAGTCCAATAGCTCTGATCATTTTGCCTTCCCACCAAGGGGTCCCCACATGAGTGAGAGATCACACTGGCTTATTCTCTGTCCAGACCAGACTCGAGTAGGGTCCTTTGGTAGCTCGTCCACTGCCGGCCTGGTGCACTGCCCATTCACATCTGAGGACATGGGGACAGGAGCCCAGGATGGCCCAGTGCCCCTCTACAGCTGACACAGGGTAAGGCCACTGAGAGGTCTCAACCCTTCTATTTCAATAGCGACTCATGATGTCTAACGACAAAGCAGCAACACACAAAAAGCCAGGTTTTTAAAAGTCACATGAGAAAAGATGAATGGGAACACAAACTGAACCAGGCAGTGGGAGAGAAAAGAAACCCACCACTGTGTCTGAACAAGTAAATTTTCTTAAGCAGCAGACTTTTGAAATCTGCCTCTCGACTTGAAAAAAAAAAAAAAAAAAGAAAGAAAAAAAGAAAGATAAGCCCCACCTCCCTCTCTGAGAAAACCACTGGTGACAAACCAGGAAATCATGCCATGCCTATCCCTGGACCAGCTCACTGGGCAGGGAAGGCCAGGGGGCCTGGGAATTTGGAGTTGTGGCTGGAATTCTCTCTTCCCTGAAACAGGTCTGTGGCCCAAACGAGAGGGAGTCTTAAGGCCCAGCCTGGTACCATGTGAGAGGCAATTCCAGTCTGGGGCCTGAAAATTACCTGGTTGCAACAACCAATTGTGATACAGAAAACAGACTTCGTTGAGATGAGATGTCCTATAAGGATGGGCAGCCAAAACCTCACTCTGGAGAATCTTACTTTTAATTCTGTCCTGGCACCCACAGTCCTGCGGGCCTCATGAGGGCCACAGCCAATGCTCGATAGTACTTACTGTGAGTAATTACTGACACCTGTGCTAGATGCGTTACATTGTGAGCTCATCTAAGCCCCGTAGGAGGAAAGCAGTATCCCCACTCTACCAATGAGAACCTGAGGCCCAAAGCAGTGGCAGGGCCAGGATTCAAGGCCAGGCCTGTCTGACAGCAAAGTCTGTGCTCTGAATGATGACACTCGTCTTTGGGCATTCAGCAGCCAAGGCCCTTGGAGAGGGCTGTCACTTGTCCCCCTCCTCCCTCTTGCCAGGTACTCCCACACCTGCCCTCTCAATCTGATTCTGACCTACATCCAGATCAGGACGCAGAGAATCAACATTTCCTGAGCACCGAGGACACGCCCCAAGCTACATGAGGCATTTTCCTGTAGACTGTTTCACTGAAATACCACACTGTGAGGTTGGTACGGTTATCCTCCCAATTTTTAGGATTCTAAAACTGAAGCATAGAGCACACAGCTAGAGGTAGCAGAACTAGAATTCCAAGTGAGGTCTCTCTGCAAAACCTGTGCCCCTCCAGAAACACAAGACATTTTATGAAGAAGCATAAATAGAATTGAATAAACGGAGACTTGTAATCTTCTGAGAGGGAGACGAAATATCTTAAAGTTGTTCTTCTAAAATTAATTACAGTTGTTATGCTATCCTAGTTCAAATCCCAATAGTATTTTGTCAAAAGATTAAAATCTTAGTTTGAAAAAACTGATTAGTGATAACCTGCCAGAATATTTGAAAAAGAGTAGTTATCTTAGTGTAATGTATTAAATTGGATTATAAAGCAACAACATTTCAAGCTGTGATATTAAAACAACGAAAAAGAGAAGGGATTTTGGTAATACATGTGTTGAAAAGATTGGTTAGCAATTTCAAAAAATAAATATATACTGATCCTTACAACAATTCTGGGACCCTGGCAGGACAGATCACATTATCTTTATTTCACAAACTCAAAGAGGATGAGTCCCTGGCCCAGGGCTTCCAGTGCATTCTTGACCTCTGGGTCATGGCTTCTGGGAGCTTCTGAGTTTGGACAGGTCTTTGGAGGCAGCCTGGGGTCTTTCCTAAGCCGGGTCTTGAGCAAGAGACTGAAGCCAGCCACAGAGGCCCCAGGCAACAGCCTGTACACTCACGGAGCCCTCAAATAGGCATGGGCTCTTTCTGTGTAATTTCCTACATTGATGCCCACTGAGCTTCCAGAAAGAAACTACATTCCGTGCAATCTACTGTTTTTACACAGGGAGGACCAGTTTTTGAAACGACAATGAATCTACTAAGCAATGATAATTATCTATCTATCCATCCATCCATCTATCTGCCCATCCATCATTTCTTACCTCTGCTCATTCAAAGAGCCTGGAAATGATACCCCAGCAGCAATGATCATGCCTGATTCCAGATCTTGGTTTCTAAATGTGATCTCCTACAAAAAGAAACTAGGGTTTCCTGGAGAAATTGATGATTCCAGGACTTTGACAGGAATAGTTCAAGGTGAGCCTGGAACATCTCTTGCCAGACAGCAAAGAAGCAATCAAAGTTTAATGAGGTCATGTCAAAAGAACAGAGATCTTAACAGTTCTCACCAAAAAGAAAAAATTTTTTTTTGGTAACTGTGTGTGGTGATGGATGTTAACTAAACACACTG
This sequence comes from Equus asinus, assembly GCF_041296235.1. NCBI lineage: Eukaryota > Metazoa > Chordata > Mammalia > Perissodactyla > Equidae > Equus > Equus asinus. The sequence goes on along the minus strand of NC_091809.1, from coordinate 80,064,034 downwards.
TGATCATTTTGCAATATATACATGCATCAAATCACTATGTTGTGCACCTAAAACTAATACAATGTTATATGTCAATGATAATCTCAATAAAAAAAACGAAAGAACACAGGAGCAGGCTTAAACGGACTCTCATCGGCCAAATTTGGGACAATCTTAGTACCAAAAAAGATTAGTGATGATAATGGGTTATAACACATCAAATTTAAAAGAAATCATGGGTCTAAGTTACTCCAAAAAGAAAAAGAGAGGGAGAGGAGAGGGAGTGAGAAAGACACACAAACTGCACACACACACAGGCAAGAGTTATTCTACAACAATGAATGCCAGCTAATAAATATAGAAAGAATGGCATAATTAGAAAATTACCATTTTGCAACCCTCTGTGTTGCAAATCATCAGTGGACGTGGAGTGAAAGGTTACCAGGAACACACAATTCCTCAAAGAATCGCTCCACAGACTACCTATTAATTTCAAGGGGGAAAATTTTACCCTGATATGAAGAGATCAAGCTGTCATGATTTTAACCAATAATCAAATTTAGCATTCATGGAGATAGTAGGACCCTGCTATTATATGTGTGATACAATAAGAAGTCTACAACATTGCTGCGAAAAAAATCAAAACCTGAACTAAATCTAATCATTGATAAAATAATCAAACAAATTTAAACAGGTGGAGGAGGCTCACTCGAGATAAAATGAATTGCTTAAAGAGCTAGAACTAAATGCAATGCATGAATCTTGACTGCATCTGATGAAAAACAAACCTACAGAAGATATTTTTTGGCCGTTGGGGAAATCTGAATATCAACTGTTTATTAGATAATGTTGACTTCTTGCTTATTTTCTTAGGTATGATAATGATATTATGGTTATATAAGAGAATGTTATAACGAGGACATACCTGCTGAAGAATTTAGGGGTCAATTAGGGGTCAAGTGTCAAGATGTAACTTTTTTTTTTTTTTAAAAGATTTTACTTTTTTCTCCCCAAAGCTCCCCGGTACGTAGTTGTATATTCTTCGTTGTGGGTCCTTCTAGCTGTGGCATGTGGGACGCTGCCTCAGCGTGGTTTGATGAGCAGTGCCATGTCTGGGCCCAGGATTTGAACTGACGAAACACTGGGCCGCCTGCAGTGGAGCGCGCGAACTTAACCACTGGGCCACGGGGCCAGCCCCAAGGTGTCTGTAACTTTTAAATAGCTTAGCAAAAAAAGTGTGTGTGTGTGTGTGTGTGTGTGTGTGTGTATAAAAGCAAAATCAGCAATGTGTGAATTGGTCCATCTAGGTGAAAGGCTGTTCTTTGAACTTTTCTGTAGGCCTGAAAATTCTAAAAGCATTTTCATTTTGAAAGAGGGAGGAAGAAAAGAAGACTTCCCTTGTAGGACTACAGATGGGAAGTTCCAGTCAGAGTGCCCAATAAATAACCAGATTTAGTAAGTGGTAGATTTGTTACGACTACTACTAAGAAGCATTAAAATCTCATCATTTTCCTCTCCAGCTGTTGCCATGCTTTGGAGGATAAGGAAGCCAACCGGGGCTACGGTAAAGCAGCCACAGCTGGTGGGGGAGTCAGAATTTAATCCTGACGGGTCTCACCCGTAGAAACCACAACGCTAGGTCTGCCTGCCTCTGCTGGGATCCAGACTGGGAGAAGATGGCTGCTCACGCCTTGCTTCCCCTGCCTCCTCCCGAACCCAGGGTCTCTGCTATCACAGAAGAAAGTCCCGTCACGGCTCACCCAGAATGCTCACAAAGAGGGGCCACTTCTGGGCCTCACAAGGGAGAGGGATGGGCAGAAAGAACTGGAGGGGGCTTTGTCAGGGAGAGGCAAGTGCTCAGGCTTTGGCATTACCTGGGCCTGTGTTTGAATCAGGCTCTGCCACTTACTAGTGCTGTAGTCCTAGGCCGATGGTGATCATACCAACAGCAGTAATAATAATGGCTGACACTTACTGAGCAGTTACTACTGTGCTAAGCACTTTATGCATATTGATCTCAAAGATGAACTAGATACTATTATTATCTCTACTCTACCAGGCCAGGCCTTCTCCTCTTCCTGCAATTTGATATCTGCCTGCACTGCGAAGGAAAACCTCATTCATCTGCCAGGCCCCACAGCTGGAATTCATTCCTTCCTCCTCTGCATCTCCAGAGCATTTTCTTTTCACCCCTTACCAAGGCCCCTGTACTTAAGTAGATGGGTGCCTGGCCACCCTGTTGGGGCTTGGATCTCCCCTCTGTGTTACCCCCCCTAGAAGCAGGGAGAGTAGAGGAAGGGAAAGAAATTTCTTCCCATGTTTAGTCAGAGCCACTTTCCTCACCTCAAACTGTCATCTACCAACAGGGAGGTTTATCACTCTGTCCTGAATTTTTTAGGGGTTGTGCGTGTGAGGAAGATTAGCCCTGAGCTAACATCTGTTGCCAATCCTCCCCTTTTTGCTTGAGGAAGATTAGCCCTGAACTAACATCGTTGCCAATTCTCCCCTTTTTGCTTGAGGAAGATTAGCCCTGAGCTAACATCTGTTGCCAATTCTCCCCTTTTTGCTTAAAGAAGATTAGCCTTGAGCTAACATCTGTGCCAGTCTTCCTCTACTTTGTATGTGGGACGCCTCCACAGCATGGATGATGAGCGGAGTAGGTCCACAAAGTCCGAACCTGTGAAGCCCAGGCCTCCAAAGCGGAATGCACAGAACTTTAACCACTCGGCCAAAGGGCCAGCGTCTCTCTCTGAATTTTAAAAACTTTTTATTTTGAAACACTCTTTTGAATTTTCAGTTTGGAATCTAAGGCCCAGATGACCACTTGGAAGTAAATATAAGAACTCCCACTGTGTAAGAGACGGATAGAAGACAGCTGGGTAAATTTTAAGGATGACAATGCTCAGACTGAGGAGTGTCTTCCAGTAAATGGGATGAGACTATCCCTCCTCACTCAGCCCTCCAGGATCAAAGACTCTGGCTCACAGCCCTGGGGACCATATGGAGCACTGCCCTTCACGTCCCCTTCCTGGCCTCCCCACTCCCAACAGCTGTACTGTTAGCTCTGTTTTGCCCAGGTCATACCTATAAGTCCACAGGCTGCTCCATTACCCCCACAACCCTCACTGTAGGGGGAAAAGGTGCTTCCTAGACTCAGGTGACAAACACATGCCCCAGCAGGGCACATGATAGGCAAAGGTGGGCTGGAGGAGGGAAGCCACTGACCCAGCAACCCGACTCCCCGACGTGCACAGCAAAGTATTCTCTCACCTGGTGCCCACTCCCAACCACCACCACCATCCCCCATTCTCTTCCAGAACTTTCCTTCATCCTCTCAGCTCACTCTCAGGCTTCATCTTGTGGTTTTCTTCCGGCACAAGCACCCCATTTCAACCACTCTCTTTCTTATGGCCTTCCTGCTCCTCACAACAATTATGATTTATAAACAAAGGGCTTTCAAATCCACCTCCTCATTTCATCCTCACAATAACCTTAGGAGGGTTGCCTTACAAGTTGGCCTTTAGAAGGGTTTAGAAGCTGGTCCTGCCACACAACCTGCAAAGGGCAGGACACGGAAAGTTTTGTTTCTTCCTTGCCATCCACTCCCGACTAAACCTCTGCCTTCCTGCAGGCAGGAAAAAAAGCAGGGTTTTCGGAGTAAGGAGTCCCGGGTGGTTTTGGGAAATTCACTTCACTTCTCTGAGCCTCATATTCCTCACCTGTAAACAGATACGGTGATATCTTTACAGGGTGTGAGGGCTGAATGAGTTCATGTGTGTGACGCAGTAAGTTTAAGGGATGGGCTCTTTATTTCTAGTCACAAGGAAAGGAAGGTGTTCTGTGCATTCCCAGGTGTTTGCTCACTTGGCCACCCCTTGCCCAAACCGTATCAGCGCTGCCGACACTGGGTTTCCCAGGGCTAGGAGGGGTCCTTTCCTAATGCTTTTTGGCCCAATCCATCCAGTCCAACCCAGACTTCATCGGCTTTCTCAGCACCGGCTCCCCAGCCCTGGAGAACCCCTCTCCGACCTCACACGGCCTCGCGGTCTCACCTAGAGACTCCGCCCCTCCTTGCCCCACCCACCAGAGATCCCTCCCACAGTCTCGACCCTCCTGATCCGGGCTTTTCCTATCATAACCATCCATCTCGGCTGCTTCCACCAGCTCCGCCCTCTCTCCCCAATATGCGCCCCCTCCCCCGCAGATACCGACATTGCCATTCCCATTGCACAGATGAGACTGGCGAGGCTAGGGAAGGCTAGATGACCTCTCACGGTAGGACAGGTGCTCAAATGGGCACGCGTCCCCTCACCGGCTGTCCCTACGCCCCGAGCCCCCGGCCCCACGGCACGCACCTCCTGCCCTCGCTCTGCAGCCTCCCCTCCGCGGGCGGCCAGCGCAGCTTTGCGAGGGGGGCGGAGGGCCGAAGCCCAGCCCAGGGGCGTGGCGGCCCGGGGCCTGCGTGCTGTGCTCCGGGACTTGTAGTTCTCCTTGGGCTCTTTGCTGCTCGGCGCGCCTGGTGCGAACTCCGTCTCCCAGGAGGCATTGCGGTGAGCCGTCCAGTGCCCCGCCCCCGCCAGCGCTCAGGCCGGCTGGCCTTAAAGGGGACGCGGCGTGAGTGGAGGTTCGCGGGGTGGCCCCCGCTCCGGCTCCGCCCCGTTTCCCGCACCGCGCCCCTCCCCCCGCTTCGTCCCGCAGCCCGGCGGCCGCACCGCTGAGTCGGGCTGCCTGGGTACAGGCTTGTGCAGAGCGGGGCGGGGAGGTTGGACTTGCAGTGGAAGCAGCATCCCTGCAGTCTGGGACTTGGCGGAGGGCGTCCCCACTCGGGGGTGGGCAGAGGACCCGCCCTGACCTAGCCTGGCCCAGTCTAGTCCTGCTGGGCCTGAGCGCCCCGCCCAGGAGCCGGCTCTGAGGCGGGGGCCACTGGGGTCCCAGAGGTAAGGGGGCTGGGGGCGTGTGTGCGGGTTGAGGGGAGGGAGTGTCTGCACCCTGGCGGTTCGAGAGCCCCGAAGGCACGCGTAGGGCTTTGAGAGCCTGGGGCTGAGAGGCGGGAGGTCTGGGTGCATCCTGGGCCTCGCTGTGTGACCTTGGGCGAGTAGCTGTCCCTCTCTGGGCCTCAGCCTCCTTCTTCATCAATTGTGTATCGAGGTGATCCCGTCTCTACCTCCCCAGGGTTGACGGCACCCGCGCCCAGTACCATGAAGCTCGCCAGCCTTTCGTGGGGTCTGCAGCCCCAGCCTGGGCTGAGCGCAGGTGCACTGGTATAACTGGAGGGAGACGTGGCGCCAAGCTGGGGCACAAACTGGAGGGCCAAGAGGCCTCCACTGCTTAGAGTGGGCTTCTGCTCTCTCAGCATCCCCGCCGGGTACTCCCCCTACAAGAGCCCTTGCGAACGTGAGACCCCCTGGGTTAGCCTAGTGCCAGCCCTTCCAGAAAGCCTGGGGTGGGGGTGGGGACACGGCCATCAGAGATTTATGAGGGGAGGCCCCCCGGACGGGGATAGGTGAGTGTGGTGGGTTCCTGAGAAGGGAATAGATGCTCCCACCCGCTTCCCTTCTCTCCTTCCATTCCTCTTCAGTAAAATAGCAGTTGCTTTTAACCAGTAAAACCCTTTTTTCCTTTCTTTCCAGGAGACAGGTTGGTGGCCCAGAGGAGGGCCTCCCAGTAGTGGGGGGAGGGGCCCCTTCCCAGGGCTGCCTTGGGTAGAAGTTCAGTTAAAAAATACCCAGAGAGACGCTGCTGCCCACACCTGGGGTGCCAGGGAGGGAGGGCCCTTCCTGGTGTCGACAGGGACAGCCTGGTGCCCCCAAGGCAGCTCTGACGCCCAGGGGAGTCAAAGGAAGACGACTGGGTGGGAGGGTCAGAGAGGGGAGGAAATGGCCTCCTCAACCCTTAGATGCTGAGCTGGGGCTTGGAGGGGCTGCTGTGCTCTGGGGTAGGGAGACGTTGAGTGAGACGTTCTTGAAGCCCCCTCCCCTGTCCCATGAGATTCTGCAAGCTCTTGACCTGATGGTTAACCAGGGACAGTGTTTTATTTTTTGTTTATTTTTCTTGTTTGAGTCATTTCTAGAAGGGCTAAAGCTTCACTCAGTCCCATCCACTGACCTCTGTAGGGGCTTTCTTGGCTGATGCTTAACAGTCTCAGGGATATGGATATGCAGGAGCAGACCTGAGCAGACGAGGGGCCAGTCACTGGCCCAGGGGTTAGGCCGGTGCTTTTCTGGTTATATCGTTGGTTTTATCTCATCTTGCTGTCACATGCCTCTTATCAGTCACTTGGCACTCCTTCACCTCTATGCCTGGTCCTGTGCTAGGCACTGGGCCCAGACAGGGGGATTGGACCTGCTTCCTACCAAAGGAGACCCCATCCTGCTGGGGGAGCTAGACAGAGAATCCAGCGACACTGCCAAGGGATGACAGAAGGGAAGAGAGGATCTCGGAAGCCAGAACTCAGAGGCTTGGGCTGCAGAGGGGACTAGGAAATGCTTCCCAGAGGAGGGGGCATGTGACCTGGGCATTGGAGGATGAGTCAGAATTTTCCAGGAGAGAAGACAGACAAGCACTTTCTCAGCAGAGAGAACATCACCAAAAAGTCCCACTGCCCAGATTCCTGTAGATCCATTACTGAACAGCATTTGTCAGGTTCATCCTCCACCCCTGCCCCGCATCAGCCAGGTGTCACAGAAAGGGCTTGAATGTCAGGCACAGGAGTTTGGACCTTATCCTGAAGCGGTTGAGGAGCTTGAGAGTTCTGAGCAGGGGCATGGCAGGGTGGGGTTTATCATCTACTGGGATTACTCTGACCATGTTTGGCGTGGGTCAGAGAGACAAGGGAGGGATGAGGAAGCTTGAGTTGGGGCCCAGGGCGGGGCAGGGCATTGTACACAAACACACGCGGTGCTTTGGGGATGATGGAGATGAGTCAGGCTGCACCATGCAGGAACAGAGACCTATCAATACACAGCAGAAATGTGGAGGGTCATTTGAGAGGGACAGATAAAGGGATCTGGGCCTTCCAGGGGAGGGGCCATGATGTTCCTGTGTGCTTACTTTGTGCTCAGAGCGGGCTGGGTGTTGCTGGGACTCTCCGGCTGGAATGCCAGCATGAGAGGTATAAGCCAAGGGCTTGTGGAGGAGCAGCAGCTTTGGCTGGGAAAGGCCAAGTGGTGGGCAAGTGGTCATCTCCTGTTTTGGGGTTCAGAGGCTCAGAGAGGTGAAGGAGCACCAACTTTGTTGCCGTGGCCACCGTTGGGGGTGCTGACTGGGCTAGATTCTGGGCTCTATTCTCCTGCAGGATACATGCCTCTATTGGCAGATGGATTAAGGAGGAGAATAGGAGATTGAGTAGGAAGCTACTGCACTAGTCCAGGCAAGAAGCAAAGAGGAGCTGATCTTGGGTGGGGCTGGAGTTCAGCGGGAGAGAGTGGACATGCTGAGTTGGTGGTGAGGGCTAATGGATGAAATTTCTTGTAGAATTAGCTAGGTCAGGAGTGTATATCTCCCTGTCTCCTTCTCTGACAGTGTCTGTTTCGCTCCTTAGTGCCCGATGGCCCAAGAATAGACTTATGACTGCCCTAGCCCTTATCTTCTTTATACCTTGTCCCAACCCTATCCGTAGTTAGGCCAGAATGGTCCCCATTTTCCAGGTGAGAAGGCTGAGTAGCCCAGCAGAGACTCAGCCAAGGTCACCTGGTGATTCTGAAGTAGAGAACCTGGGTCTCCTGCTTTCAATGCAGGCTCCTCTGGGGGAGGATAGGGCTGCCATTTGCTGCTGCATTGGGCTTGGGGCAGCTGTTTCTTGGGTCAGAGCCAGCCCCGACAGGCCGTCTCCTTGTCCAGAGCCCAAAGGGGTAATCCAGCCTCCCCTGAGGAATGCTGGCGGTCTGCTCTTCCTCCCCAGGGAGGCGGAGGGCAGGTTCTGATCCCGCCCCACCAGGGCCCTGCCCCTCTCCCTCGCTGATCCTCGGCTTTTGCAGTCATGCCATAGGGATGGCAGGTCTTGTCCTGCCTCCCTTCCCTGGCCTGTGGGGGGGTCAGGTGAGGTCCAAGCCTCTATAAACCCCTTTTGCATGAATGTATCCAAGACATTATCGAGTGGGTTTGTTGGTGACCATGGTGACAGCTGACCTCAGACTGCCTGCGTGGGAGTCGGGGGCAGCAGGCAGGGCTTGCCTGGAGGGGCCAGGCCAAGGACTGCACAGAGGCTGCAGGGCTGGCCTCGGAGATCAGAGCCCTCATGGAATGGCTCCACTGACGGAGCTCCCGCTGCCGGCACAAACCACTCATGTGGCAGATGTCAGCTAGAACAACAGGAAGTTGCCAACATCTGATCCATCACTCGTGGTTCAACCTGATATCATTTATCCCCATTTTACAGAAAAGAGTCTCATGATGTGATTTGCTCAAGGTCACATGATGAGTTGCAGAACAAGGATAAGATTTGCTCAAGGTCACACTCGAGTGCAGGAGTCCTCATTCCTAGTCTGGTTTTCTTTTCATTTCTAGAGGCTTCCCTCGCTTCGGAACTCCATTTCTGCCTGCCACCTGTCCTCTTCCTCCACACATGAATGTCAACCGCTCATCGATTAGGGTTTCTCCTTGGCTGCCCGAATACCAGAATTTCTTGGCATCCTGGGTTGAAAGCATTTTAAATCCACTAGTCTGGAGGGCAGGGGTAGGCGTTGGGGTGATGGTCTGCAAGGGAGGTTGGTCACAGCCACTGCCTTGTCACATGCACTGCCTAGGAAAGAGAGGACCCAGGCTAGAGGGAGAACAGTTTTTAAAGACACTTTTAAAGGCCTTTTGAAGTTGCGCCTTGTGTTGGCATGCTTTACCAACATGTCTGCCTCCCCCGCCAGACTGGAAGCTCTTAAGGGCAAGGACTTTGCTTCTAAAGCTAAGGGGACTGATGTTTTCTGAGCAATTCCGTGTGCCCCACGTCATGCTGAAGACTCTAGTTGTCTTCACAACAACCCTGCAGGGTGGAAACAGAGGCTCAGAGAGTGTGAGTAACCCGGATGGGCAGCAGATGCATCCCAGATGAATCTCATTCAGAGTGAAAAAAACAGAGGCTAAGGCACTGATCAGGAGGTTTGGAGTGGGCCCTGGGTGTATGAACTTTCCCCGAGTGCCCCGGTGATTCTGAGGCAGCCCGGCCAGCCTTTGGAAACTACTGGTCTGTCCCCTGGCTACCCCCACAGTCATCTCTTCAGAGGCACTCAGTCTGCAGTGACTGGCATGGGAGAAGCCAGCCACTGAGAAATGAGCCCCAATCCCTGCCCTGAGGAGCTCACAGCCTGGTGCGAGGAGAGAGGCTTATACAAATGGGCCCACTGCATTGGCAGCACAGGCAGTAATGGCGGTTTGGTCTTGGCCAAGAGCTAGAATGGAGAAGGGAACGTCCATAGAGCCTGGCACATAGTTCGGGTCCCACAATATCTGTAGTTATGAATAAAAGTTTCTGGCCCCCCATCTAGGAAATGTCTAGCTGTCTTCACACCAAGTCCAGATCTCAAGAATAGAGTAGTTTTTACTGAGCCAACCAGTTAAACACCTACTGTATGCTGAGCCTTATATGGGGTCCTCCCTAGAGTGGGATTGTACAAAGAAGCAAAGAAATGGCCCTGGCTTCTAGGAGCTGAAAGTTGGATATTGAGAGCCAGCTGTGCCTCTGTGAACCAGCAAGAGAATCAGGAGTCAAAGGGGGTCAGCCTGGGACGAAGGCTTCCAGGAAACAGCCCACAGGGAGGGGAAGGGCAGAGGGAGGGTTATTGTGGCTCAGAGGAATAAGGTAGCAGTAATTCACACTGTATTCTGCATTTGCTCACTCAGCAAATGCCTGCTGTGTGCCAGGCACTGGGCTAGGTGCTGGGGATACCATGGTGAACAAAACCTGACATGGGTGGCTGGCCCAGTGGCATAGTGGTTAAGTTCAGCACGCTCTGCTTCAACAGCCCAGGGTTCGTGGGTTTGGATCCTGGGAGTGGACCTACATACTGCTCATCAAGCCATGCTGTGGTGGCATCCCACAAGCAAATAGAGGAAGATTGGCGACAGATGTTAGCTCAGGGCCAATCTTCCTCACCGAAAACAAAACAAAAAACCCAACATGGCTCCTGCCCTCAGGAACCTGTATAGTATCGTGGAGGAGGCTGACCCCAATCATGAAATCGTAAGTGCTGTAAAGGAGGACAGGATGCTCTGAGACTGTTAACAGGGGTGTTTGACACAGACAGGGAGGCTGGGCAAGGCTTCCTTGAGGAAGTGAGTTTGAGCTGAAGTCTGCAGGGTGTGCCTAGCGGGGAGGAGGGAAGAGCACATGCAAAGGGCCTAGTGGCAGGGAGAACATAGTGAGCCAAGAGTGAGGGGCTAGGGTGGGCTGAGGCTGGGGAAGCAGGCAGGGCCCTGGATGTGCAAGGCCAGAGCACAGAGACAAGATGCTCTGCTTCAGTGGAGGGGAGCTGGATCCATATGACCCAGGCACCATGTCAGCTGTAACAGAGGAAGAGGCCACAGGTGGCTGTAGGAATAGAGGGTGAGGCATGTTCTCATTGAGGACAGGGTGTTTGAGTTGGGCTTTGAAGAAAAAAGGGAGTTTGCCTGTCGTATGAGTGTGTGATGGTGGAGGTCTTGGGAGATAGGATGTTTCGGGAAAAAGGCACAGGATACACGAAGAGGTGGAGTCTTGGAAAGGTGTAGGTCATCTGAGAAAGAGCAAGAAGTTGATCGGGGGCAGAATAAAGTGTGCGAGGGATGTCAGGACGCCCTGTTGGCCTTCCCTGGAGGCCCTAAGCCCTCCCTCCCTGGAGGTGTGGTGGTGTGCGGTGTTCTCCATCTCATCTCTGCCATAGGACATGATTAGGCCAGGACTCTGGACAGCAGCTTCTAGATCCAGCTCCTACCTGCCCCAAGACTGGATGAGTCACCAGGGAGGCCTGGGGAGAGAAGGGCAAAGGGGTGGGAGGAAGGCTCAGATGCTGCCTCTGTGCCATTAAAGGCGCTCATCAGCAATAACTGCAACTCACTGGGACGACTTATATACCAGGCCTTGTGCTTTGCTTCATCACGGTGCCTCCCAGCGAGGTAGGTACGCTTGCCCCATTTCACTGATGAGAAAACGGAGGCCCGGAAAGGTTGTGTTGCTCGCCCCCAGCCTCAGCACGCAGGGGACCACAGGCGCATCTGGGCTTGGGCGGAGTGTGACCCTGCTCCCTGTTTCCGCAGCGCGGCCGCCATGGACAAGATCCTGGAGGCGGTGGTGACGTCGTCGTACCCGGCGAGCGTGAAGCAGGGGCTGGTGCGGCGCGTGCTGGAGGCGGCGCGGCAGCCGCTGGAGCGGGAGCAGTGCCTGGCGCTGCTGGCGCTGGGCGCGCGCCTCTACGTGACCGGCGCCGACGAGCTGCCGCGCCGCGTGGGCTGCCAGCTGCTGCACGTGGCGGGCCGCCACCACCCCGACGTCTTCGCCGAGTTCTTCAGCGCGCGCCGCGTGCTGCGCCTGCTGCAGGGGGGTGCCGGCCCGCCGGGCGTGCGCGCCCTCGCCTGTGTGCAGCTCGGCCTGCAGCTCATGCCCGAGGGGCCCGCGGCCGACGAGGTGCTGGCGGTGCTGCGGCGCGAGCTGTTGCGCACCGTGTGCGAACGCCCGGGGCCCGCGGCCTGCGCGCAGGTGGCGCGGCTGCTGGCGCGGCACCCGCGCTGCGTCCCCGAAGGCCCGCACCGCCTGCTCTTCTGCCAGCAGCTGGTGCGGTGCCTCGGCCGCTTCCGCTGCCCGGCTGAGGGCGAAGAGGGCGCCGTGGAGTTCCTGGAGCAGGCCCAGCAGGTGAGCGGGCTCCTGGCGCAGCTGTGGCGTGCGCAGCCCGCCGCCATCCTGCCCTGCCTCAAGGAGCTCTTCGCGGTCATCTCCTGCACAGGTGCGTGTGCGCGTGCGCGCCGGGGGGCCTGCATGTGCGCCTGGGCAGATGCTTCTGCTTGGCGTGCTCGTGTAGTGATGTGGCGTGTGTGTGCAAGGGGCTAATGCACAGGTGGGGAGTGCGATGTTCCTTCATTTAGTTAGCAGGTCTACCCTCAGCTCCTACTGTGGGTCCTATCCTGTGGTGGGTGCTGGGCACACAGGGAGGAGCAGACCCGGGTCAATCTGGCCAGAAGGAGGACCAGGGGGGCTGAGCGAGACAACAGGAAGGGGAGGTCATCATGCCCTTTGGATCAGGTGGGTTTCATAGAAGTGGTGACTTTTGAGTCAGCTCTTGGGAGCTGGGCAGCGCCGGGAAGCCTGCAAGGTGCTCTGGGCAGGCAGAGACCAACGTCTGGAGACGCGATGGAGCCTGTACATGTCAACTCTGAAATGTAAAATCGTGGCCCTCCATTGACATCTGTGGAACTTGAACTATAATGCAAATGACTGAGATAAGATCTGTGCTTTCCCTGATCACAGAGCCGTTCAAGGGAAAGGAAGGGAATACATCTGGCAGGAGGAGGAACCAAGGCCTGCTGTGTAAGGAGGTGGATCCTTAATACAGTTGGACAATAAGTTTTGATAACTAAATGTTCTTTCTCACCTCTAGGCCTTTGTCTGTGTGGTTCCACCGGGAATGTCCTCCCTCCCCCCAAGTTACATAGCCCTCCTACCTGTTCTTGCCAGCTCCACTGTTACCCCTTCTAAAGGCCTTGCGGGTACACACACAGTTGGGGGTGAGTGCTTTTCTCTGTGCCTAGCACAGGACTAGACCCAAAGCAGTGCCAGTGAAGGTTTGTTGAGTGAACGAGCTAAGATGGGATCAGGCAGTGATGCTGTTGAAGGCAAGGACTGGCTCTGACATTCTTTTGGCAGAGGCCCAGCCTAGTTCCTTGGCAGCATGAGGGCATGGGATGATGGGGGAGGTGAGGGGCCCACCTGCCCTGCTAAGCTTAGCCCAGCCTCCTGTTCCAGAGGAGGAGCCTCCATCCAGCGCCCTGGCCAGTGTGGTCCAGCACCTGCCATTGGAACTTATGGATGGCGTCGTTCGGAACCTCAGCAATGATGACAGTGTGTCGGACTCCCAGATGCTGACTGCCATCAGCAGGTGGGCTGAGGGCCTGGTGGTAGTCAGGTCTTTCTCCGTCCCAGATAACCCTCCCACTCGGTAGGGTCTCTGGGCTAAATTTAGTGTCAGAGGGCCCACGCTTGTTCATTCATCCACTCTTTCTTGGGCCCTGCTCTGCCTGGCCCAGGGCTGGTTGTGGGACACAGAGTGATGACTATATTTGTGTCTTGCCCTAGTGATGTCTCAGGCTGGTTACCAGCTGTGTGACCCTGGACAAGTCAGTGAAGTCTCTGAGCCTCAGTTTCCCGCTCCGTACCAGCAGAGGTGGTATAAGAAGTTGTCAGGCTTTTGTGGGATCACATTAGAAGGTGAAAGTACTTTATGAAGTGCTTTCTGAGTTTGGCAAGTATGATAGATGGAGTTTGGGTGCTTTTCGGCTCACAGAGCTCTTGCGCATCCCTCCCCTCACTGAACGTCATTGCACCTGTGATCTAGCCACAGCCGTCCGTCCAGAGATCCCAGAATAGGCCACCTACCCTCCTGCCTGCAGGCCTTGGGCTCTGCAGAACCCATCCACTGGGCATGCCTCCCCCGCCATTCTTTCCACCCGCCATTCTTTCCACCCATATACAGATCCACTGCCTCCATGGGGCCTTCCTGGATTCCTTGTCCTTAGCGGGTGAGAGTGTGGGCTCTGGAGGTGAGCCGCCTGAGTTCAAATCCTGGCTCTCCCGCTTCTTGCCTGTGTGACTTTGGGCAAGTTGCTCAATGTCTCTGTGGCTCAGCTTCCTCATCTATAAAATGTAGTATAACCGAACCCGTCTTACAGGGGTTTTGCGAGGATTAAATTAGGTCAGCTGAGATAATATGTTTAAAGTACTTAAAACAGTGCCACGGTAGTTATTATAATTACTATTAACTTGCTGTCTCATTGTTCTACTTCTTTATAGTATAGTCTATGGAGTATAAAAATAATGATAATAGTGACGTTTTCCTGAGTACCTACTGTGTGGCAGCTTCATGCTCAGTGTGCATTACAGGCATTATGTTATGGGGTCAGATGGGTTCCTACTAAGGCAGATAGAGCCGTGCCTGGTGCAGAATGAATATTATGTAAGCGTTAACTATTGTTATCTCTTTTAATCCGAACAACAACCCTGTGTGGTAGGTATTGTCCCCATTTTCCAAAGGAAGAAACTGAGGCTAGAGAGAGTAAGTGACTTGTTCCAGGTCCCAAGCAAGGGCTTGCTGGAGCCAGAGCTTCTGGCCTGGGGGCAGTGCTCCTCCTACTCTTGGGCCCCACGGTCCAGGCAGAGGTAGCTGAAAGCTCCGTTCTGCCCCTGCAGCCCAGTGTTTGTGAGGGTGAGGCTTGGGGTGCTGAGACGGCCTGGCTTCCCTCCTGCTGGGCTGGGAGCCCCGGTCTCTGCCAGGTGCCTGTGCTGGGCGCATTTGCAGTTCCCAGAGGTATCTTGTTCATCCCACGGACCCCAGGGCTGCCCTGTGCAAGTGTGAGTCAGTGTGGGGTCTCAGGATATTGTAGCCCTGAGCTGGTCCCCCAGCTGCCCCCACCCAGGAATTTGAGCCTCCTGGTCCTTGTGTCACCATCACTGCCCTCACCAGGATGATCGACTGGGTGTCCTGGCCCCTGGGGAAGAACATTGACAAGTGGATCATTGCACTGCTGAAGGGCCTGGCCGCTGTTAAGAAGTTCAGCATCTTGATCGAGGTTTCACTCGCCAAAATTGAGAAGGTTGGTGGGTCCCTGTCCTAGCCCCGGCTTATGGCCTTTCCCGTTAGTCTCTTGCCAGGGGCAGTGCGGGGCTGGGAGGCAGAGGATCGGGGCTCCACCCAAGCTCACTGTGACCTGGGACAACTCACTGCCCCTCTCTGGGCCTCAAGTTGCCCCCATTCATTGCTCTGACTGCTCATTCAAGAATGTGTATCTGTCACTTTTGGACTGTCCGTCCATCCATCCATCCATCAGATATGTAACTATCTTACTGTCCGTTTCACCATCTTTCTATCCACCCAGGTCTGGGAGCCCCTCTGTGTTCTTGCTCCTGCATGGCCGTGCTGTTTCACCTCCGGTGTCTCTGACCCCCTCTCAAGCCTTTGGCTGCACTTGGCTTTGGGCAGCCCAGGCCTAGGAGACTCTTGACCAGAGACTTTCTTCCAGGTTTTCTCCAAGCTTCTGTACCCCATTGTCCGGGGAGCCGCCTTGTCTGTCCTCAAGTACATGCTCCTGACCTTCCAGCACTCCCATGAGGCCTTCCACCTGGTAAGGGCCCTGCCTCCCCCACTGGTCTGGCTGGAGGCCAGGCATGCTGTCTTTGTGGGGGTGGGGGTAAGAGGTTGGGGCTTTGAAGATCTCAAAGTCCTGGACGTTAGGACTGGAGGAGACTTGAGATCCCATTTTGTGGATAGGAAACTGAGGCCCGAGAATTTGTATGGCCTCCCCATGGGCCCACAGTAGAGTGACGGGCCTGGAATGAGGACAGTCAATGTTCTTTGGGTGCGAGCTTTGTTCCAAGCACAGTGCTAAAGACAGTACATACGTGCATTCATTTAACTCTCAGAATAGCCCCAAGAGGGAGGTGTATCCCTTTCCCCATTTTTCTGGTGAGGAAACTGCAGTTTAGGGAGGTTAAGTCATTTGTTCCCAACACACAGCTCGTGAGTGTTACAGGGAAGCTTCTAGCCAAGTTGGTCTGACCCTGACCCAGTGTCCTTCCTGTACCCTGCTGTCCACCAGTGCCCAGGTGGCCTGGCGTCCGGCTCAGGGCTTGTTCTGCTGTCTTGGGGACCCTCCCTTGGGAAGGACAGCCTGCAGCCCTGAGGGGCAGCCCTCTTCCTGCCTGCCTTCCTCAGACCTGCAGATCGGCCCTAGATTCTGATGGCCCCTGGTCAGGGCAGAAACTTCGTGCTTCCCGATTTTCTGCGGTGGGTAAAGCACAGAAGCAGGGTTTGGGGTACTCGGGGTTGAGTCTCAGCTCTGCCATTTGCCAGGTCTGGTGGCCTTGGGCCAGGCACTTACCTTTCAGAGCCTGGAACAGGGGTAAACCCCTAGGAGGGTGGAAGGGGGTTAGATGAGGTGGTATTTGTCAAGAGCCTACCACCTGCTAGGGGCTTGGCAGATAATTCTTTCCATCCTTCTCCTGGGCTCCCCCGCTCCCAGTTCCTGTGGCTTGACTCTGTCCATCCCTGGAACATTATGGTATAGCTCCCCTACGGGTTTGAAGGTAGCAAGGAGGAAAGAAACAGGCTTTGATTCAGACAGTCCTGGGTCAGACACCAGCTTCGCCCATAACCCATGGTGAAACCCTTGGCAAATTATAGAGCCTTTCTAACTTCAGTTTCTTCATCTATAAAATGGGGATAATAATCACCACATAAAGTCATTGTGAGGGTGAAGTACTTGACACTTAAATTTTGGTGAAAGAATGATGGTGTCTGCCACTAGAGATGGCCACTTGTGCTCTATCAGGGCTGCCCCCCAGCTGGCCACATCATGGCCCCAGCATCACTCCTTGGCAGGCAGAGCAGCCCTGGTCACTCACACCTTCAGGCTCTTCGGGCAGGTCAGTTGCTGAGGCCTAACGGCTGGGGCTCGAGCTCAGGCCTTCCTTCAACGGTGAGGAGATATTTATCCCATTTAACAGATGAGACTTAGGCAGCATATCCAAGGTTGTCTATCTTGTAAAAGGGGTCACCTGCCTGCAGAGCTCAGAGCCCCATGTGGGTAAGGGGGACAGTGGTCAGGTGGGCACACCTCCCTGCCTCAAGGAGCTCTGGGTGTTTTCCGTGCTGACTGCCATCCCGTGTCTCGGGTGGGTAAACCAGTGCTGAGCCTAACGCTGCTCTTCTCTCTCAGCTCCTCTCTCACATCCCTCCCATGGTGGCCTCCCTGGTCAAGGAGGACTCCAACTCGGGGACCAGCTGCCTCGAGCAGTTGGCAGAGCTGGTTCACTGCATGGTGTTCCGGTTCCCGGGCTTCCCAGACCTCTACGAGCCCGTCATGGAGGCCATCAAGGTGAGTGACCATCCCCCACTGCTCCCTTGTCCCACTCTGACAGGGGTGCCAGTTTGGGCCTTGCTCAAGGCCGTCCTACAGGTTAGTGGTAGCACCCTATCGTCTGGTCCTGGCTGTCTCCCATCACCTCCCCTGGCCCATCCTGTGCTCTGGCTGGGCCACCTGCCATTCCCCAGATTGGTCATGCTCTCTCGTGATTGCTCTGAGCCTTTGCATATGCTGTTCTCTCCAACTGTAAACCCTTCTCTTGTTCTGCTGAGATGGCTCCTACGTATCCTTTAAGGCTCTGCTCCCTCAGGGGTTACCTCCTAAGTGTTACCTCCCTCAGCAAGCCTTCCCTGATAACTCTCCCCCCCCCCACGCGCCTCCCCCCCAGGCTGAGCGAGGGGCTCTCTGGGCTCCCAGAGCCCCAGTGCATCCCTCTGTCACATGTTGTCACTGTCTGTGAGTCTGTCTCCCCGCAGGCTGAGCACTCCAGAGCCGGGATTGTTTCCAGTTGTTCACGTAACTTTACTGATGCCCTACTCTGTGCCAGCCTGGGCTGGGAACTGGGGCACGGGCATAAGGCAGACCAAGTCTCACCCACTGAGGAGCTTGCAGCCTACTGGGGTGACAGACTTGTATGCAAGAGTCTGATCTAAGCAGCTACTGAAACACCTGCGAGGGTGGCCCGAGAGCAGTGAGGAGCCAGAGGAGGGAGACATCTCCTCCAGTTGCGGGGGGTGCTCCAAGAGTGGGTTCTGAACTGGGCTTGCTGGGTTGCTAGGACAATAAGTGACACTTGTAGATCGGGCCACATTGATGGTGTTTTCCCACTTATTTCTTCTTCTAATGCTCACAAGAAACCCGTGAAGTGGGTACTGTTGTTATTTCAGTTTCATAGATAAGGCAAATGAGACTTGGAGAGGTTTGGTGACTTGTGAGAGACACAGCCAGGGCCTGGGTTGCCGAGCCCTTCCCCATTGCCTGATCCAGAGGACAGGTCCGAGCACGGGTGGAACATGTCTCGGTAGGTGGTGGCCCTTTCAGAACCTCTGATCTGACTTCCATCTCTGTAGCACGGGATAAACCTGAAAAGTGTCCCACTGTAAAACACCTAGAAATGCTTGTTAAGATACAGCAAACATCTTTTTAAGTATGTATCTGAGCTTGCAAGAAAGTAAGGGGGAATCCCTAGGGGCCAAAAAGGAAGAGAAACTGAATTCCAGAATGGTAAGTGAGAGATGATGCTGTCTTGCCCTGGGGTGGGGAGGGAGGGTGGGTGAGATGGCTAGCCTCAGTCACCAAGGGGCTTGAGCTGGTTGGGACATGAGGGGAGGCTTAGGGTCTGTCCACAGTAAGGAGTTAGCACTAAGAGTCCCACATAAGTTAGGACCCAAGAAAGGCTTTGCTGTTAGCAATAGAGTGATCTGGAAAGAATATACACATAGTCCCAAATAGACATCAAGGAAACTTCTCTGGCTTGGTTTGCACCCTGAACTGGGGAAAAAAGAAATTTATAATGATTGGCCTGCTCTCACATGGGTTTAGGGGTTAAATTCTTATCGTCTTTGGGGTTGTGGGACCCCCTCAGCTCAGACACTAACATTAAAAGTAGTCATAAGCTGGTAATACCCAAGGATTGCCTAGTAGAAACAGAAATGAAAGTGCTTTCAAGCCACAAAGATAAAATTCTACTAAAGATGAGTTTATAATCCACAAATTGCAAAACACACAAGGGAACAATCCACCACGAGTGAGAGTTGGCAGGTACAACAAACGAAACCTCTGGCATTTGCTTGGATCTCCTCAGTTTTTCCAACTTAACGTGAGAGACTTTAATAGTCAGCGCTAACCTGTGGTAGAAGCAGCTGTTTGGCTAGATCGTGAGCTCCCCGTCCCTGAGGTGGGTGAGCAGAGGAGATGGGACTTCCACTTGTTGGAGGTGACTGTCACTGTTTCCTGCTAGACAGTGAGCTTCTGGTGGTCAGGGACCATGTCATTTTGATCTCTGGGCCCAGTCAATGTCTGTGAGTGAGTGAAAGTGACCGTAGTGTGAAGAATGCTCTCTGGGAAGTGTGAATAAAGAGGAGGGAACGTGGCCCTGCCCCGAGCTCTGAGGGAAGCCCATGCTGAATGACCCAGGCTTTGCACACCAGGGGCTATGGTCTGATCGAGGGGACAAGGCGAGTCTGCAAACACCTGTGCCACGAGGTGCAGGGAGTTAGGCTTCGTAAGACTGTCAGACAGGTGGACCTTGAGGGATGGGGACTGGCAGGAGGAGGCCACTCCAGACAAGTTAGAGGGAAAGGCTTGGGGGGTAGGAACATGCACATCCAGTTTGGCGGTACTGTTCGGTGGAGTGGAGGGCAAATTGGAAAGGTCAGCACAGCAGAGGGCCTTGAAAACCAGGCTCAGTGACTCTCCTGAGTCCAGCAGATCTGGGCTTCTCAAACGTTCCCACAGAAGTACTTGACCTTAGAGGAGGGCACTTACCCCCAAGCAGCCCGACACAAGCTCAGTTTCTCTAAAATCTCATTTTATCTCAAAGATTCAAGTCTGTACTTCCCAATTACAAATGTTTGTTTTAATATCTTTTTCTTCCTTGACTGTGAGAGCCTGTAGCTCCAGGAAGAGATGCTCCTTTCCTCCTGTGGCTTTGCATACCCCTTGGGACAAGCCAGTTTGAGAGACAAGGCAGCAAATTATCAGTAGGGTTTTGTTGTTGATAAAATTCTTTCACGTGTGTTCTGTGAGTACATCCTTTGTATACAGGCTCCTTTATAAGTAAATTCTGGAACATTCTCTCATTTAGGCAGTTGTATCAGGTTACAATAGTTTCCCTGGGAATTGTGGCCCTTGCTGAGGGAGCCATTGTATGTAAATTTCCAGTGACGTCAGGAGCTTGAGCGTTATTTGGAAATTTTGTTTTATTTTCCTGAGAATACAAAATTACCTTCTTTGGGAAAAATGTCACGTAAATGTTTTTTTTCTACTGTGGATATTTTTGCATCTTCTCTGGGTGCCTGTGTGCGTAAGTGGGGTTGTGTCTGCCTTTTTGTCCCTATTTGTTCACATTGTATGTGGGGTGGGGATTGGATGGGGGAAAATAGAAAGGAAAAAGCAGGGACGAAGAGAGTAGATACTGAGCCTCTGGCAGCTCCTGTGTTTTTTATCATCTGTGAGAGGTGACTGACTAATCTGATAAATCATCTGATAAGTGATCCTGGGAAATGAGTGAGCAGAAGTGTTAACCACTGCTGGAGCCAGACCTTCTGCAGTGGCCAGAGGATGTGCACTGGGGAGATAAGAGTTTCTGGTGCTAAACTGGTTTGAAGCTCTGGAGCCTTGGACAAATCTAGGGACTGTGTCATGATCTGGAAATAAGAACTCGGCTGGAGGAACTGTTATGAATGTCACTTAAACCTACTAAGTAACTGCGTTATGCTTAGATGTTTTTCTTTAAAATATGTCATTATTATAATCAGTGCTTGGTAATATTCTTTTAGGTGCAGCTGGTTAATGTGAAAAAGGGTAAGGAGTGGGAAAGCATGCTAATCCCCCAGCCTGTGACCAAGGACCCATACCTCAGACCCCGGGATCCTCCCACCGTCCTGTCTCTAGGACCAAGTTCCAGAGGGGTGACTAATCCAAAAAGGCTGACTTTGCAAACCTAAGAGTAGAAGGTGAAGCGAGAGCATCTTTGTGCGTAAGCACCGTGAAAGTAGAGGGTCAAACTGATCTAAGATAAGAGTATTCTCACTTGACAGATGGGGAAACTGAGGCCCAGGAACGTTAACTGATTGAGTCAGAGCGACTCATTGACCACGGCTGGACATCTAGTGAGGACACGAGTCAGGACTAGGATTGAGATCTTGACACTGCTGGTTCTGGCTGGAGGGCCGGTGTTCTCGTTGCTTAGAGTCTGTCACACCCTGGGCTCTTCCAAGGACATACAGATTCTTTGCTTACTGCCTGTATGACCCTGGAAAATTCATTTATCTGTCTGAGTCTTAGTTTCTTCATCTATAAAATAGGGATTTTACCATCTTCTTAAGACGGTTGTGGCATGAAAGATCATGTAGAAGGACCACATGTCAAAATGAGAACCAAGAATAAATTTAGAAGCGGGGGGCTGTTCACACATCTCTAGAACATTTGTGGGGCAGTCTGCCAGGGCAGGTGTGGGGTAGGTTGTAGTCCAAGAAGGCTTCACAGAGGAGGTGATATTTTTAGAACTGACCGGGTCCCCACCATCCTGCTGGCTTGTTCCCTCCTCAGGACCTCCATGTTCCCAATGAGGACCGCATCAAGCAGCTGCTGGGGCAGGATGCCTGGACCTCTCAGAAGAGTGAGCTGGCTGGCTTCTACCCCCGGCTTATGGCCAAGTCCGACACGGGCAAGATTGGTTTAATCAATCTGGGCAACACGTGCTACGTGAACAGCATCCTTCAGGCCTTGTTCATGGCTTCCGAGTAGGTGCTGCTTGTGAATTCCATGTCTGCCCCTCCTTCTCCCCTTTGGGCTCCCTGGTGTGTGGGGGTTGGGATGGGGGTTGGAGAGGGTGGGTCTTCTTTGCATTGTTGGCATAATTCCTTGAGGTCAGTGGGTACATGAAGGACAGATGAGAGCCCCAGAGGGCTCCAGGCCATTGCCAGGCAATAGGTCAAGACTGGATGGGAACTCGACATGGGGCTGGGCTGCAGTGGAAAGTGGGTCTGCTCTGGGTTGGTTGACATCACTGACTGTCCTCCTAGAGTCTATGGCAGTGGGTTGTGTCTTCTAGAGTAGAACTCCCACTCACCATGGTATTTACTAAAACAAAATCTTTGTTGTCGATGGCTACCTGTCCAACTTATGGCTTGCTTAAAAATCACTCAAGGTTTCAGCCACAGAAGTAGACATCTTTTAAAAAAATTTTCTATTTTTGTGGGTGTTGAAATGCATGTGACATAAAATTTACGTTCTTAACCATTTTTAAGTGTACAGTTCAGTGTATTAAATACATTCACATTGTTGTATAGCCATCACCACCATCCATTCTCATAACCCTTTTCATCTTGTAAATCTGAAACTCTATATTTACTAAATAATAATTTCCCATGTTCTCATCGTCCACTCCCCTCAGCTTCTGGCAACCACCATTATACTTTCTGTCTCTAAGATTTTTGTCTCTACTCTAAGTGCCTCGTATAAGTGAATCATGTAGTATCTGTCTTTTTATGATTAGCTTATGTTCACTTAGCAAATGTCCTCAGGGTTCATCCATGTTGTAGCATATTGCAGAATTTCCTTCCTTTTTAAGGCTGAATAATATTCCACCGTATGTATATACAACATTTTGGTAATCTGTTCATTGGTTGATGGACGCATGGGTTATTTCCATGTTTTAGCTGTTGTGAATAATGCTGCTCTGAACATAGGTGTACAAAGATCTCTTTGAGACCCTGTTTTTGATTCTTTTGGGTATATACCCAGAAGTGGAATTGCTGGGTCATGTGGTAATTCTAGTTTTGGTTTTTTGAGGAACCTACATAGTGTTTTCTGCAGTGGCTGTGCCAATTTATATTCCACCAACAGTGCACGAGGATTCCCTTTACTTCACATCCTTGCCATGACTTGTTATGTCTTGTCTTTTTGGTAGTAGCCATTCTAACAGGTGTGAGGTGATACCTCATTACCATTTTGATTTGCATTTCCCTGATGATTAGTGATGTTGAGCATCTTGTACCTGTTGGCCCTCTGTATGTCTTCTTTAGAAAAATGTCTATTCAGATCCTCTGCCCATTTTTTAATTGAATTGTTTGGGTCTTTTGCTGTTGAGTCGTATGAGTTCTTTATATATTTTGGATATTAACCCCTTATCAGATACATGATTTGCAGATATTTTCCCCCATTCTGTACGTTTTTTCATTTTGTGGGTGGTTTCCTTTGCTCTACAGAGCTTTGTAGTTTGATGTAGTCCTACTTGTTTATTTTTGCTTTTGTTGCTTTTGCTTTTGGTGTCAAATCCAGAAAAACATTGACAAAACCAATGTCAAGGAGCTTACCTAACCCTGTGTTTTCTTTTAGGAGTTTTATGGTTCAGGTTTTAGGTTCAGGTTTTAGGTTTAATCCATTTGAATTGATTTTTGTGTTTGGTGTAAAATAGGGATCCAGTTTCATTCTTCTGCATATGGCTGTCCAGTTTTCTCAAGACCATTTACTGAAGAGACTGTCCTTTGCCCATGGATAGTCTTGGCTCCTTTGTCATAAATTAGTTAACTGTATACGTGTGGCTTTATTTCTGGGTGCTCTGTTCCGTTCCATTGATCTGTGTGTCTGTTTTTGTGCTGGTACCATGCTATTATGTTTACTACAGCTTTGTAGTATAGTTTGAAATCAGGGACTGTGATGCCGCCAGCTTTATTCTTCTTTCTCAAGGTTTTTGGCTATTCAGGGTCTTTTGTGATTCCATACAAATTTTAGGATTATTTGTTCTATTTCTGTGAAAAATGCCAATGGGATTTTGATAGGGATTGCATTGAATCTGTAGATTGCTTTGGATAGTATGGATATTTTTTTTTTAAAGATTTTGTTTTTTCCTTTTTCTCCCCAAAGCCCCCCCGGTACATAGTTGTATATTCTTCGTTGTGGGTCCTTCTAGTTGTGGCATGTGGGACGCTGCCTCAGCGTGGTTTGATGAGCAGTGCCATGTCCGTGCCCAGGATTCAAACCAACGAAACACTGGGCCGCCTGCAGCGGAGCACGCGAACTTAACCACTCGGCCACGGGGCCAGCCCCATGGATAGTATGGATATTTTAACAATATTAGTTCTTCCAGTCCGTGAGCATGGAATATCTTTCCATTTATTTGTGTCATCTTCAATTTCTTTCATCAGTGGCTTATAGTTTTCAGTGTATGGGTCTCTCACCTCCTTCATTAAATTTATTCCTAGATATTTTATTATTTTTGATGGAATTGTAAATGGGATTGTTTCCTTAATTTATCTTTCTGATAGTTTGTTATTAGTATATAGAAATGCAACAGATTTTTGTGTACTGATTTTGTATCCTGCAACTTGGCTGAATTCATTTATTCTAACAGTTTTTTGGTGGAGTCTAGGGTTTTCTATCTACAACATCATGTCATCTGCAAATAGTGAAAGTTTTACTTCTTCCTTTCACGTTTGGATGCCTCTTATTTGTTTTTCTTGCCTAATTACTCTAACTAGGACTTCCAGTACTGTGCTGAATAAAAATGGTGAGAGTGGGCATCCTTGTCTTGTTCCTGATTACGATGTTAGCTGTGGGCTTGTCATATCTGGCCTTTATTATGTTGAGGTACATTCCCTCCTTACCTACTTTGTTGAGAGCTTTTATCATAAATGGGTGTTGAATTTTGTCAGATGCTTTCTCTGCATTCATTGAGATGATCGTGTGATTTTTATTCCTCATTTTGTTAATGTGGTGTATCACATGGATTGTTTTGTGGATGTTGAACCATCTTTGCATCCCGGGCATAAGTCCCACTTGATCATGGTGTCTGATCCTTTTAATGTATTGTTGAATTTGGTTTCTTATATTTTGTTGAAGATTTTTGCATCTATGTTAATCAGAGATACTGGCCTGTGATTTTCTTTTCTTGTAGTTTCCTTGTCTGGTTTTGGTATTGGGGTAATGTTGGCCTTGTAAGAATTCCCTCCTGTTTTTTGGAAGACTTTGAGAAGGATTGGTATTAATACTTCTTTTAAATGCTTGGTAGAATTCACCAAGGAAGCTCTCTGGTCCTGGTTTTCAGTTTGTTGGGAGGTCTTTGACTACTGATTCAATCTTAGAGATATTGCAGGTTTCGTTCCAGACTGCCACAATAAAGCAAGTCACACAAATTTTTGGGTTTTCTGGTGCATATAAAAGTTATGTTTAACTACACTGTAGTCTATTAAATGTGCAATAGCATTATGTCTTAAAAAAACAATGTACACACCTTAATTTAAAAAATACTTCATTGCTAAAAAATGCTAGCCATCATCTGAGCCTTCAGTGAGTCATAACCTTTTTGCTGGTGGAGGGTCTTGTAAAAAATACAATATTTGCAAAGCACGACAAAATGAAGTATGCCTGTAAATGATCTGTTCAGATTTATTTCTTCTTGATTCAGTTTTGACAGGCTGTATGTTTCTACGAATTTATCCATTTCTCCTAGGTTGTCCAATTTTTTGGCGTATAATTATTCATAGTGGTCTCCTATGATCCTTTGTATTTCTGTGGTATCAGTTGTATTCTCTCCTCTTTTATTTCTGATTTTCTTTATTTGAGTCCTTTTTCATTTTTCTTGGTGAGTCTAGTTGAAGGTTTATCTATTCAAAAAAGCAGCTCTTAGTTTCATTGATCTTTTCTATTGTCTTTTTAGTCTCTAATTCATTTTTTTCTGCTCTGATGTTTGGTAGTTCCTTCCTTCTACTAACTTGGGATTTCGTTTGTTCTTTTTCTAGTTCCTTGATGTGTAAAGTTAGGTTGAGATCTTTCTTGTGTCTTAATGTAGGCCTTTATCGCTATGAACCTCCCTCTTAGAACTACTTTGCTGCATCCCATAAGTTTTGGTATGCTGTACTTCCATTTTCATGTGTCTCAAGGTAGTTTTTGATTTCTCTGTCTTTTTTTTGAAGATTGGCCCTGAGCTAACATCTGTTGCTAATCTTTTTTTTTTCCTTTTTTTCTTCTTCTCCCCAAAGCCCTCCAGTTCATACATGTAATTCTAGTTGCAGGTCCTTCTAGTTGTGGCATGTGGGATGCTGCCTCGGTGTGGCCTGATGAGTGGTGCTAGGTCCACACCCAGGATCCGAATTGGTGAAACCCTGGGCCGCTGAAACAGAGCACATGAACTTAACCACTTGGCCACAGGGCCAGCTCCTGCTTTCTCTTTTGATTTCTTCTTTGACCCTTTGGTTTGGTTGTTCAGTAGCATAATGTTTAATCTCCATATATTTGTGAATTTTCCAATTTTCTTCTTGTAATTGATTTCTAGTTTCATACCATTGTGGTTAGAAAAGAGGCTTGATATGGTTTCAGTCTTCTTAAATTTATTAAGACTTGTGGCCTAACATATGATCTATCCTGGAGAATGTTCTATGTGTACTTGAATAGAATAATAGAATGTGTATTCTGTTGCTTTTGACTGGAATGCTCTGTGTATGCCTGTTGTATCCATCTGGTCTATCTTGTCATTTAAGCCCAATGTTTCCTTATTGATTTTCTCTCTAGATGATCTATCCATTGATGAAAGTGGGATATTAAAGTCCACTACTGTTATTGTATTGCTTTCTATTTCTCCCTTTAGGTCTGTTAATATTTGCCTTATATATTTAGGTGCTCCTATGTTGGGTGCATAAATACTTACAAATGTTGTATCCTCCTGTTGGATTGACCCCTTTATTATTATATAATGACCTTTTTTGTCTCTTATTATGGTCTTTGTCTTAAAGTCTATTTTGTGTGATATAAGTATAGCTGCCCTAGCTTTCTTTTGGTTTCCATTTTCATAGAATATGTCTTTCCAGCCCTTCACTTAACAGTCTGTGTGTCCTTACATCTGAAGTGAGTCTCTTGTAGGCAGCGTATAGATGAGTCTTGTTTTTAATTCCTTCAACTACTCTATCATTTGATTGGGGAATTCAGTTTACTTACATTTAAAGTAATTATTGATAGGTGTGCACTTATTGCCATTTTGATAATTGTTTTCTGGCTCTTTTGTAATTCCTTTGTTCCTTTCTTCTTCTCTTGCTCTCTTCCTTTGTGATTTGATGATTTTCTGTAGTGGTGTGCTTAGATTCCTTTCTTTTTATCTTTTCTGTATCTACTATAGGTTTTTGCTTTGTGGTTACCACGAGGCTTACATCAAACAACTTGTATTTATAACAGTCTATTTTAAGTTGATAACTTAAGTTTGAATGCATTCTAAAGCTCTACGTGTTTACTCTCCTCTGCCACATTTTATGTTTTCTCATGTCACAATTTACATCTTTTTAGTCTTGTGTATCCATTAAGAAATGATCGTAGTTATAGTTATTTTTACTACTTTAGTTTTTTAACCTTCATACTAGTTTTGTAAGTGATTAACCCAACACCTTTACAACATTAGATTATTCTGTATTTTACTATATATTTACCTTTACCAGTGAGATGTATACTTTCATATGTTTTCTTGGTACTGATTAGCACCCTTGTGATGAACTCCTTCAGCTTTTGCTTGTCTGGAAAACTCGTTATCTCCTCTTCAGTTCTGAAGGACAGCATTGCCGGGTAGAGCATTCTTGGTTGGCAGTTTTTTCTTTCAGCCCTTTGACTGTATCATGCCATTTCCTTCTGGCTTGCAAAATTGCTGCTGAAAAATCTGCTGATTTTTTATGGGGGCTCCTTTGTACATAACAAGTTGTTTTTCTCTAGCTGCTTTTAAGGTTCCTCGTCTTTAACTTTTGACAATTTAATTATGTGTCTTAGTGTGGGTCTCTTTACATTCATCTTATTTGGAACTTTCTGAGCTTTCTGGATGTGGTTGTCTGTTTCCTTCCCCAGAATAAAGAAATTTTCTGCCATTATTTTTTCAAATAAGTTTTCTGCCCCTTTCTCTCTCTCTTCTCCTTCTAGGGCCTCTATATGGTGAATATTAGTCCATTTGATATTGTGCCTTAAGGCCCTTAAGCTGTTTTCACTCTTTTTCATTCTTTTTTCTTTTTGTTGTTCTGATTGGATGAATTCCACTGCCCTGTCTTTGAGTTTGGTGATCCTTTCTTCTGCTTCATCTAATCTGCTTTTGAACCCCTCTACTGTATTTTTCAGTTCCGTTACTGTATTTCTTAGCTCTGTGATTTCTGTTTGGTGCTTTGTTATATTTTCTCTCTCTTTGTTCAAATTCTTATTTGTTCATGCATTGTTCTCCTTTGTGGGCATCTTTATGATTATTATTTTGAACTCTTTATCAGGTAAATCACTTATCTCCATTTCATTAAAATCTTTTTCTGTTTTACCTTGCTCTTTCCTTTGGAACATAGTCCTTTGTTTCTTCACTTTCCTTGATACTCTGTGTTGGTTTCTATGCATTGGGTAAAACAGCCACCTCTCCCAGTTTAAGGAGTGGCCTCATGTAAAGGAACTTTATCACTGAACCCTGACCCAGCTCTTCGTTGTCTCTCAGACCTTTGTGATTGTCCAGGCAGCCTTCTTTGTTCTCAGTGGTACTGAGTAGTTGAAGGTGTGCCAAGACCTGTCAGTGCCCAAAGGGGAGGGTCTCAGTCAGCACCTAGATGTAAGCTGGTCGGAAGTTGCACCCATAGGCAGCACCTTTTAAAGTATGCACATAACCCTCTTTCAGGGGAAGACTGGTAGATGGGCTTTCTATCTGCTCCCTTTGCACCGAGCTCTGCGGGGGGCAGCCAGTTAAGAACTGTTTTTTTGTTTGCTGCCATCCCATTGAACTCATGAACACTAGCCCAAGCCCACTGACCACCAGAGTCAGGCCATCAGGGATGTGTCCTCTGGACAGCAGCCACAAAAGCTGGGGCACCAAGTGTGTGCACAGGCTCCTTTTTCAGAGACGCCAGTGTCTCTGGAGTGGGGCAGCTGCTGACCCCCCTAGTGTCTGGAGAGGATTGCAGTCGGTCCCTACATGTGGATTTACTTAGAAACCTGCCCTTCACACCACAGCTATGAAGATAAGTTAATCATCTTCTTTCATGGAAAGACTGTGTTTCTGTCTGGTGCCTCTGCACTGTGCCCTGGTGGCTAGCCGGTTAAGAACTGTTTCTCTGTCAGTTGCAGTCCTGTGGGTACCACAAATATAAGCCCTGCTGGCCACCAGAGCCAGGTGTTTAAGGGGTGTCCCCTGGGCGGCAGCTGCAAAACCCAGGAGACACTGGCAACCTGGAGTAAAGCAGAGGGAGTGCGCGAAGCCAGCGCCTGCCAGCCTCTGAGGTCTTTGTGGAGTATTTCACTTGGCCTCTAGATGTGTGTGAAATTAGAAGCCTGCCCCTCAGGCTGAAGCTTTTAAGATAAGCAGATAGGCCCCTTTCACAAAAAGACTGGATGGGTTTCCATGAGCTCCCTCTGTGCTGGGCGTTGGGGGTCGTGGATTCGCCAGGTGAGTCCACACAAGAGCCCCCTAAAAGCTGTTTCTCAGTTTGCTACAGCCCTGTGGGTCTCATGGACGCTAGGCCCATTGGCTTTCAAAGCTGGATGTTTTGGGGGCCTGTCTCTCTGGTCCAGGTCTTAAAAGTTGGGGTGCCGGATATGGAGTTCAAACCCTCCCCTCCCCGGGAGAAGGTGGGAGTTGTGAGTTTCCTCCTGATTGGGGTCACCGTGCTGGGGGTGGGATTTCTGGTGAGATTGTGTCTCAACCTCTCCCACCTGTTTCCATGTGGGTTTTTTCTCATCACTCCATGTGTAGGACTCTCTCAGTTAGTTTTTGGGTTTCTTTGAGAGGGGATTGTCATATATGTAGCTGTATATTTGGTGTGTCCATGGGAAGAGGTGAGTTCAGGATCTTCTTCTGTCGAACAAGAACCCTAAATAGTGTCTTTTGATTCCCCAAATTTTTAAGTTTTCATTAAGTCCAGTTTGTCTATTTTTTGTTGTTGTTTCTTGTGCCTTTGGTGTCATAGCCTAGAAATCATTGCCAAATCCAATGTTGTGAAGCTTTTATGCTATGTTTTCTTCCACAAGTTTTATTGTTCTAGGTTGTAAATTTAGATACTTGATCCATTTTTGAGTTACTTTGGCATATGGTGTTAGGTAAGGGTCCAACTTCATTCTTTTGCATGTGGATGTCTAGTTTTCCCAGCTCCATTTCTTTCTTTCTTTCTTTTTTTTTTGGGTAAGGAAGATTGGCCCTGATCTAACATCTGTTGCCCATCTTCCTCTTTTTTTTGCTTGAGGAAGATGGTCGCTGAGCTAACATCTGTGCCGATCTTCCTCTATTTTGTATGTGGGACACTGCCACTGCATGGCTAGATGAGTGGTGTGTAGGTCCATGCCCAGGATCCAAACCTGCGAACCCCAGGCTGCCAAAGCAGAGCATGCAAACTTAACCACTATGCCACCAGGCTGGCCCCTCTAGCACCATTTTTTTTTTTTTTATTGAGTTCATAATAGTTTACATCAATGTCAGATTTCAGTTGTACATTATTTCTTGGCTGTCACCACATAAGTGCTCTCTTCACCCCCTGTGCCCACCCCCTGCCCCCCTTCCCCCGGCAACCACTAAACTGTTTTCTTTGTCCATGTATTCGTTTATCTTCCACATGTGAGTGAAATCATCTGGTGGTGGTCTTTCTCAGACTGGCTTATTTCGTTTAGTGTAGTTCCCTCTAGTTCCTTCCACGTTATTGCAAATGGGATGAATTTGTCTTTTTTTTTTATGGCTGAGTAGTATTCCATTGTATATATACCACATTTTCTTTATCCAATCATCAGTTGATGGGCACTTGGATTGCTTCCATGTCTTGGCTATTGTGAATAGCCTCCAGCACCATTTCTTGAAAAGACTGTCCTTTCCCCCACTGAATAGTCTTGGCACCCTTGTCAAAAATCGTTTCACCGTATATGTGAGGGTTTATTTCTGGGTTCTCTGTTCTATTCTGTTGGTCTATATGTCTGTCTTTATGCTAATACCACACAGTTTTGATTACTGTAGCTTTGTAGTAGATTTTGAAATCGGGAAGTGTGAGTCCTCCAGTTTTGTTCTTTTTCAAGATTGTTATTTATTATTTGGGGTCACTTGAGATTCCATATGAATTTTAGAATGGGTTTTTCCTCTTTCTACAAAAAAATCTCATTAGGATTTTGCTAGAGATTGCATTTAATCTGTAAATCACTTTGTATAACATTAACATTTTAACAATATTATGTCTTCCAGTCCATGAACATGGGATGTGTTTTCATTTATTTACGTCTTCTTTAATTTCTTTCAGCAGTGTTTTGTAGTTTTCCTTGTACAAGTCTTTCCTTTCATTCGTTAATTGTTAATATTTTATTCTTTTTGATGCTATTGTAAATGGAATTGTCTTTGTAACTTCCTTTTTGGATTGTTCATCGTTAGTGTATAGAAATGCTTAGAAATGATTTTTGTTTGTTGACTTTGTATATCCTGCTACTTTGCTAAATTCATTTATTAGTTCTAACAGTTTTTTTGTGGAGTCTTTAGGATTTTCTACATATAAGATCATATCATCTCCAAATAGAATCATCTCCAAATAAAAATAGGTTTTACTTCTTCCTTTCCACTTTGATGCCTTTTGTTTATTTTTCTTGCCTAATTGCTCTGGCTAGAACTTCCAGTACAATGTTGAATAGAAGTGGTGAAAGTGGGCATCGTTATCTTGTTCCTGATCTTAGAGGAAGAGCTTTCAGTCTTTCACCATTGAGTATTATGTTCCCTCTGGATTTTTCATATGTGGCTTTTATTATGTGGAGGTACTTTCCTTCTCTTCCTATTTTGGTAAGTGTTTTTCTCATGAAAAGGTGTTGAATTTTGTCAGATC
The DNA here is from genome assembly GCF_041296235.1 of Equus asinus. Lineage (NCBI taxonomy): Eukaryota > Metazoa > Chordata > Mammalia > Perissodactyla > Equidae > Equus > Equus asinus. The sequence continues at coordinate 80,032,517 of NC_091809.1, read as the reverse complement.
CTTTGTCGGTATCAATTGAGGTGATCATATGATTTTTTTCCCTTCATTTTGTTGATGTTGCGTATCACACTGATTTTTGTATGATGAACCATCCTTGCTTTCCAGAAATAAATTCCACATGGTCATGCTGTGTAATCCTTTTATTATGCTGCTGATTTCTGTTTGCTAGTGTTTTGTTGAGTATTTTTGTATCAATGTTCATAAGGGATATTGGTCTGTGGTTTTCTCTTCTTTTAGTGTCTTTGTGTAGATTTGGTGTCAGGGTTATGCTGGCGTCATAGAATAAGATAGGAAGTGTTCCCTGCTCTTTGGTGTTTTGGAAAAGTTTGAGAAGGATTGATACTAGTTCTTCCTTAAATGTTTAGTAGAATTCACCCAAGAAGCCATTGGGTCCAAGGCTTTTCTTTGTTGGGGAATTTTTGATTACTGATTCAATCTCTTTACTAGTTATAGGTCTATTCAGATTGTCTCTTTCTTTGTGATTTAGTCTTGGTAGGTTTTGGGTTCTAAAAATTTGTCCATTTCATCTAGGTTTTCCAAATTGTTGGAGTACAGTTGTTGATAATGCTCTTACAATTTTAAAAATTTCTGTTGAATCAGTAGTATTGTCCCCACTTTCATTTCTATTTATTTATTTATTTATTTTTGAGAAAGATTAGCCCTGAGCTAACTACTGCCAATCCTCCTCTTTTTGCTGAGGAAGACTGGCCCTGAGCTAACATCCGTGCCTATCTTCCTCTCCCACTTTCATTTCTAACTTTAGTACTTGGAATCTTCTCTCTTTTTTTTCTTATCCATCTAGCTAAAGTTTTGTTGATCTTTTTGAAAAATCAACGTTTGGTTTCATTGGTTTTTCTCTATTGTTTTTCTATTCTCTATTTCATATATCTTTGCTTTAATCTTCATTTCCTTCCTTCTACCTTTGGGTTTATTTTGTTCTTCCTTTTCTGGTTCCTTAAATTGTAAAGTTAGGTTGTTGATTTGGGATTATTTTTGTTTTTTTATACAAGCGTTTATAGCTATAGATTTCCTCCTTAGCGCTGCTTTTGCTGTCTGTCATAAGTTTCAGTATGTTGTGTTTTGTTTTCATTCATCTCTAAGTATTTCCTAATTTCCCTTGTGATTTCTTCTTTGATACATTGGTTGTTTAAAAGTGTGTTGTTTAGTTTCCACAATTTTGTGAATTTTCCAGTTTTACATTATTGATTTCTAAGTTCATCTCGTTGTAGTCAGAGAAGATACTTTGTTTGATATCTGTCTTTTAAAATCGATTGCAACTTAATTTGTGGTCTAACTTACAGTCTTTCCTGGGTAATGTCCCATATGCACTTGAGAAGAATGTGGATGCTGCTGCTGTTAGGTAGAGTATTCTGTATCTGTCAATTAGACCTACTTGGTTTATTGAGTTAAGTCCTCTATTTCCTTATCTTCTGTGTGGGTGTTCTGTCCATTGTTGTGAGTGGAGTATTGAGGTCTCCAATTATTAGTGTAGAAGTGTCTATTTCTGCCTTCAATTCTGTCAGTTTTTGCATCATATATTTTGATGGTCTGTCATTAGGTGTGTAAATGTTTATAATTGTTATTTTCTTGCTGTATTGAACCTTTCATTAATATATAATCTCCTTTTTTGCCTCGTAAACTTTTTTGATTTAAAGTCTATTTTTTCTGATATTAGTATAGCCATCTCTGCTCTCTTTTGGTTATTTTTTGCATGGAATATCTTTTTTCATCCTTTAGCTTTCAACCTGTTTGTGTCTTTGGCTCTCAAGTGAGTCTCCTGTAGACAGCATATCATTGAATCATGTATTTTTACTCATTCTGCCAATCTCTGTCTTTTGATTGGAGAGTTTAATCCATTTACTTTTAAAGTAATTATTGATAAGGAGGGACTTATTTCTGTCATTGTGCTGTTTGGTTTCTATATGCCCTATAGCATTTTTCCCCCCTCATTTCCTACATTCCTGTCTTCTTTTGTGTACAGTTGATTTTTTTGTAGTGAAATGCTTAAATTCCTTCTTAGTTTCTTTTTGTGTATATTCTATAGCTATTTTCTTTCTGGTTACCATGGGGATTACATTTAACATCCTAAAGTTACAATATCCTAATTTGAATTTATAGCAGTTTAACTTCAATAACATACCAAAACTCTGCTCATTTATAACTCTGCCCCCACTCCCGTTGGTTGTTGATGTCACAAAATTACATCTTTATACACTGTGTGCCCCTAAACATAAACTAATAATTCTTTCAAATGCGTTAGACTCCTAAATTATGCAGAAAACAAGATTTGGAGTTACAAAGGGAAGTTACAGTGATACTAGCTATTAGTAATTGTTATCTTCTTTACATGTCTCTTAAATTATGTAGAAAACAAAAAGTACACTTACACACCATTGTGACAATTATACTCGCTTTTATAATTGCCTGTGTACTTGCCTTTATTGAGATCTTTCTTTCTCTACACAGCTTCGAGTTACTGTACAATGTCCTTTCTTTTCACCTTGCAGGACTCCCTTGAGCATTTCTTGCAGGATGGACCACAGACTATCTCAGCTTCAGTTTATCTGGGAAAGTCTGGATTTCTCCCTCATTTTTGAAGGACACTTTTTTAGAATTTAGGAATCTTGGTTAGCAGATTTTTTTCTTTGAGTGCTTTGAATATATTTGCCCATTATCTTCTGGCCTCCAAAGGCTTTGATGAGAAGTCTGGTGATAATCTTAGTGAGGATCCCTTGTATGTGATGATTTGCTTCTCTCTTGCTGTTTTCAAGGTACACTCTTTGTCTTTGTCTTTTTAAAGTTTAACTATAATGTGTCTCAGTGCGAGTCTCCGAATTCATCTTACTTGGAGTTCGTTGAGCTGCTTGGATGTTTATATTCATGTCTTTTATCAAATTTCAGGACATTTCAGTCATTATTTCTTCAAATATTCTTTCTGACCCTTTTTTCTTTCTTATCTTCCTGGGACTCCCACAATGCATATGTTCGTTCATTTGATGGTGTCCCATAGGTCTCTTAGGTTCTAGTCACCTTGCTTCAATCTTTTTTCTTTCTGTTCCTAAGCTTTGATAATTTCCATTGTCCAATCTTCAAATTCACTGACTCTTCTGCCTGCTCAAATCTGCCTTTGAATCCCTCCAGTGAATTTTTCATTTCAGTTACTGTACTTTTCAGCTCCAGAATTTCTTTTTGGTTTCATTTTAGGTTTTCTATCTCTTTATTGATATTCCCATTTTGTTCACACATCATTTTCTTCACTATCTCCACATCTTCCTTTAGTTCTTTGATCATCTTTAAGATCACTGTTTTAAAGCCTTTAATACATCTGCAATTAAGTCTTTTTCAGGAACAGATTTTGTTGAATTATGTTTTTCCTCTGAATGGGTCATACTTTCCCGTTATTTTGTATGCCTTGTGATTGTTTCTGAACCCTGGACATTTGAATTTAATGTTCTGGTAACTCAGGAAATGAGATTCTCCCCTGTCCCCAGGGTTTGCTGTTTTTTGTTATCGTTTTTTATTGTTGTAGGCTGTCTCTGTGCTGAGGATCAGCCTAAAGTGTAAACTTGATGTCTTCTTCTGTCTTTTCTGAATCTTCCCTTGGACATGTGCAGTCACTTCCTAATTTTCTCTGTATATGCGGTAGTTTTTGAATGTCCTAGTCTGTAATGTTCTGGCTCCCAAAAGGGAAAGAGTGAAAAATGAAGAGGAGTTGGGAAGAAAGGGTACTGGTGCTTTAAGTCTCCTGAAAGTCACTTTAGCTTGAGGTGGAGCAGCTTGCAATGATAGGGGAAGGTGCAACAACAATGGCTGCTCACCTCTTTTTCTGCACCTGTGTGATCAGAAGCAGCAGTCAGAGCACAGGTCCTCAGTATTTGGGGGACAGTTATTTTCACTCAACCTAACTCCTGCAAACTCTGTGTAAGCTGTTCCAGGAACATGTGTACAGCTGCCTGCCATGTGGCTGGGGGTGGGAGATGGGCAGCTGCTACTGTGCTAAGAGCTGAACTTGACCACAGTTTACAGTGGAAGCCTTCCCCTGGAAGTTGCAAGCCTTCAGCAGACTCCAGAGTTCCAAAATAGTTATATCAGATTCTGCCAGTGCAATGCTGTTTAGGTGGGAAGACAGTTTTCTGGTGCTTCCTACTCCACCACCTTCCCAGAATCCTTTTTTGGGGGGTGGGGTGGGGCAATTTTAGTTTTACAACAAAATTGAGAGGGAGATATAGAGATTTCCCATATACCCTCTGTCATCACACTTGCATCGCCTCCCCAATTATCAACATCACCCACCGGAATGGTACTTTTTTTTTTTTTAAAAACCAATGATGAGCCTACATTGACACATCATAATCACCCAAAGTCTATATATATATATATATTTTTTTTTACATTAGCTTCACTCTGTGTTGTATACTCTAGTGGTTTGGACAGATGTCTAATGACATGTGTCCATCGTTATAGTATCATACAGAGTATTTTCACTGCCCTAAAAATCCTCTGTGCTCTATCTGTTCATCCTCCTCCAATTCCTGGCAGCCACTGATCTTTTTATTATCTCCATCGTTTTCCTTTTCCAGAATGTTGTATGCTGGAATCATACAATATGTAGCCTTTTCAGATTGGTTTCTTTCACTTAGTAATATGCATTTAAGGTTCCTCCATGTCTTTCATGGCTTGGTAGCTCATTTCTTTTTAGTGCTGAATAATACATCCCATTGTCTGGAGGGATCCCAATTTATTCATCCATTCACATACTGACGGACATCTTGGTTGCTCTTAGGTTTTGGCAATGATGAATAAAGCTCCTGTAAACTTCCAAGAGCTGGTTTTTGTCTGGAGATAAGGTTTGAACTCCTTTGGGTAAATACCAGGGAGTGTGATTGCTGGATTGTACAGTAAGAGTGTGTTTAATTTTGTAAGAAACTGCCAAACTGTCCTTTAAAGTGGCTGTGCCCTTTTGCATTCCCACCAGCAATGAGTGAGAGTTCCTGCTGCTTCTCATTTTCACCAGCATTTGGTAGTGTCAGTGTTCCAGATTTTGGCCATTGTAATAGGTGTGCAGTGGTATCTCATTGGTTTCATTTGCACTTCCCTGATGACATATGATGTGGAACATCTTTTCATGTGCTGATTTGCTGTCAGTATATCTTCTTTGGTGAGATGTCTGTTAACATGTTTGTCCCATTTCTTAATTGGGTTGTTTTCTTCTTGTTGAGTTTCAAGAGTTTCTTTGTATATTTTGGGTAACAGTCCTTTATCTGATGTCTTTTGCAAATATTTTCTCCTAGTCTCTGACTTGTCTTCTGCTTCTTTTGATATTGTCTTTCACAGAAGTTTTAAATTTTAATGAAATCCAGCTTATCAATTATTTCCACCATGGATTGTGTTTTTGATGTTGTATCTAAAAAGGCATCACCATACCCAAGGTCATCTAGGTTTTGTCCTGTGTTATCTTCTAAGATTTTTATAGTTTTGCATTTTACATTTACTTCTGTGATCCATTTTGAGTTAATTTTTGTGACAGGTGTGCGGTTTGTGCCTAGATTCATGTTTTTTTTTTTTTTTTTTTTTTAAGATTTTATTTTTTCCTTTTTCTCCCCAAAGCCCCCCCCGGTACATAGTTGTATATTCTTCGTTGTGAGTCCTTCTAGTTGTGGTATGTGGGACGCCGCCTCAGCGTGGTTTGATGAGCAGTGTCATGTCCGCGCCCAGGATTCGAACCAACGAAACACTGGGCCGCCTGCAGCGGAGCGTGCGAACTTAACCACTCGGCCACGGGGCCAGCCCCACTAGATTCATGTTTTTGAATGTGCATGTCCAGTTGTTCCAGCACTACTTGTTGACGAGGCTGTCTTTGCTCCATTTTATCACCTTTGGTCATTTGTCAAAGATCAGTTGACTGTATTTATGGGGGTCTATTTCTGTGCACTTAATTCTGTTCTGCTGATTTTTTAAATCATTCTTTCACCAATACCATGCTTAGAGGTCTTTTTGAAGAGTCACAGTGAAAGTTTGTTTTGTTTTGTTTTGAAAGAAGCTTTGTTTCTGGCTTCTGGTAGGACCTCAAGTCGGTTTCTTCTCTATGAGTTCTGGGCCCAGTAGGAGGAGGTTGGAGCTGATCTAGGATTTCCTAAGGTGCTGCTGCCTGTGCTTCTCCAGCTGCCTGGTGAAGGACTAGTTTTGTTTTAGTTTTCTAATTTCCAGTTTGCTGCAGACCATTACTTCTGTAAAATACAATAAAATGACTCGCCAGAGCAATGATCACGTCCTTGTGTGGTCGTAGCAACGTCAGATCGTTATACAGGTTTCTAAATGCTTGTTGCAGACTGCTTGGAACTTGCCTTCTTGCAGACTGCTAAGTAGACCACACTTTTCAGGAATGCCGTTCTGCACAGTGGGCTCAGTTTGGAGAGGTACCTGACCTCTGTTTCCAGAGCTTCTTGTCAGAACCAGAGCTGAGCTGGGACCTGGGAATCAGATTGTTCCAGGGAATGTGGGCGTCAGGAAAGGGGTCTTTCCTGTCTCCCATAGAATCAGACCTCGTCACTGGGAGGCAGCCAACCCCAGAAGTGTCGTCTTCTTTCAGCATGTTCCTCACATTGACTCCTGCCTCCCTCTTGTAAAGGCCAGAGGAACACTCGGGGAGGGCCTAGGGGCAGTGGCAGAGGCCCTGGGGAGGGGCTGTAAAGGTGGGCTTGGAGGGCTGAGGTTGGAGCAAGTCCTGCTGCTCTGGATGGGTCTGAGTGCCCTTTCCTGGGGACGCAGGGAGAAGTGTGTGATGGCTGGTGTGGTTGGTGATGATATTGATGCAGACTCTGGAGCATGGCAGAGGGTTCCAGCCTTGGAACTCTGAGACCATAGGACTTTAGGATGTTCAGATCTTGGGATCTTGGAGTCATGGGCTCTCAGAGCTGGAAGGGACTGCAGGGGTTACCTTATTGTCCGAGCTGAGTGGTTTACCTGCTCCTCCTCCCCAGCTGCTGGCCCCGACTTGAACCACCAGTGGCTGTTCTCCCTGTAGCCTGGAGGCCCTGGGTCGCCTGCGGTATGGGCAGGCAGAGGCTCCTTGGCCTACCTTGTGTGCTCTGCTTTGTTTTGAAGCTTCAGACACTGTGTGCTCCGTTTGACTGAGAACAACTCGCAGCCCTTGATGACCAAGCTGCAGTGGCTCTTTGCCTTCCTGGAGCACAGCCAGGTGAGTGCAGGAGGAGTCAGGCAAGGTGGAGAGGACGCTCTGGTCCGACGCCCTTCCCTTCCCCAGGACCTGCCTGCATCTGGCTGTTGAGCCCCAGTCCAGGGTGGCGTGGATTCATGGCCAAAGCCCATGGGGCTGATTCAGTGCCCCTACTGGGCAGGAAAGGGAGTGCCTCCTTGAGCCCCCTTCTGTGCTGCCCAAATCTCTCCCATGTGATTCCATCGCATCAGGTGTTCCCTTGTTCATCTGCTGTCATTTTTGAGCACTCACATTGCTGGGCTGAACCCTGAGGGCTGAATTTATTTTGTTCGCAGTCTCTGCCCTCATGGAACGTAAAGCCCTTGGCCAAGCATTATGCAAGGCCCTGTGTAGGGGCACAGAGATGAGTAAGCCACGGTCTCTGCCCTCAGGGAGCTCATAGTCGGGTGTGGAAGGTGGATACTCTGGTGGGGAAGGTGGACCTGCAGATAACAATTGTAGTGCTTGAACAGAGGGAAATGCAGCTTGTCCGGCATGCAAGGGAGGGAGAGGTTGATTATGATGGAGAGGGAGCCATTGGGATGACCTGGAACAGGTGACACTGCGTCTGGGACTTGAACTCTGTAGCTAACCTTTTGATGAGGAGAAGAGTATTTTAGGCAGAGGGAATGGCAGTGAGCAAAGGCCTGGAAAATATGGGATGTGTCAGGGCAGGGTAAATTCCTAGGAGATTGTTATCTTCATGAACCCGATGCCCGGCTCACGGGCTGCGTGGACTTGGTGGGATGGGATGGGTCAGGGACAACGGAAGCGGGAGGACTTCAGTGAGGAGGCCAGGAAGTTTGGGGCAGAGAGGCCCCAGGTGGACCCTTAGGCTAGCATGCTGCAGAGTGTTTGGTGAGCGGCCTTCTGCTCCTGACCCTGCTGTTCACCTGCCTTGGTCCTAGCGGCCTGCCATTTCTCCAGAGAACTTCCTCTCTGCATCCTGGACACCCTGGTTCAGCCCCGGCACCCAGCAGGACTGCTCAGAGTACCTGAAGTACCTGCTGGATCGGTAAGGGAGGCCAGGCCTGGATCTGCATGGGGCCTCGAGACCTGGGGCAAAGCCCAACCCTCTGAGCTGTGTTGCCCTCTTTCTGGAAATGGGGGCACTGCATTGCACTGTGGAAGGCTGAGAAGATGTGTGCCGTGGGTGTGGGGGCCATGGCTGAGTGTGAGGGAAGTTTGGGAGATGCTGACCTGAACTGTGACCTGGGAGGGGTAAGTGTGTGCGTCTGCACGCTGTATGTGTGTGTGTCTGTTTTTATCATGGCTCTGGGGGCATGTGCACATAGACATGGCAGGTCTTTATGTAGCAGGTTTGTGTGCCTGTGTGCAGGTTAGTAGCGTGGGTGTCTGGTTTGTCAGTACGTGTGCACGGATGCCATTTTGCACATGTATGTATATTCCTTGCTGCGTACTCCTGAATGTGTATGTATGTCCAGATGTGTGGCCAGCTGAGTAAGGTAGATGGCATGAGTCAGGCCACTGCATTGGAAATGGATCCGTGTGTATGGATAAAGACCCTGTTCTCCCTGCTCCAGGCTGCACGAAGAGGAGAAAACGGGGACAAGGATCTACCAGAAGCTCAAGCAGTCCAGCTTGCCCTCCCCACCCGAGGAGCCCCCTAGCCCAACTTCAACGTCTGTGGAGAAGATGTTCGGAGGCAAGATCATGACTCGGATATGCTGTCTACACTGCCTCAATGTATCCTCCAGGGAGGAGGCCTTCACAGACCTCTCTCTTGCCTTTCCTCCCGCTGAGCGCTGTCGCCGCCGCCGCCTGGGCTCAGTGATGTTCCCTGCAGAGGACATTGGAGCCCGGGACCCCCCATCGCCATCCCGAGCCCAGGTTCCAAGCAGGGCGGGTCCTCGGAGGCAGAGGAAACACTGCATCACAGGGGGTGCCCCCCCAGCTGTCCTGGACATTGAAGGCTTGGGCCCCCAGGGACCCTGGGAGCAGAGAAGTCAGGAGGAGAAAGTGGAGAAGGAGGAGGAAGCGAAGGAGGAGAGAGTGGAGGAGAAGGAGGAGAGAGCAGAGGAAAAGGAGACAGTGGAGGAGAAGGAGGAGGAAGCGGAGGAGGAGAGAGCGGAGGAAACGAAGGAGAGAGTGGAGAAGGAGGAGGAGAGGGAGAAGGAGGGAGAGCAAGTGAAGGAGGAGCAGGAGAGAGTGAAGGAGGAGAGAGTGAAGGAGAAGGAGGAGAGAGTGAAGGAGGAGAGAGTGAAGGAGGAGAGAGTGAAGGAGAAGGAGGAGAGAGTGAAGGAGGAGAGAGTGAAGGAGAAGGAGGAGAGAGTGAAGGAGGAGAGAGTGAAGGAGAACGAGGAGAGAGTGAAGGAGGAGAGAGTGAAGGAGAACGAGGAGAGAGTGAAGAAGGAGGAGGAGAGAATGAAGGAGGAGAGAGTGAAGGAGAAGGAGGAGAGAGTGAAGGAGGAGAGAGTGAAGGAGAAGGAGGAGAGAATGAAGGAGGAGAGAGTGAAGGAGAAGGAGGAGGAGAGAACAGAGAAGGAGGAGGAGAGAACAGAGAAGGAGGAGGAGAGAACAGAGAAGGAGGAGGAGAGAACAGAGAAGGAGGAGGAGAGAGAAGAGGAGAAGGAGAAAGAGGAGAAGGAGAAAGACAAAGAAGCGGAGGAGGAGAAGGTGGAGAAGGAGAAGGAGGCTGAGAACGAAAAGAAGAAGGCAGAGGACAGCCTGGGACCAGGGACCAACAGGGCTGCTGCCACCTCCCCTGGGGAGGGCTCCCGCTCCGTGTTGGACCTGGTCAACTACTTCCTGTCCCCTGAGAGGCTGACGGCAGAGAACCGCTACTACTGCGAGTCGTGCGCCTCCCTGCAGGACGCCGAGAAGGTGGTGGAGCTGAGCCAGGGGCCGCGCTACCTCATCCTGACCCTCCTGCGCTTCTCCTTCGACCTGCGCACCATGCGGCGCCGCAAGATCCTGGACGACGTCTCCATCCCCCTGCTGCTCCGCCTGCCGCTGGCCGGGGGCCACGGCCAGGCCTACGACCTCTGCAGCGTTGTGGTGCACTCTGGAGTGTCCTCGGAGAGCGGTCACTACTACTGCTATGCCCGCGAGGGCGCTGCCCGCCCAGCCCCTTCCGTGGGCACTGCCGAGAGGCCCGAGCCCGAGAACCAGTGGTATCTGTTCAACGACACTCGGGTGTCCTTCTCCTCCTTCGAGTCTGTCAGCAATGTCACCTCCTTCTTCCCCAAGGACACGGCTTACGTGCTCTTTTACCGGCAGCGGCCCGGGGAGGGGCCTGAGGCTGAGCCAGGCTCTCCCCGAGTCCGGGCGGAGCCCACCCTCCACAAAGACTTGATGGAAGCCATTTCCAAAGACAACATCCTTTACCTGCAGGTGAGCGGCCATCGCGGCCTTTGATCTGATCTCCCGGGTGGAGGGCTTCCTGGCACAACCACGGGCTTAGATAAGTTACTGCTCCTCTCTCTGAGTCTCTTCCTTTTTTCTTTTATCCCTTCGTCTATCACTTAGTGCTGCGAATGAACTGGTGGACCAGACATAACCCCTTACTTCAGAGGAGCAGACATTAAATAACTATCAGTTATTAACAGTTTTCATAAGTGTCCTGAAGGAGCAGCATGGGCTTCTGTGAATGAATAGCCGAGCAGGCGTGCGTAGAGCAGGCATCCGTGGGGCTCTGGGGGACCACTCTAGCCAGTGAGCCTCCTCTGTCACTGTGCTTTCAACTCTGCTCTTTAGAGTCAAGGGTGGTATCAAAATGCTTAGCAACTGGGGCAGCAAGGGCTCTGAGCAATGGGAGGGGTACTAGCCACAGACCACTGAAGCAGCCATGCCAGGACCTGTGGACGGCAGCACCGGGGCTGGTGTTTTATGTGGGGTGGGGGCACCGGGCCTGCTTTCACATTTCTGCCGAGCTGTCCAGGCAGAGGCAGGGCTGTGGTAAGGGGTCCCCATGAGGCCAGCCTCAGGTCAGTAGGAAGGAGAGCTTTCTCACTGGCAGAGTCTGTTCCTGGTGCCTTGAGAGGCAGTGAACTGGAAAGGTGGGTCAGGAAGCCTGCAGAGAGGTCCCTGTGTGGTGTAACGTGACCCTTGAAGTCCCTGGACCTCCTGCTTCCTCGTGCCACATCAGGCCCTTGTCAGCTATTCATCGTCTAGTCTGAATGGGGTCCTTTCCTTTAAGGGGCTGGGGGTTTTTTATTAGGGGAGGAGGAGGAATGATTTTGAAGCCTAGATATAGGATGGAAGGATGGCTCCATCCCATCCATCCTCCCGCTGAGTTGGAATGCCTCCAGGTCAGAAGCTCCCCTGCCTGTGCTGGGGACCCGAGGAGACATTCAGGAGTGCTGTGCTGGATGGCGTTGGAGGAGGGAGTGAAGACAGGACTCTGGCTTTGAGCCTAAATGTTAAGCTTCCTGCCCCATCCCCATCTGTGTTCCCAGGAGCAGGAGAAGGAGGCGCGGAGCAGGGCAGCCTACATCTCTACACTCCCCTCATCTCCGCGTTGGGGGAGGGGCTTTGACGAAGACAAGGATGAGGATGAAGGCTCTCCCGGGGGCTGCAACCCTGCAGGTGGCAATGGTGGTGACTTCCACAGACTGGTCTTCTAATGTGAACCCTCCCTCACCTGCTCCTACCTGTGGGGGTGCCACAACCAACCTCAGGGGAGGCCTTGACCCCTTCCTTCTGGGAGCAGGTGGGGGCCCAGGTCCTGGCACGGGTGCTCTGCCAGGTGGGGTCTGAGGGAGGCTGTGGAGGCCAGTCCAGTCCTGAAGGCGGGCCTTTCCAAGGGCAAGAAGGATGGAGAGGAAGCTTCTGGGACAGTGGTCCCCGGCATGAAGGGTACACGGAGACTCAGCTATAGAGGTGGGACCCAAGCCCCTTAAACTGGGCCTCTGGCCCTGACACTGGGATCAACCCCATTAAGATTTTTGCACCCAAGTGTCCTGGTCAACTTGAAGCAGCTTCGATGGACACACTCTGGGCCTTGTCTTCCCCTGTCCCCCCGCAGGCTCCCTAACAGAGCTGAACGTCACAGCTCTAGTCTTTCGCCATCAAGTAGCATTTCCCTGCTGGCTCCTTTGAGACAATCCTGTTGCTCGGTAGTACAAGAGCAGGCTGCAAGTCCTTGCACAAAGACGGGACTGTGTGTCACACCTCTGGCTGCCACCTTGTTTCTCTGAGGGGGTTTCAGAGGCCACATGGGTGGGTGCCTGCACCGCTGTACTGTTTGTTTTTGAGAGGAATGTAGGGGGAAGCAGCCTGGCACACGCTCAGAGACTGTCTCCCCAACACCAAGCAACACTGCGTAGAGGGGAGGGCAGCGCCCCTCACAGTGGGAGGCCCCAGCGCCCCCTCCCCTAGCCTGCCTCAGTGCCTGAGATGCCACCATTTGCATCCCCATTCTGGTTAAGATAGAGTGTCCTTATTTTACTGCACATATGTTTGTGTTTCTCTGGAAGCCATCCTCCATCCTGAGGAACGCTGGCTGGCTCAGCTCCTCGTCACTTGGCCATTAGAGCAGCCTAGGGGGCTGGCCGGGGTGGTCTGGTGAGGAGCAGATATTGACCTCATTGTGCCCTGACACTGCTGTACCCCTTCTGAATGGAGAGAAGAGACCCAGGGTCTCGAACAGGAATAAAAATAGGTTCTCTGAAGCCTTTAAGATGTCGTTCTTTCTGCCTCAGTGGCTGTGATGTCGGCTCTACCCTTGGTTTCTTCCTGTGTCTGGGCAGTAAGGAGGGTGTATCCCCTGCCCTGTTGACATGTGCGATGCACCACAGGAGGGGCAAGTGCCCTGCACGGAAGTGCTGTATACATTAAAGGTGAGGGCTGGGAGGACCCAGAGAGCAGAGCTGGGACCGGTGGTGGGGACATCCCCAGATGCAGGTACCAGCAGAGGGAAGAGCAGGCTCATTATCCCGAGAAGCAGGGGAGCCCGTCGCCTCTGGAGGGCCAGGCACATAGGCTGGCAGCTGTCTGACTGGATACTGTCAGGGGCCTCACCTATCAATCAGGGAGGGCTGAAGTCCCAATATCTAGGCGGTTTTCAGATCCCAAGAACTCTGGACTGCCCAGAAATAGCCACTGCTGATACACATTCCTCATTCCTTCCTTCCGAGAACCTGGGGGTAGGGGTGGCCTTTCCTGGGCTGGACTTGGGCACAGACCAGGAGGAAGGCTGGGACACTTCCCTCAGGTGTCATCCCATTCTTGGAGCTGGACGGGCACACAGAGGCCCCTTTCCACCAACCCCGTCCACCCGCTTTGGAAGAACAAATAAGGTGTGGAGGCAGGCGGTGACAGTGGTGTGGCCAGGGGCTGCCTGCCTGTGCTAAAGGTGGAGGAGTTGAGTTTTGGCCCAAACGTCATAGACCCTTGACATGTCAGACCTTAGGGACCAGCGAAAGTGGGCCAATAGTCTGTCAGAGACCAAGTCACGCTCTACAGTCCCAGTCCAGTACACCTTCTGAGATGAACTGACAGATGTTACTGCAATTCCCATGCTACACATCTGGAATACAGATTCCAAGGTAAGGAGGAGTCACTCCTGCTCCCAGCCAAGAAAAGTACCCAATGATTTTCTATTAAGATGAAAGTGGAGTAGACTGGCACATTGCCTTCTGGGACCACGAGAGAGATGATTTTCTTGTCAAGAATGTGTTTATGGGGCTGGCCCGGTGGTGCAGCAGTTAAGTTCGTACGTTCTGCTTCTGTGGCCCGGGGTTTGCTTGGTCGGATCCCGGGTGCGGACATGGCACTGCTTGGCAAAAGCCATGCTGTGATAGGCGTCCCACATATAAAGTAGAGGAAGAGGGGCACGGATGTTAGCTCAGGGCCAGTCTTCCTCAGCAAAAAGAGGAGGACTGGCAGTAGTTAGCTCAGGGCCAATCTTAAAAAAAAGTGTTTAAGCCTACACATGGACAGCCCCCAGGCTGGGATTCAAATTTGTGGCTTCCACACCCAGCTGCTTCTGATGAGGCAGACTCCAACAGTCTTCTCTGGTTGCTTCTAATGGACTTTATTATTGTCCTGCTCCAACACCACAGTAAAAAGGGACCTGTAAGCTCCAGGTCTGTACCATGTGTCACCACAGCAAAAACAGGACCCAGTTGAACATGTTCCCCCCCCACCCCAGACCTACTCACAGGATAAATACGTGTTACAAATTTTTTTTTTAAAGAAAACAGAATAAATTAATAACTTAAGTGATTAGGCACCAACAGTGATTTGAAAAATTAAATGTCAATTTTAAATGGTAACAGGGCAAGAACCTAGGACTGGGCTTCTCCTAGCCCAGTTTTGCTTCCCGACAAATAGCGACAGTTCTGTGCGAAATGATTCTAAATTTCAAGACACATGTAACCAACAAACACACAAGAACACACACCACCAAATATCACATGACAGCCTGAATCTCCAGTGGAGCCCCTCCGCAGGCAGCCTGCTGTGGCCCAGGCCCCAAGAGCTTGGTGAGTCCCAGAAGGATGGCCCCTGAAGGAGAGGGCTTTGGCGCTCACGTGATCAGCCTCGCTTCCCCCACATTTTGCAGATGAAGGCCCAGAGACGGGAAGGAAGGGCTGATTTCTCTCCTGTCCTGTTCTTAGCGAGCTCTGTCAGAGGGGTGTGGGTTGGGGGAGGGCTGGTTGGCCATGGCTTGGGGCTGAGGCCTCAGCCCCATGGCAGGTCAAGAGGCCAAAGGGCAGACTGGAGTTGAGCCCATGCTTCAATCAGTTCAGAACGGTTGTGCTTCTGTCCTAGGAATGGGGCATCTTTGAATGGTTTCAAAGGTAGAAGTTACCAAAATCAATCTAGGGAGGGGACTGGGTTAATTGGCTAATGCTCTTGGTGCTGCCTGTCAGCCACGGAAGGGGCCTCAGGGACCGTCTAATCTAACCACCCATTTCACAGACGGGCAAACCAAGGTCCGAAGGAGACATCGTCTCCCTGTAGCACTCAGTCCTTTTCTCCTTGTTCCTGCTCTACTTTCCAGGTGGAGCTGGAATAGGAAGCGGGCTCCTTTGGGGAGCCCCAGGTAGGATGAGTTCTGGTGTGAGCTGTGCTGGCTGAGAAGACGTCCCCATTCCGGGGTCTCAGTCCTAGCCAGGCTACCAGGAGAGGTGGACTCTGACCCACTGAGAGGCCAAAGGACCAGTGTTGTACACTGAGCTGACAGGTGTGTACGAAACCCCTAGTAGTTTGGGGGCTTGTGAGCCAGTCTCCGCGGTCAACAGGCCAGTTTCCTCTCCTCTTGTACTTCTTCCATCTCTGCTCTTAGCTCCACCCTAAGGGTTTGGGAGTCACAGGAACCAAGAGCTGGAAGGAAGCCTTAGATTTGGACACCTCAGTCTCTGATGACTCTAACCGGTTTCATTCACATCATGGCGCACACAGAAAATGCTGACATTATTGGGGCACCCTGGGGCCAATAGGGAGGCTGCTGGGGCTGGGAACACGAAAAGCTCTGCCATAGAGACCCTTTGTAGAAGGCCTTAAAGGGACAAAGTCAGGCCTGGGCAGAGTGAACCAGCAGACCCTGCCCAGTGTCAGCCACTGCCATGATTACCGCCTCACTTGTGGGACACCGAGGCAGGGCCCCACTGCTCCCAAGGGGCTGGACGCATGCTCCCAAAGGCCTTTGGTTCCCAAAGTGCAAGGCTTTCCAAGTCTCTTCTTCCTCCTTCCTCCACTGCCCCTCGGCCCTGCCCTCCTTCCCTGTAAAAATCTGACCCGTCTTCCTCTAAGTCCTATCTCAGGTATCCCCCCCCCCTTTTCCTAAAGCCCCTCTCCCTGTCTGCACCCCTCTCCATCCCTGCCCCTGCACCAACCTCCCGGAGAAGCGGCCTCGCTTCCTCTGCAGGCCATCGGCATTTTAAGTCTCTCTCACGGCCATTACCAACGTCTTGTGCCCTCGTGTTTTCTCATCAATTGTGACCTTCTCAAGTGCAGGGACCAAGTCTGATTAATTCCTGTGTCCTCAGTGCCTAGTCTAGATAGAACCTGGCCACAGCAGCCATTAATAAACGCTTGTTGAGTTGATTTGAACTAATACTAGGAGGAGAGCGGCATTTCTCCCAGGATGGGACTTCTTAGAGACTAGTCAGGCCATTGGGCAGGTGAGATGTGCATTTGTGTGTGTGCACGTGTGCTCACAGGAGCTGAAAGGTGAGCAGTAGACACCTCCATTACACATGGTGGGAAGTCATTTTTTTTGAGGAAGAAAGTCTATTCACCCCAGGGTAGGATGAAACATCTGGTCTGCCCAGTTGCCTCTGAAACTCTTGAAAATTTGGCCAAGAACTGTCAACATAAAAGCTTCAGATCCTCCCTCCCTGGCTTAGGAGAAGGAGCCTGGGCCGCTGCCCTGCCTCTGTCCCTGGCAGGGCTGGGGGAGGGCGATGCTGATCTGATAGCCTTTCAAACCGTGAGAGGGGAGGCCTGGCCTCTCCTGTCCCTGTAGCCAGGTTGGAGTCCAGTGAGGCACCTGGGATGCAAGGGAGCAACACAGGGTGAGAAGAGCTGGGAAAAGACTCTGGGCCTGATACCGGGCACAAAGCCCAGCCAAACCACAGTAGCTGCCGGCCCTTCTCACGTGTCCTCTAGCTCCGTTCTGCCCTGCTCTCCCCCTTGCACTGCCTTACCCCGCCATCCACCAGTCCTGTCATGAACTGTCCATCCAGTTCGTGTCATGTCACCACGCACACCACTCTCCTGACATGATGCACCACTTCTTCACTTTCTGCTCCACCCTGCATCTCCATGGCACTGCCTCGGGACCTCCACCAGGTTCTCTGGATGTATTTCCCCACTTGCTACACTGTCCCCCCACGGCCTTCACCCCGCCTCTCATCCCATCAGTTACCTCTGCGCCTCCCCATCTTGTAGAAACTCCCTATGCACCGTCGCCACTGCAGTGTCCGTGCACTGCCCTGGGCCTCTGCCCAGCCCGTTCCTGTCCCAGCGTTGCCCCTCGGTCCCTGCCTCACCTCCAGTCCACCCCACACTCCCTCCCTCCCACATCCTGCACCCTGCATTGCTTTCCCACCAGCCTCCCCTCACCGTGCTGGCACTCAGACCGCACGCTGCATCGCCCAGCACAGTCCAGCCTTCTCCAGTGCGGCACTTAGGCGGGTGGGGACTTGGGGAAGAGACTGCATGCTGTTGCAGAGCAGCAGTGGGCTTGCAGCTCCACAGTTCCAGGGGCCCGACCCCGCAGCGTCCTTGTCACCCCATCTCCTGGGCTCTGAGCCCTGCTTCTCCTTGTTCTTGGTTGCCCATGATCCTCAGTTTCCCTTCCTTTTGTCCTCATCCTTCTGCCTCTCCCACCCTGGTAACAGCTGCACTGCCACTTAGCCTGAGTGGGGGACCCTGCAGGTATCAACTGCCCTTCTGCATCTAGGGACCTAATTCCTTTATCCCTCAAGACCACCTCTAACCTTCCTTCTTGACTCCTCCCTCTTTTGGTGGCCTTGCCTCTCCCTTGCCAAGACAGACAGGGATGAAGAAGTCCAAGTCCACTTTGGTCTGCTGGTCCTTGGCTCCCTGGGTCAGTGAGGCAACTTGGCTTCTTCCGAGACTGAAGGAGAGGTAGCCCAGGAGCGGGAGGGAAGAGGGCTGAGGGCTGTGACCGAGTGTGAGGTGTGGAATCTGGCTCAGAGCCCCAGCCCCTCCCTCCAAACATCTGGTAGATATTCAGGTCTAAAGGGGAGGAAGAGGCTGAAGGAGGCTTTTTGGCAATAGCTCTAACTAAGGTGGGTAGAGGCATGGCCATTACTGATAAAAATCAAAGGTGGGCCCCGAGTGGGCAGAGGAAGTGCCTCGATCAGACCCTCACCCCCCAGGGGAAGGGTTCAGGGTCCCTGATGTCAAGTGCTTTGAAGGCCAGAGTGGCAGAGTGGAGGGGGGTGGGTGGGATGGGGCAACAGGAGAGGAGACAGGGGAGACAGACGGGGAGGAGCCGGCTCTGGAGACGCTGCCTCCTGGCCCCTCTGGGTGCCGGGCGGCCCCTGAGTCACAGCTTGGCACCCTTAGAAGGCTCTGAGGACTGCCGCACATCTGTCCACTCCTGCATGGTGTTCTGCAGGGCCTGGGTCTTCTCCTTGTCCACTTGAACGTAGTCCACCTTCTCGTCCGAAGTGACGGAGGATGTGGATGGCTGAGGGACAGAGTGGGAAAGGAGAGGTGGCCGTGAGTCGTCAGTGAGGTAAGGGGCAGGCAGGTGGGCTCTTCCTGAGCTGTCTGACGGCGAGTGGAGGTGGGCCTCTGCCCGGCACTCTGACCGGCCTCAGGAGCCTGTCTTCTTTTTCTGAAACTGGCCTTCAGAGTCTGAACTCCAAACGGCATCCTCCCTCCTGTTTGATGCTACAGCCCCACCAGCCTTCCTGATTTCCCAGCTCCTAGGAGGACTTAGGCCCTTCCTTGGCCTAGTGGATGGGTCCAGGCCTTCATCTCTGCCTCCATCCACCTCCCTGTGGCCACGCATCCAGGGGAAGGACTTTGCTGGGTGCCAACAAGCACCAGCCAGAGGGCTTTGTGTGTGACCCTCGGTGAGCACTCACAGCTGCCCTGTGAGGGGAACTGCGCTGAGGTGGAGCTCCCCACTCCGCTGTCTGGACTGGGAGCTAAGTGTGCTTCCCTCAGAGGGCTCTCCTAGGCCTGGAAGTCCCTTCGGAAGGCCACTGTACCCATGGCGGGGCCCTGGGACCCAGACAGACAGTGAGTGCTCCTCAAAGAAGAGTTCGGGACCAGGGCACAGGATCCCTGAGCCTTGGATCTGTCACTGATTCACTGTGTAACCTCGAGCAGATTGTGTCTCAGTGTGCATTCGTTTGCCCACCTGCACAAGGGGGATGGACTGGCTGAGGAGGTCCCGTGAACCGAGGGTGTCTGTGCACCGAGAGGAAAGAGCCCTCTAAGACCCCGACTAAAGCATGGTCGAGTCATGAGAGGCCAAGTGCTGTGCTTAGTGTTGAGCCCCTGGCACCCCTCCCCCAGGGCCCTGAGAGCGCTGACTCCCCACCCCAGGCACCTTGCGGTGGGGGCTTGGGGAGCTCGGCTGGAAGTCCAGGGCCAGATAATCGACGCTGCCGGTGCTCTTCTTTGGGGCTGGGCTGTTGGTGCCGCTGGGAATGGGAGATGCAGACACGGGGTTTTGCTGTCATAAAGAAGGAAGAAACTTAGTAAGTTCAGGAAACAGACTAAGCTGGAAGAACACAGCTCTAGGAGCAAGAGCTGCGAGCTCACGGAGTGCTGCTCTGAGTCGCGCTGCCCTAGGGACTCCACCTTCTCACTTAAACCCTTGACAATCCTGTGACGTCGGTATTACTACTATTCTTACTTTTAAAAACAAAGATAAAACTGTGGTTGAGAAGTCAAGTGACTTGCCTACAGTTGTATAGCTGGTGAGCAGGAATGGGAGCCAGGTCTGTTTTCTGACTCCCAGACCTGTGCTCACGCCACCGTACCACGCTGCCTCGCTTCTAGGGCATCAGGCCAAACCTCCTCCACGGTCTCCCGGACAGACCCAGCCTTCACTTGCTGGTCCCTAAGAAGGGAGCACGTTTCCTTTATGTGCTGGATGTTGGAAAGTCATCTTCTCTTGCACCAGATCTGCATCTCTGAAACTCCCACCCGTGGCCTAAAAAGGAGCCACACCGAGCAGCCTGCTCCCTCCGGCCCCAGTACCTCAGCGATCTGAACAGAGCTGCCTCCTCCCCAGGCTCCAGTCCCTTCAGCAGCTCTTCTAAGGACACGCTCTAGGGTCCTGTCTCCATCTGGGGACCAAGACCAACTTGTCTTGGATTTTCCTGAAGTCTTATACTCAATGAGAAAGGCCATAGCCCTATGTCCTGTTTTTAGGCTGTGTTACTGGTTGGTTGATTCATTCTTTCATTATTTATGGAGTGCCTCCCAGCTACTGGGCAGCTATTCTCTTTTCAATGAAAATCTCGGGGAAGCAACTTACCACGCGCTGCCTGTTTGTAGCTCTACTGTGGCCTTCCCCACAGTGAGTCCTGTGCAGGTGTGTTCCCCTGCCACTGAGTAGATACTCAGTAAATGCTTACACTCACATACGTGCCCATGCTCATGGGAACAACAGGATAAGGAAATGAAGAGAAGACCTTTTACTTTTCAAAGATTTTAACAGGACAGAGAAGGAAGTTACCTTCGAAGAGTGCTCTATTCATTCTTCTCAAACACCTGTCTAAGCAGTTGGCCTGCCAGACTTCTGGGGCTCCCTCCTGCCCACAGGAAAAGCCCAGACTTCCCAAGACAGCATTCTGGGTCCTTCAAGGTCCGCTTTAGTCCAACCTCACCCCTGCCCACCTCATCTTCAGCCACAGCTAAACGACGATGATTCTCCCCCATGCCCCTCCTCTGCACAGCCACCTCCACCTCTGCCTGGCAAGATCGCCCATCCTTCGGGTGCATCCCTGCAGCACTGCCTCTCCAGGGGCACTGACCATGCCACCTGTGTCACAGTCGTGAGAGAGACAGGCCTTCTCTGCCCCTTAAGATCGTGGCCTCCTGGCGGGCGGGGACCATGCCTTCCTTGCCTCTGACAATCACCCCAGCAGCAAACTAAATCACAAATAACATAGGAACCCCTGGGCTGAGGTGAGTTAGCCAAGCCGGGAAGTGGGGAACTGAGAAGTGGGTCCCAGGGGCCTCACCATAGGGACATAGTTCTCTTCGCTGTCTCCCGAGTCCGTGCTGGTGATGCTCTGCGTGGAGATGGGGCGGCAGTACTGGGAGGAGCTGGAGTTGAAGGTGTGGCTGTTGTGAGAGAGACAGAGTAAGCCCTCAGGAAGTTTTCAGCCTCCAGCTGGGTCCCTGACCCTCACACCCCCAGACCCTCCACCCTCAGAGCTTCACACTCCGTTATCAGTTTAAGATCTGATACAGAGCAGGTACAATTAGTCCCCCTTTATGGATGAGAAAATCAAGCCCAGAGAGATCAAGAGATGTGCTCAGCTACAGCATTAGCATCAGGATGCAGCTTTCCTGACTCACAGGCCATGACCACTCCACTCGCCAGCCCTAACGGCCCTGTTCCAAGCTCCTGCTTCCACAGACAGAAACTCACATGGCCCGAGACCAAGATTTGGTGACAGGTGACTTGAAGGGGAGCTCATCAATGACGGTGTTGTTTCTCAGGTCAAGTGGTGTTGGCTTTGCTGGAGCAGGAACAGAAAGTCAAGTAATCAGCCAATGCTAATGCCACACATACATACACTTACATATACCACACAAGTATATTTATAAATGCCTTCGTATTCATCCCAGTGTTACTACATAGGGAAACTGAGGCTCAGCAAGGTTCTATAATCTTTGCCCACATTGACTGGCCTTGAAGGCATGTCTTCAGAGTCCACATTATATCTTCTTTGCACTGTATCTATGGCAATCATATTTTCAGAATCCAAAACGTGGGGGGACAGTGTATGATGACAGACTGTTCTCCCCAGATCTGTGACTGTATATAAAAACAAGAGATGATATTTGAAATGGAGAAGGCCACCGTGACGGCTCCCGGCTGCTCCTGGTCCAGGGCTGGGGAACCTAGAGCAGAGGAAGGTGAATGCCACGAGGCCCTGAAGGCTTCAATCCAAATGCTAAGACTTTAATTTCCTGCTGGCCAGAACAAGGAGGGCTTCTCTCCGCCCCATTACATACTTCTCCCTGTGAATCCCTGCCACTGATCCAAGGCCCACAGTGGGGTTGAGGCAGACGTGGAGCCTGAAGTACAGCACTTCTTCCCGGTCTAAATGCAGGGGGCATAGATCTAACTTCACTCAACACCCACTGTGTGCCACAGTCAACGCCCTACGTGCTTTCCCTCTGAGCAAAACTGGGAGGCAGGAATTACTATCCCCATTTCACAGATAAGAAAACTGAGGCTCAGAGAATTTAAATGATTTACCCAAAGTCACACACCCAGGAAGTGCTGGATAAGGATTCCACCCACATCTATCTGGTTTGAAAGCTCAAGCCTTTCCATTACAGTATAGCACATCTTTTAATTGACCACTTTGTCGTTTCTGCACTGCCCTGCCCCAGATCTAACACTAATCCCTCAACACTGAACAGCATTTTATACGTGCCTACAGTTTATACATGCTACAGGCCCATCTGTGTTTCACAGACAAAGAAACAAGGCTCACAGGCACAGAGTGCTCTGTCTACAGTCACATGTTGGCAGGTGGCAAGCTGGAACCCAAGTCCGACGTGTCCTTTGGATTCCTGCACTCCTGCCCATCCAGGCTGCTCCAGCAGCCAGTCTCCAGGGTGCCAGATCATTAGGATGGATTTGGAGTGTTTGTGTATGTGTGTGTGCGCGAGTTTGGGGTGGTTTAGGTCCCAGAGGCCACCACTTCCTTGCAAGAAAAGTTCAGGATCCACCTGATCCCTAAATGAATGCAAATAGTCCCTGGACATCGTCCAGAGATGGGACAGGGGAAAGTGGACTTACCTTTCCGGTCAGGTTTGAGGTTGCGGTTGACAGGGGGTGGCTGGATCTCACTTGCTCGGCTGGGGCCTCGGTGCACAGGAAGGGCGGTAGAGGGGTAGCCAAGCGGATCGAAGTGATGGGGACCTGGGCTCATGGGGATGTAGACACTCTGGGCATTATCACTTGCTCGCTCCATGGCCAGGAGGGTGGAGGAACCTGGATTCATGGGCACATAGTTGTCTTCGGAATTGGTGCTATCCGATCGGCCCACAACTGTTTTCCCTGGCTAGGAAGGAGAGTGAAAGAAATACAGCTGTCATTGGCAAGAAGAAACAAGAAAGGTGGGAGAATTTGTATACAGGGTAAGAAAAGTCACGACTGAGTTAGCTGTGCTGTGAAGCTAAAAGGCCGACCCTGGGAAAACCAAGTAAGAAGGTAGAGTGGGAGACAGGGGAAAATGAGGTCTGTGGGTCCCTTCTAGCTTCCATGATCCCTTGGGACCCACTTATGATTTGTGATAAATCTTTAGCATGAAACATCCTTGGCGGCTGGTCCATGAGGCCTTCTGGATACCTGACCAAGGCAGGGGGTAGCACAAGCCATGGACTGCATGGGTTTGGTTGAGGATCTGCCTTCTACCTCAAGTCCAGACTCACCACTGGCACGTCAGCATTTCAGGCCCTGAGCAGGGTGAGGAGCATATTAGAAGCTTTGGCTCTACTGAGCAGGTGACGTCTGGGGCCAGCTGTGCTTCCCCAGTTCAGCTTTTAGTGTGATCCCCACACTGCAGTCAGAGCTGCCATAGAGTTGTACGATGCAGCAACCCTGGCGAGAGCCTTCCTTCAACTCCTGCCCTGTCTGTCCCGATGTACAACTAGGCTGCTTCTGCCTTGATTACCTAATTTCAGTCTTTCCAGTGGGCCTGAAGCCAGACCTTAGTCTGCTCAGCTGGGGCCTGACACCTTGCAGAACTGTGGTCAGCCCCCTGCAGGGCAGCCTGGGATCCTGCGCTCAAACCATTAATCTGCCATGGAGCCTGACTCTCAGCACCACCCTTGCCCGTAGTCTCACACCGCAGCACTCTCCTCCAGGTGAGACCTCATGGATAAGGATGCTGCCTTAGGTGCACCGTCCCAGAGCCGGGGTCCTCTGCATTCTAGACCTCTCCTGCTTACCCACAGGGCTGGTGAGCCTTGGAGTCTAGTGTACCTAAGTACACTCATTTCTTCCAGACTAGGATACCTGTACCTTACTTTCCAAAAAACTCAACCCAGGGTTCTAAAGTAAGACAAGAAGCTAGGCAGGGTCCTAAAATGGAGATGCCATCATTCTTCGGGGCTGTGCCTTTATTTCCACGGGATGTGAACTTTAACCCCCTGAGCTGGCCTGATGGCCCCTGGCTAAGCCGCACTCACCAGGAAAGAACCGACTGCATCACTCATGGACTCGGCAGATCGGCCTGCACTCTCTCCACCACGCTGGGGGTACTCGTAGGACTCACAGGAAGATGCTACGACAGAGGAAGGAAGATCCATGTGCACTCAGTTGATCCACGTGTTGACACTTCCCTAAATCCTCACCGATGCTGCTCAGGGGCTTACTGACACACCGGAAGATAGGACTCCCAACCCCAAGGGATAGGGTATTACTTCTGTCATGTCGCACCTCTGTTCAAAAGCTCCTCCCGGGCTTCTGGATCCAGCTCTGGTGTTAGCATCGGCATCATATCCCTCCTTGACCACTTCTGCCCTCATTTATGCGCCCCTCCTTCAACTCCTGTAGCCCTTACCACCTGTCCCACTCATTCTAGCCATCATTTACACAAATACTATAGTAATAATGATACTGGACGAATATATACATGTTGGTTTTATTTCCCCAACTAGATGTGAGCTCTCTGAAGGTCAGAGACATATTTTATATATGTTTGCATCATTTCAGTTCCAAAGCACAGGGTGATTGATAGAACAGTTGATGGACTAAAAAATCACAAAGAGTACTAAGCCAAGAGTCAGGACCCTGAGGTCCAAGTCCCATCTCTGCCACTGACTGACTTTGCAGCCATGAATAAATCTCTTAACTACCATGGGCCTCATGTGAAATGGAGACAATGAAGCCCCACCAAACTCTCAGGGTCATTACATGGCTTAAATAATAGGACAGATAAGGACAGGCTGCACCTGCTATAAAGCAACATGCAAAATGAAAGGCATTAGTGTTATTGTACTTTTTCATCAAATAGAGGAGGGTATGTGCAGGGCTGGAATACTCTCAATGTAAAATAAGTGGCAATAGAATTTATATACTTCAGATTGAAGTTTATACTTTAACCAAAGAGATTCAAGCGTGGCTTAGAAAATATTTTGTAGATCTAATTTTGTTTGAATAGTCTGTTAGTCCACAGAGGTTTGGCTCCAGTTTGCACTAGTCCTCTAAATTTATTCTTGAAATCTTTGGTTTGATTTATAAATGAATAAAATACTATCATTTGGACTTCTAAAACCATAATACATTGTATCGTGGTTAACCAAGAACGCTCTACCTCCCTTAGTAGAACAGTAACGTCTCTCCAGCAGAGGCTGCTACGCTCTTGCCACTGTGTGTGTCCACTAATAGCCTCAAGTGCTGGAGAACCAACCAGTAGGGGGTCTGGGTGGAAAATGCCTGGACGCGTGAATATCAGTGACCTGGGTGGGCCGTGAGTCTCCTCAGCATGCATGACTAAGGACTAGCAAACCACTGAGAAGCCCTGTGCTACCTCTGTTTCCCCTGGGTCTCGGCTGGAGCTTCTACTGACCTCGGTGAAGTCGGCTGTTGTCCATTGCAGGGAGGGTATTGCGCCTGGGGATGGTGGCGGCGGCCGAGACTGATCTGCCACTTTCACTGACTGGAGGTCTCTGCTGAGGGCTGCCCCATCGAGGTGTTTCTGCCTGACTTGGCTTGGGGGGCCGGGGTGGGGGAGCTATGGCTGAGTCCCCAGGAGTGGCCACGGCCATGGCATTGTGGTTCTTGTCCAGTGTGAATGTCCTAGGGATCTGGTAAGCTGAGAGTGGGGTGGCTGGAACATCCATATTATCTACCAGGAGGTCCCCAAACTCCCGGCACAGGGTGTTGCTGGGCGTCTTGAAGGTGTACACATCCTCGTTATCCGTCTCAGAGCCTGTGAGGCTGCCCTTGGTGTGGCCATGGGAGGCCAGGCTCCGGGGCAGGTCGTAGGTACTGTCTCTGAATTCTGTATTGTGCCGGCTCGGCTTGGGGAGGCTATAGAAGCCGTGGACTTGACCACTGACCCCGTTGACACAGTGTCCATTGCCCTGGGCAAGTTTCTGTACGGCTGTGTCGCTCCTCATGAGAAACGAGGCCCTGGTGCCCTGAGAGAAGCTGGCACTCCTAACAGAGAGAAAGGAAGGAAGGGGCAGAGGGGTTAGAGGAGGCCAGGACTGCCTGCCCAGGGAGGCAGGTTGGCATGTTCAAAGCCCGTGCAGCTAGCTGGTGTGGAAAAAACACAGGATGAGGAGGCAGACAGGCCTGAAGTTTATTTCAGTTTACTAGCTGTGTGACCTTAGGCAAGACACTTTCTCTTTCTAAGCTTCATGTTATGCATCTGCAAAAATGGTGATTAAAAACATACTTGCAAGGTTGTTCAGAAATTAGGCTCTAGTATATCTCGTATATATATGTTCAGTCATTGTCAGCCTTTATCTCTCCTCCACCTCCAAGTGGCAGTGATGAGCAAGGTTGGCCTCACCTCCTCCAAAAGATACCAACAAGCCAGTTATACCCCCACCTGTTCACTGTTTTGAGAACCACAGAATATATACATTTGAACACAAAGGCTGAGAGATAGTGGAAAGACTCAAGAGTCTTGGTTTTCCCATTGTAAAATAAGTCAGCAAATGGGTGTTGATGTTGTAAGTTGTAAAGAACTATTCAAATGTAAGCCATAGATTTTCTACCATGTATTATAGTTTGTTGAGAGGCATTTAGAGGAAGAAATCTCTCTTTCCAGAAGTCTAAATATCTATAGGAAAAACGGCTTCCTATTGGGGATCTATATTCAGGATAGAAAGAGTTTAATTTGTTTAATTTTTTTTTTTTTAAAGATTTTATTTTTTCCTTTTTCTCCCCAACGCCCCCCGGTACATAGTTGTGTATTCTTCGTTGTGGGTTCTTCTAGTTGTGGCATGTGGGACGCTGCCTCAGCGTGGTCTGATGAGCAGTGCCATGTCCGCGCCCAGGATTCGAACTAACGAAACACTGGGCCGCCAGCAGCGGAGCGTGCGAACTTAACCACTCGGCCACGGGGCCAGCCCCTAATTTGTTTAATTTTTAAAAATTTTTATTTATTTTGAGGAAGATTAGCCCTGAGCTAACTGCTGCCAATCCTCCTCTTTTTGCTGAGGAAGACTGGCCCTGAGCTAACATCCGTGCCCATCTTCTTCTACTTTATATGTGGGATGCCTACCACAGCATGGTGTGCCAAGCGGTGCCATGTCTGCACCTGGGATGGAACCGGTGAACCATGGGGCACCGAAGCGGAAGGTGAGCACTTAACTGCTGCGCCACTGGGCCAGCCCCTATTTTTTTCAAATTTAGGTTCTTGGGAAATAAGGCAAGATTGAGCAGTAAAAGAGCTGGGAGGGAAGGGATCTGTGTTAGGTTCCAGCACTGCTAATGATATGCTCTGTGAGCTTCACCAAGCCCCCCTACAAGGTGTGACCTAGTGGGTCTCACTGATTTTTAAGGGCCCAACTGGCTCTGAAGCTCCATAAGCCTTTGGCTTTATAAGCATGGTTTTCAAACTGGACTCTGTTCTTTGTAGGTACCTTGGGAAATGGAGGATGAGGTTCTGAGCAAGTCGGGATCCAGGTCTGCTTTCCTCTCTCTTACATTATGATTCTTTTTTTATTTTATTTTATTTTTATTGAGTTAATGATAGGTTACAATCTTGTGAAATTTCAGTTGTACATTAATGTTTGTCATTCGTGTTGTAGGTGCACCACTTCACCCTTTGTGCCCACCCCCCACCCCACCTTTCCCCTGGTATCCACTAAACTGTTCTTAGTCCATAATTTTAAATTCCTCATATGAGTGGAGTCATACACAGATTATCCTTCTCTAGCTGGCTTATTTCACTTAACATAATTCCCTCAAGGTCCATCCATGTTATTGCAAATGGAATGATTTTGTTCTGTTTTGCAGATGAGTAGTATTCCATTGTATATATGTACCACATCTTCTTTATCCATTCGTCTGTTGATGGGCACTTAGGTTGCTTCCATGTCTTGGCTATTGAAAATAATGCTGCAATGAACATTGGGGTGCATAGGGCTTTTGGGATTGCTGACTTCAAGCTCTTTGGATAAATTCCCAGTAGTGGGATGGCTGGATCGTATGGTAGTTCTATTTTTAGTTTTTTGAGGAATCTCCATACTGTTTTCCATAGTGGCTGCACCAGTTTGCATTCCCACTAGCAGTGTATGAGGGTTCCTTTTTCTCCACAACCTCTCCAACATTTGTTACTATTAGTTTTAGATATTTTTGTCATTCTAATGGGTGTAAGGTGATATCTTAGTGTAGTTTTGATTTGCATTTCCCTGATGATCATCGATGATGAGCATCTTTTCATGTGCCTATTGGCCATCCGTATATCTTCTTTGGAGAAATGTCTGTTCATGTCTCCTGCCCATTTTTTGATCAGGTTGTTTGATTTTTTGTTGTTGAGTTGTGAGAGTTCTTTATCTATTATGGATATTAAGCCTTTGTCAGATATATGACTTGCAAATATTTTTTTTCCCAGTTAGTGGGTTGTTTTTTTGTTTCAATCCTGTTTTCATTTGCCTTGAAGAAGCTCTTTAGTCTGATGAAGTCCCATTTGTTTATTCTTTCTATTGTTTCCCTTCTCTGAGAAGGCATGGTGTCCAAAAAGATCCTTTTAATACTGATGTCAAAGAGTGTACTGCCTACGTTTTCTTCCAGAAGCCTTATGGTTTCAGGTCTCACCTTTAGGTCTTTGATCCATTTTGAGTTTATTTTGGTGAATGGTGAAAAAGAATGGTCAATTTTCATTCTTTTACAGGTGGCTTTCCAGTTTTCCCAGCACCATTTGTTGAAAAGACTTTCTTTTCTCCATTGTATGCCCTCAGCTCCTTTGTCAAAGATAAGCTGTCCATAGATGTGTGGTTTTATTTCTGGGCTTTCAATTCTGTTCCATTGATCTGTGCACCTGTTTTTGTACCAGTACCATGCTGTTTTGATTACTGTAGCTTTGTAGTATGTTTTGAAGTCAGGGATTGTGATGCCTCCCGTTTTGTTCTTTTTTCTCAGGATTGCTTTAGAAATTCGGGGTCTTTTGTTGCCCCATATGAATTTTAGGATTCTTTGTTCTAATTCTGTAAAGAATGTCATTGGGATTCTGATTGGGATGGCATTGAATCTGTAGATTGCTTTAGGTAGAATGGACATTTTAACTATGTTTATTCTTCCAATCCAGTACATGGAATGTCTTTCCATCTCCTTATGTCATCATCCAATTCTCTCAGAAAGGCCTTGTAATTTTCATCATATAGGTTCTTCACTTCCTTAGTTAAATTTACCCCAAGGTATTTTATTCTTTTTGTTGTGATTGTGAATGGTATTGTGTTCTTCAGTTCTTTTTCTGTTAGTTCGCTATTAGAGTATAGAAATGCTACTGATTTATGCAAATTGATTTTGTACCCTGCAACTTTGCTGTAGTTGTTGATTACTTCTAAGAGTTTTCCAAAGGATTCTTTGGGGTTTTCTATATATAAGATCATGTCGTCTGCAAACAGCGAGAGTTTCACTTCTTCCCTCCCTATTTGGATTCCTTTTATTCCTTTTTCTTGCCTGATTGCTCTGGCCAGGACCTCCAGTACTATGTTAAATAAGAGTGGTGATAGAGGGCATCCTTGTCTTGTTCCTGTTTTCAGGGGGACGGCGTTCAGTTTTTGCCCATTGAGTATGATGTTGGCTATGGGTTTGTCATATACGGCCTTTATTATGTTGAGGTAGTTTCCTTCTATGCCCATTTTGTTCAGAGTTTTTATCATAAATGGCTGTTGGATCTTGTCAAATGCCTTCTCTGCATCTATTGAGATGATCATGTGGTTTTTATTCCTCAGTTTGTTGATGTGGTGTATCACGTTGATTGATTTGCGGATGTTGAACCATCCCTGTGTCCCTGGTATGAATCCCACCTGATCCTGATGTATGATCCTTTTGATGAATTGCTGAATTCTAGTTGCAGAAATTTTGTTTAGAATTTTTGCATCTACATTCATCAGTGATATTTCGTGGTGTCCTTGTCAGGTTTTGATATCAGCGTGATGTCGGCCTCATAGAATGTGTTAGGAAGTGTTCCATCTTCCCTAATTTTTCGGAATAGCTTGAAAAGGATAGGTATTAAATCCTCTCTGAAAGTTTGGTAGAATTCCCCAGGAAAGCCATCTGGTCCTGGGGTTTTGTTCTTTGGGATGTTTTTGATTGCTGTTTCAATCTTTTTCCTTGTGATTGGTCTGTTCAAATTGTCTGCCTCTTCTTGAGTGAGCTTTGGGAGATTGTAGGAGTCCAAGAATTTGTCCATTTCCTCTAGGTTATCCATTCTGTTGGCATATAGTTTTTTGTAGTATTCTCTTATAATCCATTGTATTTCTGCAGAGTCTGTTGTTATTTCTCCTCTTTCATTTCTGATTTTGTTTATTTGAGCTTTCTCCCTTTTTTTCTTTGTAAGTCTGGCTAGTGGTTTGTCAATTTTATTTATCTTCTCAAAAAACCAGCTCTTTGTTTCATTTATCCTTTCTACTGCCTTTTTCATTTCAATAGTATTTATTTCTGCTCTGATTTTTATTATTTCTCTCCTTCTGCTGACTTTGGGCTTTATTTATTCTTTTTTCTCTAGTTCAGTTAGGTGTACTTTAAGATTGCTTATTTGGCATTTTTCTTGTTTGTTAAGATGTGCCTGTATTGCGATGAATTTTCCTCTTAATACACCTTTTGTTGTATCCCATATGAGTTGGTATGGCATGTTATCATTTTCATTTGTTTCCAGGTATTTTTTGATTTCTTCTTTAATTTCTTCAATGATCCATTGCTTGTTCAGTAGTGTGTTGTTTAGTCTCCACATCCTTGTGCCTTTCTCAGCTTTTTTCTTGTAATTAATTTCTAGCCTTATAGCACTATGATTGGAGAAGATGCTTGTTATTATTTCAATTTTTTTAAATTTGTAGAGGCTTGCCTTGTTTCCCAACATATGGCCTATCCTTGAGAATGTTCCATGTGCACTTGAGAAGAATGTGTATTCAGCTCTTTCAGGGTGAAGTGATCTATATATGTCTATTAAGTCCAATTGTTTTAGTTTTTCATTTAGCTCCACTATTTCCTTGTTGATTTTCTGTCTGGATGATCTGTCAATTGATGTGAGTGGGGTGTTAAGGTCCCCTACTATTATTGTGTTGTTTTTAACATCTTCCTTTAGGTCTGTTAATAGTTGCTTTATGAATCTTGGTGCTCCTGTGTTGGGTGCATAGATATTTATAGCGTTATTTCTTCTTGATGAAGTGTCCCTTTGATCATTATATATTGTCCCTCTGTGTCTCTCTTTACCTGTCTTATTTTGAAATCCACTTGGTCTGATATAAGAATTGCAACACCTGCCTTTTTTTCCTTGTTATTAGCTTGAAGTATTGTCCTCCATCCCTTCACCCTGAGCCTGTGTTTGTCCTTGGGGCTGAGATGTGTTTCTTGGAGGCAGCAAATTGTTGGATCTTGTTCTTTAATCCATTTTGCCACTCTGTGTCTTTTTATTGGAGAGTTCAAGCCGTTTACATTGAGAGTGATTATTGATGCATGTGGACTTAATGCTGTCAATCTGTCGCTCATTATCTTGTTTTCCTGTGTGCTTTAGACTACCCATTTAATACTGCAATTTCCTATGCTGGGTTTCTTAGATTTTTCCTTATTTATGATTTGTGACTCTGTTCTGTATTTTATTTTAGCGTCTACCTTGAAGTTTGTATTTAGAATCTCGTGTATAATATATTCTATTCTCTGGTGGTCTCTTACTTACTTGACCAATACTGATTTAGACCCTTTGCTCTTCCCCTCCTAAATAATTATTTTCATTTCTTAGTCCAACTCATGTTATGAATTTGTAGTTAGAGTGATAAGATCGTCCTTGCTTTGGTAGTTTCCTTACCTTTACCCTAATGCTATAGTTGAATATTTGCTATCCTGTTCTGGTTCTATCCATCGGTCTCCCTAGTCTGTGGATTGTGACCCCTTTCTCCCTTTTTTATTTTTTCAGGTATGAGAGCCTTCTTGAGGATTTCTTGTAGTGGAAGGCTTTTAGTTACAAATTCCCTTAACTTTTGTTTGTCTGGAAAAGATTTAATTTCTCCCTCATATCTGAAGGAAATTCTTGCTGGATAGAGTACTCTTGGCTGAAGATTTTCATCTTTTAAAGCTTTGAATATGTCACTCCATTCTCTCCTAGCTTGTAGGGTTTCTGTAGAGAAATCCGCTGACGTCTGATAGGGGCTCCTTTATAGGTTATTCTGTTCTTTTTTCTTACTTCCCTGAGTATTCTTTCCTTATCTTTCCTTCTTGCCAATTTTACTACTATGTGCCTTGCAGTAGATCTTTTTACATTGACAAATCTAGGAGATCTGAAAGCTTCCTCTACACACATTTCTCTGTCAATCCCTAGATTTGGGAAGTTCTTTTCAATAATTTTGTTAAGCACACTTTCTGCTCCATTTTCCTTTTCCACGTTCTCAGGAATTCCCATGATCCTTATGTTCTTACTCCTCATTGAATCCACTATCTCTTGGAGATTTTCCTCGTTTTTTTAATTCTTAGTTCTCTTTCTTCCTCCGTCTGGAGCCATTCAGCCTGTCTATCTTCAATTATGTTAATTTGCTCTTCTATGGTGTCTACACGGGCATTCAGGGAATCCGTATTCTGTTTTATCTGGTCCATTGTGTTTTTCATCTCTAGTAATTCTGTTTGATTCTTCTTTATGATTTCAATCTCTTTTGTGAAGTACCTCCAGAACTCGGCTTGTTTCTCTATCTTTCTCTCTACCTCATTGAGTTTTTTTATTATAGCTGCTCTGAACTCATTATCACTTAGTTTACCTAATTCCAAGTCCTCAGGACTTAATTCTATGTTTTTATTGTTTTCCTTCTGGTCTGGGGCTTTTATAAATTGCTGGATGGTAGAGGAGCGGGTTTTTTGCATGGTGGTAGAATTCGGTTGCAGTTACAGCCTGTTGCCACTAGATGGGGGTCAAGAGCCGTGTGTTGTGAGCTCCCTGCCTTCGGGCAAGATGGCTGCGCCCACTGGCTTTCCCGGGAGGGAGGGGCTGCTATTCTCGCACACTGGTCTGGAGTCAGATCAGTTCTGTTCTCTGGTCTCCTGAGGCCCTGGGTTTATGGGGTCCCCACGGATGGAAGCTTTCCCCCCGTCAGTGGGTTTCCACTGGACCAGTGGCAGGAGTCCTGGCTGATCTCCCGGTCGTGCAGCCCCTCCCCTGCTCATTCCCGACCGGTGCAGCAGCGATCACAGACTCTAGGGCGGGGAGCGATGTTCTCTCCTACCATTCCAGCGCCTCCGAGGCCGTAAGTAAGGCTTATGATCTCCGCCTTCTTGGTATTGTAGGTCTCTAACGTGTTGGCATTAGATTTATTCTCTGAAATTCAGTTTTTCCAATCCTTTGTTGTATTTTGGAGGGGAGAGAATCCCGGGTCAGCTCACCCCGCCATTTTGCTCTGCCCCTTCTCCCATTATGATTCTTTATAGGATTTAATTTGGGGAAAAAAGTAAGAATCATTATTCTAGAACAATCCTTTATAGCAGTGATTCTCAGACTTTTGGAGGCTTTAAGCCTCTTTAAGAAGCTGATAAAAAGCTCTTGGCACTTCTCACCAGAATAAGGTAAGTCTTGTATACATATAAATTTGCATGCTATATCTGGGAAGCGGGGGGTGGGTGTCATAATCCTGTGAGACCAGTCCATGGAACTTCTGCCTTATACAAACTCTTTCAGCTCTCGGGGAGCTTGTTATTTATGGATGTGGCCACCAGATGGTGGTAGACAACAGATCCCAGCAGCTTAGAAAAAGGAAGGGAAACAGGTGTTTAGGCCAGGCTCTCTCTCATGTAAACTTGCATCCTTGATAGCTGGGAGTTCCGTTTC
Organism: Equus asinus; assembly: GCF_041296235.1. Taxonomy (NCBI): domain Eukaryota; kingdom Metazoa; phylum Chordata; class Mammalia; order Perissodactyla; family Equidae; genus Equus; species Equus asinus. The sequence continues at coordinate 79,998,659 of NC_091809.1, read as the reverse complement.
AGTCCTCAAACCTTCCGCAGCCCTCTTCTCTAGAACTCTGTGTTCTTTCTCTCTTTCTGTTCCATTCCACACACATAACCAAGCCAACAGCCATGGGCCTAGATCATTGAGCAGCTAACCTTCAGATAATGGAGTGCTCGGAGCAGAGGATGGAGGAGCTAATGGTAGACATAAGGTGTTCACGTTGTTCACATTTGTCTTTGGTGCCTTTCATTTTGCCTTTTGGAATTTCCCACTTTCTGTTGGATGCCCCCATCTGGATTTGTTCATTTAATGAACATTTACTGACATCCCACCTTCCACCTGGGCCAGGAACAATGGATACAGAAATGCCTCCTGCCCTAGGGGGCACAGCAGTGGAAGAGGTGACATGCATGCAAATCATTATAATCAAGTGGGTGAGTACCCAGTGGCTGACAGATCTATGGTGGTGGTGATACAGACCCTCCCTGGTGGTGGTGACACAGAATGTCAGGGGAGGCTTCTTCTGAGCTAGTCTGGCAACTGGCCAGGCAAAAGGCAAGAGAAGGCAAAAGGTGCTCTAGTTAGAGTCACAAAGAAGTAGAACACATCCTAGCAAGGTCAACGAACTGCAAGCTGCTCAGGCTGCAGCAAGCGTGCTAGGAGGTAGGGCTGAGAGCCAGGGCTGATGAGGATGGGGGGCCCCTGAAGGATTTAAGGGGGTTGGGGAGAGCATCACAGGTATCCTGCAGTAGGCTTAAACATATTCAAGAATGAACTCATCATCTTTCTCCTGACTCTCCTGTCCTGGGAATGGCACCAGTCACTCGAGAAACCTGGGAGTTACAGACATTACAATTTCTCACTCAAAAACCCCATCAAGTCCTACTGAATCCACCCCAAATCAGGTCCTCCTGATTTTTTTTCTGCCATTAATGAAAGGGCTGGTAACGAGTCTCCCCACCATCTGCCTGGGACCTCTCTGATCTTCTCTACACCCCCACTGACATTTACTTTCCTAACTTCTCGGCTTAACCATTTTCAGTACTGCCTCATTGCCTTTACGACTAAGCTGTATTTCAACTCCAACGTGTCCCTCCAATCTCTTCTCCCTAATTCACCTTCCCACTCTAGGATCCATTCAGCCAAACTTCTCAGTGTTCCCTGTATGCCCCATGCAATCAAGCCTCTAGGGTTTGTGGTGGTGTTCGCTCTGTCTGAAACAACTTCAATCTGGCAAGCTCCGACTCCTATTTATCCTTCAAACTCAGTCAAATTGCACACCTTTTAAAGTTGTTTCTTACATCCTCTACTTCAGAGCATACTCAATCACCTGCTCAACTCTGTTCTTGGAGCAGGTGGTAACTGTTACCTGTGTTACATACCATTGTTACTTGTCTCCTACACCAGACTGATTTCCTCGAGAACAGAAACTGTGTCTTATTCATTTTTCTCTCCTCAGCACCCAGATTAGTGCTTGTCACATAGTGAATAATGAATAAATATTTGTTGAATGGACAAGCAAATGAATGTATAAATAAATGAGTAAAGAGAAGTGTTGGTGCTGCCATCCCCTTTCCTAAGCATGGCCTAAACCCTTTGGATCAGCAGATCAGAACTCTTCCCCCTTCAATACCCACTAGCTTATGTCCCCACCTCCCTCTGCTCCAGCATCCTCTGCTCTAGCTCACAGAACTACTCACTCAACCCTAAACACGTCCCACATGGTCTATCTAAGCTCTAGCCCTGGGCTTGCATTATTTACCTTTCTCTGGAATGCTTCCGTGACGCATCAAAATCTTACACAAAGTGCAAAAGAAGCCCTTTTGCTCCACAAAGGTTTTATAGGTCCTCTAATTCTCCTTTTCACTTCAACAACTCCTTCCTCTTTGCTCCCGCAGCACTCTGTGCTTCCAGCGTAACACTTACTCTGCCTTCCGTTTTGGGTCTGTATCTTTCCACTTCTCCCAGACCCTGTGCTCCTGGATGGCAGAGACCATATCCTGTACCCTGGCTGGTGCCTGGCATGTGGGAGGTGAACACTGACGCTTGTTGAGGGGGACTGATCATTACTTCAAGAGCTGGGTAAGAGTTGTTGAACAAGGGAAACCTACTTGCCCAAAGCTACATACTCAGATGGTAGCAGGACTGGCTCCAGCAGGCAGGTCTCTGGACTCCCTGCTCAAGGCTACAGTGTGCTCCCTCTGGGCAAGAATCGAGAGAGAGAAATTCTGAGCAAGTCCCATGGCTTTGACTACTTTCATGAAGACCTTGACTGAGGCCTATGTCACCATAATGTCCCGTGTTTCTTGCATGGGATGGATCCCTGGAAGCAGTGGATTTGGAGAGAGGCCTCTCTTCCAGGGCTGTGGGCTGACAGAGGCCTCCTAAAATGGGCATGGTACTGTGCCAGGCACATCACAAGTCACGTCACTCTTAATCCTCCTGACAGTTCTGAGAGACAGGTTTGTATCAGATGAGGAAAACGGTAAATGGCAGAGTTGATACAGGAAGATACTTGAACACAAGCATGTAGGGGAGCTCCCTGGGGGCAGAGAGAAATTTGGAAGAAGTACTCCCTCAAGCCAGCAGCTCAGTGCCTCTCCTCCTCAGTCCTGGCTGCCCGCACACGGCTCCAGAGTCTGTTGAGGGGCGAGGGGGTATCACACTACCTCTTGCACCGTGGTCTTTGGTCTTCATATCAACCCCAAATCTCTCCCTTATCTTTTAGGAATGGTTTTCTAGTTTTCCTGGCCATTTTATTTTGCAATTGTTCTTTGGTACAATTTTATGTAATTTTGCGTACCACACTACACCGCGATCTTGTTCTTTTCCATCCTACCAGACTCCAAGCACCTTAATGATGAAGGGCCCAGTTTGATTTTTAATGGATATGTTCCTATTTAAGGAAAGCTAATATGTAAATGCTCGTAAGTCAACTGACCACCATTTACATCTCTGAAGCTGTCACTGGTAACCCTGAGAGGTCATTTGGATCACCTGCCTGTATTTTTACCCATCCCAAATGGATACTTCCCATGAGAGAAGAAAACTCAGAAAATTCTGCCTCACAATCTCTAAGAGGTGAAGCGATCTTGTATCTCAAACCCACCTGGTTGCAACAGTGAGCCTGCTTTTCTCTGTGGTTACAGAGCAAAGCTTTATATGTGAAAGTAAACGAAACGAAAAGTTGTATATTCTGCCTTTGGTCAATCAAAGCCACAGGGAGAATGAGTCAGAGAAGCCTTAGAAATGAGGAATCACAGGTAAGTCCTCCACTGACATTGCTGATTTCACTTGTTGCCCACCATCTTTCTGTGGAATGGTATTGCAGGGTCAGTGACTCTTTCATTCTGGACTCTCGTCCTTGAAATTTCACTTCCTCCAACCCTCACCAGAATTATGGCTTTCCAGGGCATGTGGCTCACCATAATGTATCACCTGTTATAGGTTTAACAGCCTCCTTGATATAAAAAGACAGAGACCAGCTAGAATCTGGAATGAGGCCCCAAAGCTGGAGGGCAAAAATAAAAATAAATCCAGTGAGGCTAATTTGTCTTTGAAGACAAAAAGGACTCTGCTTGTCTTGTCAGTGTCAGTTCAAAACTCCTTCGATTGCCAAGAGTTACTATTCTGATGAGTTACTTATTTTAGCTCAATGGAAGAGCTGGATTTTGAGAACTGAAGTTATTTTAACCGGAATACATATTAGGTAGTACTTGAAGGAAGAATAGTGGCTAGTCTGTAGTAAAACTAATGATAAATAATTCAGGGTTTTATCTCTGAGGTGCTTAATTTACATCAGGTTCCCCCATAAATGTAAAAAGGAACAGAAAGAGGGCTGGTATTATCAGCCTCAGTAAGTACTATTTCCTGTAATAATCCAATCGGGCATATTTATGTCCATGCTACGCAGAGATGAATGGGCTGGTTCTCTCTTCAAAGCGCCTACTCAAAAGTAACTCCATAAGATTATTTTGGAGATCAAATGAGGTAACTAATATAAAAGCGCTTTGTAAACTGTAATGCATTATTCCTTTTTTCCAGAGCACTTGGTATGTAATGTGAATATCAGACACAGTGCAGGACTAAAGTCCATCCACACATTTGCCAACCCCTGGTGGTGTTAGTCTTTTTAATTTTAGCCATTTCAGTAGAGATGAAGCAAAATCTCACTGAGGTTCTAATTTGCATTTCCCTGAGGATTCAGCATCTTTTCATGTGCTTATTGGCCATTCCTATTTTTTACTTTTTGTGAAAAGTCTGTTCAAATCTTTTGCCCATTCATTTAAAAAAAAATTGGGTTGTCTTCTATTGAGTTGTAATAGTTCTTTACATATATATATATATATATATATATATATATGTGTGTGTTCTGAATATTTTGTGACTTGCCACTTTTTTTAATGGGGTCTTTTGAAGAGCAAACGTTTTAACTTTGATAAAAACTACTTTGCTTTTTTCTTTTATGATTCCTGCTTTTTGTATCCTATATAAAAATCTTTGCATACCCCAAGATCAGAGGTGTTATCTTCTAGAAGTTGCATAGTATTTGACTTTACATTTAGGTCTCCGATACATTTAAGTTGATTTTTGAGTAGTGTGACATGAAGTAAGGGTTCTTTTTTCATTCCTAAATGGATATCCAGCTGTTCCAGCATCATTTGTTGAAAAGACTTTCATTTCCCTACTGGCAACTCTTGTCAGAAAACATACATCCTCCCCTCAGCCCCGAACAGTTCTAGAGATGTACCTCTTTTCCCTTTCATCAATACAATACTATCTTGACTACTTTAGTTTGACAGGAAGTCTTGAAATCAGGTAGTATAAATCCCCTAACTTTGTCATTGTTCTTTTTAAAATCACTTTGGCTATTCTAGATTGTTTGCATTTTCACATAAATTTTAGAATTAGCTTGTCAATTTCTATGAAAAACCTTGCGGGGATTTTTATTTGGATTGTGTTGATTCTATAGATCAATTTGGGAAGAATTATCATGTTAATACCTGTACTGGGCCTTCCAATTCATACTATAGTACATCCTTCTCCATATGTAGGTCTGTAATCTCCCCCAGCAACATCTGACAGTGATTTCAGTGAGCAGGTCTTTTGTTAAATTTATTCCTAAGTAGTCCATGTCTTTTGGCATCATTAGATGGAGAATTTTTAAAAAGTTCATTTTCCAATTGTCTGCTGCTAGTATGTAATAATTAATTTTTGTATAATAACTTTTTATTCTTTGACCTTGCTAAATTCATCTATTACTTCTTGTAGTTGTTTTCTAGATTCTTTAGGACTTTTTATATAAACAATCAAGTTACCTGCAAATAGAGACAGTACTATATCTTCCTTTCCAATCTTCATGTCTTTTGCATCTTTTTGTTCCCTTCTTGAACTGGCTGAAATCTCTAGTAATGTTGAATAGAAGTGGTAAGAGCACAGTATTTTCTCCTTGTCCCCAATATCAGGGAAATATGTTTACTATTTCTCCATTAGGTATGATATTACCTGTACACTATCCTTAGAAGCCCATTATTAGTTTGAAGAAATTCTCCTCTATTCAGTTTGCTAAGAAATTTTTTTTATGAGGAAGTACTGTTTTGTCAAATGCTTTCTCTGCATTTATTGAGGTGATGATTATATGATTTCCCTCCTTTATTTTCTTAATGTGATGAATGATATTGGTTGATTTTTGAATATCCAACCAATCTTGCATTCCTGTGATGAACACTACTTTGTTATGATGTCTTATCTCTAATGATGTATACACACACATATATTCCCTAATATATATATTATTCCTAAAACACACACATACATATGTGTATGATATATGTGTGTGTGTATGTTATTTTTTTTAGTTGAATTCTATTGCTGATACTTTTTTGTAGGAAAAAAAGGATTTCTGCATCTATATTCACAGGGAATATTGTTCTGTAATTTTCTTTTCTGTAATCTTTGTCAGGTTTTGGTAGTAGGGTTATGCTGGTTTCATAAAATGAGTTACAAAAGATTCCCTCTTCTTACATTTTCTAAAAGAATTTGGGTAATATTTGTGTTATTTTATGTTTGAATATTTGACAGAATTCACCAGTTAAACAACCGGGGCCTAGTTTTCTAGGTACTTCCTGGGAGAAATGCAACAAATGCCCACATAAAGATTTGTTAGTGACTATTTATGTACAAATCATTTTAATTTGTAATTGCCCAAAATGGAAACAACCTAAGTGCCCATCAACATGTGAATAGATAAATAAATTGTGATATAAGAATACATTGAATTACTACTCAGTAATAAAAAGAAACAACTAATGATACATGCAACAACATGGATGAATCCCCAAAGTATTAGGCTGATTGAAAGAAGTCAGGAAAAATAGTAAATACTGTATGATTCCATTCAAATAAAATTTTAGAATATGAAAACAATATAGTGACAGAATATTGTCAGTGGTTCCTGAAGAATGATGCAGAGAGAGGATGGATTACAAAGGGGCATGAGGAAAGTTTCTATCTATGACACTGACTGTACTTCAACTACCCCTCAAAAAATGGAAAAGAAAAGGAAAAATAAGGGAGAGGGGAGAATCTTAGATCTGAAAAATCAATTTAAAAAGTTATCCAAACCAAGCACAGAGAGGAAAAAAGATTGAAAAAAAATTATTAGTATCAGTGACATATGGGTCAGTATCAAGTGGCCTAGCCTATGAATAATTGAAGTCTCAGAAGCAAAGCAGAGACAGAATGGGGCAGAAAAAAACCTTGAAGAACTAGTGGTATAAATCTGGCTGAACTGGATCAAAAACAGCAACACGTTAAACCAGAAAGGTAAGTGAACCCCAAACAGAGTAAACACAAAAAAACCCACACATACGGCAGCATAATTAAATTGCTAAAAAACAAAGATAAAGAAAAAAAATCTCAAATTAGTCAGAGGCCCAGATGGCCAAAACAATCTTGAAAAAGAAGAACAAGGTTAGAGGTCTCACACTTCCTGATTTCAAAACATATTACCAAGTTACAGTAAATACAGCATAAAGTGTGGTACTGGCATAAAGACAGACACATAGACCAGTGGAATAGAATAGAGAGCCCCAAAATAAAACCTCGCATGGATGGTCTAATGATTTTCAACAAGGGTGCCAAGACCATTCAGTGGGGGAAAGGACCGTCTTTTCAACAAATGGTGCTGGGAACACTGGATACCCACAAGCAAAAAAATGAAGTTGGATCTTTACCTTACACCGTATATAAAAATTAACACAAAACAGATCAAAGACCTAAATGTAGGCACTAACACTATAAAACTCTGAGAAGAAAACATGAGGAAAAGCTTCTTGACATTGGATTTGGCAATGATTTTTTTATATATGAACACCAAAAGTACAGCAACAAAAGGAAATATAGATAAACTGGACTACATCAAAATTAAAAACTTCTGTGCATCAAAGGACACAATCAACAGAATGAAAAGGCAACTTACAGAATGGGAGAAATATCTGCAAGTCATATATCTCGTAAGGGATTAATACCTAGATATTAATCTACAACAACAACATCAAAACAATAAAAAATGGGCAAAGGATCCGAATAGACATTTCTCCAAAGAAGATATACAAATGGTCAACAAACAAATGTGGTATATATACATGCAATGAAATATTATTCAGCCTTAAAAAGGAAAGGAATCCTGACACATGCTACAAGATGGATGAACCTTGAGGACATTATGCTAAGTGAAATAAGCCAGTCACGAAAAGGCAAGTACTGTAAGATTTCACTTATATGAGTTACTTAGAGAAGTTAAATTCATACAGATAATAGCAGAAAGGATGTTGTCAGCAGCTAGGGGGAAGGAGAAATGGGGAGTTGTTTAATGGGTGCAGAGTTTCAGTTTTGCAAGATGAAAAGAGTTCTGGAGATTGGTTGCATAACAATGTGAAAGTACTTAACACTACTGAACTGTACCTTTAAAAATGATTAAAATGGGGCTGGCCCAGTGGTGCAGTGGTTAAGTTTGTGCACTCTGCTTTGGCAGCCCAGGGTTTGTGGGTTCAGATCCCAGGCACAGACCTACACATTGCTCATGTGTACATCAAGCCATGCTGTGGTGGCATCCCACCTACAAAATAGAGGAAGACTGGCACAGATGTTAGCTCAGCAACAATCTTCCTCACCGAAAAAAAAAGAAGAAGAAGAAGAAAGAAAAAGAAAGATTAAGATGGTAAATTTTATGTTATGTGCATTTTACCACAATTTTTTAAAAAGGGAGCAAAAAATCATTCAAAGGAAGAAAGATACATCACATATAGGAAAATGAGAATCAGAATAACAACTGATGTCTCATTAGAAACAATGACAACAGAAGACTATAGAATTGGTATTCTTTAAAATGCTGAAAGAAAATAAAACCATCATCCCAGAATCTTATACCCAGTAAAATATCTCTCAAAAATGAAGGTGAAATAAAGATATTTCCAGATAAATGAAAATTGAGAAAATATATTATGAGGAAACTCACATGGCAAGAAATAGTAAAGGAAGCTCTTCAGGCTGAAGTGAAATAAACCCATGTGAAAATCCCACTAGATAATGTTTAATACTTGCTTCCAACACTCATCCATAATTTAAAGAACTTAGGAGGGAAAAAATGGTCTTTTATAATTATGCAGATATTTACTATTTTTGCTGCTCTTCCTTCCTTCCTGAAGATCTTAGTTTCCTTCTGGTACTATCTTGCTTCAGCCTAAAGAACTTATTTCTTTAAATTAGATCTCCTGGAAATTCTCTTATCTTTCTTTCATCTGAGAATGTTTTAATTTTGTTTTTATTCCTGAAGGATACCTTTGTAGGCTGTAGACTTCTGGGTTGAGAGAGTTTTTACCTCCTTTGCATTAATTTCAAGTGTGTTTTCCTTTATCATATGGAATATTGTTATAATATGGGTTTTTAAATCTGTATCTGATAATTCCAACATCTGGCTTATGTTGGGATTGACATCTGTGTTTTCTCTTGAAATCTAGTTACATTTTGCTGGTTCTCTGTATGCTGAGAAATTTTGAATTATAACCTGAATGTTGTGGTATTATGTCGTGTAGACTCTGGGTTCTGTTACAATCCCTGGAAGAATGCTGATGTTTTTCTTTTTGTAGGCAATACACCTGGTTAGGTTCAGCCTGCAAGTGTTGATCCTTGTTCTCTGTGTGGTAGTGCAAATCTGTTTAGTTCACGAAGCCTTTGCTATGCTGGTTTTGGTCTGTCCCACACTTAGAACTGGAACTCCTAAGCTCTTTTTCCGAGTTTCTCTCTCCCCCCTAAATTTCACCATGTCTTCACTCATTATCCATTTTCTTTCCATAAATTAAAGAAATTCAGACAATTATTTTAAAGTCTTTGTATGCTAACTCCACAATTTGGGTTTATTTTTGTTTGTTTCTATGAACTGAGTTCAACTATAGGTCAACTTTTACAATTTCTTCATGTGTCTAGCCATTTCTCATTGTCTACTGAACATTTTGAATGATACGTTATAGGAATTTCCTTTATAGAAAAAATATGTAAATTGGACCCAGCCCAGTGTGGGTCCCTTCTTTTAAGAGTCACATCTCTTCCAGTTTCTGTCTGCTTTATGATTGCTCCTCGGTGCTTTAAACAGCTGTTTTTTTAAAGTTTTGTCCAGAGTTTATAACTGTTACAGGATGTTTAGTATCATACAAGCTACTCCACTACTATTAGAAATTATATAGTTTTTCTGGACTGAAGAAAGCTTCCTTCCCACCCCCCAACCCCCCTTAGAATACTGCAAAAAATGTTTGAACTTCATTTTTCCAAAAATCTCCCTGGGAACAAAGAGAACAGATTATTGGTTACCAGAGGGGAAAGGGGTTAGGGGGTGGGCACAAGGGGTAAAGGGGCACATTTATATGGTGACTGATCAATAATAATGTACATTGGGGGCCGGCCTCGTGGCCGAGTGGTTAAGGTCACGTGCTGCGCTTTGGCAGCCCAGGGTTTCGCTGGTTCGGATCCTGGGCGTGGACATGGCACTGCTCATCAAGCCACGCTGAGGTGGCGTCCCACATGCCACAACTAGAAGGACCCACAACTAGAATATACAACTATGTACTGGGGGGATTTGGGGAAGAAAAAGCAGAAAAAAAATAATAATGTACAACTGAAATTTCACAATGTTATAAACTACTATGACCTCAATAAAATAAAAAAAAAAATCTCCCTGAGATCCTGCTTATCACCTTCTTGCTCCCACACCCACACAAGTGAAAACAATGACAGAGAAAAGCACAGTTTGGTCAAAGTCCTACAATAAAGCTGCTTCCCCAGCTGCAGATAAGTTCTATCTCCTCCATTATGTTCTCTCTCTACAACACAAATTTGTTCAAATATTTATTATGCACCTACTGTGTGCCCTGGGTCCCATCTTCAAAGAGCAGTAATATAGTAACATAAAAACCGATACTATGAGGCAGAAAGTTCCAAGTGCTGTGAGAGACAGAATCAAAAACTGCCATGAGAATTCAGAGTAGAAATGAACTCCAGCTAGGAAGATAAAGAGAGGTTTTACAGAGAGTGTAGAGAGCGGGCCCTAACTGCTAGTTCAAGCAGAGACATTTATATATTTGTTCTGTTGCTTTAGCGGCATCACGGGAGTGAAGGTGGTGGCGGTTGTTAATATTATATAAGACCTTCTACTTAAAGTGTGATGTGCAGACAATCTGCACTGGCATTACTTGTAGTTTAGCATGAAGGCAGGCTCTCAGGACCCACACAGGCCTACGGAATCAGAACCAGCATTTCAACAAGACCTTCAGGTATTTCATATGCACATGAAAGTTTGAGAGGCACCAATATAACAGATTTTGTCTTTCACTAGAACTATGATTGTAAGGCCTCCCATTCTCTACCCCCAGGCAATCATACATGTCGTAGAAGGGGATGGGGCACAGGAACACTGGCGATGTGTATGGACTGTCTACTGCTGGGTCCTTTATGTATGTTTTGTCATTTTATGTTCACTAGTAAGCCTCTGAATTAATCATTCCCATTGTGCATATAGGGACAGTGAAGGTCAGGAAGGTTAAATAAGTGGCCCCAAGGTCAAAAAGAAGTGGCAGAACCTGAGTTTGAACCCATATCTGACTGACTCCAAAGCCTATAAGATGATTTCATTAATCCACAGTGTCTCTGGTCTGTGCTTCAGGAGAATCAGGTGCTATTTACAGCTCTGCCACTAACTTGTGATCTTGGCTAATCCATTCTACCTTTTCAGAACTCAGCTCTTCATCTATAAGTTGGTGAAGGCTGAACTAGTGAAAGTTCACACAAATGAATCATGCTGCTTCAGGAAAATTGGTATCTGAGGCAGCCTTAAGATGAGTGTCGGGAGCCTCTGCTGTGTGATGGTAAATAACTCAGAAATCAGAACCACAGTAGCATAGTGTCGAGAAATGAGTACAGGACCAGAAATGAGAAGATCTGGGTTCTAGTCCTACCTCCGTCATGTATTAGTTGTGAGTCTCAGTTTCTTCATCTATGAAATGGAGCTAAATGATCTACACTGGCTATCTCTCAGTGTGTTCGGCTGGTTCAAGAGAGATTATACATGAAAATATTCTATGATGTAATATATTAACACAGCCAATTCTCTAATAGCCTTAATTTTCATAACGCAAGTTAGACACTTCTAAATTAATTAATTAAGGAATATGATTTGTAATCTGCCAGCCCTGGTAGCAATTGGGAACCAGCTCTGGCAGGGCCAATGAGCTCTGTGCTTTTGTTTATCCCAACAATGAGAATAAAAGGCAATAAAAATATGTACAGGCTTTGTACCTGTGAGAGAGCTGGTGGTGTTAGAACGACAAAGACTATTACTCTAAAGCAGCGAATCCTAGCTCTAGAACTTTCTGTGACGATAAAAATGTGTGCTTTCTGTATTATCCAGCATGGTAGCCACTAGCCATGTATAGCTATTGAGCACTTGAAATGTGGCTAGTGCAATGGAGGAACTTAATTTTAAATTTTATTTAATTTTAATTCACGTCTAAATAGCCACATGTGGCTAGTGGCTACCATATGGAACAGTGTAGCTCTAGAACAAAAGTGAAATATGGATTTGCTCAATAATATTAAGGTTTTATAGTTATACTCTTAAGGCCAACAAGTAAATTGACTCTTTTTTTTCCATTCTGAAACTCTAGCCCTCAATGCCTTTTTTTCCTCAAATTAAACAAAAAAATTTTTATAGCACGATTTTTGATATTGGGAGGTCTCTGTGGAATCCAATTATCACTGTATAGCAACACAGATGATACCAGTAAAATGTAAAGTTTATCTAAGCAAAAAATGGTGTTTTTTCCTATAAATATGTATTTGCTCACATGAAAAGAGGTAATATTTTACTCCCTTGTCTTTAAAATTAAAACACAGAGACTGAAAAGTAGCAGGCCCTGTGAGTGGTCACTCAAGCAGCTATTGCCCATGGCAGTCTCCTACCTTGCATTTTCTGCTCTCCGGCTTATGCACTGGTGCAAGTAGAGATACTCCTGAGGTGCACTGGTGGACAAGGTGGGCTGCATGTGGTTCGACACAGGGGGTTCAAATGTGAACAAGGTTGGCTGGCTGGAGTGCGATGGGGCTGAGGATTTTCGTTCTCGGAGAAGGTGCTGATTGGAGCTGCTGAGCTCAGCTGGAGAAGAGCGGGGGCCGTGACTGGCTGAGGAAATGTTTCTCAGGGAGTCTGTGAAAAGGAGAAAGAGCTCTGTGAATGAAAAAGGAAGGAAAGGAGTCCTTGTCCCTAAGTGGCTGTCAGAGGAAGAAGAAATATTAAGAGCAGAGGCAGTGATCCAGCAGCAGCATTCTTTCCCTCTCTGCCCCCAACCCCCAGCAAGGAGGGCTGTGGCCTCCTGGCTCTGTACCTCTGTACTGCTCCTGGAGTCACCTGGAGGCCACTCTCTATCACAGCCTGGGCAGGTACTGCCCAGTATCTGCCCCGACTTCCAGGAGGTGTGGCTACCTGTGGCCCAGGAGTGCAACTCTGGCCCTCAGGTAAGGCCAGTCACTGGTGCAGTGAGTACCACTGCCTTCCTTCTTTTTGCGGGCTCCTGCTATCATCACCTCCCTCAAAGCGAAGGCTGGCTTTGTTAAATGAAGCTTTGCTTCCCGGAGACTCACTCATTGAGGCCCTGGGCTGTGCCTTACTGTATTAATGATAAAAGCACAAATGTATGTGGAGCTGTCCCTTAAGACTGGTCCCAGCTCCTTCTGTCTGCCCTTTCAAGTCCTCTGAGGACAGCGATGTTCCTCACTGCCCAACTCTTGTACCCACCACTCTCTATTGGCCTTTTTTCTCTTAACTCTTATCTTAAAGTCTCGTCTGTTGTGTCAGAAAGGAAGCGAGGTATTAAAGACAGATAATAGCTTAGAGTGCTACACCCGAAGCCGAGGGCATTATTCATTTGGCTGGCTCTCTAAGCTGAGTCCAAATTCCTTAGCATAACATACAAGGCCTTTCACAGTCTGACCTATTTCCTGCTTTTCTCCTCCCATACCAAGGCATATGGAAGCTTCATCAGTCCCTGAACACACCAGCTCCTTTTATAATTCTTTGTTTTGGCTTACTCTGTTCCTTCTGCCTGGCTTTCTCTTCTACTCTTCTGGCGCTCGTATGCAGACTTTAAGACCATACACGGATATCGTATTCTCTCTGAAACCTTCCTGCACTCGGTCTTCTGGGTGCCAACAGCACTTGGCCCATGCTTCGTTATATCCACTGTCACTCTGCTTCTCTGCCTCGCCCATGGGTTTCTAAGAACAGTGACTGATGTTGTTACCTCTACATTCCCAGCGTTTACCTAATAAAGACCAGGTACATAGAAAGTTCTTAATCTGTGTTTGCAGAATAAACAAAAACAATAATTCAGCATACAGTAATTCTAAGAGTGAAATTTTTTGTTCAAAAGTAATAAAGGTTTAAAGATGTAATTTCTGGTGATGTGATAACTAGTGGGGGATAATGTTTTAGTGGTGGTGATGGTTGCCTTCTATGGTTATTCAAATCATTTCAGAGGGGACATAGTTCTGTTTCCACTCCCTGTTATCTGACCTATTTCAAGCTGTACCCTTCTCATGGCCCTAGGCAGGACCACCAGCTCTACAGCATTAATTACTCTCCAGTCTTTCTGATGCTAGGCAGGACAACTTCTGCCAGTGTACAACAGAGAAAGGCCAGAAGCCTCTGGGGAAAAACAATTCCATTGACAGCTGTATTGACCTCCAAAATGAATTCCCATTATAGATCTTGTAGTGAACTGAACGTTTGTTAACAAAATCAATGGCTTCATTACTCCATTAGATTTGCAAGATGAACTCTCTAATGGCAGAGGAGAGAGGGTTTAAGCTGGGGACAGAGCAGCCATGGCGCCAGGGAATGAAGACAAGCTGCTACCTGAGAAGACACAGGGAAAGTGCAAAGAGAAAGCCTCTGGTGCAATTCTGCATTTTCCGTGGTCCTCCTGGATGCCTCTTGCTCTGCCCAGCCCTTCAATGGGACATTCTTCAGGGTTCTGCCCCAGACTCTGCTGTGGCTTCACGCTCACTCTGGGGACTCTCCTGGGTCTACTCTCACAGCTTCAGTTACGACCTACATGACGACATCTCTCAAATCTTAATCTCTAGCTCAGTTCTCTCGCTTGGGCTCCCTGTTGTATATCCCTCCGTCTTCTGGGCATCTCCATTCAGATGTCCCAAAAGCAGGTCAAGCTCAACAATCTAAATTGAACCCCTCATCCTCCTCCTGTGTTCTGTCTCAGTGAAGTACAGCAACATCACCGTCCAACCAGTTCTCCAAGCCTAGGCATTATCTGTGACTCTTTCCTGTTTCTTGACAACCACATCATGTTATGTCACTGCCCTGCTTAAAATTCTTCAATGGATCCCTGTTATCCTCAGGATGACTTACAAAGCTCTCTCTTTTTAAAACCATTTTCCTGTTCACTTCTTAAACCTTGTTTCTCACCACCACTGCCTTTTGTTTTGAACAGAACTTCAGGAAAATACCAACCTCTGTCTCATCACTCCACATATCAGGCTGTAAACTCTGAGGGCAGAGATTCTGTCTCTTTTGTAACAGTTTTATACCCAGCATCAAGCCCCGTGTGCAACGCAACTCCATAAATATGTGTTGATTAAATAAAGTACACAGCATAAGTCGTCATACTCCTTCATTATTATTCACTGACTCCTCATTGCCTTCAGAATTAAGTCCAGGTTCCCCAGTCTGACAAGAAAGCCCATTTTGTCACAACCTCCTTATCCTGCCTTGTCACCCAAAACATCTTTCACAGCCCCTATGTTGAATGCTTGGGCTGTGCGTCTGTATAAAAGAGGAATGATTTGTCCTCACCTCTGGAGCCCTCTGCCTCCAGCTCAGGCTGCGGAATCAAAGCTGTGACCCAGACAGCCTACCTGAAGAGCTGGAGAAATCATTTCACCTCTCTGAGTCTCAGTTTCCTTATTTACAAACTGATATAGGGTGGTTATAAGGATGAAATGCATAAAGGGTCTAGAAAACTCTGCATGTTGTAGGTACTCAAAATATGTTCTAGTCACTTCTGTACTCCCAGTGCCTAGAACAGTCCCAGCACGTAGCGGGTATTCAATACATGTTTGTTGAATGAATAAAAGAATTTTCCCTAGCTCAAAAATCCAAATAAGCTTGTTTCTTGTGGTCAAAATCAGAGAGGTTTTCAAAGTCTCTTAATAAAAGGAAGTAAGGGTTAGGATGACTTGGGCCCACAGACACTTGGAATTTCATTCTACCAACATAAAGCTATGTCTATAAAACCAGTGAGCTCTATTATGGTCTGCAGACCCAGAGAAGTTCTTTCAAAGCTGTTTTGGCAGTAAACCTTGCCAAAATCCCACTTTTGCTTGCAACTTTAAAAGATTTCTACTTGAATTTATATGATTATTCCTTGGTGCCTATATTGGGTGGAATAGTGTCCCTCCAAAACTCATACCTACCTAGAACCTCCAAATGTGACCTTATTTGAAAATAGGGTCTTTGCAGATGTAATTAAATCAAAATGAGTTAAGATGAGGTTATGGTGGATTAGGGTGGGCCCTAATCTAATGACTGGTGTTCTCATAAGAAGAGAAAACAGAGACAGACATACAGGGAGACCACTATGTGATAACAGACATAGAGACTGGATAAAGAAAATGTGATATATCTATACAATGGAATATTATTCAGCCACATAAATGAAGTACTAATACATGCTACAACATGGATGAATCTTCGAAACACCATGCTAAGTGAAATAAGCCAATGATAAAAGACTACAGGTTGAATGATTTTATTTATGTGAAATGTCTAGAATAGGCAAATCCATAAAGACAGAAAGTAGACCGGTGGTTGCCTGGGGGCCTGGGATGGGGGAGTGGGAATGGAACATGACTGCTAATGAGGTTTGTGTTTCTTTTTTAAGTGATGGAAATTTTTTAAGATTAGATTGTGGTGATGGTTGCACAACCCTGTGAAATACTAAAACCACTCAACTGTATACTGTAAATGGGTGAATTTCATAGCATGGGAAATATATACCAGTAAATTTATAAACACACACACAATTTGACAGTTCCTCAAAAAGAGTTACCATATGATACAGCAATTCCACTTGTAGGCACATACCCAGGAGAAATAAAAACATATGTCCATACAAAAACTTGTACATGAATGTTCACAGCAGTATTATTCATAAAAGCCAAAAGTAGAAACAACCCAAATGACTGTAAACTGATCAATAAATAAACAAAATGCAGCATATCCATACAACGGAATATTATTCAGCAGTAAAAAGAATAAAGTATGGATACATATTACAACATGTAGGAACCTTGAAACATTGTGCTAAGTGAAAAGAAGATAGATTCCATTTATATGAAATGTCTAGAATTGGTAAATATACAGAGACTGAAAGTGGATTTGTGGTTGCTTAGGGCTAGGGTGAGGATGGGGAATGGGAAGTGCCTGCTAATGGGTATGAGGTTTCTTTTTGAGGTGATAAAAATGTTCCAAAATTAGATTGTGGTGATGGTTGCACAACCCTGCAAATATACTAAAAAAACACTGACTTGTACACTTCAAATGAGTGATATATGGTATGTGAATTAAACACACACACATGCATAAGCCCTTTGTAACATAGGAAGTGTTAAGTATATGCAAGAGATTAACAGTAGTCTAACTAAATACATCTGACCTTTAGTTTTTCTTTATTTCCTCTCTGAGGAGAAAACTGGACACTCAGTAAAATACCAAGTCCTTACTAGAGTATGCTGAGTAAGAGACACTCTCCCTTTCCTACTCTCAGTTCCTTACACCTCCTCCAACCCCACTGTTCAGGTCTTCAACCCATAATCACAGCAAGGCAGTGGGAAGTTCAGCAACACAAAATAGCAAGAACTCATGGTTTGGGGTCAAAAGATCCAAGCAGGCTGAAATTCCATCTCACAGTGAGTGGACTTCATGCATGTGCCAAGAGCCAGGAGACTGGGGATCCATTTCCAGCTCTGCCATTAACTAGCTGTGAGATCATGGACAGGTCTCTCTCTGAACTTTAGTCCCATACCTATCAAACTGGGAGGATAATCCCTGGCCTGCCTATCTGTCTCATGAGACTGTGACAAAAGGTGAATGAGACAAGGGTGTGAAAACAAATCTGCACATTCCCATAAAACGTTAATAGGAATTTTTTTTATTGCCTGGGTACCTCTTGAGGAAAGGAAAGAATGGTAAAGATAAAGGGAAATATTAAACAATGTGTGTCTGGGCTGTTTTTGGTACGTGGCTGTAAGGCTGTTGTAATGATGTGTCTTGGGTCATTAGGAAGGTCAGTTATACAGCAAGAAGAAAATGGACGTTTCCAGACTCCTGGCCTGGGCTGCTATCTCCAAGTCTAGACTAAAGATAATGCCAGAAAATGCCTGAGTCAATTTGTTTTCTTTTAAACAGGGTTTTATTTTTTCCTCTTCGTCCTGGATTCTTTTTAGGGCCCTACAAAATCACTCCCCTTCCTTTCCACAATCACCCCTGGGAAGCCTGCCCAGCATACAAACACTCCTTCCACCTTCTTGCAAAACTCTAGAACAGGAAAGCTCTGAAGGATTTCAGTGGAGGAGCTGAGCTGAGCCCAGCCCAGCCCAGCCCAGCCCAGCCCAGCCCAGCCCAGCCCAGCTCAGCCCAGCCCAGCCTAGCCTAGCCTAGCCCAGCCCAGCCCAGCCCAGCCCAGCCCAGCCCAGCCATCAACTGGCTAGTGATAACAGGAGCAGGAAAGGGGCGGTTGGCGGGAGTTTCTGGAAAAGATGACTGGCCAAATAATGACTGGTTCCCTTATCTCAATGCCCTTTTAATCTTTATCCTTTCCCCCCAAAATCCCCACCCCAAGCTTCAGCGGGTCTCAGAACCCATAAAGTGGTAGACTGAAGCCCATGCTGGAGCCCAAAATGGATTCAAAGCCTGGCTCTGCTAACTCCTAGCTCTGTGGCCTCGGACAGTTACGCGAACCTCTCTGATGCTCACCTGTTCAGTAGGGTGAATACATACTTTGTAGGGTTGCTGTCAGGATTGGAAATCATTTATATAAAGCATTTAGCATAGTGCTCCACCATTCTTATTGCTCCTTCCTGGAGTACACAGGAACTGACTGAGACCTTGAAATTAGCCAAGGGGTATGGAGTTGCTCTCCAAGCTATAATGGACGCTTGGAAGGTAATTGTTATCACTGTTATAGTTACAACTATACCCTGCACAAATGTTATATGCAGAATGAATGAGAACAAAAAGGACAATATTGACTATAATCATCACAGCTGCTACTTACTAAGCACCTACTATGTGTCTCTAGTCTACCCTGTGAAGTAGATATTATTACCTCCATTTTGTTTTTGGGTTTTTTTTGACGAAGAAATTAAAGTTCAGAGGAGCTAACAATGACCTCTGGGGTCACTTAGCTAGAAAGTGGCAGAGCCTAGAACTGAAACAGATCTCACTGTCTTCAAAGCCAATTATGTCACCCATGTAGAGAAGTGTTCCCACAAGATCCTTATGAGGTGAATGGTATTAGCTTTATGGGAGAATAACGGTCTAGGCCCAGGTCTGCTGCAAATTGGCTGAGGGACCTTGGGCATGCCATTTCACCTTCCTGGGCCTCGTTTTCCCTATTTATAAAAGGAAGAACTTGGATTAATCAGGGATACACATCAAAGTCATCTTTGGGAAACTTAAGAGAGTTGCACCACGTAAGACCTAAGGAGTCATATTTACCCAGAGATTTAGATTAAGATCCGCTGGTTTGGTTTTTAACAATTTCTGATTCTTAATTCTGGGGCAGAGGAATTAGGGTTGGCTGAAAAATCAAAGGCAAAGCAAGCTCCAAAAGCCAAATGAAAGAACAAATTCTTTCCAAAATCTCTCTTTGTATCATCAAAACTATAAATTAGAAACCATCCATGTTCTCACTGGCCCTTCATATCATCAGTCTATGGCCCACCCCAAAGGAACAGTGTGTGACAGAAAGAGCCCTGACGTGGGTTCAGAAATGTGGGAGTCTTACCAAAGGGTCTTGGGCAAAACTTTTGATCTCTCTGTACTTCATTTCCTATGCTGTCAAATGCCAAAGAGAACATCCACCTTACAGGGTTCTTTTGAGGATTTGATGTGATGAAAAATGGCTAAATAGTAATTATTAAATACTCAATCAATGGTTGTTGGCTTGACACTAGTTCATTTCATCATTTATTCCTGAAGTCCTGCTAACATTCTAAGGTTTCTAATGGGGAGAAGATGATTGATGAAAGAATTTTGAAAACAGAAAATGGTATAGGATTCTACAGGGTGAGTGGTCCCCATAGAAAGCTAACTGAAAAACAAGGGTCAGATGTGTGGAGGATTCTAAAAACAAAAGCATGCTGACAGGTGCTGAGGGCAAGTCTGTATCAACAGCTCTCTGCCATTTTAACTTACAATCACAGGCCTGAAATTATTTAAGAAGAAATAATCCTCAAAACCTTTGGGCACACATCATAATTAGAGGAGTTATTCAAAAATTTAAGGCCAAACACAAAATGGCTTTATTCTATACAATAACTCACATAATATAGCAATTGGAAGGGGCCCCTAAGTCCAATCTCTCCTTTATCACTGTCACCCTCCCCACATGCCCAAATCTCTCATTTAGAGTTGGAGAAACTGTGGCCGAGAAAGGTAAGACTACTTGTCCAAGGCCACACAGTGGGTCAGATGTGAATCCTGGAATTAGAATTCAGATCTCCTAGTCCAGGGGTCCTTCTACCGTACCAAAAAAAAAAATGGATGTATCAATGTGAATGAAGATATATTCTCTATAACGTGAGAGTGTGTGTGCGGCGGGGCAATCAAGTCAAGAGATCTGATCATCAGGACACTGGCTGGCGGAACTGTTCGTTTGTTATGCGTTTATAATGTTACTCACATTTACATGGTAAGTAAACATTTGCTGGATCAAACTACTAAAGACTAGTGTAAATAATTCCCCAAGTTCAAAAATATAAGCCTCCTAGTGTTTATAAAAACTATAAAGCAGAGGAAGAAAAAAGAGGAGCCAGAGCCAGGCAGTAACGTGAGACCCCGTGAGACCTTTCAGGGACTACGCCTCCCCACCCCGCTGCCGAGGAAGGATCTGAGAAAGAACACCATCTCAGAGCTCTGAGAGCTGAGTCAGAACATCCTGACCTTAACCCATATGATCTCTCAGAAATCGATTCTGTGAAGGGCACAGGGGAAACAGAGCGAGTGGCTGTCGCAGTCCCTGGTCACACATCCTTACATAACCTTCTTTGCCCTGGGGCATCACATTTTAGAGATGGGAAACTAAGGCCCAGAGCAAATACCATGGCTTCCTTCCCTAAGCTTCTAGTTAGAATTAATCACACCTTCCTCTAAACCTTTTATAGTACTTCATTTTGCTGTTTATTTGATGTTGGAAATAGACAAATCTTGTCATACAAAACTAGACTGTGAGCTGTCAGAAGTCAGGATCTAGACCATCTCTGTTTCTCTGATGGTGTTTAGCACAATGCTCTGTGCCTAGCAAACATCCGGATTAGAACAAGAACGTGTTCAATAAACACACCATGGCAGTAAGTTTTGTGAGAATCTTTCCTCCTTGGGTCAGAAGAATGAAAGAATAGCTCCAGGATCCAAACGTAAAGTGTTCTTTAGGGCGGAAGGAACTGTTATCACTTACTGAGTTTTCTGGGTTGTGCGTGTTTCTGTTTCTAGACAGCCCTTCTATATTTAGCCACGCATTGTCCTGTTCATTTTAGAGAGATCAGGTTACAAGCTTTGTTCTCACCTTACCTGCTGTACTTACAGCACATCTCAGTCATGCAGACCTTATTCCTGCTCCTTTGGGTGGGGCTTGGGTGGGCTGGGTGGTCCCCTTCAAAGAGTTAATTCATATTTGGAATTAAGCACTTTTTTTTTCTTTGCCGTAACACTGGTTTATAACATTATATAAATTTCAGGCGTACATCGTAATATATTTCGAATTCTGTATAGATGACATATGTGGAACGAAGCACTCTTGCCATTTACTTAGGGTCATGAGCACTGACTGTGGGCACTGTGCTGAGAGCTGCAGGCTTGTCAAAAAGCATGGATCTTGTCCTTGCTCTATGAGCTTATACTGCAGCTGGAGAGAGCAAATTTATATTCAGGGCAGCACATCTCCCTTCCCCCAAGGAACTTTGGGAATCCATTAGTATTCCCATAGGAATCAATCCATCTAGTGGGCACCATAAACTCACATGTCAATGATGCATTTGATCTTTGTGACCTTTCCACGAAAATATCGAAAATGTGTCACTGTAATTTTAAGCTAATGAACTTAAAAGAGGTAAGCTTCTCCCTCCTTTTACAGTGACTTTCACTAAGAGACAACTAGCAATCATGAGCGAAACATGAGTGTCAGACATTACAATGGTGGGAACTTATCAAGAATCATGAGCAGTGGCAATAATCGCAAGAACAATACCTGAAACTGCTCTATCTGGACAGCAAGGCAGGGATTCTAAGAGCTGCAGCTTGCCTAGAGAATTATGAGATCTGCAGCGTAATCTGAAGCAGAACTTTGGCTTCAGGAGAGGCAGCGTGGTACAGGGAAAGGAACATGGACTTTTGTAATCTGAATCTCAGCTTACTAGCTATGGAACCTAGGGATGGTATCTGAATCTAAGAGACCTAATTTGTAAATCAGCTACCTGTAGGGTGGTCCTAGGGAGTAAAGAAATGCCATAGTTCCTGCACAGGAGTGTGCTGCAAAGGGACGTTCTCCCAGCACTCCACTGTGGGAGGTAACCTGGTGTGGGAGATCGTAAACTTGGCGTTCACAGACCTTCAGGGTTTGATCAGAGCCCAAACTGGTCCCAGAGGGTGCAAATGGCCTCAACTGGCCTTTGTGTGGTGAAGGGTAGCTTCCCCACTCATCTTTCAGTTTTGTGTCTTTGCTGCCTCAGCAACTCTAGGTTTTTTCCACTCCAAAAGGGAGCACTGTCTTTTTAACACCACTAGGAGGGCCAACACACTAAGACCATACGCACAGATATCTGAGCAGGTGCACCAAGGCATATTATTACACTAGTACAGGGAGTGACAAACTATAGACCACAAGTCAAATCTGGTCCACTGCCTGTTTTTATAAATAAAGTTTTATTGGAACACAGCTAAACCTATTCATTTACATATTGTTTATGGCTGCTTATAGGCTACAACGGCAAATCTGAGTACTTGTGATAGAGAATATTTGAGTGGTACAGGCTGAAATATTTACCATCTGGCCCTTTACAGAGAAAGTTTGCCAAGCCTTGGACTAAAAGTTTTCATTCTTGTTTGTATAATCATGTCCTCTTTCAATATATTAGCATCTAATTTAAATTTATCACTAAGGAGACAGAAGTAAGCTAAAACCAAGACCAATGAATCCCAAACTTATGCTCTGAAATAATCAAGAAGAGGAACCACAAGAAAAGCTAGTTTGGAGAGCTCATTAGTATTATTATAAGAAATCACATTCATTTTCATTTTAGCACATCTTGGGCACAAACAACATGCTAGTTGCTGGTCCGCACACAGACTCAAAAGCTTCGAGAGAATAACATGATAAACTTGTATTGATAGGCTTAGAAAAAAGCACCAGATTGTTCTTTTTGATCATAAACCACTTATTCTTCTTCCATATCACAGATGCAGAGGTCTGGAAATGACCACGGGATCATTTAGTTCAATATTTTATTTTACTGATAAGAAATCTAAGGTCCAGATAAACCAAGTGATTTTCTTACCAGTGACTGAGTGGCAGACCTGGGCAAGGATGTCAGTCTCTTGTTTCTCAGTTCAGTGTTTTTCTAGTAATGCATCTTATTGGAAGAACCATAAACATTATAAGCTCTGAGTATACTTTTGTACTTCTGAGGAAAATGAAAAGAGCTTCCATTTAATGATCTAACATGGTTTCCTGAAGTTCTCTAAAAAGTCCAAAATTACAACTGAAAAGGTCAGCAGTGTTATTGACATATTCTTTGAAAAAACAGTAACACTTTCATATGTGTAATACAGTAGCTTCTACTTTGCTTTGGTGCCAATTAATACAAAAAAGAGGGAGGGGGTTATGACAGAGATTGGACTGACTCTGCAGAGGATCAATTTGGTGAGAACTAACAAAGGAACAATATCGAATGTTCTATTTCACGACATGATATCATTCTACATTTACTGGGTCTTCTTTAATTTCTCCTAGCAATGTTCTCTCATTTTCTGTAAAGAGGTCTTGCACGATTTTTGTTAAATTGACTCGTAAGTATTTTACTTTTTATGCTATTGTAAAAGGAATTTTTAAAAAATTTATTCTCCAATCGTAGGCTGCTCTCAACAACTCTGACATTTATAAAATCCCTGAAAAGTTGGCAGGACAATGATCTTTGCCAATTCATTTAACATATGAAGAAACTAAGACTCAGACAAATAAAATGACTTACTCAATGTTATAGAATCTTAGGAAATGCCTAAGCTAGGATTCAAACCCGAGTCTTCTTCCCATCAAGTTGAGCACTCATTCTATTATGTAGCTCTATGTGAGGGTAGACGAGAAGCATATACTTACACATTACAAGTGCTACACAAATATCCAGTGGAATTAGAAGAAGAAAACTATTTTAATATGACTAATAAAGAAACCAACGCCAGAGAGGCCTTTCCTGATCACCTGACCTAACCGGCTTTCTAGTCACTCCTTACCATGTGACTTTGTCTTCTTTTCTTCAAAGCACTTAATGCTACCATTTGAACATTTGGTTTTTGATCTGTCTCTTCCCACTTGACTATAAGCCCCTTTAAGAGTGTGAACCTCACATGTTCTGTTCATCATTGATGCTTCAGTGTGGTGGCCATAAAAATACGCCTCTTAGATCTCTGATCTGATGTGGGTAGCAAAATTGACTGACAACCCCAGCTGCTGGCCCCTCTGCATCCTCAACTCTCCATGGCCTGTTCTCATCCAGCGACAAAGAACGGCAGGAGCACTAACACAGGCCTGTTCCTGTGAGACACAGGACTCCTTTAATGGGAGACCTTGGCTCGAGAACTTCCACTGACCAAACTGTCTTAGAACTGCATTGTGTCCAATCCTCCTTCCTGTCTTCTCTCCCTCACAGGTGTCAGATCTGCATCCCACCGAAGGCTTCCTCCCCTTCTCTGGCTCCCTCCCATTACCTCTCACAGGTGTTTCACCCAATAAGCCTCTTGCACATCTAAACTCATCTTGACAGCTGCTTCTCAGAGAACCTGAACTAACACACCCAGTGTCTAAAACAGTGAAAAAATGGTTGGCCCAGGTTCATACTGCAAGTAAAACTACAGACCCAGAATCAGAACCCAGGTCTCTGGTCCCTCACCTAAAGCCTTTTCTACTCAGATCACCAATCATGTGAGAAGCACATCCTTGGTGCCTTTGTCCAGAGGGCCACTCCTCTGATGAATTTAAGGGGAAAATGTATCCACCAATAGCCAAGCCCCACAGCTGACCCCTCAGCTCTGTTTATAATTATGTGGACTCTAGTGGGGATGAAAACATCTTTTCTAGATTCAGAGAAAACTGAAGCTATGGTTTAGGTGAATGGAGAAAAGCTGGTTTAGGGTGAAATTAAAAGCAGCAAGAACTCTGTGTAATGCCCTCTTAAAGGAATGTAGGGAGAGCAGCTATGCTGGCAAAGCCAGAGAAAGTCATCACAAAAGAGCAGAGACAGCAGTGAATTTTCCCCAGGTCTTTGTGCATGCACTGAAGACCCTCTACAGGTACTGTGACAGCTTGAGGGAAGGACTACATCTGGAATTTCAGAGGATGGCTTAACAGTTAAGAGCACGGATTCTGGAGCCTGACTGCCTGAAGCCCAGCTCCTTTACTTACTAGTTGTATGAACTAGGGAAAGTTTCTGAACTTCCCTGTGCCTCAGTTTCCTCATCTGTAAAATGGAAATAATAATAGGTACCTAGCTCACAGGATTATATGAGTTAAGCTTGTGAAATACTTATAACACTGCCTCGTACATAGTAAGCTTTATGTAAATATTAGCTATTATTAGTAGTAATGGTACATTTAAAGAGACACCTTCATTTTTGAGCGCCTCAACTTAAGTATAATGCATCTTGAATCAGGAAGGTCAGCAAAATGTATTTGATAAACATATTAATCATAAAGAGTAAAAATGTTTTTGAGTTTGGGCAAAACAGAAATAGGATTATTTGGGATGTCTCAGTTTTGGGGAGATAAGAATAGCATGGTACACATACTCAAAGGGCTGTTGTGAAGACCATAGAGAAGGCAGCGACAATTTCTCAGCCATACATTCAGCAGATATTTAGTGTGCGCTTATCATATACCAAACGCTTTGTTATATGCTTTAAGTGGGTTCTTATTTAATCTTCTTAATAATCTTGTGAAGAATGTCTCGTTTCTATTTTACTGATGCAGAAATTGAGGCTCAGAAAAGTAAATTAACTTACCCAAGACCATATTAAGATTGAACTCATCAATATTGTGGTTTCACATATTTATATGATTCCAAGACCTATGCTCCTTGTACTAAATTAGCCTTCTAAACCAGAATATGTATAAAAGCACTTTATAAACCACATGGTCTTAGACAAATGCAAGATGGTATCATCATCAACATCATCTGGAACACTAGCTGAAAGTCAAGAAACCTGGGTTTCAGTTCTACCTTACAGTTAGCTGTATAATCTCAAGCAAATTAGTTCCCTTCTCTTGACCTCCGGATACTCTGTCATTTGAGGAGTTTGGAACTAAACATTCTCTAAAGGCCCTTCAAGATCTCATATTCTAGAATTTTCCCATTCTATGAAATCTATTCCCTTCTCTGTCTCGGCCGAGTGTTTTGGCTAATATGATTCACCAGCCATGAAGAATTTTGTTCACTGACCTCATATCCAAAAGGGGTGAGGAGGTAGGGAATAAGAAGAAACAATAAACAAATGATAGATAATGTAAAATAAAGTGTAGGTCATTGGCACACCCTGTCTCTTCAGCCTAGTTAGTACATCATTCCATTTTGAGTTTTTCTTTCTTTCTTTTTTTTTTCATTGTACTTTATACCATTGTTTCAACATACCGAATTCTAGACCTTATGTCCTGGGGAAGAAGGTCAGAAAGTCAATATACAGAATTTTAGAACTTAAGTCCTGGGAATAAGATTAGAAAGGTTTTTTTGTTTGTTTTTTGGGTTTTTTTTGTGAGGAAGATTGGCCCTGAGCTAACATCTTTTGCAAATCTTCTTCTTTATACTTGAGGAAGATTGTCCCTGAGCTAACATTTATGCCAATCTTCCTCTATTTTGTATGTGGGTTGCAACCACCACATGGCTTGACAAGTGGTATGTTGCTCTGTGCCCAGGATCCTAATCCATGATCCCTGGGTCACTGCAGCAGAGCGTGTGAAATTAACCACTATGCCACTGGGCCAGCTGCGAAGGTTAGAAAGTTTTTGAAGCTTTTTTCCCCCCTCCTCAACAGTGAATTTCTCAAAACAACAATACCTGGAAACAAGTTGGAGTTTTTTTAACTGTAATTTTGTATAGCCATATAACCATTTACAAAGTTATAACCAAATATTGTAACTAAATCATTCATTTGAACATTCCCTAGGCAGCTACGTGTCTCTACTAATGTGGTGATAGAAAGATAAGAGAGTCCTATTCTCACCCTCAAGTCTCTCATATAACTCCTCCCCCATTCTCAAACTCTGTGCTCTAGCCTCAACGAACAGTTTCCAGTTCCCTAAGCCTCTGGGAACTTGATTAGCAGCCCATGAAGAAAGCAAGAGACACCTGAATTTTGAGGTGATGGATGTGTTCATTAACCTGATTGTGGTATCAATTCACAATGTATGCACATATCAAGTCATCATGATGTACCCTTTAAATATATACAGTTTTGTCAATTATACCTTGATAAAGCTAGGGAAGAAAATCTGGTATATAGTTCCATTTATGTAAAAAAAAAAAAAAAAAGGGAACCTGAACTAACTGAGAAAATCCTGTATTGACCAGTTTTATCCTAAGATGATTAAAACTTCAATTTCTATCACTGGCCAGATGGGGACTTGATATTGAAGTTAAATTCAGAATTAAAAAAAAATTTTCTTTCCAAACTTGAGGTTAAAGGTTTTTTATCTGCTAGATATATCTTGGCACAAAGCCAGGCATGGTTTAGTTAAAAGCAGGTAAATCTTAAAATTGCAACAAAAAGAATGAAATACCTAGGCATAAACTTAACCAAAGAGGTGAAAGACCTGTACACTGAAAACTATAAAACATTGTTGAAAGACATAGAAGAAGACACAGAAATAGAAAGTTATTCCATGCTCTTGGGTTAGAAGAATTAACATAGCTAAAACGTCCATACTCCTTAAAGCAATCTACAGATTCAATGCAATCCCTATCAAAGTTCCAATAACAATTTTCACAGAAATAGAACAAAGAATCCTAAAATTTATATGGAACAACAAAAGACCTTGAGTAGCTAAAGGAATCCTGAGAAAAAAAGAACAAAGCTGGAGGCATCACAATTCTTGATTTCAAAATATACTACAAAGTTATAGTAACCAAAACAGCAAGGTACTGGCACAAAAACAGACACACAGACCAATGGAACAGAATCAAGAGCCCAGAAATAAAATCATACATCTTTGGACAGCTAATCTTCAACAAAGGAGTCAAGAACATACAATGGAGAAAGGAAAGTCTTTTCAATAAATGGTGTTGGGAAAACTGGACAGCCACATGCAAAAGAATGAAAGTAGACTATCATCTTACACCATACACAAAAGTTAACTCAAAATGCATTAAAGCCTTGAATTTAAATGAAATTTATACAAGAAAACATAGGCAGTAAGCTCTTCAATATTGGTCTTACCAGCATATTTCCAAGGACTGTGTCTGACTGGCCAAGGGAAACAATAGAAAAAAATAAACAAATGGGACTACATCAAACTAAAAAGCTTCTGCACAGCAAAGAAAATCATCAACAAAACTAAAAGACAGCCTAACAACTGGGAGAATATATTTGCAAACTATGTATCTGATAAGGGTTATTATCCAACATATATAAAGAACTCATACATCTCAACAACAAAAAAACTAACAACCCAATTTGGAAATGGGCAAAAGATCTAAACAGACATTTCTCCAAAGGAGATACACAGATGGCCAACAAGCACATGAAAAGATGTTCAGCATCACTAATTATCAGGGAAATGCAAATCAAAACTACAAAGAGATATCAACTCATGTCAGAATGACTATAATTAACAAGACAGGAAATAACAAGTGTTGGAGAAGATGTGGAGAAAAGGGAAGTCTCATACATTGCTGTTGGGAGTACAAACTGGTGTAGTCACTATGGAAAACAGTATAGAGTGTCCTCAAAAAATTAACAATAGAACTATCATATGATCCAGCTATTCCACTGCTGGGTATTTATCCAAGTAACATGAATACACAAATGTGTAAAGATATATGCACCCCTATGTTCACTGTGGCATTATTCACAGTAGCGAAGACTTGGAAGCAACCTAGCTGCCCATCAAGGGATGAATGGATAAAGAAGATGTGGTATATATATACAATGGAATACTACTCAGCCATAAAAAAGGATGAAATCCAGCCATTTGTGACAACATGGATAGACCTTGAAGGTATTATGCTAAGCGAAATAAGCCAGAGGGAGAAAGTCAAATACCATATGATCTCACTCATAAATAGAAGATAAAAACAACAACAAACAACACATAGAGACAGAGATTGGATTGGTGGTTACCAGAGGGGAAAAGGGGTGGGAGGAGGGCGAAAGGGTGACTAGGCACATGTGTAGGATGATGGATTGGAATTAGTCTCTGGGCAGTGAACATGATGTAATCTACACAGAAAGTGAAATATAATGATGTACACCCAAAATTAAAAAAAAAAATCAGGTAAATCTTTGTGAAAACTGAGGGGCCTAGGACCTAGAACTAGACACAGAGGAGGCAGGCAGTCACTAAGGGGAGTTGCAAGGGTAGTTCAGTGGAGAGAATGTACACTGGAGAACACGACAGGGCTGTGAGTTCACTGAGAGCGAGTCATGCCTTACGCTCTTCTCTGGGACTCGTCCCTGGGACAAGACCTGGCAAAAACAGGTACTGTGTGTGCTGAATGAGTGAACACAGAAACAGAAACTGGGCATCACTTAGAAATGTGGGCAGTAGAGGCCACAAGGAGGAGGAAACATGTTTGGGGAAAGCAGAAGCAGATTTTCTTCAGAAATTCAGGCAGACAGACCACGAGCAACCCAGGAGTCTGCCACTGGGCAGTGGGGCTCCAGCCACTGGCTTAAGGGTTTCGGTAAGACTGTGGTCTCTGAGAGGGGTAACTAAAAGCAGGAAAGGGTCCAGTCCTTGGTGGAATTTAAGACTACAAGCAGGTTGACAGGGAAATGACTCAAGAAAAAGAAAAGCAGGCAAAATCCCAAGGCGGACCCTAGCTAGCACACAAGATTAGGGCCAGAATTGAGCAAAAGGGACAAAGGATCCCAGAGCACCGACTTTATCCCGGGGTGCAGGGTGAGCCTGAGCTTGAAGGTAGAGTTCAGAGGCTCTGGCCATGAGTACAGAAGCGGAGGCTGGGGACCAGGTGATCCTGACAGCAGCAAACCTCTCGATCACTGCTGCCCAGACTTTCCCATTTTATGGATGAGTTAAAAAACACTGTCTCTTTGTTTATTAGTGCACTTTTAAAAACTGACACATGGGGCTGCTACTTTCTTGTTATGTCAAATATGGAAAAACTGTTGTTTACTATGACTGTCACTTCACACACACACACGGACACTTTAATAAACGTGCACACCCATACAGAGAGAATCTCTGAATAAAGGGAAATTTTAAAATCTGACTACATTTAGCTTTATGAAAACTGACTACATCTTCCTGATATTTTTCATTTTTGTCGTGGACTGAGGAAAATTTTCACAGCTCAGCACTGGTCTGTGGGTCCCTGTTTTGAAATATCTTTCACAGATCAGTATTTTCACACTGTGTTGCAGGCTTCCCAGGCCGCCACGGGAGAGAAGGAGGGCAGGCCATTTGGGTCCGTCCAGCTCCAGTTTATAGCACTTGACTCTCTCCCCTATAACAATCAAGGCAGCTCCCTCTCACCTGTTTCATATATTGTGCTCCATGTAAGATTTGGTTAAGAAGCAATGCAAAAAAAAAAAAAAGTTTGAAAATCACTGTTTTGGTCCCCAAACTCCTAGTTTACTATTGAAGGAACTGAGATCCACACAATGAATCAGCAATAAAGCTGAAATTAAAAACAAGGACCTTGACTCCCAATTCAGATCTGAGCGAGAAATGACCATACCTACTGACTTTGGAGAGTTCAGAACCCTATGCAGAGCGATACCTAACTGGATGTTTAATCGTAACCAAGATCTTCAGAGGTCCGAGGTGACTTACCTCTCAATACAAAGTCCTAATTCTACCTCTGGTCAAAAATTAGAGTCAGACTGGGCTTTGGAATCTGGTCTGGGACCAATTCAACAATGATTTATTACCCTCCTTCACTAGAGATAATTGGAAGCACCCAAGGAACAGAAAAGGAGGTGCATCTCAGGAGGTGTTTGGGGGCTATCCAAGCCTTCTGGTGTAGAGGAGCTAGGATGAGATGCTCTCATCTCTAAGAGTCTGTGGGTTTTGGCAGGGGACACTAGGCTTAATCTATGCTGGCTGGGGTGGCGGGCTGGGTGGTGAGCGAGAATGTCTGGTATAAAAAGGGAAGCAGGAAGAAGGATCAAAGCTTGGAAGGAAGAGAAGAGGGTCGGGTTTCCCCCTGTCTCCTTTTCCTCCTCCAGAGGGTCTACACTTCCCTGCAGGTCAGGGCCGCAGCCCGTTCCAGGACAATGCAGAAGTGTCTGTGGGGATTTGATGGAGTTCATGTCCCAACTCAAAGCCTACTCTTGGGGTGACCAGACCCAGCTGTAGACAAAAAACAACAAACAAACAAAAGATTGAGGAGGAAGGCCTGATATTTCAGGGTTATTTAGAATAACATTTTTTTTTTAAAAGGCATGAGGACTTCAGATCTGGCTGGAAACTGGTCTGGATGTTTATTTTCCTCATTGTCTCAGTGGAAAAAAAGGGTGGGTGATTCAGACAGCAGCCTCCGCCTCTGGGCTGGGGCCCGGGTCAGTCTCCACTCTGTTCTTTGCTCCTCAAGGGACCCATCTCAGCCTGGGGAGAAGCTGCATATTACCTCCCACATTTGCTCTAAGCTTCCAGCAAGGGTCCCCCAGAGGAGTTGAGAGATCTGAGCTCAGTTAAAAAAAAAAAAACCAAAAAGCAAAAGGTGGGGGAGGGAACAAGGGAGGAAAAGGTCTTCCCAGGGATGAGAAGAGAGAAAGGGTGAGGTCTCTGAGAAAGGCCTCTTTCCTCCCCACCCTTCTCCACTCCCGGCTTCTCCCCTGGCTCTCCCACTCACTGCGTCAGTGGGGAAGGACCAAGGTCACCAGAGGGCATCTGAGTGGACTGCCTGGCTCCACCGCGGCCCTCCCTGTGGTCAGAATTCCAGCTGGAATAAGGGATCCTGACCTTTAAGGCACCAATCATTCTCTCTGGAGAGGAAGGAGCTGTTTGAAGACCCCTGATAACATTCCTCCACTGGAGGTTGAAGATTTCCCCCAAAAGCATTCCTATGGGTATAATTTGATCCCACAGGGGACCCAGGACTTAAAATAATTTTGCTGTTGAGTTACTCGAGAAACTTAAGGGCTGCTAGAAGTTTAAATATTTAGAAAATATTCAAAGGGTGGGGAGAGCAGTCTCACCCAAAATTTTAATAGAGAAATGGTGGGGAAGCAATAAAGAACAGTTCGTTGTAACTCTGGGAATTCTTCATTCCATACACTTAGACATGAGACTACTATGAAATTCCTGTCAGGGAGTACGAGAAGAAGGGAAAAGCTAAAATAATAGACAGGATATGGAGGAGGCTCTGGCCTTATTTCAAATTCTTCAAGAGTTTCAAAGGGGGCTCTGGTGGCCTAAACTCCCTGAGCTCTAGTTCACAGTAATTTGTTGGCTACTCTGAGTTGGATTACGTTACTTTGCTAACTGAGCCCTCAGAGGTTAATATTAATGTATAGACAGCACTTTACTTTCTAAATGGTCAGTTCTGAGGGATTTATAAACTTCTTGCTTCTCCTCCTTGCCGGGTATTTTGTGACTTACAAGCAGCCACGGTAAACAAGTCTGTGAAAAGGGGTTAGGACAAGTGAGAAGGGGTCAGCACACAGCCCTAGGATGGAGTTAAAAGCCACAGATTCTAGACCTGGCAACACTGCTTTCTGGCCCTGTTACGTAATGCCTTTAAACCTTAGCTTCCTTACTTGTGCAATAGAAATACTGCTAGCAGCTCTGCCTATCGTATTTTGTTTGTTTCCTTATACTCAAAGGAGACTGCATTAAGTGTTTTGTAAAGACTGTAAGGTTATCTAAAATCATCAGATACTTAAGTCATATCCTGTTCATCTTGACTTACTGATATAAAAACCATTATCACTGCAACCACTACATGGAAGACAGTGAAACAAGCAGCTGCTTTTCACATTGTGTACCTATACATGTTCCTAGCTTCCTCCCAACAACTCTGGGAGGGAGCATCATCCCCACTTCACAGATGATAAGACCTCAAAGAGATAAAGTTACTTATTCAACATCATAGAGCAAATAAATAGCAGGGCTGGGACTCAAGTACAGCCAGCCTGCCTTTCAGAGTCCACGTGAGAGCGGCTGGGCAGGCCCTGGAATAGCTACTGAATAAATGAAGGAGGGAGGGGATAAAAGGGAAGGAGAAGTCCTCAGCTTTGAGGATTCAAAAGGGTGAGGGCTTTCCTACCAGTGATGACTCCTGAGTCTATGAATAATTCATCAAAGCTCTGTGCTGAGAGTTGGTTCTTTTTGTGTGTGGTACATCTGGTCAGGGACAGCTACCCACGACTGGGCCACAAATGTGAGGACTTGGATCCACCTGCTCGTAAAGCCAGCTCAGAGCAGCTTTCTGCTCCCTTACTCTGGGGGCTTAAGGCTATTTTGATTCCCAGAGGAAGGTGGAGTTCTTATTTCACTTGGGCACATGCACACACACACACACACAGCAAACAAAAACCAAATTACAGACAGGTGATATGAAATCTTCTTGATATTCATTCTTGGAACTGCTTTTCCTTCTTGAGCACCATCCCTGGTTTCCTTTTGGAAAGATTTCTCTATCAGGAGGTTTTTCCCTTTACCCTTATGTCGATATTTAGACTCAGTTTCACTCCTGGTCTGGTCTTGATCCTAGACAGTTTTATCCCAGACATTTTTGGCTGGAATATGTGAGGAATTGGAGGGTGGCAGTAGAAAGAAGAAGCTGGGGGTGGAGAGAAGGATGGAAAAAAAAAAAGACTCCATCTGCCATGAAATCTCTTCCAGCTGAAAGTGAAAAACAGAAGTTTTTTTGTGCGTCCCACCACAACTCTTAAAAAAAAAAAAAGAAAATAAACAAAGAAATACGGAGTATCTGCTTGAGGGAGGCTCCCTATAGGAAGAAATTTCTATAGGACCAAGCAGCAAGCAGGGATACTGCATTGCACAGCTCCAGGAGATACCTCCACATATAACACAAGTGAATAATCCGTTGGGAAATATGAAACTTGAGGTGCTGCCAGCTAAGGTCTGTCTTGATGAATTCATAGAGAAGCAGAAGCATCGGGAGAGAAGAGAATTTTATTCCTATTCATCAAAGGAAACTAAGACTTCAACCAAGTGACTTGTCGCATAATCTCAGAGTTGTGATTTGAACTCAGGCATCCTCGCTCCGAGCCTACAGACTCACCAGTGGAGCCTGATAACTGGATTAAAGCCCTAGAAGTTAGTAAACTGGGAAGACTCCAGCCTGAGGATTTGAGCAATATGGGTTGGTGAAGTGAGGAAACCTGAGCCAGCTGTGCGACCCTGGGGAAAGAGTCAGGGAGTGCTTCCAGTCCAACACCTACTGTCCAAACTGGCAAAAATAGCTAGGTTTGATGCTGACAGACGTTAATACTTCAGAGGATCAGGGACAAAGAGAAAGCATATTATAATGTGAAGTGAGAATCAGGTTAGACAAGAATCCTGGCTCTGCAATTTTCTAGCTGTGTGACCTTGGGTCAAAATCTTAACTACCTCAAAAGATTACCATGAGGTTTTAGAAGGAACTTACATAAAGTTCCTACTTTTTGTAGAGTAGACGCTCAAAAAATAGCTGTTATTATTTCTTTTTGTGGCAAGTGAGGGTTAGGTACCAGTACATAGAGCTCCTTACATAAGTAAGGCAGGTGCTGACACTAATACCCAGGTGACTGGATTGTGCTCACAGGCCCCAGCAAAGGAGACCAGTGTTGCACTGAGGAGGGGTTCCAGGGTCAGATGAGAGTTGGACAGCTTGTCTGAACCCAGTCAAGGCAGGGGTGTAGACTGAGAAGAGCTTTAGTCCCGGAGTGCTAGGCAAAGAAGAAAAAGCACTCCGTTTCACTATTTGAAAAAAAACTGAAGCACAGTTGATAAAGTGATTAAATGAAACAAGGTACTTAAGCTAAGTAGGTAGTCAAATGTTAACTTCCTTCCTGCTTTTCCTCAGACTCTGACTCTCTGCTAAAAAAAAAAACAACAACAACACTGACTTGGGTGATTAAGCTCTAATTCCTTACCTGAGGGTTTTATAAATATAATCCACTTTTAAGAAAGCCTCTAAATTAAAACACAACCCCACTAGGAGGCTGCGTCTTTTAACATACCAGATTCTCTTATGAGAGAGAAGAAAAGCCTGCTGTCTTCATCAGCAAGATCTCACAAAGATTCCTAAACCTCTATCACAGACAACTAATATCCTTGCTCTAGTAGTTAAATCACTAGACACCTAAAAAAAATAATCCCCTTACAAAAAGAAGTTAAAGGTTTAAGGGAATATATCCTTCAATAGACAAAGCTGCTGAAAAAATACTGACTGGATTATCCGTCACCTCCTTACTGCCTCCGCTCCTCTCCTTCCCTCCCTCAGCTGGTGGTGCCTGGGCTGGTTTCTCCACCCCTGGTGGTGCCTGTTACAGCACTCCCCTGTGACTGTCTGCTTACACGTTTGTCCCCTCTACTAGACTATGATGTCTGAGCACTGAAACCCTCTCGTTCATTTTCGTAGCCTCCGTGGTTATGACAGGGACTGGCACAGAATATGTGCTCAATAAAGGTTTGCTGAATGAGTGAGTGAATGAACAATGTGTTAATGAACAAACGAATCTTCCTTCCAAAGAAAGCAAGCAGAGAATGTGGTTCTACATATTCGTATTTGAATTAGACTTAAATCCTATCTAGTAAGAGGAAACGTTCAGATAATAACTATTTTTTAAATATGTGATTAAGAAAAAAGATATTTGCACCAAGAGGAATTTTTGCTACATCTCAAGGGTATGTTTTTCTTGGTAGGAACACCTCTAATCCCACAAGAAAATAATTCAATTAAATGCAATTTGACTTCTGGTTACTTTTATCCCTAACCCTATCTATTTCCTAAAAAGCTGAGGTAGTCACTGGACCTATTTCTTTATTTTTTTTTTAAGATTTTATTTTTCCTTTTTCTCCCCAAAGCCCTCCCCCCCCCCGTACATAGTTGTGTATTTTTAGTTGTGGGTCCTTCTAGTTGTGGCATGTGGGATGCTGCCTCAACATGGCCTGAGGAGTGGTGCCACGTCTGGGCCCAGGATCCGAACTGGCGAAACCCTGGGCTGCCGCAGCGGAGCATGGGAACTTAACCACTGGGCAATGGGGCCGGCCCCTGTTTCTTTTTGCAATGAGTATTTTATTCCTTCACTAGGAATAAAATAAAGGTAAAAACAAAAACAAAATTCAAGAGGCCTACAAATGACAAAGATTTGGGGAAAATTAGAAATTCCACACAGGAAGCAAAGATGACACCAAAGAAATTAAGAGTAAAATGGGGGCTCATAATCCTTCTTCAAGGAAGATAAAAATGACAGAATTCCTAGCGCAGGACATCTAGTCTAGCTATGACTGGCTACACAATTGCAGGGCGTGGCACGAAGTGAAAATGTGGGGCCCCTGGTTCAAAAATTAAGAACTTTGACGCAAATAAATGGAAAGATATCCCATGTTCATGGATTGGAAGAATTAATACTGTTAAAATGTCCTTGCTACTTAAAGCCATCTACAGATTGAATGCACTCTTTGTCAAGATTCCAATGGTATTGTTTACAGAAATAGAAAAAGAAATCCTAAAATTCATATGGAGCCACAAAAGATCTCAAATAGCCAAAGCAATCCTGAGAAAGAACAACAAAGTTGGAGGCATCACACTTCCTGATTTCAAACTACATTACAAAGCAATAGTAATCAAATCAGCATGGTACTGGCATAAAAAGAGATATATAGATCAATGGAATAGAATCAAGGGCCCAGAAATAAACCCATGCATATACAGTCAACTAATATTTGACAAGGGAGCCAAGAATACTCAATGCAGAAAAGACAGTCTCTTCAACAAAGGGTGCTGGGAAAACTGGACAGCCACATGGACAAGAATGAAATTAGATCCCTATCTTACACCACTCACAAAAAATAACTCAAAATATATTATAAAGACTTAAATGTAAGACCTGAAATCATAAAACACCTAAAAGAAAACATAGGGAAAAGGCTCCTTGACAGTGGTCTTGGCAATGATTTTTTGGGTATGACACCAAAAACACAAGCAACAAAAGCAAAAATGAACAAGTAGGGCTATATCAAACTAAAAAGCTTCTGACAGAAAAAGTAGCCATCAACAAGCTGAAAAGGGAACCTATGGAAGGGGAAAAAATATTTGCAAACCATATATTTGATAGGGATTAATATCCAAAATATATAAGGAACGCACACAACTGAATAGCAAAACACCAAATAACTTGATTAAAAAATGAGCCAATGACTGGAACAGACATTTTTCCAAAGAAGACATTCAAATGGCCAACAGGTACTACTCTGTGAAAGTGTCGAGGTCAAAAAAAGACAAGACAGACTGGGAAACTGTTCCAGGTTGGTGGAGACTCAGAGACATGACTACTGAATCGGATATGGTATCCTGGTTTGAATTCTGAACAGAATAAAGACATTGGTGAAAGACATGCGACATCCAAATAAACTGTAGTTTAGTTAACAGTAGTATACCGATCAACGGTAACGTCTGTTTTGATAACCATACCATGGTTAAGTAAGATGGTACCCTTAGGGAAAGCTGAGGGAAAGGTATATGGGAACTTGCTGTACAATTCTACAACCCTTCTGGAAGTCTAAAATTACTTCAAAATAAGAAGTTTTACAAATATGCAGATTCCGATTCTGTAGGTCTGAGCAGTAGTCCTGAGCCTTTCCAACAACTTCCGAGGAGAAGCGATGCTGCTCTTCCACAAACCGCACTCTGAGTACCAAGAGTCTAGACCAGTGGTTCTCAAACTTAACCGTGCATCAGAATCACCTGGCACGTTAAAACACAGATTGCTTGAATGTACCCCTAGAGTTTCGGATTCACTAAGTCTAGGGTAGGGTCCCAGAATTTGCATTTCTAACAGGTTCCCAGATGATGTTAATTTGCTGATGAGTTAAGAACAGTTTTTATATTTTTAAAGGATTGTAAATTTTTTTTTTTAAACAGGAACATGAAACAGAGACTATATGTGGCCTTCAAATATTTACAGAAAATGGTTCCTGAGACCTGCACTCTTGCTACTCAGAGTGAAGCTTTTAAAAGATGCTAATGCCTTGGTCCCACACTCAGAGATTCTTAGTTAACTGATTTGTTATGGGTCCTTGGCATCAATATTTTTTAAATGCTCCTCTTTAATTCTGATGTGCAACCAGGTTTAAGAACTATTCATTTAGGCTCTCCTCCTGCCTCTAAAAAAACCTGCTCCTCAATCATCCCACAGTTGGGGATGAGTCCAAAGAAATGTCAGACAGCATTTTGGCAATTTAAAACTCATTTCAAAAAGCTGAGCTACTCTTTTATGAAGGTTAACAAAACACAAACATAAATCAGTATTTCCCCTTCTTTACCTGCCCCCCCCCGTGCATATAAATGAACATGCAATTATACATCAATAATAATCACAAAGGAGCCCAAGCAAACAAACAAAAGTGGCAAGTGGCAAGTGTCACTGAGCAGGATAGTGTGAAATAGGTGGGCTAGAACAGACAGAGATGGGCCAGAGAAGGGATCAAGGGGCGAGCTGCCCTGTAACAGGAAACAGGGCACAGAGTGCTAGACAGCAGAGGGAAGGGGAGAAAAGTGCAGGGCTGAGAAGTGGGATGGTGCTGAGGACCCTGAAGAAACCACCTTTAGCACAAGGTACTTTTAGCTTCCTCACAACCCCAACATCTTTGTTTCGCATTTGACATAATTAGGGTCAAGGGTCCCTCTAATATTTGGCCAATGTCTTCACACTCTTACTCTTTGCCTTTTACTCCTCTGCCAAAGAGGAAAGCTTTTAGCTGCAGCCTGCTCTCCTTGCTCAAGGAATCTGAAGGCTTCATCTCAGCCCCTACTGCTAAGCCTCCTCCAGGAAGCACCTCGCCCCTTCTGAGAAAGGTCCATGTCTGTTCTCGTACCTGTGCTCTCCTCAGCCTGATTGAAGCCACAGATCTGGCAGATGCTCTGGACCCACTTATTCATGTCCTCCTCTGTCTCGGCCACCAGGTAGAAGGTGCGCTCGCTGGTCTTGATGTCAAACACAAAACTATCCTGCAGCTCCTTCTTGTTGAAGGTCAGGCCTGCATCCACCTGCTCACAGAAGTTCAGGTTGATGATCCGCAGGGGCTTCTTGGAGTGATCATTCTTGTAGTATTCCAGAACATCTGGGTCACCACTCATCCGGCCACTCCGCAGGATAAACCAGCGTTTCTTCCAGGCCTGAAGAGGAAGTAGTAAAAGGAGGGAAAAAAGTCATTAGCTATTTCAAAGCTTTTAACAGGTCCTCAGATATCTTAATCAGGTTAAGGAGGGAAATGTTGCACCTGCAGGCTGAATATGGCCTCTATCTCCCTTCCATATTGCCCCAGAGTTTCAAAAATGGAGTATTTTCGAATGCTTGTTAGTGCAGCATTTCACTATGGAAACAGGGTCTTATCATTATGAAATGAGGCGTGGCATTGCCACTTTTTAGATCAGGAAGTCAGATGAGGACTAAAACACTTTAAAGCAACTATTCCATTAGGCTAGAATACAGGCTCAAATTTATAGTACTTTTAGGCAGGCTGGAACTTGCAAAACCATAACATCTCAGTTTACAGATGGGGACTTCCACTAAGACATGGTGAGCTGAAGCAACAATGTCACAGTAAGTAGCAAAAAACAAGTACCCTAAAAAGTACAATGTGCTTTTTTACCAAATTATGATGCCTTGTTAGAATCACAGAGAAACCCTCCTAAAACTCCTCTGAAGCACATAATTTTAGGATTTTTTTTCCTGTCTCATTTACTGCTATATTCCTAGTACTTATAATAGAGCCTTGCACATACTAAGCGCTCAGTGTGTATTACTGGATGAATAAACTCCTTATATCATTCCACACTACAGAATTCAACACTTGATTGCATGTTCTCTATGTTGTCTTCTATGTTCCATCTCTTCAAAAGGGCAGCAATCTGTGAGCAGCCACCACACAAAGTGGTAAAAAGATGTTACATATAATAGAGAGTCTTGGCTTGAGTCTATGCTTTTCCATCGACTTGCTGCGTGATTTTAGATTAAGTCATTTACCTCTTTGGATCTTGCCCCATTTATATAATGAGAATCAACATCACCACCACCACCTACCTACCTTATAGGGTTTTTATTATGCACTTTGTATACAACCCTAAAGCACTACAAATGCCAAGGGTTTGATTATTGTAATTCTTCAAACCCCACTAGGACCATTAACCCTACCATCTTTTCTCTCTCACCTTCTATCCCTGTCCTCATGTCCCTCTACCCAACTTTACTGCTGAGACCGTTCATTATAATCACTTCCTTGCTTCTTTCTCAATTCTTCTTATTTATCTGGGAAAACCACAACTTCTGGCTAAGCCTGAGGCTCTGCCTGTTCCCACACAGCTGTACATAGCTGGAGAAAATCATACAACTATGTGGACTGGTCTCACTTTAAATCAAGGGGGCCCTGTGCTGCCCGACAATCCTACTACACTTACCTAGCCTATGTCTTTGTCCTGCTCTTTGGCAACAATATCTGAACTCTCTTTTTAAATCTCCAACACTTCTACTCCTTTGTTTCTTATTTCATGAGAAAATATAAACAATCAGAAGAGAATTTACACATGCTCCATCTCCACGTTTACCAACCTGCCTGTATCTGTAGCAAAGAACTCTGTTACTAGGGAACATGGACAGCTCATCCAATCTAAAGCCAACCTTCTTCCCCTCTCACCAACATGGGGACATCACTTTAACAACTCTCCCCTCCTCTGGAATCACTGCATTTTCCCTCTCTACTAGGATCATTCCCATCAGGACATCAATTTCTCGCATCTTAGAAAAAAAATTAAAAGCTTGACTTGACCCCACATTCCCCTCGAACTATGGCCCAGTTTTTCTACTCTTTACAGTAAAACCTCAAAGAGTTTTCTGTACTACTAATCTTGGTGTCTTCTCCTCCCATTCTGTTTTTGAAAGCAATCTAATCAGGCTGCTCATCCTCCTGACACCACCACCACCACTAAAATAACTCAACAAAGGTCCCAAAGAGTTCAGAGCTGCTGAAACTACTCTGGGGCCTTACTTGATCTCTCAGCAACATCTGATAACAGTTTACTATTCCGTTCTCTTTGAAGCACTTTCTTCATTTGGCTTTAGTGTTCACTCTGAATTTTTCTCCTATCCCCTTGGCCTCTTTTTCCAACTCCAGTGCTGGTTCCTTCTCATCTCCCTGATCTCTAAACATCGGAATGCCCCAGTGCTCAGTTCTCAGACTCTTTCTCTCCTCTTTCTATATCCACTCCCTAGGTTATTTAATTCAGTTTCACAGCTTTAAAGCCATCTAACTCTGCAATTCCCAAATTTCTATCTCCAGCCTAGACCCATCTATTGAACTCCACAGACTAATATCTAACTCTTCACTAACAAGCATCTCAAACTTAATGTGCCCCAAACTGAGCTCTTGATATCCTCCAAACCTGTTCTCCCTGCAATCTTTCCCATTTTAGTTTATAGCAACTCCAGCCTTCTGGTCGCTCAGACCAAAAATCTTGTGTCATTGTTGACTCCTTTCTTTCACATTCCACACCTAATCCATCAGAAAATCTTGTTGGTTCAAACAGTTCAAAATATGCCTACAATCAGACCATTTCTCTGCACCTCCATTGTTATTTACTTGGTCATTTTGTAGTCTTCATGCTTCC
Source organism: Equus asinus (assembly GCF_041296235.1). NCBI lineage: Eukaryota > Metazoa > Chordata > Mammalia > Perissodactyla > Equidae > Equus > Equus asinus. The sequence continues at coordinate 79,956,572 of NC_091809.1, read as the reverse complement.
AGCCTTTCACTCTGCCATCTCCTCTCAACACAGAAGCCAGAAAAGCCAGATGTAAATCAGAACATGTCACTTCTACGTGCAAAAGCTCCAATGGTTTTCCATGTCACTCAGAGTAAAAGTCAGTCCTCACAATGGCCAATGGGCCTGATGTGACAGTCTCTCATCTCATATCTCTCTCCTCATCTCCTGCCACCCTCTGCCTTGGCCATTCTGCTCCAGCCACACTGGTCTTAAACCCTGGCCAGACAAATTCCCACCTCACGGTCTTTGCGTTAGTTGTTCCCTCTGCCTGGAATACTCCTTCCCCAGATAGTTCTATTGCTTATCCTTTCACTCAAGTCTCTATTCAAATATCACATTATTGCAGAGGCCATTCCTCACCACCCAACCCTCACATTCTCTTTCCTCCTTACTCTGCTATACCTGTCTCACTAGCACTGACATCATCTAAAATACCACATTTTTGTTAGTTATCTGCACCCACCTCCCAGAATGTAAACTCCACGAGGGCAAGGATTCGTTGTTTTTACCCCATGTTGCATCCTCAGTGTTTAGAATAGCTGGTTACCAATAAATACGTATTGGATTAGTTAATGAATCATTTTCTTACATGAACTCTTTACAGCATCTAGTAGGTTATGGGGAGATAATAACCTAATAAGTTATTATTAGGTGCCTAATAAGCTTTAGACCAAAATGAAGATTAAGGTATAGCCAGACAGGATAGAGCTAAGAAAAATAAAAATAAGTACTATTTATTTATAATCACCTAAAACCTCGCCCAGGCCACTGCTTATAGAACTGTGTGTGTGCTTGTGTGTGTGTGCGCGCATGCTGTAGCTGCATGCATATACATGTAAGTGTGTGGGGAGCAAATTATATTTTAAAAATATATTGTTAATAGTTTTGCTTGTGTTTCAGTTTATGTATCCCCTTCAGTGCTAGTCTCTGTAGAAAGAGCTGTCTCCAAATCACTGGTGTGCAGGTACAAGCATAAACACACACAGAGATACCCTCATAAACAAGAAAAAGGTGTTTGCTACACATAACATCAGAGCCTGTCAGGATCTGCTTCCAAGGAGGTGGCAGAGGCTGATAAATGGCTACCTATAAAATGCTGATAAATGTATGACAGAGCAGACAAGGTTGTCCAGTTTAGTCCCAAATTCACATCCTTCTTCTGCCATAACACCTTCTCTCCAACTCCATGCAAATTTCTTTAGAAACCCAACAATTTAGAACCAAGTTTAAGCAACCCCAAAGAGTCTAGCTCCAATGACAACTTCTCTGATTGCTTCAGCTGAAATGGACCTTTACTTCCTCTGAAATTTCATAACACTTTTTATGTACTTTTCATGGCAAGTCATTTTTTTACAACATATTACAGGCATTTTTGTATTTGTTGTTTCTTCCCAAGTAGACTATGAACATCTCCTCTTCTTCTTTGTATCGCCATGGTAGATATTTGCTAAATGTTGCTAAGCAAGGCTCTTTTATCACTTTATCTTTCTCTCTCTGATCACAGAGATAAGAGAACCTTTCTTATCTCTCTGGCCTCATTTATGTTTCCTCCTTTTCTCTGTCTTTCCTTCCTTCCACCCTTCCATCCAACATTTATTTATTTAGTACTTACTATGCTACAGGCATTATTCTAGATGTTGAGAATTCAGCATGAATTCCTAGTCTTACAGAACTTAGAGGTGCGTAACAAATTACTTATTATTCTCTAAATGTGCCACATAACTGCATAACTTCATGTCTTTGCACAAGCTGTTCCTTCTTCCTGGAATGCCTTTCACCTCATCATGTCTATCTGGAAAATTCCTATGTCCTCTCAGTGCCAGCTTAAGTATTGCTTCTCCTGGATGGCCTTTACTAACTTCCCAGGTAGAGCTAACTTCCCCAGGTAGTGCTCCTGTCTTATGTTCCCTTAATGCCCTGTGCTTTCTTTGGCATTTCTTCTCTCAACTTTGGCATTTCAATCGCTTACATGTCTTCCTCCTCTTCAAGCTCTGAGCATCTTGAGGTTGGGGTCCTGTGTCGCTAACAGTTACTTGGCAGAGTGCCTAGCCTATACAGGAACTCAGTAAAGATCTGTTGACTTTTCTTTTCATGCAATCAGTATGTTAATTTATTCAGATTAATAAATACAACTCAACAATATAAGTAAGCTTTCACAATATGAAGTAGGAAAGGAGGACAGCAAGAAGATTACAAAAAAGAGAGTAAGAAAGATAAAGGTATGCTGTGGATTCCTTTTTTTTTTTTTTTGAGGAAGATTAGCCCTGAGCTAACTACTGCCAATTCTCCTCTTTTTGCTGAGGAAGACTGGCCCTGAGCTAACATCCATGCCCATCTTCCTCTACTTTATACGTGGGACGCCTACCACAGCAGGGCTTTTGCCAAGCAGTGCCATGTCCGCATCCGGGATCCGAACCGGCGAACCCCGGGCTGCTGAGAAGTGGAATGTGCACACTTAACCACTGCGCCACTGGGCCGGCCCCATGCTGTGGATTCTTTATGACATGAGTTCTTTAGCATCTTGTTCCCTTCATTCTGATAAGTGCAGTGACCTTGTAATAAATATTTATATGAAGATCTGGGAGCTTCAGCTTGAATGTGTCCCATGATACGGAAATGAAAAATTGCTGTTGGTTTACTGACACATAATGCAAGAAAAATATGGGAACATGAGTCCTGAATATGTTATTAAGGAGAAAGCTTCTTCAGGACTGTTCTTATATCTACACAAAATCTCTGGCAAAAATTAACTCAAAATGGATCATGGATTTACATGTGAAAAACAAATAGAATTCAGCAAGATATAAAGAGAATTATATACCATGACCAAGTGGGTTTTATTCCAAGGATGTAAAACTGATTCAATATTTAAAAATCAATCAATGTAATCCACCATATTAATAAGCTAAAGAAGAAAGACCACACGGTCATATTAATCAATGCAGAAAAAATATTTGATAAAATTTAACACCCATTCAAAATAAAACCTCTCAAAAAAATAGGAAGAGAGGGGGAACATCCTCCATTTGATAAAGAGCATCAACAAAAGACCCACACCAACATTATACTTAGTACTGAAAGGCTAAATGTTTCCCACCCTAAGATCAGGAACAAGGCAAGGATGTCTGCTATTACCACTCTTACTCAACATAGTGTTCTAGTCAGGGCAATAAAGCAAGAAATGGACCTAAAAGATAAAAAAGTTTGGAAAGAAAGGAAAAACATTGTCCTTATTTGCAGAATACATGATTATCCACATAGAAAATCCCAAGGAATTTAGAAAAAACCTCCTGGGAATAAGAAGTGAGTCCAGCAGGCTCACAGGATACAAGATGAACACAAAAAAATCAATTTGCTTCTACATACTAGCAAATGAACAGGTGGACATAGAAAATAAAAATACAATGCCATTTATAATCACATTTAAAAAATGAAATAGGTATAAATCTAACAAAATATGTACAGGACATGTATGCTGAAAGCTATGCAATGCTGATCAAAGAAATTTAAAAAACCTAAATGAAGAGGTATCCATGTTCATGTACTGGAAGATTCAACATAGTATATCTCTCCAAACTGATGTTTAGGTTTAACACAATTTCTACCAAAATCCTAGCAAGAGTTTTTTTCCCCCCCAAAGATTGGCACCTGAGCTAACATCTGTTGCCAATCTTTTTTTTCTTCACCTTTCCCCTTCTTCTCCCCAAAGCCCTCCCAGTACATAGGTGTATATTCTAGTTATAGGTCCTTCTGGTTCTGCTATGTGGGAAACCACCTCAGCATGGCCTGAGGAACAAGACCACGTCTGCACCCAAGATCTGAATCAGTGAAACCCCAGGCCGCTGAAGCAGACGGTGTGAACTTAATCACTCAGCCCTGGGACCGGCGCCCCCAGCAACAGTTTTTATAGATGTAGACAAAATTATTCTAAAATGTATATGGAAAGGCAAAGAAAGTACAAAAGTTAAAACAATTTTGAAAAGACAAAAGTCAGGAGGAATCAGTCCACCATTCTTCAATAATTATTATATAGCTACAGAGGGACACACACGTGGAACAATGGAATAGAACATAAAACTCAGAAACAGACCCACACAAATAGGCCCAACTGACTTCGGACAAAGGTGAAAAAGCAATGCAATGGAAAGGTGGCCCTTTCAACAAATGGTGCTGAAACAACTGGGCACCCAAAGGGGGAAAAAAATGAACCCCAATCTAAGTCTCACATCTTATACAAAAACTAACTCACAATGAATCATGGACTTAAATGTAAAACTATAAAACATTTAGAAAAATAACTGGAGGTAATCTTTGGGATCTAGGACTAGGCAAAGAGTTTTTCGGATGACACCAAAAGCATAAGCCTTAAAAGGAAAAGCTTATAAATTAGACTTCATTGAAATTTAAAACTTTTCCTCTGCAAAAGACTTTGTTAAGAGGATAAAAAGACAAGCTATAGAGTGGGAGAAAATATTTGCAAGCCACATATTTGACAAAGGATAGTATCTAGAACATATAAAGAACTCTCATCACTCAACAGTTAAAGAAAAGAAACAATCCAATTAGGACATGGGCAAAAGACATGAGGAGACATTTCACTGAAGAGGATATACAGATGGCAAATAAGCACATAAAAAGATGTTCAACATCATTAGCCATTCAGGAAACACAAACTAAAACCACAATGGAGATATTATCACAAACCTCTCAGAATAGTTAAAATTGAAAAAAAAATTGTAATAACACAAAAAGCTGGCATTGAGGCAGAGAAAATGGGTCACTCAAACATTGCTGGGGAGAATCTAAAATTATACAGCCACTTTGGAAAACAGTTTGGCAGTTTCTTTAAAAACTAAACATTCAACTACTACTGTATATGACCCAGCAATTGCACTCCTGGGAATCTGTCCCAGAGAAATGAAGATTCACATTCATACAAAAACTCGTACGAGAATGTTAATGTGAGTTTTATTTACAATAGCCCCAAACTGGAAAAATCTAGATGTCTTTCAATGGGTGAATGGTTAAATAAACTGTGGTACATCCATATCATAGAATACTACTCAGCAATAAAAAAGAAACAAAGTATTGAAGCATGCAAAATCCTGAATGGATATCTAAGGATTTATGCTGAATGAACAAAACCAATCCCAAAAGTTTACATTCTCTATGATTCTACTTACCTAACATTCTTGAAATGATAGAACTTAGGAATGGACAGCAGATTAGTGGTTATCAGTGGTTAAGGAGGGTGCTGGAGTGGGACAGAAGTGGGTGTTGTTGGGGCCGGCCCAGTGGCACAACAGTTAAGGACACAAGTTCCAATTCAGTGGCCCAGGGTTTGCTGGTTCAGATCCTGGGGGCAGACATGGCACTGCTTGGCACACCATGCTGTGGTAGGCATCCCACATATAAAGTAGAGGAAGATGGGCACGGATGTTAGCTCAGGGCCAGTCTTCTTCAGCAAAAAGAGAAGGATTGGCAGCAGTTAGCTCAGAGCTAATCTTCCAAAAAAAGAAAAAAAAAGTGGGTGTTGTTATAAAAGGGCAGGATGAGAGATCCCTGTGGTGATGGAAATGTTCTGGATCTTGACTGTGTCAATATTGACATCCTTGTTGTGACCCTGTAGTATAGTCTTGGGAGATGTTATCACTGGGAGGAAACTTGGTAGGGGGTACATGGGATCTCCTATATTATTTTTCAACTACATGTGAATCTAAAATTACCTCAAAATAAAAAGTTTCATTAAAAAAAACCCTGATCCACAAGAGAACTAGAATGTTCATAGGTAGGAAATGTATTTAAAGAAAACCTTAAGGAGAAGAAGAAGATTTCTCTGAGAAGTAAAGATTATGGAGAGAAAGGTTGTTAATAGTTGGCTAATGATTATAACTGGACCCAGTTGTTCTCAATCTTTCCCACTCAGGGATGGAGATAGGTTCATAAGGAATCACACTGTGAAAATATGAATAAACTTCAGAGTTCAGCCTCCTGAGCATGAGGGGACAAAATGGAGTGAACTGAGTCATGAGTATTTCTGAACCTACCAAATTACATGTCAGCTCTAGGAAATCTTGGCTATAAAGGCAGGCATGATTCTCTGCCCTGGGGAATAAAAATCCCCAGAGGAAAAAAAACATATAAATAAGGTGCCAGCCACCTTCTCCTATTTTTCTGTATAGTAGCCAGCCCCCAAGATAGCCCCCAACGAGTCTGACTTCCTAGTATAGCCTTATGTAGTCCCCTCCCATTCTGAATAAGGACGACCGACAGGATATTGCATAAATGACAGTGTGTGACTTCCAAGGCTAAGTCATAAAAGAGACTGCAGCTTCTTTCTTGCTCTCCTTTGGATCAGCTGCCATGTTGTAAGGACATTCAAGCAGCACTAAGGAGGAGTGCACCTGGTGAGGAACTAAGGCCTCCTTCCAGCCATGTAAATAAGCCATTCTTAGAAGCAGATCCTTCAGCCCAGTCATGCCTTAGGTGACTTTTTGACTGCAATTTCATGAGAGATCCTGAGCCAAATCCACCAAGCTACACTGCTCCTGAATTCCTTGCTCACAGAAACCATGTAAAATAATAAGTATTTATTGTTTTAAGCCAGTAAGTTTTGGGATCATTTGTTAGGCTGTAATAAATAATTAATACATTCTACTTTCCACCTCCAGGGCTTGGTGAGTGTAACCAATGGTAACCACTAGGAGGAAAGCCGTGTCTATTTAGAAGACTAGAAGCAAAGCCTAAAAGATAGACTAATAGGGGGCTGGCCCTGTGGCACAGCGGTTAAGTTTGCACATTCCACTTTGGCAGCCCAGGGTTAGCCAGTTCAAATCCTGGGTGCGGACCAAAACACTGCTTGTCAAGCCATGCTGTGGCAGGCGTCCCACATATAAAGTTAGAGGAAGATGGGCACAGGTATTAGCTCAGGGCCAGTCTTCCTCAGCAAAAAGAGGAGGATTGGCAGTGGATGTTAGCTCAGGGATAATCTTCCTCAAAAAAAACCAAAAAGGACTAATAGGCCAAGGGAACAGAAGAATCCAGAAACGGACTCATACATACATCATCACTAGATTTATGAAAAAGATGATACTGAAGTGCCATGGAGAAAGGAATCATGTTTTCAATAAGTGGTGCTAGGTAAATTCAATAATTATGAGAAAAGAAAGATTCTTGATCCTTATTTCATGCCATTTGTGAAACTTAATTTCAGATCATTATAAGCTCAAATGTTAAAGATAAAACAATAAAGCATTTAGAGGAAAATATCTTCATGACTTTGGGGTAGGCAAAGATTTCTTGAATACACCAAAGTTCTAATACAAGACACAAAGTAATCAATTGTACTACATTAAACTTAATTCCTGGTCATCAACAGGCATGATTAAGAGGATGAAAAACCAAGCTAAGAGAGTGAGATATTTGTAATACATATATCTAATGAAGGACTCATATTCAGAACATATAAAAAAACTCCTACAAATAAGCAAGAAAAAGACAGACCACTCAACAGAAAAATGGGAAAAAAGATTTGAATAGGCATTACACAAAAGAAGACATCTAAGTGGCAATAACCACATAAAAGGATCTCAAATTCATTAGTCATTAGGGAAATGAAAATTAACACCACTACACAACCATCAGAATGGTTATAATGAGAAAAACTGACAATAGTTAAGTACTGGGAAGAATATGGAGAAACTGAAACTCTCATTCCCTGTTAGTAGCAGTGTAATTTGTTAAAACCACTTTGGAAAACAATGGCACTATCTACCACAGCTGAACATACTCACATCCCAGGACCCTGAAATTCTATCCTAGGTACACACCCAAAATAATTGTGTACATATATTCACCAAAATACATGTATACGTATGTTCGTCGCAACACTATTCATAATAGCCCACATCCTGCCTGCCTTTCTGCACTCCTTATTTCCAGTACTTGTTACCTATAATCTAGACTATTGTCATAGCTTCCTAACCAGTTATCTTAACTTAATACTTAGAAATGCTTCCAGTTTAATGTTCCAGTTTAATCAGAGCAAAGCTCTGATCATGTTACGCCCCCCCACTATCCAAAAATTTAATGGCTTTCCATCACCTGCACAGCAAAGTCCAAATTCTATGGCTTAGCTATTAACTAAAAAATTTTTACTCATTTTCAGTGTGGTAAATCATAAATAAAATTTACCATTTTAACCACGTCAAGTATCCAATTCTGTGGCATTAAGTACATTCACATTGTTGTACAGCCATCAATACCATCCTTCTCTGGAACTTTTTCATCTTCCCCAACTGAAATTCTATATCCTTTAAACACTAATACTCCACGTCCCCCACACCCCAGTCCTTGAAAATCACCATTCTACCGTCTGTCTCTACGAATCTGACCACTTATATGTGGAATCATACAATTTTTGTCCTTTTGTGACTGGCTTATTTCACTTAGCATGATATCTTCAACATTAATCCACATTGTATCTTATATCAGAATTTCACTTCCTTTTAAAGGCTGAATAATAGCCCACTGTATATATACACCATATTTTGTTTATCTATTCCACCTGTTGATGCACTCTCGGGTTCTAACTTAGTTTGAAGGCCTTCACAATCTAGCTCAGATCTACCTTTCCATCTCATCTCTACTCCTTTATTTATATATATACTTTGTTACCATTCAAACCAACTAAAATTTTCACTGTTTCCTAAACACGTCTGGTGCTTTTCCACCTCCACACTCAATTTCCCTCTGTCTGAAAAGCCTCCCAATCTTCCTCCCTTTTTAAACTCTCCGAAGTTTTGCTTATACTTGAATGCTATTCTGTCATGTCACCATTTTTGATCATCCTTCACCAACATCCAGAGCTCTTTCAGAAGAGAGGATCTTATCTTCCTCATCCCCAGAACCTCACACAGGGCCTTCCTTCTTTGCTGTAAGAACTCTCATTTACTGAACTAAGTAAATTAGCCAAATCTCATTAAAATACAAGTATACTCATGCTTAAATATCTCATGAAACTACCTTTTTCTGGTTTCAATAATAAATTACATTAAGTCATTTAAAAAGGTCAAATAGACAAGATGAAGAAGGAAAAAGGCTATCACTTTTTGCCTAATTATCGGTATAGCCCAGCCAGGCAGAAGAAACACTATTAATTCAGATGAACAAAAATTCAAACCAAGGGGCACAAATGCAGAGAAATAAGGAAAGCAGAATAAGATAGATGATGCAGAGTGTGATGAGAAAAGTTTGAGATTAGAGTGAAAAGACCTGAATTATAGTCCTAGCTCTTGCTCTATAATCTTGGACAAATTTCTTAACTTCTCTCTAAGCCTCAATAACCAAATATATAAGAGGAATGAAACACAAAACTAATAATATTGCTTTGAGAATTAAGTAAAATTAATAAATGTGAAAGCACCTATGACCAAACTCTGCATGATAGGTGCCAAGTGCATAGTTATTCAATCTAAAGCAGCCCAAGGACATTCTGAGATCATGTAATTGGGAAAAGATTTATCATTATAAAAGACCCCCAGATTTCCAATTCAGTGTTTTCCTACTATACCATCAAGGAGGCATTATTTTGTCCTTCTTCTTGCCCTATACCAGACATCAGCAGCTCCTCCGAGTTCCACCTCTTTTGGTTAAAGGCATCACTATCCTTCCAGTATCTCAGATTCAAAACTGTCTATTCCCATTGAACTCTTCCTGCTACTTCACTGCTCATGCCAAATCAATGAGCTCCTTCTACAGTATTCGGTAAAACAAGCACAGATTCTGCTAATGCTTTGAGGGATAAACAAAAGAGGCAAGACTCAAATAGTCCTTTCAAGTAACTTAAAATGTTTACAGTGTTGTGGGAAGATAAGACATGAACACATATCCCTAAGATAAAAAGCAGATTTTTAGAAGTACCATTAAAAGAGAAATACATGCTATTAGACTACTAAAGCAAGGAATCTCAAACTTTTAGGGAGAGTGGAAGAGAGGAGCAGAGAGAGAGAGAAAGAAAAATATGAAAATAAATATGAACAATGAAGAAGGTAGGGTTTGATATATGGTTTTGGGAAGGAATGATAAAGGGACATTTCTTGTTTGTTTGTTTTTTGCGGAAGATTAGCTCTGAGCTAACTGCTGCCAATCTTCCTCTTTTTGCTGAGGAAGACTGGCCCTGAGCTAACATCCATGCCTATCTTCCTCTACTTTACATGTGGGACGCCTACCACAGCATGGCGTGCCAAGCAGTGCCATGTCTGCACCCGGGATCCGAACTGGTGAACCCCGGGCCACTGAGAAGCAGAATGTGTGCACTTAACCGCTGCGTCACCTGGCCGGCCCGGGGACATTTCTTATAGAGCACACAGTATGATCAAGGAGGCCTGGGTATGGGAAAATATAAGACAAGTTCAGAGAATGTGGAATAGTTTCTTTTGAATGTGGAAGAGGAGAGGAAAGGAAGAGTTTGATGGTCCTGGAAAGCCTTCAATGCCAATCTAAGAAGTTTTCTCTCTCCTTTATGGGTAAAGGGAGTTGCTGCAGAGTACAGATGAGCAGAGAAATGATAACTATTGTTGTGCTCTTAATTAGCAGAATGAGGAAGAACAACCAGAGAAAGGAAAAACAAGAGGCAGGAAAACTATTTAGGAAGCTGTCGCAATAGTCTGCAATAGCGAGAGAAGATGGCAACAAGACAGAGAGGAAAAGACAAAGCAAGTCACTTTACTCAGCAATGGGGCTTAAAGAAGTATATGGCATAGAGCCTACTCTTAAGAAAGTTAGAACCTTCCATTTGTGTCTATGATTAAGAGAGTGCTACCACCTTCTCTGATGAAATAGAAGTGACTGTTTTCCTTTTGTACCCAAATCCAGTTAAAAAACAAACCATTTCACAACCACCTAGACCACAGACGTGCACTGTGGGTACACATGACCCGGAAGTTGCATCATCCTAACTGTTGAACAGAGTGCATGTTCCACACGACCCTATCTCTGTTCTTTGGGTCAGATTCCAAGGTCTCCAAGCATGTAGAATGAGGCCATGACTTCTTATTGTTCTTGGCACCTGGAAAACTTAGGTGGGCCCCAATTTAGCTTTACCTTGGCCAGATCACGCGAGAGTGTTGTGTTCACTTCTGGTGGTGATGAAGGGACTTGAAATCCTACGGTACCAGGATTTGGTGAGGTTCTGCCTGGAGTCATGATTGTGATGTTCTAACATATTAGGGGCTGACACATGGGAAAGCAATTTGATTGCTTTTTGGTGATCCCACATACTCAAGTTGAACCAGTGCCAGCAGGGGCATGCTACAAAAGAGCAGATTTTGGCTCAGTATAAGTAAGAATTTTCTAACAGTGGTCCAAAGCAGGTCCCTTGGAAGCTGAAGTAACTCAGCATTGGAGATACTGCAGAGGAGATAGCTTAGGCCAGGGGTCAGCAAACTTTCTCTGTAAAGGGCAGAGAGCAAATATTTCAGGCTTTGCAGTCCACATAGTCTGTCACAACTACTCAAATCTATAGTGGCATGGCAGAAGTCATAGACAATTTGTAAGCAAATGAGAGTGGCTGTGTTCCAATGAAACTATTTAGAAAAAGAGATGGTGGCCAAGATTTGCTTGCTGACCCCTCGCGTAGGCTAGGAGTGGGGAAGGAAACTGAAGAGGGGATTCAAGCACTGGGTGAGTAGACAGAAGACGTATTAAGGTCTCTTCCAACCTTGAGAGCCTTATGTATTTTTAACCAAGAAAATCTGATATGGTAACACCTCATTCAATCAGATTACTCAGATTCTTGGGACAGAGGGATTTGTTCTAAAAAGCCAAGTATTAACTAGCACTCCCTTTTAGTTTCAGCCTTGACAGTTGAAAATATTTCTAAAACTCCAAAATCTTCTGATCTGCCTTAGGTATTATACCAAAGATAACAGAACTTCTCTTTGATGACTAAGGACTTCTCAAAGCCTCAAATCATCTTTCCAGATACCAAATCTCACATGCCTTGCAACTAAAGTAGAAGGGTCACGATATTTCTTGGAAGAGAATTTTGTGTAACTCCTAGAAATGGGCGTGTCCTTTTAACTTTTCTCCTTCTGATGAGAGTAAAGCCCAAACTGCCAACAAACCAAGAAGATTCTGTCAAGTGAGGATTATAGTTAATCAGACTCTAACTGAAGTTACTGGATGATATCAATAAATTGAACTTATTTGTTAGAGATATTGAAAACATAATACTTGCATTTTCAAAAAACTCTGTTTTATATGTAAAAAAAAATCATACACACACACTCACACTCACCTTCTCTTAGTGAAACTCCCAGGTGATGATGTGATTTGAGTTCCAGGTCAAACAATCACAAAGACAGAAGAATTTGATCTGACTTGTTGAGTACCATGATGTACAACTATAGCACAATACACAGCAGCATGAGGTACACTAGGCTGATCTTACGTCCTGTGACAGTTAAGAGCAAACAATAAGAGAGTCCAGTGGATCATGTAAAAGTCACACATTTCAGGGCAACAAAAGACCCTGAATTGCTAAAGCAATCCTGAGAAAAAAAGAACAAAGCTGGAGGCATCACAATCCCTGACTTCAAAACATACTACAAAGCTATAGTAATCAAAACAGCATGGTACTGGTACAAAAACAGGCGCACAGATCAATGGAACAGAATTAAAAGTCCAGAAATAAAACCACACATCTATGGATAGCTAATCTTTGACAAAGGAGCTGAGAACATACAATGGAGAAAGGAAAGTCTCTTCAACAAATGGTGTTGGGAAAACTGGACAGCCACATGTAAAAGAATGAAAATAGACCATTCTCTTACACCATTCACAAAAATAAACTCAAAACGGGTCAAAGACTTAAAGGTAAGACCTGAAACCATAAGACTTCTGGAAGAAAATATAGGCAGTGCACTCTTTGACATCAGTCTTTAAAGGATCTTTTCAGACACCATGTCTTCTTGGACAAGGGAAACAATAGAAAGAATAAACAAGTGTGACTTCATCAGACTAAAGAGCTTCTACAAGGCAAGGGAAAACAGGATTGAAACAAAAAGACAACTCACCAACTGGGAAAAAATACTTGCAAATCATATATCTGACAAAGGGTTAACCTTCATAATATATAAAGAACTCACACAACAACAAAAAAATCAAAGAACCCGATCAAAAAATGGGCAGGGGATATGAACAGACACTTCCCCAAAGAAGATACAAGGATGGCCAACAGACACATGAAAAGATGCTCATCGTCAGGGCTGACCCCGTGGCCGAGTGGTTAAGTTCGCACGCTCTGCTGCAGGCGGCCCAGTGTTTCGTTGGTTCGAATCCTGGGCGCGGACATGGCACTGCTCATCGGGCCACACTGGGGCAGCGTCCCACATGCCACAACTAGAAGGACCCACAACGAAGAATATACAACTGTGTACTGGGGGGCTTTGGGGAAAAAAGGAAAAAAATAAAATCTTTAAAAAAAAAAAAAAGATCCTCATCATCACTGATCATCAGGGAAATGCAAATCAAAACTACACTAAGATATCACCTTACACCTGTTAGAATGGCTATAATAGCGAAGACAAAAGATAACAAATATCGGAGAGCTTGTGGAGAAAAAGGAACCCTCATATACTGCTTGTGGGAATGCAAACTGGTGCAGCCACTATGGAAAACAGTATGGAGATTTTTCAAAAAATTAAAAATAGAAATACCATATGACCCAGCCACCCCACTACTGGGTATCTATCCAAAGAACTTGAAATCAGCAATTCAAAGAGACTCATGCACCCCTGTGTTAATTGCAGCATTATTCACAATAATAAAGAGGTGGAAACAACCTAAGTGCCCAGTGACTGATGACTGGATAAAGAAGATATGGTATATATATATATATATATATATATATATAATGGAATACTACTCAGCCATAAAAAATGATAAAATCGTCTCATTCACACTCATTCACAACAACATGGATGGACCTTGAGGGTATTATGTTAAGTGAAATAAGCCAGATAGAGAAAGACAAACTCTGTATGACTCCACTAATATGTGGAAGAAAAACAAACACATGGACAAAGAGAACAGATTAGTGGTTACCAGAGGGAAGTGGGGTGGGGGGTGGGCACAAAGGGTGAAGGGGCACACCTGTAAGATGACTGACAAATAATAATGTACAACTGAGATTTCACAATGTTGTAAACTATCATAACCTCGATCAAAAAAAAAAAAACACAGTCACACATTTCTGGAGAACACTTCCTGAGTCAGAAGGGCTTCTTGTGAGGATGGGCCCATAGCCAAGTGGTTAAGTTTGTGCACTCCATTTTGGCGGCCCAGGGTTTCAGCAGTTCAGATCCTTGGTGCGGACCTAGAGCTGCTCGTCAAGCCATGTTGAGGTGGCATACCACATAGCAAAACTAGAAGGACCCACAACTAGAAGATACAACTATGTACTGGGGAACTTTGGGGAGAAAGAAAAAGAAAAGATTGGCAACAGTTGTTAGCTCAGGTGTCAATCTTTAAAAAAAAGAAGGGTTTCTTGCCATCCTCCTGTAGGAATCCTTCAAATACTCTGAACCATAGTGATTTTATACTCTGAGGGAGGAAACAAAATGGTACTTGCTGAGCTCCCACTAACAGGTCATGTGCTTTTTATCCATTACCACATTTAATCCTCAAACCAATGCTGCAAGGCAAATATGATTTCCTTTTTACAGACGAGGAAAATGAGATTCATTGAGGTTAAACGATTTGCAGAGATGACAGCTCCGGATCTTCTGGTCCAGTGGGCCAGGGTTAGGGTCCAGAAAGAACTTGAGGAGAAGCTAATGCAGATGAACTGCTGACTACACTTTGAGAAACACTGGCCACAGCGTTTACGAAAGGTCAAGCTCAAAGATCGCTGGCAATGACAACAGAGGGATTATAATTTAGGTCTCAGCTCCTAGTCCAAAATTATTTCCACTTCTCAAATCCAAATCCCTTAGAGAGGGCAGCACAATTATATGCTCCTGAGTCATAAAGCTTTCCTCTGACTCCAATGAACCTTATTTGTTCCTAGGATGCAGAATGAACTTTATCTCACCACAAGACCACTACATTCTGAGGGTAGGGGCTTTTTCATCTCCGGAACTTAGCACAGTGCTTGATACATGTTATACACTACACAACTCTTCAATGAAAGATATACCAAAGGAACAAAAGGACAGAATATCTATTTGCTCCTCTTTTGGTAAAAACAAACAAAAACCTTTCCGTGAGATGACCTGCTAATGTAACACTTCCAGGATTCTAATGATCTCTATCCTGGGTGAGATGGTACACATAACCATACCATAAACACAAAAGATCACTTAGAAAAACATGTCTTCTACGTGAAACTGACTCCGATCCTAGGCTTCAGAGGGTAGATCATGGATTAAGCATATGCAGCCTGGATTAAGCCAATTAATGCATTTCATCCAGTGATTGGTTCAGCCAAGTGCATGTGATCAAAAAGTCATTAAAATTCAACTCCAGGACTTTTGTTTGTGCTAGTCAAAGCGGGCTCTTTCACTGGACAGAAGGTTGTGATGACAGGAGCCTTAAGTTGCAGGGACAACCATTTGCAGTCTGAGAACAGCCAACCCAAAGAGAGCAAAATTAAAAAGACAGATCCTGATGAAATGTGAGTACTAAATCAAGTTGATCTTGAAGCCAAGTCTTCCCCTTTTTGGCTTAGGTGGCTCAATAAACTCTTCTCATTTAAGGCAATTTAGGTCACTATCTAATTAACACAGGTTTTAAGCATGTGACCTATACTGAGACCCAGAATCAGTTTGTTACCACAAGAGTAACGCAGGGATCCTTTCCACATGCTCTTGTCATAGTCATTATTCAATCCAGTTTCTGTGTCCTTCACTTTCCATTTCTTTTCCATTATATCTACTCCCCTTCCCCGCTTCCTCCTTCCAATCATTCATTCAACATTTATCAAACCTATTAGTGCCAGGTCCTTTAGGACATCATGAGCTATGGAAAGGACAGTCACAGTACACAGGTAACTTGATACGCTGAGGTCAGTGCTCTAATAGTGGCATGAACAGGAACCACTCTGCTTGGGAGGAGTCAGGCAAAGCTGCATAGCACAGGTGACCAGGGTTTGCGTCTTGAAGGATAAGAGTTTTTGCTGGTTGAAGAAAAAATGCTGAAGGGGTAAATTTTCAGGAAAAGACAGCAATATGAGTACAGTTGACTCTCATAATTCACAGTAGTTATGGTCTATAAAGTCACCACAAACACCGAATTAGCAAACACTGAGTCATTTTTCCTAGGGGGAAATACAGGGTTAGGTTCCTAGAAGCCTCTGGTCACAATATTTTTGTCAACCAATCAATAGATACTCTTGTTTTATGTTTGTTTCTGTGTAAAGACACCTTACATAATATATATTGTTGATTCACTGATAGTGAACTCGCAGCCAATAGCACTGTAACTCAAGTTTGAATGAAGCTTATCTAACACATGTATTTTCTCCATAAGTCACGTCACAATCTTCTTGTGCTTAGGAACACGGTCTAAACAGTTCAGCACTCTCCTTGGGGGCCATTTTAAACAGCAAAATCACCAACAAAAAGCACAGAAATGTGAAAAACATGGCATCAAATAGAGAAAAGGGCACTAGTTCACCGTATGAGAGCTGAAATAAGAAGGTAAGTGTGGCTTTGTTCCACTCAGCTGTGAACATGTGTGTGGGGTACGCAAATCTCTCATTTCTCTGTACATGCACATGTCTGTGACTGACCATGAAAGAGCTGTATTGATTTGGGGTTACAAATAAATTTTAGGAAGTAGGTGAATTCAGAAATACGGAATCTAGAATCTGACCAGGAGTAGTAACTATAGAGTCATGCACCACATAATGACGTCTTGGTTAATGACGGACGGCATATATGATAGTGGTCCCATAAGATTAGTACCATATAGCCTAGGTGTGTAGTAGGCTATACCATCCAGGTTTATGTAAGTACTGTAGGGGAGAAAGAAATTTTCCTCCACTCTTCTAGGTTCCTCTGGCTATTCTAAGAATTACACTGACATGAGACAGATTAACAGGAGAAAAACAAACGTTCAATCACATGTACACATGGGAGAAACCCAGGAAAATTGCGTAACTCGCCAAAATGGTTGAAGCCACCACCTTAAATATCATTCTCAGTTAAAGACAAAAGAAGATGCTAGGGGAGAGAAGAGTCAGGGACTTGAAAGGGAAGGAAGGCAAGTCTCAGGTAGGTGAAAAGGAGCAGACATTTGGAAAACAAGTGTTTGGCCACGTGGAAACAGAAGAACACACAGGGGAGCCCGTCACACAGGCTTTTCTAGGTCCATCCCTGTCTACCAACTAGTTCATGTTATACTAAGGTGATAGCTCACTTCCTGAGACAGGTTTTTTTAATCTGAATTCTTTTAGGCAGTGAAGGGGGAGATAACAAGAAAAACTTTGAGTCTTTTGTTTCTTAAAAATAGTCAGCCTAAATAATCCTCCTGTCAAAGAGACACATTGTGGGGTGGCAAATTTTGTTCCCCAACAGTGCACTCTATGAGGTTCACACAATGACAAAATCACCTAAGGACGCATCTCTCCAAACATATCCCTCTCATTAGGTATTTGTGACCTTGTAAGAAAAGGCTTGGTATATCAAATAGTAAAGCTACGTCTGGTGAAGCTGAAGAAAGGAGGATGAAATGCAGTATGGAAAGGAAATCACTGAAAGCAAGGCTAGAAAAATGATTTGGGGCTATTTTAAGACAGGCTTCATACGCTGAGTTTTATGGATTTTCTGTAGGTCAGTGGTTCTCAATATAAAATATTAATGTAAAATTAAAAATTTGAGAATTCCTCATTGAATAATAATATACTTCTTAGTATTTATTAATAAAAGCTACGATGAATTCATCAACTCATTTTATTAATCACAATATCTACATTTTTTTAAAAGTATAAATACATGCAAGACACTTAGCGCATAAGTAATGCTTGGTGTGTGTGCGTGTCTTTTCAAGGACCCTGTCCATCATGTGAGAACCACTGTCATGTATCTAGAGGAGCAAACAAGCAGAGGGAACACCATGTGCAAAGGCCCTGAGGAAGAATGCTTAGCTCATAGGAGGACCTGACAGCAGATCATGGCTGGAGCATAGTGAGCAAAGCGGACAAAGGCACAAAGAAAAGGCAGGGACAGATCACAATGGAGGCTTGCAGGCCATTTTATGAAGTGTAGATTTTATCTTAAATAGAATGAGATCCCTCAGTAGGGGCATAATGAAATAAATTGATACGGTAGCAACTGAAGAAACAAGCTTCAGAACAGTGTAGTTTGATCCTATTTACATTAAAAACCCTGTATGTTTATGGACACACATATATGTACACCACCACATATATTTGTGTATATATAGTATACATATATAGTACGTACACACACACAGAGTGTCTTACAAACCCTTAGAAAAGCATTCCAAACTCTTACTAATGGTTCCCTGTGGACGACAGTGGGGATATAAGAGTGTAAGGGAACTTTCACGTTTTAATCCATATACTTCCGTATTTTAAACTAAACAGAACATGAGACCACTGAATGGTTTTACATTTTTTCATACTTACATTTCTTAAAGATCAGTCTAGATTGTGGTAATGGAATGAAGGTGGAAAGAGCATGAGTAGGGAGCCCAAACAGAAAGCTGCTCAAGAAATAATGGTGATTTTAACCAGGACAGTGGCAAAGGACATATATATTAAAGACACATTTCAGAGGCTGAAATGACTGACCTTGATGATGGACTGAATATGGGGGATATGGAGAAGGAAGAATAAAGACAGACTCCAAGATTTCCAGCTTGAGTAAGTAGGTGGCCTGTGTTAGGACTTCTGGTGGGGAAGAGAACCACAGCCCTCTCTCTCTGACAAGCCTATCATAGTGCACTCTACCGAATCTTTGCCTCTACTGCGTCAAATACAAAGGGGTAAAATGAATTTGACAAGTGTGAGAGGGAGACGGTCACATCTGGGAAACCAAAGAGCTTTGTGCCAGTGATTACACTGACTGAATTCTAAGAGATTGATTCCCCAAAGACCAGGTCAATTTTTCTGCAGAGGGCTCAGGGAATCCATTAGTGGAATTACCTCTCCTGCCGACAAAACAACAAAAGAGCTGTTGCCAACCGTCTGCATTTCGGAGAAACAAAGGTCATTCCATTGAGGGACTTCCCTCTCATGTCCTTAAATGCTCTAAGTTGTATTTAAAGCACTGAATTAAGCAAAGGTTACCAGGGAAAACCAGGACAAAGTTGGCGGGAGGGTAGACAAATAATGCCCATGAATACAGTCAAACTGTTTCTTTTCCTCTAGGACAAAGGCTTCTCTCATTGGCCTCCCCCACCCCAAGTAATGAGAGAGTGGAAGACTCCTGGGTTTGGCTTCCCTAACGACCTGATTTCATACTTTCTTAACACATACGTGATTGTGTTACTTCCTTGCTTCAACAGTGGTATTTAAAACTTCAGTGTGCATCAGAATCAGTGACACACCTGTTCAAATGCAGACATTTCCAAGTCCCGGGCTCAGGAGATTCAGACTCAGTAGGTCTGGAGAGGGGTCCAGGGATACAAACCCCTAGTGACTCTACTACAGAATGTCCAAGAACCTCACTGTGAGAAACACTGTACTCCACTGTTAATGATGGTTGAGAAAATGTGGTTGTACCTTAGTGAGCTGCTCTGGAGAAATAAGTGGATCATGGAGATCTGGGTTGTACTTCCAGCTCTGTCTCTAGTCAGGTAGCTGGGCATGTGAACCCGGGCAGGGGGACAATACGTTTTTGCTCTGGGCCATGGTTTTGTCATTTATAAAGCATGAGTGTTGAATTTGTGGATCTCCAACTTCCCTTTAATTTCTGTCATTTTAAGACCACAGGAGAAGACAAAGGGTTGGAAATGCCAGGTAGGGCTTCTTACCCTATTGTACTAGACTGATTCTCCCTAAGGTATTCAGATTGTGGATATACATGAACCAGAGCACAAAATCCAGTGTATTCTGGAATTTGCTGGTCATGAGCAAATATCATGAAAAGCGACTTCCAAGGTACAGGATGAACTAGGCATGGGGCCCTTCCAGAGCCTGCTTCTCTTCCTTAATCATACTATTCAATATAAATGCAGGGAAGTAATTCAAAGGATGGATGGTGAAACTGAACTTAACTCCAAAGATTAACTCAGGTGCTCAAATAAATGCCCTGTCTGCCTCCTGGGAGCCCTAAGTTACATCAATCCAGCTGTCTGAGTTACAGATATCTGAAAAACATTCCCATATAGAGACTATCCATGGCCTCTATATGATCTGTTTAAAAGAGTTTTGTTTAATTTGTAAGAAGTCAGTATACAGCATTAGAAGAATGACTTTTGGGCTAACACTTCCTTTTTTTTTTTCAAAGATTTTATTTTTCCTTTTCCTCCCCAAATCCCCCCAGAACATAGTTGTGTATTTTTAGTTGTGGTCCTTCCAGTTGTGGCATGTGGGATGCCGCCTCAGCATGGCCTGATGAGCGGTGCCATGTCCGCGCCCAGGATTCGAACTGGCGAAACCCTGGGCCGCGAAAGCAGAGTGAGTGAACTTAACCACTCGGCTATGGGGCTGGTCCCTAATGCTTCCTTTTTTTTCTTCCTTTTTCTGCCCCCTTGTTTTTTAAAAGTCAACATTATAGAAGTACAATTTACACACAAAAAAATTCACCCATTTTAAGAGTTTAGGTTGATGAGTTTTGACAAATGCATATACCATATAACCACCACCACAATCAGAACACTTCCAACACCCCAAATGGTTCCCTCGTGCCATTTCCAGGTTGATCTCCACTCCCCACCTTGGCCCCACTGATCTGCTTTCTATCACTATAAACTGGATTTGTCTTTTCTAGAGTACCACAGAAATGGAATCAGAGAATATGCATTCTTTCGTGGCTGGCTTCCTATGCACAACCAAGTTTTCTGATTCACTCATATTATTGCATGTATCAGCAGTTTTTAATTGCTGATAGTATACCATTTTACAGAGGTACCATAATTTGTTTATCCATTCACCTATCGATGGACAATGAGGTTGTTTCCAGTTTGGGACTATTATGAATAAATGAGCCATGAACATTCACGTACATGTCTTTTTGTGAACATGCTTTCATTTCTCTTAGGTAAATACCTAGAAGTGAAACAGCTGGGTCACATGGTAAGCATATGCTTAATTTTATTAAAAAACTACCAAACTGTTTTCCAAAGTGGTTGTTCATTTTTGCATTCCCACCAGAAATGTATGAGATTTCCAGTTTCTCCAAAACACTTAGCCATTATAGCCAATCTAGTGAGCGCGTAGTGGTATCTCACTACGTGTTTAATTTGCATTTCCCTGATAACTAATGATGTTGAGCAACTTCTCATGTGCTTACTCATCATTTATTTTCTTTTGTGATGTCTATGTTCAAATCTTTTGCCCATTTTTAAATGGAGGGGAATGGTTTATTATTGAGCAGTAAGAGTTCTTTATATATATTCTGGATACAGCCCTTTGCCAGATATATGTATTGAGAATATTTTCTCCCCAGTCTGTGGCTTCCTTTTTCATTTTTTAAATAGTGTCTTTTAAAGAGCAAATATCTTTAATCTTTTTTTTTTTTTGAGGAAGATTAGCTCTGAGCTAACATCTGCCACCAATCCTCCTCTTTTTGCTGACGAAGATTGGCCCTGAGCTAACATCCGTGCCCATCTTGTCTATTTTATATGTGGAATGCCTGCCACAGTGTGGCTTGATAAGTGGTGCATAGGTCTGTGCCTGGGATCTGAACTGGCAAACCCCAGGCCATGGAAGCGGAATGTGCGAACTTAACTGCTACACCACCGGGCTGCCCCCAAATGTCTTTAATTTTGATGAAGTCCAATTTATCATTTTTTTAATAGTTCAGGCTTTTTTGTGTCTCATATTTCTTATCTAAGAAATTCCTGTCAATCCCAAAGTCAGAAAGATTTTCTGCTTTGTTTTCTTCAAGAAGCTTTATAATTTTAGTTTTAATGCTGAGATTTATAACCTATTTTGGTACAGAGTGTAAGGATCATGGGTTCATGTTTTTCCACACGGATATCCAGCTGTTCCAGCAGTGTTTGCTGAAAAGAAATAATCTTTCCTTATCAAATTGCATTGGCCTTTTTGTTGAAACTCAATGACCAAATATATGTAGGTACATCTCTAGACTTTCTAGTATGGTCAATTGTTCTCTATATACACTTACGCCAATACCACACTAGCTTCATTACTGCATTTCCTAAGTCTTGAAATCAGGTAATCTGAGTCCTCAACTTTGTTCTCCTTTTCCAGAATTGTTTTGGTTATTCTAGCTTCTTTGCATTTCCCTACCAATTTTAGAATCAGCTTGTCAATTTCTACCAAAAAAAACAAATTTTTATTGTGATTGCATTGACTCTAGAGATTAATTTGGAGAGAAATGACATGGCATCATTTCTTCCTTACAGTTTGATAGAATTCACCAGAGAAGCCATCAGGCCTGGAGTTTTCTTTGTGGGAGGTTTTTAATTAGAATTTAATTTACTTAATAAATATAGAGCTATTTGGATTTTTACTTTCTTCGGTGTCAGCTTTGCTAGTATGTGTCTTTCACAGAATCTGTCCGTTGCATATAAGTTATCAAACTTATGCAGGTAAATTTGTTCATAATATTCTATTTTTAAAAGTTGAGATATAATTCACGTCATAAAATTTACCCCTTTAAAGTGTACAAGTCAATGCTTTTTAGTATATTCACAAGGTTGTACAACCACCATTACTATCTAATTCCAGAACATTTTTATTACCACAAAAAGAAATCTTGTACCCATTAGCAGTCACTATCCATTCCCCCTTCTTCTCAGACCCTGGCAACTACTAATCTTCTATTATCTTTTAATGTCTGTAGGATCTATAATGATGGGCTGACCCATTTTTGGTGTACTCTATTTCTACAGAGATTCATTTCTACTGCAGGAATCTAAAGAGTTGAAGTCACATTACAATCTGGGACCCTACAGCGATGGAAGAAGAGAGAATTTTCCTGAAGTCTGTTAACTAGGCTCCTTACTGCCTAGCAGCACTTTTCAATGACTGAGAGTGTGCCAACTTACTGGAAGTTTTTGACTATTTCAGCCCTAAGGAAAGTTGAAGTCCTTGGGCCAGTCATCTATGGCTACAAGCTACCTGCAGCCTGATGTTCAAATATTATCATTATTTACTTATTTTTTGTGTGAGGAAGACTGGCCCTGAGCTAACATCTCTGCCCATCTTCCTCTATTTTGTAGATGGGATGCCGCCATAGCATGGCTTGATGAGTGGTGTGTAGGTCTATGCCAGGGATCTGAAACTGCAAACCCCAGGGCTGCTGAGGTGGAGCGTGCGAACTTAACTACTATGCCACTGGGCTGACCTCAAAATATTATTTTTTATGTGATATGATATGAAAAAGTTTGGGAAGCACTGGTCTACAGTACCAAGTCCAAACTAATGAGGATAGATAATTCAAGGACCCTCTTTCATTCGGCCCCAAACTGCTTCCTGTAATTGCCTTCTACACCTTTCCCTCTCCAATCTTATTCTTATTCCCACATATGTCCTACGGCAGAATACAGGGCTTTAACCTAAGAAGCCCTACAACTGTGTGCCTTTGAGATGCTCCCTGTCAAATACTACTAATCCTTCTAGATTCTACTCAAATCCATTTGGGGAACTCTCTGGAAGGGCAGGGACCATGCTCATTCTCCCCTTCAAGAAGCAACCACTGAACTGAATGCTGATTGAGGACTCAGTATTGACAGGCTCTCAGAGTACAAAGTACAACAGTTTAATATCTAGAATGCATATCCCTATATTAAAACCCCTATGCCCAGTCACCATACCTGCCCTATACTTAGAAATCTGGCACTTCATTATTTTAAATTTTTTTATTGTGGTAACACTGGTTTATAACATTACATAAATTTTGGGTGTGCATCATTATATTTCGATTTCTGTGTAGATTACATCATGATAACCACCACAAAGACTAATTATAATCCATCACCACACACATGTGCCTAATCACCCCTTTCACCCTCTTCCCTCTCCCCTTCTCCTCTGGTAACCACCAATCCAATCTCTGTCTCTCCGTGTTTACTTGCTGTTGTTTTTATCTTCTATTTATGAGTGAGATCATATGGTATTTGACTTTCTCCCTCTGACTTATTTTGCTTAGTATGGTACCCTAAAGGTCCATCCATGTTGTCAAAGATGGCCAGATTTCACCATTTTTTGTGGCTGATTAGTACTCCATTGTGTAAATATACCACATCTTCTTTATCCATTTGTTCTTGATGGGCACCTAAGTTGCTTCCAAGACTTGGCTACTGTAGCACTTTATTTTTGTTAGAACCCTCAACTTTACTGCACTGTACCTCAAACTGAAATGAGCTGTTCATAAACCAGAATATGACATGATTTACTTATTTCAATTTTAATTTTTTTGGTGAGGAAGAATAGCCCTGAGCTAACATCTGTGCCAATTTTCCTCTATTTTGTATGTGGGTCACCACCACGGCACGGATTGATGAGTGGTGTAGGTCGACGCCCAGGATTGTAACCTGTGAACCTGGGCCACCAAAGTAGAGTGTGCCGAACATAACCACTACACCATCGGGCTGGACCCAGAATATGATTTATTAATCTGAATAAACCAATCCCAACTAAATCCAAACCTGCACACTTTCTACAACTATCAATACAGAACCAAATCAGATCACAAATTTTCTCTGAAAGGATTATAAGTAGAGATTTCATTTGTAAGCAGTCCTTGGGTTATAGCTCGAAGTTTCATCATGAATGTACTTATGTTATTTCAGGTGCACAAGTGTTTTGTAAGCTTCTTGAAGGCAGAGATAGAAAAAATGCATGGTACAGTGGAAAATAAACAGGATTCAGAATCTGAAGATGTTGGTTCAAATTCCAGGGATCATTTACTAGCTGTGTGACCCTAATGAGTCATTTAACCTCTGTGAGCCTTAGTTTCCTCATCTGTAAAATGCAACAAATTCTACCTATCTTACATGGTTATAGAGAAGAAAAAATAAGGCAAGGAATATAGGTTTTTGAAAAGTGTATGTACAAATATAAACTTTATCTTGTAATTGTTTTGAACATGTGTCTCTTATCACCCCTGTATTTGTGCAAGAGACCATAGTGGATAACTAAAATACTTGCTGATATCTATGTAGGGAGAGTCTTAGTGGCCAATAAAACCACACGCTCTAAAAAAAGTTAGGTACAGCACCCATATATCAACTTGTACCTTTGAAAAAATTAGCTTCCCAACTCAGTCACTGAGAGTGGCTCACGGCAACAGAAGCACTCTGAAAAACCATAACTTCTCCTGTGCACATGAAGTCCTGGATGTGGGTCCTTAGTATTATTCTCCACCAAAGGAATCAGAATTCTTCTAAGGCAGTTGATTCCATGTCATGGAATACAAAGAATAATAATCAGGATAGGTCTGAGTGTGCTGCTTATTCAATAATAAAAGCAAGAGTGCTTTAAAATATACAGAGAAAAAAACCGTCAAGGACTGCTGAAAGCCAAAAGGACTAGATTTAAAGGGGTTCCCAATGGCCAAGTTGTAACATTTTTAAGTTTCAAAGTAAGCCAAGCCTGTGAAAATATGAGTTCATGATATTCAAACAAGTAAAGTATACAAAAGGCTTTTTTATACAAAATAAAGGTGACTATAATAGGATTTGTCTGGCATTTTTACTGATTTTAACAAGAAGGGGAATCAATACATTGGACATGTCTGTTCTTCTATTAAGCCATATATCTGATGTAAAGCATAGATGTGTACCTGTTTCTATCTGTATAAGCAGAGAAACAATCAACACAGGGAACTATGAGAAAGTAAGAAGTACAGGAAAAAGTAGAAATTACACAAAGAATAGGAAGGACTGGTCAGCATTGGTGGTCACACATAATAGCTAAAAAAAAAAGGGAGGGATCTAACAGTTAAAAAGCACTGGTGGTCATGCACATTGATCAAGCAGAATGAGGGTTCAACAGTATGTTCCAAGATGATACTTCAGCTTGCAAGAGAGCTGACTTTGCGAACTCCTATTCTCTCATCTTCTGGCAGTGGTTCTCAAACTTCAGCATCAGAATCACCTACAGGACGTGTTAAAATGCAGATGTCTGGGCCCCATCCCCAGAGTTTCTGATTTAGAAAGTCTAGGTGGGGGTGAGGTCTGAGAATTTGCACTTCTAACAACTTGCCAGCAGCTGTTTGTCCTGGAACCACACTTTGAGAACTACAGCCCTACATGCATCACTAATTATAATGACATACTATTGAAGCATAAGTAAGTTCTGAATAATGGTAACATTCAGGTCACTATATCATAATGACCAGACAGCGTTTTATAACCCTGGCCAACCAAGTGAGAGTCTAAAAAATTCCCCATTTTAAGGTAAGAAACTAGATTATAAGAAAATAAAACCTATGTGAATGGCATGAACTAAAAGTTGTATTAATGTAACAACTGCAGTGCATCTCGAAAAAGGAAGCTCAGCCTCATAATCAGTAGCAGGGGTCTGAAACACTGTGAGAAAGCAACCAAGTCATGTGCCCCAACCAAGGATCAATTAGTTTTTAACTGGATAGCAAGACTGCCAGTTTAAGGAGGTGTTCCTTTTACTTTTCATTCTAGTTAAGTTATTCCCTGGTTATTTCCCTAGTAAAGGCTATTTTCCTGGGAAAGTCAAAATTATAACGTAAATCTTGGGAAGATATCAAAATAAGTATAGCAATGCCCAAGGAGGGTATGAAAATAAGTATGAAAATAATGAAGAAAGTAATTAAACCCAAGGTTTTGATGTTTTAGAATAAGACTAAGCATAAGCATTCAAACAGCATTTACAACAATTGTATTTGCATACGTCTTATTTACTATTCAAAGTTTTTGAAGTATTCAAGAGAATCAGCCAAATTAAACTTGTAACTGCAATTATATTAAGGGAATTTAGGCAAATTTATAAGTAACTAATGTTTAAATGTGCAAAAACTAATTTTCAAAAGTTTTAAAATTAACCATTAAACAACGTATAAACATATCCCAATATTCTTCTTTAGGCAGAAAAGCCTCTTGAAGTTCCAAATACCTGACAGATTGGTCATATCAGCCAGAAATCTGACCATCAGGAAAGGTTTCAGAAAGATGCTCCAGAATAGATAAAGCAGTCAACAATCTCTGATACGGCTGATTTAAAGGTGGAATGCTGTCATCCCCAAAGGATTCAACTACAGGACTGAAGATCCACTATGCAAAATGGGGAAGAAAGTAACATTTATTGACCATCTATTTAGTACCAATCCAATCTCAACACCTGGCTCACTGCACATGCTCAATAACCGCTACCTGTTATCCTAAGACAGATATTTACATAGTTAAAAAAGTGGGTGAGGGCGTAAAGAATTACAGAATATAGAAAAGGAGATTGATTTATTGTACACTGAGAAGGGGGTCTAGGAATATGCCAGGATCAAAGGGTAGGAAGAGATACAGATTTTAAGCATAAGGAGGCATAAAAATATATGGCATGTTTTGGAGAGAGCAAGTTCTTTGGTAAGATTATAGGACAGGATGTTGAGGGAGAGGTCATAGCAAATGAGGCTGGAGAGGCAGGGTAAGATTAGATCATGGATGGCCTTGAACGCTGCCACACCAAGGATCGTGGACTTACCATCTAGGTGATTGGAAGAAACAGGATCAGATCTAGGTTTTAAGAAAATTAACTGAGCTACATATAACATGAAGGAATCTTACAAACATGAAGTTGACAGAAGAAAGCAAGGCTGAAACTGTGATTTCATTTACGTAAAGTCCAAAAATAGACAAAACTAACAATATTGTTTAAGGATACACATACTCATGGTAGAGCCATAAACAAAGGCAAGGAAATGATTACCACAAAAGTCACTATACTCAGAAGGGGGTATAGGGGTGGAATAAGAAGAATATGATAGGGAAAGGATATACAGGGGTTTCTGAGGTACTGCCAATTTTTTGACCTGGGAGGTAATAAAATGGGTGTATCCTTTAATGAACTGTATGTTATATATACTTTTTTGGTATATGTATTATATTTCACAATAAAATGTTATAGAAGACAATTTGAAGTGTCTTGGAAGGATGATGAGGGTGGGCAGTCTGGAGACAGGAAGAGAAATTAAGAGCTGGTCACAATAGTACAGGCAAGGGAAGAGAGTTTGAGTAAGGTCACTGGTAGTGGGACTGAGAGAAAAAAGGAGGATTTGAGAATTACATAGAAGTTAGGCCTTAGTGACCCATTAGAAATAGGAACTGAGGGAAAGGAAAGAGTCAAAGTGACTGCAAGATTTTTTGAGTTTCAAGCTTGGGGAACTGGAGGATAGGAAAAATACTAAGAGCAGCAGATTATGTAATTTTTTAAAAAACTGAGACATGATTCACATACCATAAAATTCACTCTTTAAAGTGTACAATTCAGCGGCTTTTAGTATATTTACAAGTTTGTGCAGCCATCACCACTATCTAATTCCAGAATATTTTCACCACCCAAGAAGAAACCCTATACTTATTGACTCATTAACAGTCACTCCCCACTCCCTGTGTGCTCTCACCCCCCTAGCCCTCATGTAATTTTAAAGAATAAAATCTTTCGGTTAAAATCTGTCTTCATAGAGTAGCAGTGACACTCACCTGGTCTCAGCACCCCAATTGCCAAGGAGATCTTATTTCAGAGCCTTAAATTTGTCTCTCTACAAGGACGGGAGCTCTGGAGAAGCTGAAAACCTTCTTTTCAAAAGATGAAAAGGGGAACATATACATTCCTAGTTCCAACTTGGATAGGGACTCACATCGATAGGGATCAAGGCGGCAGAGATAGGCACCAGGTTATAGTGGCTTTCGACTAGTGGCAGTACTGCCCACTCTCCAGGGGTTTGGAAATTTGTGTGTGGTGGGAGGTAATATGTCACAATGATCGAGGCGCATGACAGGCATTAGAGGGCAGGGGATAGGGATACTAACCTCAAATACTGCATGGGACAGTCCTGCATAACAAAGAATTGCCCCATCCAAAATGCCAATAGAGCCCCACGTCTCCTCTGAGAATCAACAGGGGCAGAATTCCTATTATTTCTGCAAGTATGAAAACCAAAATGGAGAGTTACGATCTGTAATTGGGAACGAGGCCCAAGAACGTGTGGTTAAGAATAGCTTAGAGAACAGAAGATTTAAATTAGCTCACAGTGAAAAGAGAGTATTAATAGAAACGCAGATATTAATAGTGATGAGTCTCAGTTAGCTGAGGAGGACCTTCCTTGGCCCAGGACTGGTAGCTCTCGACCATCACTGTTCTCTTGAGCCTATGCTGTGTGTTAGAGCTGCAGCTTCAGGCATGGGCAGGGGAAAGGCTATACTCACTGGTACACACCATCAGGAAAAGGACCCGCAGGGGTGTGTCCTACAGTCCCTCTTAAAATGCCCATTAGGGAGCTCTCTACACAAGGAAAAAAGTTTGATCTGTCTTCCCCCTAAAACTTTTCCTCTCTCTACACTGATTTTCTATGAAATTCTGCCATTAGTCACCCCTTTGATTCTAGCACTGAAGAACCCTGTTAAAACTGGCAATTTACTTTCAAACATTTACTGTGTGTGAAGCTCTTAGAAGCATAAGCAGCAGTATGAGTTGGTCCTTAGATTAAAAGGGCTTCCATTCCAGTGGTGAAGTTAAAACACGGACTCAACTAAATAAAATACACATTCACTTGTATAACATATCACAACAGAAATAATTTAACAGCTGAAAGTAAGTTTTGGGGTCAGCTTTGCTACTTAAGATATGCATGAACTTGGCATCTTTCATATCATCTAAGCTTCAGTTTCTTCAACTATAAAATGAAGATGAGAATCCTGACAGGGTTGCTGTAAGAATCAGAAAGCCTGGTTTTTCCTTTCCCTAAATAAAGAATATAAACTTTACATACATAAACTTTCCTATAAAGTTCTATTATAAGAGGATAGAAGTGGGAGAGTTTACATTTGATATGAGAACAGTTTAACAAAGTAGGAAGCATTTGAACTAGGCTTCAAACACACGGCTGGGATAGTAAATGTATTACACCAAAAGTAATATAATTTATTCAGCAAATCTTCATTGAGCCACCGCTTTGTGCCAGGCCCTGGGCCAGGCAGTAGGGGTTAATGACTGTGGTACTGCTTACCATATTGCCTCAATACATTTATTTATTCATTAATTCCTTCCACAAACACCTAAGTGCAATTAATTTACCAGAGTAGCCAGACACCTAGAAAGCCTGAGGCAAGTGGACTCAGGGAGAGGTGGCAATCAGACAGGGGATGGTGGGCCTGGGGAGAGGCACCAACTAGAAGCTCTGTCAGGCCAGGTCATGCGGAGGCCATACACCTGAGACCCTGAGCTGGGTGGGAGACATGAGGAAAGAGCCATAGGAGAGCTCTACTGGCACAATTTTATTCAATAAATAATGCTGCCCAGTGCTGGATCTATTGATAGAAATCAGCTTCACGTCTTGCTGCAAATGACTAAGAATGCCAACCTCACTCCCAATTCTAGGTTTGGAAACAATTCTTTTCCACGTCTATGGCACAAGGCAGATCATTACATAAGATGCCCTGAACCAAAGGAACGCCACAATCAACTGAATGCTCTCTGGTGTTTACTGTAAGCTCTGAGCCAGGCTGTTTTGTGGAGGTAGAGGTAGTGGTGATGGTAGAGGAGGAGGAAGAAGAAAAAAGGACAGATTATTTCCCTGTATTTCTCCAATAAGAAAGTATGGGTTAAGCAAGAGGGAGGTTATTTTGAGGTTTCTCCAAGCTGTGTGGTGTTTACTCTAAGAATAATAACTAAATACATTTACTCTGTGTCAGGCACTGAACTAAGCACTTTACATATGTTAACTCACTTCATCCTTACGACCATCCTATGAGTAGTTACTATTATTATCCCGTTTTAAAGATGAAGAAACAGGGGTACGAAGGAGCTAAGCACCTTAACTGTAGATATAAAGCTATGAAGTGGTAAAGCAAGGACTTTGAGTCTGTTTTCCGGGCTCTTCTTGCTAACCAAGGCTTTCTCTCTTAAACTCAGACCGCTTTACATCTCTCAGCTAGGAAGGAATTTCTGCAGCTTTCCAGGTCTGAAGCATTAAGACTCTCAATGAGGGTGGTAGAAGCAGGAATTGAAAAATAAGACATTATATACTACTTTATGTTGAATCTTAGAATTAGAGAATCTTCAGCAGTGATCTGTCAGAAAATCTGGGTTCATCCTCAGTCTGCTACTTATTGTGTGATCCCAGGAAAGTTCCACGACTTCTCTAAGGCTCATGAAGAAAGTGTCACCTGCTCTGTTTATTGTATACGGTTGTCGTGAGAATCAGATGTGTACAAGCTTTAGTATGCTGGCTTAGGGATCACTCTGACGATTTTTTTTTAGTTCTTTTAAACGATTTGAATCAATGTAGCTGCCAGATAAAGTGTTACCTACTGCAATAAAGCAGATAGTCCTGAGATTGGATCAGAATCCTGAACTGTTGTAAATATTAATAGCCATTCCTGCTTTACAAGTGAGTCCTAAGTAAAGCACCTCACGTGATTCATGTCTGACCCAGGTGCTCAGTGAATAGTTCCTTTACGCCTCATTCCCCACCCCCACCCTGTCTTGTGCATTTATGGGTGAATTAAATGGGACTTGATACTCCATAGGCAAAAGAAGAATCCCGTTAAGAACAGAACAAGAACTCTCTGGTATTCCCCCCATCTCAGGATCATTGGGGATCATGAGCAAGACTCACAATCTCCCTATGATTCAGTTCCCCCATTCCCCGAATAGGCTGATTCACTTGGTCAGGGTATACCATGGAGTCCTGCCAAATGCAAATAAACTGTCTATGGGGCATGTGCCAAGCTATGCTAGAAGTAGGCTCATTACTGCCACAGTCACTACAACAAATAACAACAAAAGTCTCTAGGTGCAAATTACAACACATAATAAACTTAATTCAAGAAATACCGAAGAGACCCTTAGTTGCATTTTAATTTACACACCACCATTTATCACACAAGTGTCATGGGGCCTCTACGAACTGAAAATAAGACATCAGTACAGATTAGCTTCTACTATGCCTCAGTGATCCTACCAACTTAAATCCACCTACCACAAAAAATGTGAAGAGAACACAGAAGACTGCATAAAGAGTAACTGAAAAGAACTTACAGTCTGGAAAATATGAGAGAGTTCTCTGTTTTATTCCTAATGGATTATTCCTTAGCCTCTGGACTTAGCAGTATCAAGTCCCATGTAATTCACCCATAAAAGCACAAAGCCAGGAGGGGAAGTAAAGGAAGCCTTCACTGAGCGCCTGAGTCAGACAGGAATCACATGAGATCGTTTACACAGGACTCACATGTAAAGCAGGAGTGCCTACCAACATTCCCAAGAGCCCAAGGCAAAACCATTGTGATGGTACCCGCGAGCCTCTCTTCAAAGTAACACGCAGTGTGTCACAACAGGGACAAAAACACCAGAGATAGAGACAAATAATAAAAGCTGGCATTTGAGCACCTGTACGATGTGCCTGTACTGTGCTAAATTCTTTACTCATTTACACTATCTGGTTTTTAACACTGACAACCAACTAGGAAGCAGGTGCTATCATCTTCATTTGGTAGATGAACAAACTGAGTTGCTTAAAGTGGTTAAGCATCTTGCCTGAAGTCAGTCACCTAGGTTCAAGTCCCACCTCAATCTTCTTCCAGCTATGTGACCTCAGCCAAATCCGTTGACTTTGCTGTGCGTTAGTATTCTAAAACTAAAGTGGAGATAAAACCAGTCCTCCCTGCCATTCACTGACCGTTGCAAGGACTACAGGTCACCACAGAATAGTAAAGTGTAAAGTACATGTAAAAGAATTTTGTTTTCTCCCAACTAGACTGCAATCACTGGTAGGCAGAGACCATGTTGCATGATCTTTTAAAACCTCTAAAACTAAGATGTTGTTACATATGCTGAATGATTATTCATTCATAATCATTATGAATGAGTACATGATATCAATACAAAACTGAAGATAATAGTGATTATGCATTCATCATTACGGATGAAAAGAAACTTGTCTGTCTCATCACCTTTTCAACATATTTACTGAGCAATCACCTCTGTGGCTGGCACCGTGCCACACGCCATGGAGACACAGAGACGAATATGTGCTCCCACCCTCAAGAGGCCTTGGAGAAAGACAGTGCCAGAGTGAATAAAATGACCATGGTGCATAAAGGCGGGGCTTGTTCCAGGAGCAGTGAGAACTAACACAGTTCAAGTACAGGTTCATAGCGGCAGGAAGGGAGTGACAGCAGATAAGGCTGAGAAAACAGGTTGGAGACAGACTGTGGAAAAGCTTTCAACGACCCTCTTGGAAGAATTTCAAAAGAGGCGGCAAACTGAAGGACTACCTTGAGAGTCCGAGAGCACAGTCAGAGGAGGAAGGAGAGTAAAAGGGCAGGAGAAGGGCTCTCAAGTGACCTTGAAACACACTTTAAAGTTCTGCTCAGGGCTAGCTGCGTATGCAATTTTATTTTCCTTCTCTCTCCATTTCCCTCTTCTTCTCACCTAATATCATACATGGCCTTTTTTTTTTTCTTTTTGCCTTTGGTGTGTCAAGATTCTGAAGGGGCCTGCTTTTAGGATGTCCTTAGGTACATTTCAACTTCTGTTTTCTGAGATGTGTAGTTATAACACATCTCAGGACTATCATGCATATAAAATGAGGTAACAGATATCTTTTCAACAAATGTGCTGGGAAAATTGGATATCCACATGGGAAATAATGAAGCTGGATCTTTACATTATGTACCAAAATTAAATAAAAATGAATCAAAGATGTAAATGTAAGACTTAAAACTATGAAACTCTTAGAAGAGAACACAGAGCAAAAGCTTCGTAACATTGGACTTGGCAATGATTTCTTGGATATAACACCAAAAGCACAGGCAACAAAAGAAAAAAATAGATATGTTGGACCACATTAAAATTAAAAACTTCTGTGAATCATAGGACACAATCAACAGAGTGAAAACACACAGAATGGGAGAAAATACTTGCATATCATGTATTTCATAAGGGATTAACCTCCAGAACATATAAAGAACTCCTACAACTCAACAACAACAAAAACAACTTGATTAAAAAATGGTCAAAGGACTTGAATAGACATTTCTCCAAAGAAGATATACAAAAAGGCCAATAAGCACATGAAACAATGCTCAACAGCACTAATCATTAGGGAAATGCAAATAAAAATCACAATGAGATTATCACATCACATCCATTAGGATGCCTACTACCAAAAAAATAGAAAATAAGTGTTGTCAAGGATATGGAGAAATTGGAAGCTTTGTGCACTGTTAGTGAGAATGCAAATGGTGTAGTCACTATAGAAAACAGTTTGGTGGTTCCTTAAAATATTAAAAATATAATTACCATATGACCTAGCAATTCAACTTCTGGGTATTTACCAAAAAGAATTGAAAGCAGGGTCTTGAACACATATTTGTACACCCATGTTCATAGTGGCATTATTCAAAACAGCCCAAATGTGGAAGCAACCCAGTGTCCCTCGATGGATGAATGGAAAAACAAAATGCAGTATATACACCCAATGGAATATTATTCAGCCTTAAAAAGGAAGGAAGTTCTGACACACGTGACAACATGAATGAACCTTGTGGACTTTACGTATACTTAATCAAACAAGCTAATCACAAAAAGACAAGTCCCGTAATGATTCCACTTAAATGAGGTACCTAGAGAAGTCAAATTCATAGACATAGAAAGTAGAATGGTAGTTGCCAGGGGTTGGAGGATGAGGGAATAGAGAGTTATTGTTTAATGGGTATAGAGTTTCAGTTTTGCAAGATGAAAAGAGTTCTGGAGATGGATAGTGGCGATGGTTGCACAACAATGTGAATTTACTTAGGGCTACTGAACTGAACACTTAAAAATGGTCAAGATGGTAAATTTTATGGTATGTATATTTTACTACAATTTTTAAAAAAGGAATAAGTTTCCAAAAATAAAAATAAGGTAACATATACATAGCATCCAACAAAAGCTTGGTAATGAACCTTAGTTCCTTCCTCTCCCCCTGATGCAATCCTTATTTCAAGGTTCTTTTTAAGTTCCTTAAGGAGTTCAGCCCCAACCAGGTTCCCCAGCTCTGCCATTAGACCTGCTTGTGCATCCCAGGGTGAATTTCTTCTCTCACTGGTCTTTGGTTTTGTTAACCATTTAAAAAAAAGAAAAAAGGTGGGGGGGAAGATTACTTCCCTCTTAGCTCTAAAAAAATAAGAACACGTGAAGGTTAAAAGAGATTAAGAATAGGCTAGCAGAAAGGAAGGAAAGAAAACATTTTTGAGTATTTATTATGTGCTAAATATTGTAGTAGGGGCTGGGGGATTCACAAATACAAACATACAAAAGCAAGGTGATAATTCCTGATTTGGGGAAAACAGATGTGGAAATCACAATCTGTGTGTAGGTTACAGGAGACAGTGATTAACTGCTAGGGGAAATCCAGGAAAAATCCACCGAAGAGGTGACAAATGAGGGGGCCTGCTTTTTGAGGAGGGATGTGGGGATTAGAAGGAGTTAATCAGGTCGAACAGAGGCAGAAAGGCAAGCAGGGCAGAGGACCAACAGGAACACCTAACAGACAATGAACGCAGTGTCAGGGCACAGTCCAGAGGAGAGGTGGAAGCCAGTCTGGAAAAACAGTTTGGGATCTGACTGCTAAACGCCCAAAAAACTGGGAAAAGGCGATTGGATTTTACCCTGAAGACAGTGGGAAACCACTGACAGCTGAAATTGGAGAGTGACAAGATCCGACATGTATGGTAGAAATATCACTTTGGCAACAGTGTAGAAGAGGACAGATTAAGGGAAACAGGAAACTATTGCCGTAGTCCAGACAAAACAGGATGAGGGCCTGAACGAAGGCAGTGGCAGTGGGGAAGGAAAGGAAAGAAAGCTCTGTTTGCCTCAAGCAGCTCCCATAGATAAAGGCAGGAATGGTACACAAACTCCAGAAGGTTGGCTGTTATGCACTATGAACCTTGAACCACATTCTTATTTCTAAACAGTTTCTGACTAATTCTGAATGTCCCTAGGTCCAGGGCAATCACTCAAAGGGAGGAAACTGGCATAAAAGTTAATCTGTTTCAGCTGCTGGGCTACCCCCCACCCCTTCTCACCAGAAATAATGGAAGACAGCACTGGAAAAAGGAGCATCTGGCTGCAGTAAAGACCCATCCCTTCCCGTGCTGGAGCTGTTGGCTCATCCTTGGAAATCACAACAATCGAGAATGGAGAATCGTTCTTTTCATCCCTTCTCACAGCATTATCCCAGCGACCTCATCCCCTAACAATGGTGTGGTTTGTGTTATGTTTTCCCTCCATCACTGCCCCTCACCACCGCGGCACAACGGAGATGCTATGCCCCAGAAGCCGCTGAAGTTGTGAGCCCCACAGCCTCTGAACAAGTCTTTGAGAGGTAGGATGCTCCTTCAGAAGGAGCTGCATGAAGAATCAGATTAAAAAGATCTAAGATTAACTAGAAAGGAATGGGGAAGACCATTTTTTCCCTTCCATTAGACTAGCAAAAAAGATTTTATATGACATTTCCCAGTGGTAAAGAGTGTGATTAAACAGACACACTTGTCCATTGCTCACAGCTATTTGTTGATGTGTTTGGAAAATAATTTGGCAGTATTTCAATAGCCTTAAAAATGTTCATCCCTTTTTACCCAATAATTCTCATTTCTGGCAAGTGACTAAGGGAACTAAAAGGAAGAAAACAATATATGCATGAAGATACATATTATGGCACTAGAAGGAAAAAAAGTAGTAAAGTTTCTGTATTTAGATTTTTTTTCTCCTCTCTTCCCCTCTCACTTTCCCTTAGGCTTTGTTAGGTTGATCTCTATGGCTCCTGACAGAACCAGATATATATGACAGACATTGCAACCTCTCACCCTTGACACAACCTAAAGAAGATGTGCTCTAAGAAAATTTACTACATGACTAACCAAACTTACCAACGAGTTATATTAGAGGCTGTCTATTCATCTTACAGGATAGCAAATTATTATTTAAAAATTCATTTAAAATAAATAACTCATTTACACATTCAGTATTCTACCGTGTACCAGGCACTGTGCTAGGTGCTGAAGCTATAGCAGCTAACAATACAGACACAGTCCTTGATATCAGAGCCTAGTATCTAGCAGAGATGCTAACAAGAAACAAGTAATTATAATAAAGCATGATCAATATTTTGATAAAGGGAAATATAGTGTGTTAGTGGAATAAATAGCAAGAGGGTCTTATCCTTTTTGAAGGGGTCAGAAAAAGCCAGTGGGAAGAAGTTAAAGAATTGAGACTTCATTCTAAGGACAGCAGAAAATATCTGGAGTTTTTAAAAGGGTAATGCTGTGGCTGGATTTGTGTTCTAGAAAGATCACTCTGGTTGCTGTGTGAAAAGTTGGAGAAGAGCAAGACTAGGATCAGGCACATCCAATGGGAGGCTATCATAGTCCTAGGAAGAAATGATGGTGACTTAGACTAAGGTGGGGCAATGGAGAGAAAGAGAAAGCAATGCAAAAGATATTTAATAGCTAGAATCAACTTTTT
This sequence comes from Equus asinus, assembly GCF_041296235.1. Taxonomy (NCBI): domain Eukaryota; kingdom Metazoa; phylum Chordata; class Mammalia; order Perissodactyla; family Equidae; genus Equus; species Equus asinus. The sequence continues at coordinate 79,918,693 of NC_091809.1, read as the reverse complement.
AGTGATTGCTGGAATGTGGGGGGTGACAAATGCAGAAGAATGACTTCTGGGTTTCTGGCTTGAGCAAACTGTGATATCTACTGATGCAGGTTTCCTGGAGCATGAGGAAATTTGGTACAGAGTAGATGATACTGAGTTTAATTTTAGACATTTAGAATTGGAGGGTTTTCAAGAAATCTTTGTGGAGCTGAACTGTAGACCAAGGACTTGGTGCTTAAAGCACATACATGGGCCGGAGATATAGACTTGGAAGTCATCAGCATATAGGGATGGTAACTGAGGCAATGGGAGTGGATATGATCACCCTGTATCAAGGATTTATTGAGCTTAGCACAGTACTAAGTGCTGAGAGAGGAAACAAGGGGAAGAGAGTTTTCCCAGATCACTCCTTCCAGGATGCCTTCCCACAATCCTCCATCCATCCCAGGCCAATGGAAATCACTACACCTTCTGCTTACCACCTGTTACTGCTTGCAATTACCACCCTATGTTATACTTGTTGGCTGGCTTCTCTCTTGATTGTTGAGTGTAAGTTCCTTGCAAGCAAGAACCATGTCTCACATCTTTTTACTCCTAGCCCACAGCAGTGTCTGGAGCACAGTGTGTTTAGTGTTTTGATGGAGAATTGATGCTGTAATTGGGAGACGCAGCACAGACTACATTGCATTTCCTCTAATAACTCTTATTTTATAAATATTATACTGGAGGAGGGAGAAGGCTATATGTATGTTTTAATTAAACTTTTGTTTTTGGACTTTTCAAAAGTACTCCACTTGCAGAAAAAGTATGTTTTTAAATTGTGAAATTATTTCCACCTGCTGTCAGGTCTTTGGGCATGAGCACATACTAGGTATCTGCCACTAAGCCTCAGACTGACCTTCAGCAGTCTCCTCTGGTTCTCGTATAAAAGAAGGTCCTTTTGGCAACAGCTTTGATGTAAGTTTGATCCCAAGAGTAGTGACTTATTAGCATTTATTTGCTCACAGTCTTGTGATGAGGGATAGTTCAAGAGACTTCACAGGGTTGGTCTCTACCCACAAGCGTACCTATAATCTCTGACAGCACAGACTACCAAGAAAGGACTGGATAGAGAATAAACACAGGTAAAAAGTTGGGAATAGGTAAGATTAAATATTTATACTCCATCCGACAGAAGATTAAGTACATTAGAGCAGAGAAGAGGGAGAGAGGAGAAGAAGGTCAAGGGAATATAATGGCTGAAAAAAGAGAAAGGCTGGAGGGAAAGCAATGGCTAGCCTTTCATGAGTCTGGGAAAAATAAAGACACAACCTAGCATAACAGCCTTCCACATTGGTACAGGCAGGGGAATATTTGAGAGGTCAAACAATGTGCTAGGTGCTTTTTATGCAGTCTTTCATTACTGACTATAATCCTATGTGGTAGGAATCCTTAGTCCCATTTTACCGATAGTATTACTGAGGCTCAGGGAGGTAGAATAATTTCACCAAGGTCTCATGACACTCAAGTATTTCCAAAGTCCAAAAGACTGCAAGGTAAGAATTATGCCTCTGAATAAAATTCCCTAGGGATGATGGTCATTCTTTTTCCCCCCACTCACAGCTGTGGCCAGTTAATCCAAAGTCATTGATTTTATAGTGATGTGCTGGAGTCAGCTTCTATCAGCTCATGAAAACTAACTTAAATTTTCAAGAATTTTCTAATCCAGTTGACTTCACCTTAGTAATTTGAAATTAGCCATGGTAGGAGTATTTACATCTTGGAAACTGACAAATGCTGCAAATAAAGGTATCTTTTTCTTTCTTTTTTTTTTTTGCGAACCTGTTGTTCAACGTTTACGAGCACACTGCTGCCTGACCACCTTAGAGATAGAAGGGAATAACTTTTTTCTTACATGCCAGGTCCCGTCTATTGGTTCTAGTTGCCTGGAAGACTGTGCTGGGAAGGATTCTGAGACTTCATTTGTGGTTATCTACCATAAAGAGCCTGCCAAAACTGGGTAGTGAAGCCATGTCATGTACCTGCCTTCCCTAAGACAGTCCAATGCTCTAACTTTAGAGATGAAGAAACAGAGACCCAGAGAGGGAAGGTGATCTGCCTGAAGCCACATAGTGAATTAGCGGTACAGCTGAGACTAGAAGTCAAATAATCTGACTGCTAGTCCAGTGATCTTTCCCAGACAGCACAGAGACCATGGAGTTGAAGCTTTCCTTGACTTAGCTAGCTTTGTAGTGACATCGAGCACAAAGCAGGAATGATGCAGAGGGCACACAAACATACAACGAGAGGTGGACAAGAATGAATTTCTGGTTCTTCCAGGCTTGAGAATTTGTGATGCTAGGTTTCTAAGAACTCTATCTATGCTCATAGGTGCCTTCTTCCTGACCACAGAAACTATCACCAACCCAAACTGTGGTATTTCCAAGAATCTTACGTGACTTCGCAACACCCTAACAACATTGTCAGTGGTCAAGTCAAAAGATGTATAGATTATACTTCGAGGGTGATTTTACCAGAAGACATGAAATAAATAATATCAAGAATAAAAAAGAAAATTCACAATAGCTTATTCTTATGAACTTCAGTAGTAAACTATCCTCAAACCATTTTTTGTTCATTTCTTTTTAAACAGTATATTTTGAAGAATATGGTTCAAGAATCAAGAAGTATAAAGTGGCAAACAGTCAAAAGTCTCCCTCCACCCTAACACCAGCTATCCGGTTCTGCTTTGTAGAGATAATCATTGTGAAGAGTTTCTTGTGCTTCATTTCAGAGATATTTTATGTATGCAACAGTAAATATATATAATGTTTTCCGTTTTTATACAAATGGCAGTACAGTATGATTTAGTATCACAGTATACTGCATGAGCCTTTTTTACACTTAAATCATACCTTGGAGCTTATTCCATATCAGTGTCTAAAGAACTTTTTCATTACTTTTTATGGAAGATGCTTCCAACGTTGTGAGATGGTCAGAACAGGTGTTATTTTCAGATAACTGTCTCATTTAAAGTCATCACAACTTAATGCCAAAGGAGGGCTAACAAACATAAACACCATTCAAATGAGAAAATTACTTAAGTTCATGTGGATAAACTTTTAGGGGGGATTCGTTTTTGCATTTATTTGGTTCTCCTTATAAAATGAAATGATACATAATGCTTACAGGTCAATAAGGTAAGGGTAATAAACTCTATTGAATCAAACTGTACTAATTTTTTTCTGTGGGTTCAAAAAAAGGCTAAATGAAGAGCAAATAACTGAAATTATGGTCACGAAAGTGCTTTGAAGGGCTTTCCTATAGGAAAAAAATTGCTACTTAAATTATTTCTGTCTTACCTTATTCCAAAAAAGATTCAGGTTATTTATTATTATTTGTCTGTGAAGGTGTCTACATTCTGCTACGAGCTGCTAGAGCTTCTTGAGGGTATCAGTTCGTTCATCTTTGTAATCTCAGACATAGACAAAGATGCAGGCATAGAATAGGACCCCAGTGATGTTTGTTGAATAGATGAAACGATATTATAGAGAATGTTTAAATCACCTGAGAACTCAGTTTGCAGTTTGATACCCTCAAACATGTCCAAAGAAGACACAGTTCTGACCCAGTAGGATGAAGGCTAAAAAGAAATTGGATAGGGATTTATTTGGACAGAGACCCCTTCTATGCTCTTTAACCACAGCAGGGAAGCCGCCATCTCAGCCTATACTCAAGATCATTCCTACTTAGCCCAAATGCATCATGTCTATTATTCAGTACGATTCTACAAATGTATACTGAGCATCTGTGCCGGGTACACAGTGGGAACTCAATAAATCTATATCTGGGTCAATTTTTAACTCCTATGTTATATTATCATCACTTCTGTACCTGTCTAATTCTCCTAATAGACTGTAAACAACTTCAAGGGATCACATTTCAATTATCTTTGTATCTGAATATGGAATGGGTCTGCTGGGCACTCAAGTTTAATATATGAACAGAATAGGGACCCATGTACCTCATGCTGGGAATCTGTGGGTTGGGGGAGGAGCGGGAGGGGGGAGGTAAGTAATCAAGGGATGCTTCATATGAAAGTAATATCTGAGATGAGTCTTAGAGGATGAAAAATATTCCCAGAAGCAAATTCTGGGAACAAGAGATGAAGGATTGTAGAAAAAAATATTCTGAACATAAAAGGGAAGACATCATCATCCAAATGCAGGGAGGTAGAAATGTTCATGAAGTGTTCAGGAAACAATATGCAACTGAATGTTTCTAGAGCCTAGAAGGTCCTGGGAAAAGATGAGAATGAAAAAGTAGGTTGAGTCCCAATCACAGAGGGTCTTAAGTGATCTATTAAGGGTCTGAGCTTTCCCTTGAAAAAGAATGGCAAGGCCCAAAATTTTGAGTAGAAAGAATATGATATAAAGAAAAAGTCAGGATTTAAAGGCAAGACAGAGATGTGTTTATATCCCAAATTCTTAATCAGCAGCAGTGTGACTTTGGAGAAGTAATTTAATCTCATTGAGCTTTAGCGTTTCCTCTATGAGTATAATTTATACCTCACTAGACTGAAATGAAGAAAAACTGGATGTTAAAGGGCTTTATAAACTGGCAAGTAAAACATAAATATTACCTGTTGTTATAATCATAAGCTATGCTTTGGGAAAAAAGTGTTACAATTTTATTGAGGATTTGTTGGAGGTGAGAGAAAAGCCTAGAAGGGGAAAAGACAGAAAGTGGTGCTGGTGGGGTGATCATTTGCTAGTGCAGAAGAAGACATAAGCCCTATCACCCTCACCTGCCAACCCAAGGACCTCACCCTGCACCCTTCCTTGAGCAAGACTCTCAGAGATGGATATGCATATCAACCACTAGGCATTCATGATTCCAACTTATTCGATAAAATAAATTCTGGGTCTATAATTTCAATGGAGGGCTGGTCAGTGGCATAGTGATTAGGTTTGTGTGCTCCGCTTCGGCGGCCTGGGGTCTACGGGTTTGAATCCCGGTGTGGACCTACACACCACTCGTCAAGCCACACTGTTGGCAGTGTCCCACAAAATAGGGGAAGATTGGCAACAGATGTTAGCTCAGGGCCAATCTTCCTCACCAATAATAATAATAATAATAATAATAATTTCAATGAGATGACAAAAATGATTTCTCAAACAGCAATCCATTAAGCAATCAGCCAAAAACACTAAGCCAAAGGGGGACTTAGAAAGAACATTAAGTGTAAGATGTAAATAATAAGGGAAATTGGGTGGGGCTACATGGAAACTCTCTGTACTATCTTCTCAATTTTTCTGTAAGTCTAAAACTATTTGAAGAAACAAAAGTTTATTTTTATAAAAGTACATTACAGGTTTAGAGTGGATTTATTCATAATAGCCAAAAACTGGAAACAATCCAGGTATCCATCCATAGGAGAATGGACAAACTGCAGTATATTCTCAAAATGGAATACTACTCAGCAATAAAAGGAATGGGTTATAAATACAATCAACAACATGGATGGATCTTAAAAGTATTATCATGAGTGAAAGAAGACTTAAATAAGACAGCACATACTATAAGATTTCATTTATATGAAATTTGAAAACAGGCAAAACTAATCTATGGTGGGGAAAAATCAGAATGGTGGTTGTTTCTAGAGGGTGGAGGTGGGGATTGTCTAGGAAGGGGCATGCGGAAACTTTCTGGGATGATGGTGATGTTTTATAGCTTGAGCTACACAGGTATATGCATTTGTCAAACCTCAGAGAATGCTCACTTAAGTTTTGGGTATTTCACTCCACGTAAACTTTACCTTAAAGAAAAATACTAAACAAATACCAGACTCTTGTTAATGATATGCATGCTGAAGTATTTAGGACGAAATGTACTGATGCCTGCAATCTACTTTAAATGCTCTAAAAAATAAGATGGATAATGGATGGACAAAGGGATGGACAGATGGATAGGTATGTGATACAGCAAGTACAGTAAAATATTAGTGACAGATCTAGACGGTGGATATATGGGTGTTCACTGTAAAATTCTTTCAACTTTGCTGTCTGTTTGAATATTTTCATTAAAAAATGTTGGGAAAGGGGCCAGCCCCATGGCATAGTGCTTAAGTTTGGTGCGCTCTGCTTCAGCGGCCTGGGTTCATGGGTTTGGTTCTCCTAGGCGTGGACCTACAACACTCATCAAGCCACACTGTGGCAGCAACCCACATACAAAATACAGGAAGATTGGCACAGATGTTAGATAAGGGCTAATCTTCCTCAAGCAAAAAAAAAAAAAAAAAAAAGGAAGATTGGCAATAGATGTTAGCTCAGCATAAATCTTCCTCAGCAAAAAAAAAAAGGTGGGAAAAATAATTTTGACATCTTGTGTCCAGATTGGGTGATTGAAAGAAAGAGATTATATTTAAGCTTATAAGGCCAGGCTTGTAGGCTCTTAATATTAATAAAAATCCTTTATACTTAACTCTACATGAATACAGACAGCCTTTTCATATTTATTCTCATTTCATCCCTCAGTTTGATTTATGTTCCTCTCATCTGTGTTCTTGACAATGCCTTCATTTCAGCATTTATAATATCATTTTGTAACTCTTTGTCTCTGTATCACCCTACTAGACTACCGAGAACTCCGTGGACACAGGGCCTTGTCTTTCTTTTTTGACTTTGTATTCCCTTTGCCTAGCACAGTATCTGACAAATATAGAGGGTGCTCATTCAAGCATTTGTGGAGTACATCCTATGGGTTACAAGGTGAGCAGGTGGGGGCAATCCGACTCTTCCAGGCTATGAGGAGATGTGGAAGATTTCCCATAGAGACATGCGATCCCCAATGCATTTCATGGAAGTGATTCTGTACTTGGAAGGTAATAACTAGATGCAGAGAGACCTACTTGTATTTACTCATGTAGCTTTTATCCTGTCATATTATTACCTGAAGTACTTTCTAGATGAAGCTGGTGTGGTATATACTGTAGGTTGACCCACTCGACCTCCATTCCTCTCCTCTTCTAGCTGGAAATGCTAGAAAACTAGGAATTCACCTTTACCAGATTTGCTTGCAGTTAGTCTGCCAATTATTTTGTTCACACAAGACTAGTAAGTTAGAAGTAGGGTGAAGACCCACTCTATTTTGGCTATTTGTTGTTTCTTCTGGCAAGCAAGAGTGTAGACATGAAAGGGTTTTACGCAGCTGAGGCATTTTCCAGCTTCCTGAGTGCCAGGGAGCAGTTGAAGCAGTAGCTTCTCACGTTTAACGTTCCAATTGCTAGATCACAGCTATGGAGTGGAGGCAGGGGGCTAAAGTGATCACTCCAGTGGTATTCTGAGGGGGCGAGTGGTGAGTGTCATTTGTGGAGTCCTAGACCAGAACACTCAGTTTTCATTCTTTCTATCATTTGGTAAGCATCTAATTCCTTGTATTAAATTCCTTCCTGTTTAAAATATCTGGGGTGGTTTCTGTTTCCTGCACTGATCCCTGTGTATAAAAATCAAGAAACTAGTTTGAGTGATTAGGGGCAAGCCCCTGTGGATGGGAAAAGGGTTGCACTTCGGAGTTTCTCACAAGTACCTATTCAAGCAATTGTTGAACCCTGCTTTATACCAAGCACAGGACAATGGGCTGGCCTCTTCAAGAGACAGTGGTTTGCTTTTAGATCGGAAATCCATGCTTACATGTAAAAGAAGAGCTCATAGTGATGGATGTCTGACAAAAGGAAGGAATGGTCAGAATGAGAGTCCAGGTAAAGGGGTAGCTTTAGAAGGGAGAGAAAATGCTAACTCTCAGACATCAAACCAAATAGTAACTAAAATGTTTAGCATTTTATGCATAGCATATTCATCTAAATTATCTCATTTAACACTCCTTCCCACCCCCCAGCCCCCTTTTTGGTTAACATTTGGGTGCTTCCTATGTGGTAGGCACTTTATATATATTTTCTTACTTAAACTTTGGAACACCCTATGAAGTAGGGACTGTTGTTAGCTCTGTAACTTGCCTGAGGTCTCAGAGTGATTAAATAGCAGGGCCAGCATGCATACTCATATCTCTTGATCCAAATCCTACATTCTTAAGGGATAACAAAGCCAGAATTTCAGTTTCTCAAAAGATATAACATGTTTAAAAACTAATATTGTACAAATGTGAGAAATTGTTATCCTTATCATGGAAAACCTCTTTCTCCAAGTTTGAAGTCTTCAAGGTAAGAACAGCGTCCATGCTGCTCGGGTCCTAGAAAGGGATGATAGAAGTCCTAGGCTGGCTCAAATCAGATCAAACTCACAATGGACAAAGGGGGTGCGGGGCAGAGAAGGAAAACCTGTTGCTGCCACCACAGCCTCCTCTCTAAGGCAGCTCGTTATCTCCTACACCATTGTTTACAGCTCAGAGGACACCATCCGGACCTAATAAATGCAAGTGTCCATTGGGAAGGGGAAAAACACACACACGCCCCCTCCACATACAAAAGGACATTTGTGTCAGGCTGCCCAAGAGGCTGACACACACCAAGGGCTTGCTCCTCCTCCCTTCGCCCCTAGAAACAGACAAGAAAGGCAGCTTTCTGGTACTCTACAAAGGGGGGAGGCTGTGGCAGGGAAGAGAACACACAATCTCCAAAACTGCTGACTTGATTCATCCCCAAACTGACACAATGCGGAGAGGAAGACTTCAGGAAATGGGCAGATTATGTCCAAGAAAAGATTTCCTGCAAGCAGTTAACGGGAAACTTACATGAAAAGCGAGGACTAAAAATACACGGGCTATTGGAAGCTCGCGGTGAGGGCCCCTAGTTCTTCCAGAAATGTCTGAGGAAGCTACAGGCTTGGAACTCTCCTTGCCCACCAACCTGGTGAGATCAATTTAGCATTGGCTTTATTCCCCAGAAAAGCTTATTGGGCATCTGGTGTGATTTAAATTCCAATTTAACATTCATTAAGCTTCCCTAGGTTCTAGGCTCTCTATTTATATAAGTCATTATAGCACAGAAGGTAAGAGCTCTAGTGCCTTATACACACAGCTTGACTCAAATGATGAAAGGAGTGGACAGGTAGGACAAATGGTATCCTGCGTTTAAGTGAGTTTTGATTATCAAGGGATAAACCTCACAATTTAAGAGTTAGGAAGATTTAAAGGGTTTGAAAAGCTGGGTAGAGGTGGCAATGGAATGCAGACAATTTGTTTGTACTTGAACGCATTTGTAATAACAAATCAAAGCTTCGTTTAATGGTAGAGAAACTAAAATGCAATATTAGGGGACCAAAAAGTAGCTATTAGGGAGTGGTGTTTGTGTGTTTTGAGAAAAAACCTTTCTGTAGGTGCTTAGAGGCAGAAGCTGGCCCATGGAGTTCCCTCCATGCCCTTGGGCCTAAGCAAGCATTTGAAGAAGATGGAGCTTGTTTCCAGAGCCTTCTCCTTCCCCATCTCTTATACTTCCAGAAGCCTCATTTTGCCAAACATTTATTGAGCCCCTGCATATTCAGTGGACCTCCTATAGCACTGAACAACAACAGATCAAGGACCTCACAGTCCGATAGCAAAGGCACGTCCTACAAATAAGAGACGGGTGGAGGGTAGCGCTGGGCTGCCTGGGATCCTGGCATAACTTCTGCAGGACTCATCACCAGCCGCCTCATTAGTGTTCTCCTCCTAATCCAGCAATTTACAGTCCTCACACCCAGAAATTCTGGGCCCTGATTACAAAGGAAAATCTTATCACCAATCATCCTTCAAACACACAGACACATACCAAACGTCCTTCTTCCAGGTTTACAATAAACAATTTGAGACCAAAGATCTTTTGGTGTCATATTTTTTTTAATACCCAACGAGAGCCAGATGTGAAGGTACGTTGGAAAAGAAAACGTAGGTGGTCCTATGTGATTAGAGTCTAGGGAGGCTGGGCTAGGAGAACAGCAAGTTTTTTTTACCACCACGATCTAAGATTTCTTTTGTTGTAAAATCCCATGGATCCGTTTGTTGCTGCTGCTCATACCTTCACTGATTTCTTGGCAGTGTTTGAGACAGTTGAACACTCCTTCTTTCCCAAATGCTGTTTCCAAATCCTTTGGATTATCTGACACCACAACTTCCTGCATCTCTGCTCCTTTTCAGTCTTCATGGGGATACTTTCAAGGTCTACAATCCCCAGGATTTCATCCTCAGCTTCCTCTTTTCTTACTCTATATACTCCTTGGCGATTTATATTTCTCTCCTTGGATGAAGTACTCCTAGACTTACATCTCCAGACTGTACTTCAAGAGCTATTGGGCAGCCATGAGTAGAGTCAATAGGTTTACCTCCATTTGGCTCCTTCTTCCTGTTCTCTACATCAGAAGGGTATAGTTAACTGGCACCCCCAAATCTCCCAAGCCTTGGTGAACTGCTTGATAAGGTAAATGCATAATAATTAAGATTTTATGCTTTGTTTTGTCTCTGGATGTCTGCATATTAAGTTTATTTTAGGACTTGGAAATATAGGTACTATAGCTGTCATCTCATTTGCTATATATCTAAATGACAAACATAATCAAATAGCAAAAACTGGGCAGGAATAAAAAGTATGGGAAAATTAAGTGGCCAAAGGGTATGAGAAACATGATGTTAGGAAATTCTTGGGTTTTGTGCAGTTAGAAACAAAACACACAAACAAACAAATTGGATTAGTGACTTAAGAAGTGATATAAATTAAACTAAAATACGTTAGCAACTACTCACACCTCTATTTCTAAAATCATAGCCGTGGTAAAGAGAAGAGAGCCACTGGATTGAACCACTCAGAAATCTGGCTGTGATTACTCTGGCTTCTACATTTCATTATGGACTTCTGAAGACCACAGCACTAAGAGAGAACAATGTTGAAAGAACCTCGGACTGGGCAATAGGTTCTCCAACTGGCTTTGTTCCTAAATACTCCTTGCTAAACGCTCATCTAATATATTCAAGTTCCAAGATCCCTACACATTCTTAGCGCTGGTCTCAGCAAAAGATCAGATAATCATTTACACCTCACTGTAGATTTCAGCCACTGGGTTTGATTTCTTTACCCAATACTATTTGCCTCTTAAGTCAATTCTCCAAAAAGACATAAGAAAAGCGGCAGAGTGTGCAAAAAGCACCAAAGAAACTACAATGCAGGGGTTTCGTTTTAGCTGCAGTCTCACAGATGGCAGTGAGGGGGCTGGAGTTTTTGCCCACTAAAAAGTAGGGCAAAATTCCTCATAGCTAAGTCAGAGTCAAGACTTAGTTAAGAAAAGGCTGGAAAGTATTAAAAAATGGAATGATATACTTCACCCATTGATAATCCATATTACTCTCTTAGTAAGAAAGAGCAAGAAGGGGTAAGTTGGAGAAAAAATGATGGAGGTTTGAGCAAAAGAAAATAAAATTTTTCCCCCATAGAAGAGCATCATTCTAATCACATCCCCATCCTCAAATTCAGCTAATGGTGAGAAGCAGAAAATGTTCTGTCAATAAATGAATAGTAATTGAGTTCTTCCCTACATTTCAGAGAGCACATTCCTTGTAGACCCTGAAATCAAGGAGATCCAAACCTAGCTAAGAAGTCATGTGTATTTTTAAAATATAAAGTAGCAAATAAACATTATAAGTCATAACTGATATTAGGAGTTTAGAGCAGTGAGCAACTGCTGTGGTTCTGGGTGGTCTAGGAAGGCTTTGTAAGCAACAGATCTGGAGCTGGGCCAGGTCAATGTGAAGGCTTGGACTATGCTATCCTTCCTGGTTGACCTTTCTTCTTTGGATTGATCATCAAAGAAATTCTAAACATGCAATAACAACAATAACCACTAACAAAATCCTTACACAGGTAAATAAAAGTACTTCGTAAAGTATAAAATGTTAAATTTCATATCACTTGAATCTTCAGAAGAGCACAAAGTAGGTTATCTGTCACCATCATCATCATAACAGCATTTAACATTAACTGAATGTTGAGTCAGACATGCACTGCTGGCTAGATAACATAATACGCATTCATAATCTCTGTCTGCCTTATTTGCCTTCATTACAGAGTCTAGAAAAGCAGAAAGTTTGCTTTCCTAGCCTTCTAATGGAAGGTATCCATGTGTCACAGTTCTGGACAACAAGACATAAGTAGACATCTGCAGGGGGCTCCTGGGAAAGCTTTTGATTTTCTTTGCTTCCAAGAGATTGAAAGCCAACACATTATGGATGGCTGAACGGGAAGACAGAAAGAATAAGCACCCTTGATCATAACAATGAGTCTCTAAACCAAAGGCAGCAACTACTGCTTATTCTAGACTTCTTATGTGATAATGCTGTTTAAACCGCTAACAGTTAGCTTAATAAATTGAAAATATTTCTGATATAAATACTTACCAGGTGCTTAGCCAAGGTTATAAAGCAGGTAGGTTACAGAAACAGAATTCTAAGCCCATGTCTGACAGATCCAAGCCCTGACTCTTAACCACTACACTAGCAAGGGTGCACGCAGTGCTAAGAAAACTTGGGTCTCTTAATGACCAGTCCTGTGGTTGTTTTGGTTGGAGGGACTAGTCATCTTATGATGGGCACAGCTATTTTTACCATAAAACTTTATATTCTGGGTACATCTTAATAATATGTTCCAAAAAAACGACATCAATTTCATTGGCTCTCAGTCTAGAGGCAAAGGGATTCAACTTATTGACTTTATAAGTTATCTTCCCCTGATTCTCTTTTTGACAATTCTATGACCCTCTTCTTTCATTCTGAATTTCTTTCACATTTTAAATCCAAAAAAATGTAACATTTGCCTATAGAAACTTTCCATTTCTCCTTTCTTTGTTTGCACCCATTTGGACTTTCAAGATGGCCACAAATGAGTTCTGCCCTTGTTTTCTATACAATAGACAAGTGTCACTTCAACAAACTAAACATCTGATAATGCAAATAAACAGCAGACTATTTCTAGAGGGTCACTTATCCCCTTACAATGCAGCAAATTGGAGGATCATTCAGAAATATTTCAAAGCCTAAAACAACACTGAGCCAATGGTGACAGTGATTGGTTGCTGGCAGCTGTTAGGTTTTCATAGTTCTATTCTCAAGTGAAATGTACTCCTTATCTGTGGTTAGGACTGGCCATTACATAGGAGGATTAATGGGGCTGCTTCTGGCTGTCATGGAAAGCTTATGATATGTTCTTTACGTGGATCCCTAAGAGCAGACATCCTTTCTACAAAGCTGATAGGTCACCTCCTTCAACCAATTAGCTAATTGTCTGAAATCACTCCTCATAGATCAAGAAAAACTGTCTTGTGAATGAACTCCGTTCATACAGAAAGCAAGAGCCTTTTGTTTCCTTTTGAAGACCCTATTCAACTCTAAGGCCCTTTCCATCTACAAAATTCTACATTCTACAAATGTGAACAATCGGCTCCAATGAATGAATCCTTCTGGCTTTATAGTGAATGAGTGCTTTTTTGACTACGGGTTGCTTTTTTTTTTTAAAGAGAAAATTGTTTTTAAAATGTGGCTTCCTGACTGCACCAGGTGTGAAATGGTAAATAAGACACCAAGCACTTGTGCTGACCTTCTTTGGCTGTTTCCTTCAAAGCCTGCCAGACTGATGTCATTCTGGATGCTTTCTATTCTGCTGACAGAGCTAGGTCTTCCTAGAATAATGTATAGATCGACTGCCCAAGTCTGATCAAAATATGGCATCAAATTCTAAAAGTTGAGGGCTATCTGAAAGATTGGTAGCTGGCTCTCACTGAATCAAGAGGAGTGAGTGGCCCCTTTTTGTGGTTAATACCAGGAACTGGAGACAACCTTCACATCTGGCCTACTGGGATAATCACCCTGTACTGAGTGACAAGACACCCTTATTTACACCATTTGCATACTGTCTTTCACTGACCCTTATTTTCTTGCTTCCAAACACGGCACTATTTTGCTCATATTTCTACTTTTTCCTGTGCTATTCCTCCTACCACTTAGAACTCTTTCTTTACAAGTCTAAAATCCCACAAAGTATAGACAAAAGGGGAAGCCCACACCTCTTGCATCTGGGAACACCGGAAAAGCTTTACTGGAGATGATATAAGAGCTAAATAAAGGATGGACAGAATTTTAATAAATAGAGATGGGGTAAGGAGTAAAAGGAAGCTCCCCAGGAAAGGAAGAAAGGAAAGAGTACTTACCTTGTGATAGACACTATGCTAAGTACTTTGACATAAATTCTCATTTGTATGTACCTTACGACAGATGACACTAGGAAAGGTAAGTATTATTATTCTCACAAAACCTTTAATTAGCTTAAGAAATTTGCTCAAGGTTACAGACCAAACAAGCGGTGAATCTAGGTGTCAAACTCAGATTCAGCTCCAAATCATCTCTTTCCCCACCTCACTGATGCACAATGGCATAGAGGCAGGAAAGTACACGGCTCATTTAGGGAATGAGAACTGAGCCGACATGGTGGGAAAGTGTGTAGCAGCTTTTTAGTATCTGCTCTTCAAATGAAAAGGGCCCCTGAATCAGCCCTGATGGCCGAGTGATTAAAGTTCAGTGCACTCTGTTTCCATGGCCCAGGTCTGGTAACTGGGCATGGAAGCACACCATTGGTCTATCCATAGCTATGTTGTGGCAGTGGCTCACATAGAAGAACTAGAAGGACTTACAACTAGAATATACAACTATGTACCCGGGTTTTGGGAAGGAAAAAAAAAGAGAGAGGGGGAAGACTGGCAACAGATGTTAGCTCGGGGAGAATTTCTCCCAGCAAATAAATAAGTAAATAAAAGACAAGGGTCTCGGAAGGCAGGCTCCAATAGTGTTATTAGGTTTAACCAGAGTGAAATTGTTGACCAAGATGAATCAGAATAATTGCAGTAAGTCACATCTTTTAAGAAACTATCAGCAGTCCCGGAGCTGATGACTCTAGTTCAGGACCACAATGGTTGCTTCTTTCATCATCTCATCAACATATTTGAATCGAGCCTAAATGCTCCCTAAGACTTAATCCCAGTGTCTCCTATTATCTAGCTCAGAACATCCAAAAGGCAATGATTATTCGAGTGGACTACATAAGCACCTCCTGTCACACCTACGTTTAGTATGTTATACGGAGTCCCCAAATATATCTCATGGTCTTTTTGTATTTACCAACATTATCCTCTTTCCTATTTCTCTATTCACAGGCTCTAAAACAAGACCTACAATATATTAGTTGCTTAATAAAAGTTTACTGAGGAAATGATACATAATAGGTATTCAATAAATATTTGTTGAGTGAATAAATGAGCTGCATGCCTCTTTTTAAAGGAGTGGATGAGAGATGTTAAGCCATAGACTCAAGATTAGAGTACTGGTGTACAATGCAAAGTAAGACGGTAAATACACGCTGGAGCTGCTAGATGGGCTGAGGGCACCTTGAATACCAGGCATAGGAATTTGACTCCATTTTATAGGCCACAAGAAAGAGAATCCTATGTTGCTGAGGATGCAAAGAATCTTGAGCTTGGTGGTAGGGAGAGAGGAGGGTCATATCCGGAATGGTTCTAGATTGTCAGAGAACAGCCAGAAGGCATCAAATGACTGTTGAGAAGATGGTGGACTCCTGAAGGAGAGTCAGAGAAATGGATAGGAAACAGAACCCTTATCTTTGTTTCACATCTTTTTCATGATGACAGCAAAGGTCTAATTCCCTCACCACTCTCTCTCTATTGCCAGCTTATCCTTTGTCTTAGTTATTCTTCTCTTTAGGAGTCTTCTTCCTCTGCCCACTCCTCAAATTTCTAAGGCAAGCTCTCATTTGATGGGATAAGTGTGATGTGTCACAGCCTCAGAATTTCCAGCCTCTGTGGAAGGGACAGAAGGCCAGTATAAACACATTGTGCTCTCGTCCCCAGGGATAAGACAAACTCTGCCTACTAAATTCTGGCCAGAGCCAAAAATGAGTGAAATTATTTCTCTCTGCCTTCTCTACAGAAGCACAGCAGAAACAAATATAGGGAGTACCTCATTCTGTGACACGTGCAAATAAGTATACTCAGAGAAACAAAAATTTCCACCTACAATTTGTTTTCCTTACATTCTGGTGACACTCTAATGAACGCTATCAACTGATCTTCTTAGAACTCACCCCTGGGCCTTTGCGCAAGCTCATCCTCACAACTCACGTACCTCCCCCCTCAGTCTCTGAGTGTGTTGAAACTAGATTCCTCCTAAAGGCCGGTCTTAAATGCCACCTCCTCAAGGCTGTTTTAAAAGACTTTTGAGATAGCTTCTTATGAATACATCTTGTCTACCACTCTATTCTCTTCATAAGAAATTATTTTTGAGGCCAGGGTCTGTATCATTTGGACATCCCTCATAGGTTCTAGTGTAGCATATGTACTTAGCACAAGTACGAGGCTCACAGAAAATTGCTGAAATAAATTAATGAAAATATTACTTTCAATGAGCTTTCATCTACCTTACTTTAGGGCATAATTATCCCTATTTTACAAATAAGAAAACGCAGGCTCATAAAAGTTAAGTGATTCAGAAAAGAGGACATGCTTTCCACAGAAGCTCAGATAAAAGGCCCATATTAAGAGGATTCAGATTGAATCTGGGCACCTCTTGGATAACTGCTCCCATCTTTTATTGACTAACCCACTGAGAACATAAATTGATACTTTTGGAGGGAATAAATTTGTCAATATGTATATCAAGAGTCATAAAAAAATTCATATCATCTGAACTAGTATGTTTAATTCCAGAAATCCACCTTAAGAAACTATCCAGAGATGAAGACTTATGCGTGAAGATGACCACGGTCCTGTTGTTCAAAATAGAGACAAAAATCAGTAAAATATTCTGCTTCCCAATTGGCAGACTAGAAATATGTTTACTTCTCCTCCCTCCCAAATCCCAAAGATGTAACAAAGTAGTACAAGGGGGAATAAATTAATATCTGTCCTTAGGGTGGGAAGAGAAGAATAAAGGGAAAAAAGGAACTTTTAACATTTTTCAAAAGATGGAAAGTAGATGGGATTACATTGGTAGATGTACTACAATGTAGATGCATCTACAGATAATCCAAGCAAAGGGAGCCAGGTAAAGGAACATGGGGAAAAGCTGCATGTAGTAGCCAATGCTGCTCCTTGATGACGACTGGAAAGGTGCCCTCTTGGGCATTAGAGCAGCACTGTCCAGGAGAAATGTCATATAAGCCATAGATGTAATTTAAAATTTTCTTTTTACATTTAAAAAGTAAAAACCAACAGGTGAAATTAATTTTAATAACATATCCAAAATATTATCGCTTCAACATACAATTAATATAAAAAATAAGATTTCTGCTTTGTTCTTCAAAATACGTTATGTATTTTACACTTACAGCACATCTCAAGTCAGATGAGCCACATTTCAAGTGCTCAACAGCTCACATGTGGCTAGTGGCTGTCATAATTGACGGTGCAGAACTAGAGGATAAAGAGAGCAAGATCAGGAAGAGGAG